>NC_134206.1:45078281-45678281 GCF_965140235.1 Caretta caretta | reverse complement strand
GAGTTTTTAAATTTTGTTTCTTGGTGATGAGGGTATTGTAAAGACAAACAGTAATATAATATAGCACCTTCACTTTGGATGGACCAGAGCGACAAGTGCTGCTCGTTTCTGCATGAGCTGCAGGAATCCACCGCACAGCTGTTCTAAGCTGGTGGCAGAATCTCAGATTGGAAAAGAAGCATATTTAAATGAAAGCACAATCGATTGTTTAAATATATGCCCTCCAAAAAAGCAAAGGGGGAAAAAATAATACATTGAAATGCTTCTGATCATTCCAAATGGAATTGCTACCATCTTGGAAACGTTCTGTGTGAGACTAAGCGTTGCTGCAGTTTTAAAACTGTTGGTCTGACAGCGGGGTAGGTGAGAGAGATTTGGGGGAGAGCATTTAAATCACACAGATCTGAAAACATAGCGGGTATTTTTAGTTCTCTAGTTGCAACTGAACAGGTTAGAGATATTTTAAAATCGTTGTGGGTTTCAGAATATACAGTAGTAAAAAACAGATGAATAAACATAGGCCACAATGCTTTGTTTCTTAAAGAAATAAGTTTATTTTTAATTGCTGTTAACAGGAATTGCTACCGTAGTGTAATCTTCTGCCTCTTGTTAGGATATGTTCCATAGATATGCTACACTTTAAGAAAGTGAGTCTGACAGTAGGGCCTTACCAAATTCATGGTCCTTTTTGTTCAATTTCACAGCCTCAGGGTTTTAAAATTGTTCAACTTCACATTTTCACATGTTTACATCTGAAATTTCACGGTATTGTCCTGACCCAAAAGAGGGTCATAGGGGTTGCAAAGCTGTTGTTGGGGGATTGCCACCCTCACTTCTGTGCTGCCGTCAGAGGTAGGCTCTGAAGGCAGCAGCTGTGGAGCTTCCTGTGGCTGGGGAAGTTTCCTGGAGGTGGAGATGGGTCTGATCTCCCCTGTGCTGCTGGGTGTACCGCAGCTGGGGGTTCTTAGCTGCTAGTCTGGGCCAGGCTGCGGGGGACCAGGACTTCCTCTTCCCCTGCATGGCTGCTTGGGAGGGAAATCATACCCACCTCTGGGTACTTCCCCTGAGGGCAGGAAGCTCCACAGCTGCACTGCCTTCAGAGCTGGGCTTATTCAGCTGCGGCGCTTCCTGCAACTGGAGAAGGTACCTGGAGGTGGGTCTGATCTCTTCCCCCCCCCCACCCCTCCGAGAGTGGCTGTGCAGGGGAAGAAGCCTCCACCCCCAGGAACCTTCCCCAGCTGCAGGAAGCGCTGTGGCTGCTACCTTTAGAGCCCAGCTCTGAGGGCAGCGCAGGCATGGAGCTTTCTGCAGCCATGAGAGGTACCTGGAGGTGGGTCTGATCTCCCCCTCATGAGGGGCTGTGCAGGGGAAGAGGAAGTCCTGTTCTTCTCCAGCCTGGTGGCCTAGCAGTTGGAGCCCACTGAATGGTAGGAGCCCCTGGCTGGCGCACCCCTCTCCCTGCCCCTTCCTCTTTCCTCCAATAGCTACATTTCATGAAGGAGGTCTGATTTCATGGCCTGTGACGTGTTTTTTTACGGCCATGAGTTTAGTAGGGCCCTATTCATAGGCCAACAAGAATGCCTGTTGATTAAATGTAATCTAGTTGTGTTCAGACCATGCATAAGTTTAAATCACCATTTTTCCTATTTCATGTAGAAGGATGAAACAGTTTCCTTTCAGCTTGGTATTAGTTTAGTTGGGAAATAATGAAACACAATTATAGTGAAGTATTGGTGCTAGCTTGTAGAACTGACAACACAATCTTACATTTGTAAACTTCTTTCCTTCAAAGTTTTCAAAAATATTCTCATCTTTATCTCGGGGTACCATTGTATTGACAAATAGAACTGTTTCATAGTCTTTATTCTGCTTCTCTGCACAGAGAGGGTTTGTTATGTCATTGCTTGTTTACCAATAGCTCAGAATTGATTCTGTTGTGATGACCCAGTTATTTTTCATACATGCAACATTCAATAACCTTAACTTGTGTCCAGAAGTTTTGGTTAATATGTCATGATTACAGGGCCAGCTGCACCTCTGTCCCCTTTCTTGTCTCTCTGAATGCAGTCCATCAAGTGGCTTTTGACTAATGGCTTTTCTACCTTTACCTATTTTGGGGTGGAATTCTGCAGTTCTTCCGAGACCTGGGCTGTATAGTATAATGTCTAAGGATGGTCGAGTTGTACTTGGTCCTGCTTTAGCAAGCGGGGGATGAACTAGATGACCTTTTGAGGTCCCTTTCAGATGTACTTTTCTATGATTCTGTATGTACCAACTAATCTTACCCAGCAGGTCTGACTGAATTTGGAAACCTGTGGTTCTTCATTTCAGGAGTCTGTGACCAGTGGTATCTGGTGATAAAACAGTCCTCTTAAAACAAAAATATTGTTTATTTTGCAATGGGAGCAAAGGATCTAGAGAAAAAAGATTTTAAAATGACAGTCTACGTGCATACTGGAGGCATACTGCCTCTGATGGTAACCTAGGCAGGCCTGACTTCAGTGGGTCCTGTCTCAATCAGGTTTTTCCAAACAACTCTTTCCTTTCTCTCTCGAGCATTTCTGATTAAACCAGCCACAGTTCTTTTGTGCTGTGGTGTACATGGGCCTTTTCCTCTCCTGACATTGTCTCGTAACAACCCACGAGTGTTTGTGGCTCATTTAGTCCCCCATCAGACTCAGAGGCTTTGGTCATCATAGGACCTCACTCTCCATATAAATATCAAAGAAGTCTGGGCCCATCCATTTGGCTTGTATGGCATTCTTCTTTAAAGCAAAGACTTTCCAAGGAAGTTAGCCACGTAGCATCCATGCTGTCAGATGGAGGAGCAGCTGTTGTCCTGGGAGACCACATCCGCATTTCTCAGGAGCATCATAGGGATTCGGACTGATAGGATTAGTAGAGACAAAAACCAGTGTTGGTGAGACCATGCTGGGGCTTTTAGTATGATGTGAGCACCATCTTGTTTGATCTTGGACAAGACCTTGGGCAGGAGCAGAATTGGAAGGAAGGCAGACAGCAGATGTTTTGACCAATTCAGGGGGAAAGTATCCCACAGCGACCCCAGGCTATGTCCCACCACAGAACAAAAAAGCTGGCTCTATGCCAACAGGAGAGCTCTCCTGTGGCATAATAAAACCACCTCTGTGAGCAACAGAAGCTATGTCGGTGGGAGAAACTTTCCCGCCAACATAGTCCTGTCCACACTTGCACTTTTGTCAGTGTAACTTACGTTGCTCAGGAGGGGGGTGGTTTATTCACACCCCTGTGCAACGTAAGTTATGCCGACATAAGCTGTAGTGTAGACATAGCCTTAGTGCCTCCGCTGCTACTCATAGGTTTGCCAAATACGAGCAAGTTGAGACTAATGGTATGACTACACTACAGTTGCTACCGTGACACAATTATGGCGCGGTAGCATAGCTACTTCCTACATTGACAGAAGGGAGTTTTCCATCAATGTAGTTAATTCACGTCTCCAGGAGGTAGTAGAGAGGTCAATGGAAGAATTCTTCCATTGATCTGCACAGGCGGTTAGGTCAACCTAACTATATTGCACAAGGCGTGAAACTTTTCACAGCCCTGAGCAATGTAGCTAGAATGATCAAATTTTTAAGTGTAGACCTGGCCTAAGACTAGTTAGTTTCATTGCTGATATTCAGAACTCTGTGATGAACAATAAAACTGTAAAAATAATTTTCATGGTTCTGTCTGAGGAAATCTTGATAGTCTTTGTCCAGTAAAGTTTTTCATAATACCTTGGCTAAACTTTTTCTTAGTTTTAGATTCCTGATATCATCTGAGGGCTTGTCTACTTTTGGAACTCTACAGTGGCACAGCTGCCGAGTTGCATCGCTGTAGCGCTTCAGTGTAGATGTTACCTATGCTGATAGGAGGGGTTCTCCCTTTGACATAAGTAATCCACCTCACTGAAAGGCAGTAGCTAGGGCAACGGAAGAATTATTGTATCAACCTAGCACTGTCTACTTGGGTCATCTTAACTGAGTTGCTCAGGGGTGTGGATTTTTCATACCCCTGAGGGATGTAGCTGTATGACTTAACTCTTTAGTGTATATCTGGCCTTAGATGAAACAGTTCCATACCTTCATTTAAACTGTTACTTTGAAGGTATTACTAGCATATGGTGATCTTTTTCAGACTAGATAAACTTAGTGTGCTCTGTTTCAGAGTGGTAGCTGAGTTAGTCTTTATTAGCAAAAACAACGAGGAGTACTTGTGGCACCTTAGAGACTAACAAATTTATTTGGGCATAAGCTTTCGTGGGCTAAAACCCACTTCATCAGATGCATGGAGTGGAAAATACAATAGGCCGATATAGATACACAGTACATGAAAAGATGGGAGTTGCTTTACCAAGTGGGCAATCTAATCCATATATCACTTTGTTATCCTGTTTATAGTTTCTTAGCATCTCCCAAAAATGGGAGGTCAAACTTATAGCCAGTAGCATAGGTATGGTCTTATTGTCTTTCTTCTCTACCTGTACGTGTGGTTCCCCAAATGTGGTGGTCTTTGTAAATAGCACAGCTGCATAGTGAGATCCTAGTTCATAACTGGCATTCCTAGGTGCTATGATAATACAAATAATAATATGAATAATTAACATTTAGCTTGCTACTTACAGTTGTCTCCTTGTCTCTCAAAATGGATTGGAGAGAGAGACTCTGAAAAGCTGAGAGTCAGTCTGCTTTTATTTTCTTCCATAAATGTATAATTTTACATTAATTTATATTGGATTTCATCTCTTTCAGTTTGGCCCAGAGCTTTAATGTCACTCTGCATTTTGGTTCTCTGTCCTTCTACATGTTTTACTCTCCCAATTAATATGTCACCAGTCTGTATGCTTTTTCGATCTGAAAATTGTGAAACCTTTTATCTACAACTTTGTTGCCCTGATTTCTGTAGGAAATTTTGAAAGGCATATTTGAAATTCACTGATTTAATTAAAAATGTTAATTTTATATTTAAACAAAAATTCAGTTGTCTTGGATATTCTTGATTATAATGTGATCAGTATATTTCATGTAATATTAAAAACTTTGAGCTATTGCAAGCAGCCTTTCCTGGAGAATAATCTTGGGGGTGGAAACTGGGTTTGGTTTTGTTTTCGTTTTTTTAAATGGGCTGTGTTCATCCTGATTACCTATATTCTAAATTGTAGGAGCTGTGACTCTTTAAAGCATTTAGCAATAGATATGTATTCTGTGAATAATTGTACTTGAAATCAACTGAAAATCTGGAAACCAGATGTCTGTCTTTGGTCTCCAATTTTTTGACTGCATTGTATATGGTGGTTTTGTTGATCATGCAGTCCCAAAGGAGAGCTGCCAAAAGCAGTCACTTTCCCCATACTCCCAAAGCAATGACTAAGGAACTTTTAGACCATTCTCGGTTGAGAACATGGTCTCAACTTGCCCCTAGATAACTGTTTGTATTAGTGGCTTTATGATATAGTACATCCCTATAGTTTGAAACCAGCTACTAACGTGCACTAATACATAACATTTTCATGAATTACTTTGATAATGGAGTGGAGAATATGTTTATAAAATTTGTAGATGACATGAAGCTGAGAGGGATCACAAGCACTTCAGAGAACAGGATTAGAATTCCAAAGAACCTTGATAAATTGAAGAATTTGTCTGAAATAAACAAGATGAAATTCAATAAAAACGTGCAAAGTATTCAAATGCACAAATACAAAATGGGGAATAGCTGGCTAGGCAGTAGCACTGCAGAAAAGGGTCTAGGGGTTATAGTGGATCACAAATAGAATGAGAGTCATCAGTATGATGCCATTGCAAAAAAAAAAAGGCTAATATTCTGTGATCTATTAGCAGGAGTATTGTATGTAAGACATGGGAGGTAATTGTTGTGCTGTACTTGGCACTGGTAAGACCACAGCTGGAATAGTGTATCCAGTTTTAGGTACCACACTTTAGGAAAGAGGTGAACTAACTGAAGAGAGTCCAGATGAGAGCAACAAAAATGATAAAAGGTTTAGAAAGCATGACCTATGAGAAAAGATTAAAAAAATAGAGTATATTTATCCTTTAGGAAAAAAGGAGGTAGGTGGGGGTTGCTGATAAGTCTTCAGTTATGGTAAGGGCTGTTATAATGACGATGATCAATTTTTCTCTATGTCCACAGAAGGTAGGACAAGAAGTTTCTGGCTTAATGTGCAGCAAAGGAGGTTTAGGTTAGATATTAGAAAAGCCTTTCTAACGATAAGGATAGTTAACTACTGGAATAGGTTGCCAAGACAGTTTGTGGAATCCTTCTCATTAGAGGTTTTTGAGAGCATGTTAGACAATGCCTATCAGGGGTAGTCTTAGGGTATGTCTACACTACGAAATTAGGTCGAATTTATAGACATCGGTTTTTTAGAAATAGCTTTTACATAGTCGATTGTGTTTGTCCCCACACAAAATGCTCTAAGTGCATTAACTTGGTGGAGTGCTTCCACAGTACCGAGGCTAGCGTCGACTTCCAGAGTGTTGCACTGTGGGTAGCTATCCAACAGTTCCCGCAGTCTCCGCTGCCGATTGGAATTCTGGGTTGAGATCCCAATGCCTGATGGGGCAAAAAACATTGTTGCGGGTGGTTCTGGGTACATGTCATCAGGCCCTCCCTCCCTCCCTCTCTCTGTGAAAGCAGACAATGGTTTCACGCCTTTTTTCCTGAGTTACCTGTGCAGACGCCATACCACGGCAAGCATGGAGCCCGCTCAGCTCACTGTCACCGTATGTCTCCTGGGTGCTGGCAGACGCGGTACTGCATTGCTACACAGCAGCAGCAACTCATTGCCTTGTGGCAGCAGACTGTGCAATAGGCCTGAAAACCATCCTCCTCATGTCCGAGGTGCTCCTGGCCGCCTCGCTAAGGTCAGTCAGGAGCGCCTGGGCAGATACGGGTGCAGGGACTAAATTAGGAGTGACTCGACCAGGTCATTCTCTTCAGTCCAACAGGCAGTCCTATTGCACCATCTTCTGCCGAGCAGCCGGGAGATGTGGATGGCTTGCAGTCCTTCTGCACCGTCTGCTGCCAGCCAAAGATGTAAAAGATAGATGGAGTGGATCAAAACAAGAAATAGACCAGATTTGTTTTGTATTCATTTGCTCCCCCCTCCCTGCCTCCCTCCGTGAAGTCCTGCTTGAAATACCAGAGGGAGGGATAGCTTAGCGGGTTGAGCATTGGCCTGCTAAACCCAGGGTTTTGAGTTCAGTCCTTGAGGGGACCATTCTGTGTGACCCCTGTTTTTGTTTCTCCTTGGTGTAAAGCCACCCCCTTTGTTGATTTTAATTCCCTGTAAGCCATGTCGTCAGTCGCCCCTCCCTCCATCAGAGCAACGGCAGACAATCGTTCCGTGCCTTTTTTCTGTGCAGACGCCATACCACAGCAAGCATGGAGCCCACTCAGCTCACTTTGGCAATTAGGAACACATTAAACACCACGCACGTTATCCAGCTGTATATGCAGCACCAGAACCTGGCAAAGCGAAACCGGACGAGTAGGCGATGGCAGCGCGGTGACGAGAGTGATGACAACATGGACACAGACTTCTCTCAAAGCACGGGCCCTGGCAATGCAGGCATCATGGTGCTAATGGGGCAGGTTCATGCGGTGGAATGCCGATTCTGGACCCGGGAAGCAAGCACAGGCTAGTGGAACCGCACAGTGTTGCAGGTCTGGGACGATTCCCAGTGGCTGCGAAACTTTCGTATGCGTAAGGATACTCCCATGGAACTTTGTGACTTGTTTTCCCCTGCCCTGAAGCACATGAATACCAAGATTAGAGCAGCCCTCACAGTTGAGAAGCGAGTGGCAATAGCCCTGTGGAAGCTTGCAACGCCAGACAGCTACCAGTCAGTCGGGAATCAATTTGGAATGGGCAGATCTACTGTGGGGGCTGCTGTGATGCAAGTAGCCCACGCAATCAAAGATCTGCACAGCTACAGACTAGGGACCGAATGGCTAGGCAGCAGTTTTGCAGAAAAGGACCTAGGGGTGACAGTGGACGAGAAGCTGGATATGAGTCAGCAGTGTGCCCTCGTTGCCAAGAAGGCCAATGGCATTTTGGGATGTATAAGTAGGGGCATAGCGAGCAGATCGAGGGACGTGATCGTTCCCCTCTATTCGACATTGGTGAGGCCTCATCTGGAGTACTGTGTCCAGTTTTGGGCCCCACACTTCAAGAAGGATGTGGATGAATTGGAGAGAGTCCAGCGAAGGGCAACAAAAATGATTAGGGGACTGGAACACATGAGTTATGAGGAGAGGCTGAGGGAGCTGGGATTGTTTAGCCTGCAGAAGAGAAGAATGAGGGGGGATTTGATAGCTGCTTTCAACTACCAAAGAGGATGGCTCTAGACTGTTCTCAATGGTATCAGATGACAGAACGAGGAGTAATGGTCTCAAGTTGCAGTGGGGGAGGTTTAGATTGGATATTAGGAAAAACTTTTTCACTAAGAGGGTGGTGAAACACTGGAATGTGTTACCTAGGGAGGTGGTAGAATCTCCTTCCTTAGAGGTTTTTAAGGTCAGGCTTGACAAAGCCCTGGCTGGGATGATTTAACTGGGAATTGGTCCTGCTTTGAGCAGGGGGTTGGACTAGATGACCTTCTGGGGTCCCTTCCAACCCTGATATTCTATGATTCTATGATCTGCCGATATCTAGGGTAGTGACCCTGGGAAATGTGCAGGTCATAGTGGATGGCTTTGCTGCAGTGGGATTCCCTAACTGTGGTGGGGCCATGGACGGAACCCATATCCCTATCTTGGCACCGGAGCACCAAGCCGGCGAGTACATAAACTGCAAGAGGTCCTTTTCAATAGTGCTGCAAGCACTGGTGGATCACAAGGGACATTTCACCAACATCAACGTGGGATGGCTGGGAAAGGTACATGACGCTCGCATCTTCAGGAACTCTGGTCTGTTTCAAAAGCTGCAGGAAGGGACTTTATTCCCAGACCAGAAAATAACCGTTGGGGATGTTGAAATGCCTATATGTATCCTTGGGGACCCAGCCTACCCCTTAATGCCATGGCTCATGAAGCCGTACACAGGCAGCCTGGACAGTAGTCAGGAGCTGTTCAACTACAGGCTGAGCAAGTGCAGAATGGTGGTAGAATGTGCATTTGGACGTTTAAAGGCGCGCTGGCGCAGTTTACTGACTCGCTTAGACCTCAGCGAAACCAATATTCCCACTGTTATTACTGCTTGCTGTGTGCTCCACAATATCTGTGAGAGTAAGGGGAAGACGTTTATGGTGGGGTGGGAGATTGAGGCAAATCGCCTGGCCGCTGATTACGTGCAGCCACACACCAGGGCGGTTAGAAGAGCACAGGAGGGCGTGGTGCGTATCCGAGAAGCTTTGAAAACCAGTTTCATGACTGGCCATGCTACGGTGTGAAAGTTCTGTTTGTTTCTCCTTGATGAAACCCCCCGCCCCTTGGTTCACTCTACTTCCCTGTAAGCTAACCACCCTCCCCTCGTCCCTTTGATCACTGCTTGCAGAGGCAATAAAGTCATTGTTGCTTCACATATATGCATTCTTTATTAATTCATCACACAAATAGGGGGATAACTACCAAGGTAGCCCAGGAGGGGTGGTGGAGGAGGAGAGGAGCGCCAGGAAGGGTGGTGGAGGAGGGAAGGACAAGGCCACACAGCGCTTTAAAAGTTTAAAACTTATTGAATGCCAGCCTTCTGTTGCTTGGGCAATCCTCTGGGGTGGAGTGGCTGGGTGGCTGGAGTCCCCCCCACTGCATTCTTGGGCATCGGGGTGAGGAGGCTATGGAATTTGGGGAGGAGGGCGGTTGATTACACAGGGGCTGTAGCGGCGGTCTGTGCTCCAGCTGCCTTTCCTGCAGCTCAACCATACTCTGGAGCATATTAGTTTGATCCTCCAGCAGCCTCAGCATTGAATCCTGCCTCCTCTCATCACGCTGCCGCCACCTTTCAGCTTCAGCTCTCTCTTCAGCCCGCCACTTCTCCTCCCGGTCATTTTGTGCTTTCCTGCACCCTGACGTTGTCTGCCTCCACGCATTCGTCTGTGCTCTGTCACTGTGGGAGGACAGCATGAGCTCAGAGAACATTTCATCACGAGTGATTTTTTTTTGCCTTCTAATCTTCACTAACCTCTGGGAAGGGGAAGATCCTGCGATCCTTGAAACACATGCAGCTGGTGGAGAAAAAAAGGGACAGTGGTATTTAAAAAGACACATTTTATAAAAGAGTGGCTACACTCTTTCAGGCTAAACCTTGCTGTTAACATTACATACATAGCACATGTGCTTTCGTTCCAAGGTCACATTTTGCCTCCCCACACCACGTGGCTAGCCCCACCCCCCCTCCCCGTGGCTAAGAGCGGGGAACATTTCTGTTCAGCCACAGGCAAACAGCCCAGCAGGAACGTCCCCTTAAGAAAAGCACCCTATTTCAACCAGGTGACCATGAATGATATCACTCTCCTGAGGATAACACAGAGAGATAAAGAACGGATGTTGTTTAAATGCCAACAACCATACACTGCAATGCTTTGTTCTACAATGATTCCAGAGTACGTGCTACTGGCCTGGTGTGGTAAAGTGTCCTACCATGGTGGACGGAATAAGGCTGCCCTCCCCAGAAACCTTTAGCAAAGGCTGTGGGAGTACATCCAGGAGAGCCGCAAATGCCAGGGCAAATTAATCATTAAACATGGTTGCTTTTAAACCATGTATAGTATTTTAAAAGGTACACTCACCGGAGGTCCCTTCTCTGCCTGGCGGGTCCGGGAGGTAGCCTTGGGTGGGTTCGGGGGGGTACTGGCTCCAGGTCCAGGGTGAGAAACAGTTCCTGGCTGTCGGGATAACCAGTTTCTCCGCTTGCTTGCTGTGAGCTGTCTACAACTTCATCATCATCATCTTCCTTGTCCCCAAAACCTGCTTCCCTGTTGCCTCCATCTCCATTGAAGGAGTCAAACAACACGGCTGGGTAGTGGTGGCCGAACCCCCTAAAATGGCATGCAGCTCGTCATAGAAGCGGCATGTTTGGGGCTCTGACCCGGAGCGGCCGTTCGCCTCTCTGGTTTTCTGGTAGGCTTGCCTCAGCTCCTTCAGTTTCACGCGGCACTGCTTTGGGTCCCTGTTATGGCCTCTGTCCTTCATGCCCTGGGAGATTTTGACAAAGGTTCTGGCATTTCGAAAACTGGAACGGAGTTCTGATAACACGGATTCCTCTCCCCATACAGCGATCAGATCCCGTACCTCCCGTTCGGTCCATGCTGGAGCTCTTCTGCGATTCTGGGACTCCATCATGGTCACCTCTGCTGATGAGCTCTGCACTCACCTGGAGCTTGCCACGCTGGCCAAACAGGAAATTGAAATTCGAAAGTTGGCGGGCCTTTTCCTGTCTACCTGGCTAGTACATCTGAGTTGAGAGTGCTGTCCAGAGCGGTCACAAAGGAGCACTCTGGGATAGCTCCTGGACCCCAATACCGTTTAATTGCGTACACAGTACCCCAAATTCGACCTGGCAGGGCCGATTTCAGCGCTAATCCCCTTGTCGGGGGTGGAGTAAGGAAATCTATTTTAAGAGCCCTTTAAGTCGAAAAAAAGGGCTTCGTCATGTGGACGGGTGCAGGGTTAAATCGATTTAACGCTGCTAAATTCGACCTCAACTCCTAGTGTAGACCAGGGCTTAGGTATTCATGGTCCTGCTTTAGCTCAGGAGGACGAACTTGAGGACCCTTCCCAGCCCTACATTTCTATGATTCTACAATTTATATGATGAAAATAGCATTTTGCGTTTTTAAAATGCTGTACAAATATTGACTGTATTTCACAGAATCTATGTGTGGCAGATATATGATGTTCCCTTTTTACAGATGGGGAGACTTGCCCAGGACCATGCATTTTTCTCGAAGACCCACCTACCTTTACCATGAAGAATTTCAGCTATAAACACGACATTACACTCTGTTCTTCATTGTACTGAGTGGTGTTTTGACTGATATATGTGGCAGAGAATCTCATTTTTTCAGTTTACTCTTTATACTGTGTTGTATACATTTTTGGCACTAGGTAAATACTGAGCACTTACTGAATACTTTTACAGTTCTGCAGCACTGTAAAGCATTGATAACACATACATACCCCAGTTATTACAAACAGGAAAACACAATCTAGTATCAGTTAAAAATATCTGGAGTGCTCCCCATTATTTATGTTGCCGCCTGAGATTCTTTACTGTCTGAAAATCAACAAGAAATGCCTTCCAGAAAATTTGCCCTTGCTTGTGCGTTTATATTTAGTTTTGTTTTTTTTAACCTTGCATCACTGTAGAAATACAATACAAGGTAATATTTTTTTTTCTTATTTTATAGTTTGGGAACACATGCTACTGCAATTCAGTTCTTCAGGCACTTTATTTTTGTCGACCATTTCGAGAAAAAGTCCTAGCATACAAGAGTCAACCCCGAAAAAAAGAGACCCTTCTTACATGCTTAGCTGATCTCTTCCACAGCATAGCTACACAGAAGAAAAAAGTTGGAGTAATACCTCCGAAGAAGTTTATAACAAGATTACGGAAAGAAAATGGTACCTTCTTAATTTTTCTTTTATTCTGTGTATACTAATTACATCAATTGTGATTTAATACTGAAATTGAAAGGTTGACATTTTTTTTATATGTAAAATATATTTGCTAAGTACAACAGGAACGCTTGATGCTGTAAAAGACAGAAAAGACGACACACATGCTGAATAAGTTCTCACAACACATTTTTTGGTGGCCTCAGAGTGCGGCCACCAACTCTTGCTGGTGGCTGCTATGACATTTTTTCCCTAAAATGCTTAATTAACTTTAGGAAAAACAAATAAATATGCACATATACATGTCCAAATCACAGTACCGTATATACTCGTTCATAAGCCGAATATTTTTGGGAAGTGGCACCACTTTCTGCAGCTCCCATTGGCTGGGAACGGCAAACCGCGGCCACTGGGAGCTGAGGAGCTCTGTGCCTGTGAATGCTCCAGGTAAACAAAACGTCTCGACCCGCCAGTAGCTTACCCTGACGGGCCAGGAGCCAAAGTTTGCCAACCCCTGAAATATAGGGTCGGCTTATGAAAGGGTCATACAGTTTTTACTATTTTTACGTCTCCATCTTGGGGGGTCGGCTTATAAACAAATGGGCTAATGAGCGAGTATATACAGTAATTTATGTAGGTTTGTTTTTTTGCAGACTCAATACTAAAAATAATGTACAGTTGTGTCTGTTCTTTACTGGACCTAAACAGAATAGAAACACAAATAAGGTGTTTTGCATGTTGTTGTTTTGCTGTTTTGGTTGTTCTTGTTTTTTAGATTTGATAGCTTATAAATCTGCTTCTGTGAAAAGAGATATTCGTATGCTTGTTGATATCACTTTTCACAGCAGCAGACTGGTTAGCTAGCTGGGAGGCAGTGAAAAGTGATATTAACAAACATACAAATATTGCTTTTCACAGCAGACTTACTCATCCCTGTCAAGCCAGGGGACAAATTAAACCTTGGATGGTGAGGTGGGAAGGGAGGCAGTGGGCAGGGGCTCTGGAACAATTTTTATAGTGGTCGTGCTGAGAACCATTGAAATCCTGTACATGATAGAAACCCTTCAAGCCAGGTGGTGCGGCGGGGGAGTGGTGAGCCCGAAGCCCTGTGATCAGGGTTTGGAGCCTGCCCACACCAACCCAGGGCTAAAGCTGGAAGCCTGAGCCCCACCACCCCCAGGAAGGCAGAGAACTCACAACCTCTGTCTGCTCCTCCGGCAGTTGTGGATCCTGAGAGGGTCAGGGCCCAACCCCTCCTGGCAGCCCCAGAGGAGGGGCCGCTGCTTTGCTCCTTCCCCCATCACTGCCCAGAAGCCTGGCCACAAGAAAAGCCCCGGTGGCCACATTTGAGAAATACTTTGGCCTTCTTGAGGCAATGTCTTCCCCCCCACCCCCTTCCCCCGTCTCATACAGAACTGAGCCCAGGCAGTGCTTAGCAAATATTGGAGGCAGTGTGGAATTTGTAGATTTTTGTCAAAAATCGCTGTTTTAAAGCTTTTGTTCTTGCTATTTGTCTCACATCTGTGTTTGTTTCTGTAGTATAGTGGTTATCATGTTTGGCTAACACACAAAAGGGCCCTGCTTCGAAACTGGGCAGAGGCACAGTTTCTTTTGCCAGGTTTCAGAGTAACAGCCGTGTTAGTCTGTATTCGCAAAAAGAAAAGGAGCACCTTAGAGACTAACCAATTTATTTGAGCATGAGCTTTCGTGAGCTACAGCTCACTTCATCGGATGCATACCGTGGAAACTGCAGAAGACATTATATACACACAGAGACCATGAAACAATACCTCCTCCCACCCCACTGTCCTGCTGGTAATAGCTTATCTAAAGTGATCATCAAGTTGGGCCATTTCCAGCACAAATCCAGGTTTTCTCACCCTCCGCCTCCCCCCCCCCCCCCCACACACACACACAAACTCACTCTCCTGCTGGTAATAGCCCATCCAAAGTGACCACTCTCTTCACAATGTGTATGATAATCAAGGTGGGCCATTTCCTGCACAAATCCAGGTTCTCTCACCCCCTCACCCCCCTCCAGAAACCACACACACAAACTTACTCTCCTGCTGGTAATAGCTCATCCAAAGTGACCACTCTCCCTACATGTCTACAATGTGCATGGTAATCAAGGTGGGCCATTTCCAGCACAAATCCAGGCTCTCTCACCCCCCCCCCCCCCCGGAAACACACACACACACACACACACACACACAAACTCACTCTCCTGTTTGTGTGTGTGTGTGTGTGTTTTCGGGGGTGGGGGGGTGAGAAAGCCTGGATTTGTGCTGGAAATGGCCCACCTTGATTATCATGCACATTGTAGGGAGAGTGGTCACTTTGGATAAGCTATTACCAGCAGGAGAGTGAGTTTGTGTGGGGGGGGGCGGAGGGTGAGAGAACCTGGATTTGTGCTGGAAATGGCCCAACCTGATGATCACTTTAGATAAGCTATTACCAGCAGGACAGTGGAGTGGGAGGAGGTATTGTTTCATGGTCTCTGTGTGTATATAATGTCTTCTGCAGTTTCCACGGTATGCATCCGATGAAGTGAGCTGTAGCTCACGAAAGCTCATGCTCAAATAAATTGGTTAGTCTCTAAGGTGCCACAAGTACTCCTTTTCTTTTGCCAGAAGCTGGGAATGGGTGACAGGATGGATCACTTGATGATTACCTGTTTTGTTCATTCCCTCTGAAGCATCTGGTGTTGGTCACTGTCGGAAGACAGGATACTGGGCTAGATGGACCTTTGGTTGGACCCAGAATGGCCATTCTTTTGTCTCAGTTCATATGTTAAAATCAAATAATCTGAAACTTTCTGTTGTTCCAGAATGTTAGTGCTTATTAGTAAGAATATTACTAATTAAATGAAATAATTAAAGTGTGAAGTGAGCCCTGAAGGTCTGTCTTTCCATGTTAAGGCTTTGACTGGAAAATTATAGCTTAAATTTAGTTCAGTTCATGTTTATATAACACTTAGGACTTAACATTTCTATTCAGGATTAATATACTCTTCTTTAAAAATTAGTAACCCTTCCAGTAATTATCCTAGTGCCATGGACACGCCTAATTTCATATATTTAACACTTCCTATTTGGTATTTGTAATGCTTGTTGATTAGGACGGTTCATGAAATAATTCTGTGTAGTAAAATATAATTAAATCCTTTAATAGATCTGCTACTTGATTTGGAGGAAATATAAAATAATGCTTGTAAATTGTACATTTTATTTAAATTAATTACAGGTTGTCTTTCAATAAAAACTTCCGTGCTTGGTTTACACAAGTTAAATATGGCAACACTTTCATATAGTAGAAATTTTCATACCTGTATAATCCATCCTGGGTCATATTTCCAAATTAAACATTTAAAATTAAAATGTATTCAAATATTATGAAGATGCATAATAAAGACAAACTACTCTAGGATAGCATAACAATTTATTTCAAGCCTTGAGTGAATTTACTGCTCATGAAAGATGCTAGATTTTTCAGACCTGGAAGATGATCTGTTTATCAATAGAGCAGTTTATAGCATAGGTAGTAGTGTTGTGCAAGCTTTCTCACACCAGTGAGTCTTAAATCTGAAGAAGGGTGACTGTTTTTAGAGGTGAGAGAATAGTTCAATCTCCATGCCATTTAGCTCTTGGCAATTCTGCTGAGACTGCCATCAAAGGTGATAACTATAATGGTATTTTAAGTGTACATATCATAAAACACCATCATCTCACTCATCAAACACATCAACTTTAATCACTGCTGACTTTGGGATTTATTCAAATGGGGATTTAGAAGTAAAAAAGACTCTATATTCCATGGGAGGTGCCTGCTGGGGCTCGGGGCTTCAGCCCAGCGCCTGCTGAAGCCCCGGCAGGCGCGTCCCGGTTCTCGAACTTCTGAAGATTGTTGTATGCAGCTCAGAGATTCAGTAAGTTTGGCCATCCCTGGTATAGACTTATAGGAGACAATTGCTGAATTGCCAGGTGGCTGATTATGTACACTGAAGTATTAACTACTCTGATGAATTAACTTTTTTAAAAAGTACATCCATGAATAATAACTTTCTTGATAGCTACAATGGAGAATTCTTTATAAAAATATGTCTCCTAGGAATAGTAGATTTATGTTTGTATTGATATACAATACATGAAAGAGGATAAACGCAAAGAAAAACCCAGTCTGGATTCTACTCTCATTAAGTAAGACCAATCACTCATGAGGAGTTTTATATCCTCACAGCTGTCATATCAAGACTCTTTCTGTGCTCAGAATCTCTTACCTCTATATCATTTCTAGACTCTATTACATTAAAATACATACTGTACAGTATATGGTAATAAGAGTTTAAAAACTGACATGCTTCAAGTTTGCAGTTTCTCATTAACCAAGTGGAAGTGTTCTATTTCCTTTTGTTTCGATCACTCCTAATCCTTGAATTAAATAATGGCAAGATCATCTGTGGGATTAGATCCACTGTGCTTAATATCAGACTGTTGACTGGACATTAACTACACTGGAATCTGGATGCAATACTGCTAAGAACCTCTGAGACAAGCCTTTTACCTTCAGGGCACTTGAAATACTTGTTATGCCACCTCATTAAAATATTCAATTAAATAGAGACATTTGGGCTGGTTTGATCTGGGATCTAGTTTATTTTCAACTCTGAAAAGTATAGTTGTGTCTTGTCCTGGAAGCTGCTTGGTTTGTAGATGATCTGTGACACTTTTTACTTTAGACCCTCTTAGTGATCTAGAATCAAACTAGCAATTTTTCCCTATTCCAAATGTTGTTGTTGTTTTTTTTCTTTTCAGACTCCCTAAAATAGGCTAGCCAAATTTCCATGTATCTTCAAATATACTCTCCTCAGATGTAGGCTCGATTGTAGTAGCACCATATTAAACTGATGACACATTTTTGTTCGTCTTTCTATTTATGGTACCATTCCTTCACTTATGGGCTAACATTTGCTCTATATTCTTGGACTAAGAACAAGTTGCAACTTGTAATTTGTTAGGTAGAAACACAATTTCTGCTATGTAACCAATATATAGAGCCCCATTGGAGGAATTGCATGATTAGTTATGCAGGCATAGAATATTTTTGATTTGGTAATTAAGGTGAATGTGCAATTCCTTTGAGTCAACTACTGCTCAAAAAGGGAGAACAAATTTGGTGGTTGGCTGTCACTGCTCCTGTCCACTTTGAGTCTTGGGCTAAGTCCTTTTAGCCATATGTAGACAAGGGACCTGTGGCTACCACCATTTTTAAAATAGTTTTATATTTTTAATAGTTAGATGATATTCATTAAAAATACTGACATCTGTAGGGGCCTTGTTTATTATAATGTTTTCATTATTGCTAGCATTTATGGAGTCGCACTTGTGATAGTATTTAAAAACAAAAACCTTGCACTTTTGTAGATTTGGCCTTTGAGGCCATAGTGGTCATATTCTTCCTCTGATGAAGGTAGAATCAGGAAATGTTTCTCTGTTCAAAGCTGTGTGTCTGCTTTGACTGAACCAACCTATGCATAAGCCTGTTGTTTAAGGCTTTCTTTTGAGCCTGTTCACTCTGTAAGTAGTTTCGAAGCACATGGGATAAAAAGACTGTTCTTATATACCACTGCACTTTCTCATCCCCAGACGTAAAGTTTGTGGAATATAGGTTTTATGGGTAATGTTATAGAAGTACTTACAGTCATGCATGATTCTTGACATAGACCAATGTCAACTTTTGCCTGACGTCTTAGGACATGTTTGAATGTAAATGGTGGCATTGAACTATATTATTTGGCAGGGGTTCTCAAACTGGGGGTTGGGACCCCTCAGGGGGTCCTGAGGTTATTACCTGGGGGGGTCGCGAGCTGTCAACCTCCACCCCAAACCCTGCTCTGCCTCCAGCATTTATAATGGTGTTAAATGTACAGTATCATAGAATCATAGAATATAAGGGTTGGAAGGGACCCCAGAAGGTCATCTAGTCCAACCCCCTGCTCGAAGCAGGACCAATTCCCAGTTAAATCATCCCAGCCAGGGCTTTGTCAAGCCTGACCTTAAAAACCTCTAAGGAAGGAGATTCTACCACCTCCCTAGGTAACGCATTCCAGTGTTTCACCACCCTCTTAGTGAAAAAGTTTTTCCTAATATCCAATCTAAACCTCCCCCACTGCAGCTTGAGACCATTACTCCTCGTTCTGTCATCTGATACCATTGAGAACAGTCTAGAGCCATCCTCTTTGGAACCCCCTTTCAGGTAGTTGAAAGCAGCTATCAAATCCCCCCTCATTCTTCTCTTCTGCAGGCTAAACAATCCCAGCTCCCTCAGCCTCTCCTCATAACTCATGTGTTCCAGACCCCTAATCATTTTTGTTGCCCTTTGCTGGACTCTCTCCAATTTATCCACATCCTTCTTAAAGTGTGGGGCCCAAAACTGGACACAGTACTCCAGATGAGGCCTCACCAATGTCGAATAGAGGGGAACGATCACGTCCCTCGATCTGCTCGCTATGCCCCTACTTATACATCCCAAAATGCCATTGGCCTTCTTGGCAACGAGGGCACACTGCTGACTCATATCCAGCTTCTCGTCCACTGTCACCCCTAGGTCCTTTTCCGCAGAACTGCTGCCTAGCCATTCGGTCCCTAGTCTGTAGCTGTGCATTGGGTTCTTCCGTCCTAAGTGCAGGACCCTGCACTTATCCTTATTGAACCTCATCAGATTTCTTTTGGCCCAATCCTCCAATTTGTCTAGGTCCTTCTGTATCCTATGTAACTCCTGACTTAATGTCCTCCCGCTTAATGTTGTTTCAAAGTTATGTCGCTGCTCAATTAGGAAATGTGCTCGTTTAAAGTTGTGCAATGCTCCCTTATAATGTTGTTTGGCTGCCTGCTCTGTACACTGCATGTAAGATTTTGTGGAAGAGCAGCAACTTTACAAGGGAGCATTGAGCAAGTTCCTTTTCTCCGCCTCCTCCCGCTCCCTCCCAGCTCTTCCCCCACCGCCAGACAGCTGTTTGGCAGTGCTTAGGACTTTCTGGGAGGGAGGGGGAGGAGTGAGGAAGCGCAGTGCCTGTATAGGGTAAGCCAGGGGCACTTCCCAACCACAGTACAGTACTGTACAATATATATATAATGCCTTTTGTCTGCCCCCCAAAATTTCCTTGGAACCTAACCCCCTGCATTTACATTAAATCTTATGGGAAAATTGGATTTGTTTAACGTCGTTTCACTTAAAGTTGCATTTTTCGGGAACATAATGTTAAGTTAACTACAATGTTAAGTGAGGAGTTACTGTATAAAAATGGTTTTTAATTTATAAGGGGGGATCGCACTCAGAGACTTGCTATGTGAAAAGGGTCAACAGTAAAAAAGTTTGAGAGCCACTGTTATATGGTGTCCTCTTCTTTAGATTGTGCTCTGCAATCATTTAATGTAATTTTACTTTATTTGTGTTTGTAACAAGTACATATGGGTGGGAGGTGGAAATTTTGAGAAAGCATCCTAATCAATATTTTCCTATATTTCAAGGCATTGTATTGGACTTAATACCTTTTCCATAAGTACACTTTTCTCTTTTCCATACATGTTTACATCATAAAATTCATCTTAGAATCCCTTCTTATCTGTATTATTTATCCAAATATATATACAGTACCTTGTTCTGCCAAAGTTTTTTAATTTGATTGCTTTCACTGTTTTTTTTTAAAGGTTAAAATTGATTGCATATGTCTATGAAATAAGTTCTGCTAATGCCATATTTTTGACTTATATTTTGAAAGTTTTACATTCATTGGACTTTTTATTCTAAATTTTAATTAGTTGGTTATTTTATTTTATCTTCATGTTTTAGAGCTCTTTGACAACTACATGCAGCAGGATGCGCATGAGTTCTTAAACTATCTTTTAAACACAATTGCTGATATTTTACAAGAAGAGAGAAAACAGGAAAAACAAAATGGCCGTCTACCTAATGGCAGTATTGACAACGAAAACAATAACAGCACCCCAGACCCGACCTGGGTTCATGAGATCTTTCAGGGAACATTAACTAATGAAACCAGATGTCTTACTTGTGAAACTGTAAGTTTGTATTTGTTTTATAGAAGAAATTCTTATTTCATACTTTCAGGAATCCATTTTTCTTTGTAATTTAAATATGCAGTTCAAATTATTTTAATTTTTTTTACTCTGTTAGTTTCAAGATTCATGCAGATGGTAAGTGTATTAGACTAATTGGTTTATTTCTGTAAGCTTTAAATGTGACTATCTGTATGTTCCACTAAATATTAGTGAGTGATGAAATTTTTTTTTTAAATGAGTAATCACTGAATGAGTTATTGGTCAGTGAGAGTACTGAGCAAACTGTTGCATGAAAAATCTGCATTTGGATTTTTGAATTGTGCCCTCCATAATCAGCTAGAGAATTTAGATAATGTTTTAAAAACAAGGATTAAAAGTTTAGAAGGGCCTGACTATAGATAGTTATATGTAAATCCACCTTTTTTGTTTTCGTTGTTAATCCTTTTCTTCTAATAGTAAACTATTAAATCTAACCTATTTCAGATTTAGATTTAAAACATTGCTATCATTCAACATGCACATTTATGTTCTATAATTAAGTATATCTTCCCAGGTGAGCTTGATCAGTTTTTAATTGGCCAAATTTGCTTAACAGTGCTAAAATCAGTATGGCAGAATTCCATTGTCAAAATTGGCCCATTTTTCCTCATTTATTTAGATAGCCAAGTCTTGAATATAGAGAGATGTTTCTCCACAGGATACTATTCCAGCTCTGGTCTAGAGGATCAGCTCAAGTCTAAAATAAGTCCCTACTTAAAATAAGATATTAGGATGATGACTGTAAAATATATAACTTAAACATTGCATCTGGATAGATGATCAAGTCAGGTGCATTAATTTAAATGTCTTAACCATTCAATAGCTGATGGGAGGGCATTATGCCAGACCATGATGGAACCGGGCAGCCCTTGCTGATGCATGCAGCCTACTAATATGTGGCCTACATCTTCTAACTGGCCACAGCAACAACATGGGGGAGTTACAAAGGCCCCATTTTGACACTTTTTTTAGGGCATCCGGAACTGTAACTCACTGTCACCCTTCTGCTTTAGCAAAAGATACATTTTTGGTACTACACTCTGTGTACACATTTTTGGTGCTCTCTGCCACCCCAGTCTGTTAGCCAGCCAAACAAACTCCTTCTCACTCTATCAGTCCTAACTTTTCTCTGCAGGTTAACCCTTGATGTACTTTAGTTCCCTAACTGTCCAGAAGCATCTCTGTGCAGCATCCAGCCACTGGATGCCCGTGTTTCTAAAGAGAAGGAATATATACCAGCCTGTTGGCTTAGCTGAGGATCCACACCTCACTTAACAGCACTGAGATGAATTTATAGTAAAACAAGAGTAAGTTTTATTAGTAAAAAACAGATTAAAGTGATTCTAAGCAGAGATAACAGAAAATGGTTACAAATAAACCATAATATAATCACGCTTTCTAGTGACTAAAACTTAACAGCTTACAATCCTTGTCCAAGGCAGTTTTCTCACCTACAGCCAGTTTTAACATCACCAACCCTATGTAGTTGGGGATCCACCGTTCACAGAATGTAAAGAACACTGACTTCTTTCCTCCTCTCCTCCCCCAGTGATGAAAACAAAATGCCCTTTTGCTTCTCCTTACATTTCCCGAAGTTCATTGTCTCAAGAGTCAGGATGACCTGTGATGTATCTTCTGGTGTGCTGACGACTTATCCTCCTGATAACAGACGTTAACCTCTGATGTAAAGGAACTGCTCAATGTCTCTGGCATCACCACACTCAATTTACATTAGACACACATGTAAATAGGTAAATCAACATTCCTTTGTCTAGGAGAAATTTGTTTATCAACTCTGCCCTCAAAACACATTTTAGGAACATATTTCTGGCACACGTACAACTCTTTACACGCCATGTGTACATACATCATGCAATGATATTAATGACAGATGTGTCACCAGTTTTCAGCTTTCATTTGATACTTCACACAGTACTCTTTACAGATAAATGATAGCAATATGTTAGGTGGAGTGAGTTTGTCAGGTCTGATAGGAGTTACAAAATAGTGGGTCTCTGCCAGTTGGCATGGAGAGGCTCTTAAGGTCAGACCACTTATAGTCATGGTCAGCACATCTGATCATTCTATAAGTGTTTGAGCTTTACCCAAAAATGGCATGGAATGTCAAAACTAGGGGCTGGACTGTTGGATCTGTCACAAGATAGGCACTGTCAATGTTGGAAGCTTGCTCTTGCCAGCTACAGTGCCACCTGGAGGTGATATCAAGGTTCCTTAGGGAAACTGAGCTGAGATGATGGCTCAATGGATTAAACTAATCTGTAAGCAGGGATAGATGTGGCCTGTTTTGCTCCTTAAGGAGCAGATTCTGCAAGGTGACGCTGTTGCACAGGACCAGCAGCCAGGCCAGGTTAATCATTCTTTTGGTACTAGGGCTGTCAAGCAATTAAAAGAATTAATCGTGCAATTAAGTAATAATAGACTACCATTTATTTAAATATTTTTGGATGTTTTCTACATTTTCAAATATATTGATTTTAATTACAACACAGAATACAAAGTGTACAGTGCTCACTTAATAATTATTTTTTATTACAAGTATTTGCCCTGTAAAAAAACAAAAGAAATAGTATTTTTCAATTCACCTAATACAAGTATTATAGTGTAATCTCTTAATCATGAAAGTTGAACTTAAAAATGTAGAATTATGTACAAAATAATGCATTCGAAAATAAAACAATGTAAAATTTTAGAACCTGCAAGTCCACTCAGTCCTACTTCTGATTCAGCCAATAGCTCAAACAAGTTTGTTTACATTTGCAGGAGATAATGTTGCCCGCTTCTTGTTTACAATGTCACCTGAAAGTGAGAACAGGCATTCTCATGGCACTGTTGTAGCCGGCGTCGCAACATATTTATGTGCCAGATGCGCTAAAGATTCATATGTCCCTTCATGCTTCAGCCACCATTCCAGAAGACACATGTCCTTGCTGAGGACGGGTTCTGCTTGATAACAATGCAAAGCAGTGAGGACTGATGCATGTTCATTTTCATTATCTGCGTCAGATGCCACCAGCAAAAGGTTAATTTTCTTTTTTGGTGGTTCGGGTTCTGTAGTTTCCACGTCGGAGTGTTGTTCTTTTAAGACTTTTGAAAGCATGCTCCACACCTCATCCCTCTCAGATTTTGGAAGGCACTTCAGATTCTTAAATCTTTAGAAATCTCACATTGGTACCTTCTTTGCATTTTGTTAAATCTGCAGTGAAAGTGTTCTTAAAATGAATAACATGTGCTGGGTCATCATCTGAGACTGCTATAACATGAAATATATGGCAGAACGTGGGTAAAATAGAGCAAAAGTCATACAATTCTCCCCTGAGGAGTTCAGTCACAAATTTAATTAATGCATTCTTTTTTTAACAAGCGTCATCAGCATGGAAGCATATCCTCTGGAATGGTGGCCGAAGCATGAAGGGGCATATGAATATTTAGCATATCTGAGATGTAAAGACGTTGCAATGCCAGCAACAAAAGTGCCGTGCAAATTGCCTGTTCTCATTTTATGGTGACATTGTAAATAAGACAGAGGACAGCATTATCTCCTGTAAATGTAAACAAACTCGTTTGTCTTAGTGATTGGCTGCACAGGAAGTAGGACTGAGTGGTCTTGTAGGCTCTGAAGTTTTACATGGTTTTGTTTTTGAGTGCAGTTATATAACAAAAAAAAATCTACATTTGTAAATTGCACTTTCACAACAAAGAGATTGCACTACAGTACTTGTATGAGGTTTATCATTTTTATAGTGAAAATATGTATAATAAAAATAATATACACTTTGATTTCAATTACAACACAGACTACAATCTATATGAAAAGGTAGAAAAACATCCAAAATATTTAATTAATTTCAATTGGTATTCTATTTAACAGTGCAATTAAAACTGCAATTAGTTGTGATTAATTTTTTGTGAGTTAATTGCGTGAGTTAACTGCAATTAATTGACATCCCTACTTGGTACCTGTTGTTATGTGCCTGACTTCATTAAGCTGAGTGTCTACTAGTCCCAACCCACAGTTTGAAAACCGCTGTCCTAGACACACACTTTGGTCGTGGGCCAGAGTGTGTCTATGCAGGAAGATGTTGAGTTGTTTTTTGGCTTTTGTGTAGTACAAATGGAAGGTGATTGTGAGGACGTAGAATGGCTGCTCTTAAGCAAAGATTAGTTTTCTGGGACCAGCTACGCTGTAACAGAACCATTATCTGTATATTTCCTTCAATAGAGATTTTATCAGGATTTTGGCTTGGAAGGTGGGGATGTTGGTAGTATGTGCTCATGTTACGAATTTGCTGCTCTTTGAAAATAAAAGTAATATTAATTGATTCTTGGATCATACAGAATTTCCCCTAAGATATAAGGGAAGGGTGATGGCAAACCCGCAAATAGTCTCAATTCAGTGAATATGGTTGAGTGAAGATAGTATAAAGTTTTCTGATTATAACTTGAAATAGTTAAAAGATGTGGGGAAAATTTCAGGAAAAGGAAGAAGAATGGTCTTGTGATTAAGACATTAGGCTAATGTTCCAGAGTTCAGGTTTCAATTCCTGGATCTTCCACAAATTCCCAGTGTGACTTTGGCAAGTCCTTTATCTCTTCTGTGCCTTGGTTCCACTTCTGTAAAATGGGGATAATACTTTTCTTCCTCAGAAGGAGTATTATAAGAATAAATTAATTAATGTTTTTAAAGTACTTGGACGCTATGGTGATGAGGGCAGAATGAGAAGAAGTATGGTCCAGTTATTAGTGTGCTAGGCTGGGATTGGGGAGGACGAAATTCAAATCCCTGCTGCATCACAGACTTTCTGTATGACATTGGGCAAGTCACTTAGTGTTTCCATTCCTCAATTTCCCATCTCTAAAATAAAAGTATAAAAATATTTTCTTATGTCACAAGGGTGTTGTGAGGATAAAAATATTCTTCTTTGAGTAGTGTCCCTATGGGTGCTCCACTGTAGGTACCATGCTCCCTGCTGAAGAGCTTTGGTAGCAGTGTCCGGTAGGCCCACCTACGTGCTGTCTGTCCTCGTGCCCCGCCAAGAGGCTAGCCAGCACACAGGCTAACTGCCTTCAGTTCCTTCTCAATTGTCCCTGGCTGGAGACTGAGCTATTCACAGTGCATTACGACCAGTCCTTTTGTTCTGCATTTCTGTAGTTAGTTGATCTCCTAGTATGTAGTTGTAGTTCTTTCCTTTTTATCTTATCTTTTCTGCCTGAAAAAAAAATAAAAAATTCCCACCTTTTTTCTTTGGGGACCCTTCCCCTAACAGGGTATGCCCAGTTCACAGGAGTTCAAGAAGTGCCTTTCTTGTATGCAACAGGGATAACCTCTTTCCAAACACTCTCAGAGCATATGCTGCCTTGGGGGAAGGTCACATTCAATGAAAGTGTGGTCTGTACTAGCAACTCAGGCCCAGGTCTCGCAAGGATAGGGAGCTGAGACAGATGATCATTTTAATGGAGGCGGCCCTCCAGCCTTCTCTGGACCCATGCAACAAGTCACCTGGCAGACATGAGTCTTCCCCACAATCTTCAACATCTAAAGACTGTAGATTGAAGAAACCAGGCGCTGACCCCTCTCATAAATCATCAAAAAAGAGAGCAGGAAGTCCCCACAGTGAGCCCTGAGATAGCTGCCAACAATCTCTGACATGCTCAGTATCCTTGGTACCATCAGCACCAAGACAATCCCAGCCCGGTACCCACTGCTCACAGATTTCAACGGCGGTAGGTACTGTGAGCAAGCCTATGGATTCAATGGGCTCAGGCACCAAGTCAACAGCACTGAGGGACCAAGGACAGGAGTAAGCACTCCACTAAGAAGGCACTGCTGGTGTGCAGTTCTCCATCGGTACCATCATCGACACCCCATCCCACACCAGAACGATAGGTGCGGGCAAGATCTCCGTCCTCCCTGGAACTGACAGTGGCACCGAGTTGGTCAGTACTGCCAGCATTCCGGCACTCAAGGGACCTCCGTGTATCAGACATTGCAGAGTCTCCTCTTGTTGGTACCAGGATTTCCATACCGAGTCTTCATTTGGCATGGGAGTTTTCCTTGCTGCCCTATCATGCTCCCCCACTCTCTAGTGCAGACTTGGATAGCGAACCAGAGGAGGCGGTATCACAGTACTCATCTCAAGCTCCGTATGGTGCCCGATATCAACCGGGCCACTGAGCGTACCCTCAGCTGGCCCACTACCACCATCATGGTATGGCCAACCTTGGGCACCACCACAATCACTACGGCCATACTGAGACCACTGCTTATCACCGCCATGCTTCTCAGGCTTTAAGCCCCACCCAAGAATCCTTGAGATGCACCCCTTCCACTGTGGCGTCCAGAGCTTCATAACTTCCAGAAGGAATCAGGAAGGAACCATAGGGCGGTGTTGAGGAAGAGGTGACCTTGAGGACTGTCATAACCATACAGCTAAGGGTAGCCTAGAATTCCTCCTTACCTGTAAGGAATTGAGAAGCTCAAATAACCTGCTTGGCAGCTGACCAAAAGGACCAGTGGGGAAAGAAGATACTTTCAAATCGGCGGGGGTGGGGAGGGAGCAAAGATTTTGTTGGTGTGTTCTCTGGGGAAAGCAGAGAAGCATCAGGTCAAAAAACTCCTCCTATAAACCATCCCGTACAAGTCTCTGATATTACAAAAAGAGTAAGTAAATAAGGCAAGACGCGTTAGATTACCTTTTGTTTTCCACTTGTGAATTTTCCCTTTGCGAGAGGGAGGTTTATCCCGTTTTTTTGTAACTTTAAAGTTTTGCCTAGAGGGGAATCCTCTGTGTTTTGAATCTGTTTACCTTGTAAAGTATTTACCATCCTGATTTTACAGAGGTGATTCTGTTACCTTTTCTTTAAATAAAATTCTTCTTTTAAGAACCTGATTGATTTTTTCATTGTTCTTAAGATCCAAGAGTTTGGGTCTGTTATCCTCACCAATTGGTAGAGGTGATTATTCTCAAGCCTTCCCTGGGAAAGGAGGTGTAGGGCTTTGGGGAATATTTTGGAGGAATAGGACTCCAAGTGGTCCTTTTCCTGGTTCTTTGTCTAAATCACTTGGTGGTGGCAGGATACTGTTCAAGGACAAGGCGGAATTTCTGCCTTGGGAAAGTTTTTAACCTAAGCTGATAAAAATAAGCTTAGAGGGTCTTTCATGCAGGTCCCCACATCTGTACCCCAGAGTGCAGAGTGGGGAAGGAACCCTGACAAGGACCATATCCTTCTCCTCCCCGGATGAGGCTGTCATGCCTCCCCCACCATCTCTGGCTGATGATTTTCACCTCTTCCAGGACCTAGCAAAGAGAGTGACAGATACTCTCCAAATAACACTAGAAGAAGTCAAGGACACCCATCATCAATTCTGACCTATTCCATTCATCCTCAAAAATTGATTAGTGAGACTGTTCTGGACCCCACAAAAACCATTTGGCAGACCCCAGTATCAGTGACACCTACCTGCAAGTAGGTGGACAAAAAATATTATGTCCTAGTGAGAGAGACTGAATTCCTCTTTTCCCACCCTCCACCCATCTCCACCATGGTGGATGCAGTTAATTCCCGTGGCCAGCAACACCAGATGAGGTCTATTCCCTACGATAGGTCCAAACGCTCCCAGTCCCTTTTTGGGAGGAAAGCATACTCCTCGGCCATGCTTCAGTTTTGAATTGCCAGTTACCAAGCCCTGATGGCAAGTTACGACTATGTAAACTATTCAGAACAACAATTTTATTTAACAGTTGCCTGAGTCTCTCTGTGACCAATTTAAAGCCGTTATCCAAGAGAGACAGTTAGTGGCCAAGACAACACTACAGTCTGCCCCTGACACAGCATAAGGTCCATCTCCACGGTTATGTGATGTCCATCATGGTTACATCTGTCAGCTTTTCCGAAGGAGGTACAGTCGA
Source organism: Caretta caretta (assembly GCF_965140235.1). NCBI lineage: Eukaryota > Metazoa > Chordata > Testudines > Cheloniidae > Caretta > Caretta caretta. Next base: position 45,649,636 of record NC_134206.1, on the reverse strand, counting down.
CCTTTGAAGATCTTTCCTTTTGATGGATGCCTCTCTTCACACCCTGAAGGATTCTAGGGCAACTCTTTGTTCGTTGGACATCTACACGCCAGGACAAAAGAGGAAATTTAGTCCGCAGCCTCAGCGCAAACCACACCTCCCAATACCCAGCTCAGTGCTACTATGAGCCACAGAGAAAGGAAAAATAAGTTCTCAAGGTGTAAACCATCTGGCCCACAGTCTTCCTCATTCCAGCTGTCAATTTCAAGCACCAATTTTGAGGTGTTGGTTGAGGCTTCGATAGACCACTCCCCCCAACTGCTACAGGTGACCATTTTGGCCACTAGACATTTGGCCACTGGCTAGCAATGTTCTGCAGCACCTGGGAATGCATAACATTTGGATCAATGGGTCTTAGAGATCATTTGCAATGGGTACTCTATTCATTTTACCTCCCTGACCCCTCCACAACAGCCTTCCCCATGCCTCTTTAGGGATCCTTCTCACAAGAGTTTACAACGACAAGAGGTAGATCATCTCCTCCAGTTAGGAGCCATAGAACCAGTACTTCACCATCTTTACGATGCAAAGGGTTCTACTCTCACTATTTCCTAAAACCCATCAGGAAGGGTGGTTGGAGACCCGTACTAGACGTCAGAGCTCTCAACAAGTTTGTCAAAGCTCAAATTCATGATGGTCACTCTCTAGCAATGATCATTCCAGCATTGAAACAGGGAGACTTTTTTTCGACTCTTGACCTTCAGGATTCCTACTTTCGTATCTCAATCCTACCCTCTCATCGATGATTTATCAGATTCATCCTAGGACAAGACACAGGCACCAATGTTGCAATGTGCTATGGGGTGCTCGATCCCTGGCTCTGCCCCAGATCCAGCCCCCACTCCACCCCTTCTCCCAAATGCCCGCCCCCACCCGCCTCTTCCCACCCTGTTCCGCTCCCTTCCTTGAGCATGCTGCACCCTCGCTCCTCCCCCAAAGCCTCCCACATGCCGCGATACAGCTGATCGCAGTGCACGGGAGGCGCTGCAGTGGAAGAGGGGAGCTGATAAGAAGTTGCCGGTGGGTGTTCAGCACCCACCACTTTTTCCCCGTGGGTGCTCATGGGACAAGACCACTACCAATACACGTTACTCCCTTTCAGACTATCATCTGCCCCGACAATATTCTCCAAGGTTCTCTCAGTAGTGGCTGTCCACTTAAGTCTCCCAAGGGATCATGATTTACCCCTCTCTGGACGATTGCCTCCTCAGAGCCCTGACTCCCAACCCCTTCATGGGACCTAAACCTGGTACTGAAAGGACTGACCAGGTCTCCCTTCAGACCCATGGCTAGCTGTTCACTTAAAGTAACTCCTCACTTAAAGTCATCCTGGTTAATGTTGTTTCATTGTTACGTTGCTGATTAATTAGGGAACATGCTCGTTTAAAGTTGTGCAGGTCTCCCTTATAACGTCATTTGGCAGTCGCCTGCTTTGTCCACGGCTTGCAGGAAGAGCAGCCCATTGCAGCTAGCTGGTGGGGTCTTGGAACCCAGGTGGACAGGCAGCCCCCCTAACAGCTCCCCGTTCCACTAAGTTCCCTGTGCGGCAGCTGCCCAGCAGGCTATCAACTGCCGGCAGTTCAGCTGTCCCTCCCCCCACTGCTATGTGCTGCTCCTGCGCTCTGCCTTGAAGCTGCTCCCCAGAGCCTCCTTTTTGCTGTGCAGGGGTTGGGCGGAAGAGGGAGGCTAATGTCAGGGTGTCCCGCTTACCCCATCTTCCATAGAGCAGAGGGGACACATGACAGGGCTCAGGACAGAGGGAGCTTCCTGGCAGCAGCTGCCATCTCAGCTTGCTGATTAACTTAAAAAGGCAATGTACTTAGAGTGGGGTCAGCGTACTGAAAGGAGCAATGCACATCTTTCTCTCACACACAGGGTGTGTGTCTCTGTCTGCTATGTTGTCTCCCCTCCCTCCGTTTGTGCTGCCTTGTAGAGTGTGAAGCTACCTGAACAAAAATGAGTTAACCCTTGAGGGCTCAGCCAAGTGCTAGTTCATCATTTAGCAGTAAGGCATCCCACCCTCTGACTTAACCACCTCAGCCAAGCTTCACAATCATCATCGCTGTGTTCCAGTATTAAATTGTTTATTTAAAACTTATACTGTGTGTGTGTGTGTGTGTGTGTGTGTGTATATATATATATATATGTTTCCCTGGAACCTAACCCCCCCCATTTACATTGATTCTTATGGGGAAATTGGGTTTGCTTAACATCGTTTTGCTTAAAGTTGCATTTTTCAGGAACATAACTACAACTTTAAGCGAGGAGTTACTGTACATACCTATCAGTGAAAACAGCCTTCCTGATAGCAATCACCTCTGCTTCGAGAATAGGGGAAATAGTGACCCTAATGACACGTTATCCCTACACAGTATTCTTTCGGGACCAGGTTACTCTCGGACTACATCAAAACTTCATTCCTAAGGTAATCTCCCAGTTTCACATGAACTAATTGATTCACTTTCCAATCTTCTACCCAAGCCTCACCAAGACAACAGAGAGGGTATATTACACACTCGAGATATCAGGAGAGCCTAGCCTTCTACCGTCTACTTTTTAAGAAGTCCCTATGTTTTTCCTCTCCATTGTGGAAAGTTCAAAGGGCTCGGCAATATCAGCCCAGAGACTCTCCAAGTGGGTCTCAAACTGCATTAAACAATGTTCCCAAGTTCACAATATGACACCTCCAAACTGTTGGTACATGCTCCACAAGATCAATCTCCTCTTCTGTTGCCTTCTTCAACAATGTCCTTATCTCAGTGATCTGTAGACCGGTGACTTGGGCGTCAGTCCACGCCTTCGCAGAACATTTTGCAATCACTGGGGACTCCCCATCCAATGCCATTTTCAGCTCCACAGTTGTGAGATCTGTAACTGACCCAACTCCAAAGCCCCAGCCCTCCAGCAGGGATACTGCTCATGAGTGGCCTACAGTGGAGCACCCTTCGGGTATGTCTACACTACGGAATAAGGTTGAATTTATAGAAGTCGGTTTTTTAGAAATCGGTTTTATATATTCGAGTGTGTGTGTCCCCACAGAAAATGCTCTAAGTGCATTAAGTGCATTAACTCGGCGGAGTGCTTCTACAGTACCGAGGCTAGAGTCGACTTCCGGAGCGTTGCACTGTGGATAGCTATCCCACAGTTCCCACAGTCTCCGCTGCCCATTGGAATTCTGGGTTGAGATCCCAATGCCCGATGGGGCTAAAACATTGTCGCGGTTGGTTCTGGGTACATATCGTCAGGCCCCCTTTCCCTCCGTCCCTCCGTGAAAGCAAGGGCAGACAATCGTTTCGCGCCTTTTTTCCTGAGTTACCTGTGCGGACGCCATACCACGGCAAGCATGGAGCCCGCTCAGGTAACCGTCACCGTATGTCTCCTGTGTGCTGGCAGACGCGGTACGGCATTGCTACACAGTAGCAGCAACCCATTGCCTTCTGGTAGCAGACGGTGCAGTACGACTGGTAGCCGTCCTTGTCGTGTCCGAGGTGCTCCTGGCCACGTTGGCTGGGAGCACCTGGGCAGACATGGGCGCAGGGACTAAATTTGGAGTGACTTGACCAGGTCATTCTCTTTAGTCCTGCAGTCAGTCCTATTGAACCGTCTTATGGTGAGCAGGCAGGCGATACAGATTGCTAGCAGTCGTATTGTACCATCTTCTGCTGGACAGGCAAGAGATGAGGATGGGTAGCAGTCATACTGTACCATCTTCTGCCAAGCAGCCATGAGATGTGGATGGCATGCAGTCCTTCTGCACCGTCTGCTGCCAGCCAAAGATGTAAAAGATAGATGGAGTGGATCAAAACAAGAAATAGACCAGATTTGTTTTGTACTCATTTGCTTCCCCCCCTCCCCTGTCTAGGGGACTCATTCCTCTAGGTCACACTGCAGTCACTCACAGAGAAGGTGCAGCGAGGTAAATCTAGCCATATATCAATCAGAGGCCAGGCTAACCTCCTTGTTCCAATAAGAACAATAACTTAGGTGCACCATTTCTTATTGGAACCCTCCGTGAAGTCCTGCCTGAAATACTCTTTGATGTAAAGCCACCCCCTTTGTTGATTTTAGCTCCCTGAAGCCAACCCTGTAAGCTGTGTCGTCAGTCGCCCCTCCTTCCGTCAGAGCAACGGCAGACAATCGTTCCGCGCCTTTTTTCTGTGCGGACGCCATACCAAGGCAAGCATGGAGGCCGCTCAGCTCACTTTGGCAATTAGGAGCACATTAAACACCACACGCATTATCCAGCAGTATATGCAGCACCAGAAGCTGGCAAAGCAATACCGGGCGAGGAGGTGACGTCAGCGCGGTCACGTGAGTGATCAGGACATGGACACAGATTTCTCTGAAAGCATGGGCCCTGCCAATGCATGCATCATGGTGCTAATGGGGCAGGTTCATGCTGTGGAACGCGGATTCTGGGCTCGGGAAACAAGCACAGACTGGTGGGACCTCACAGTGTTGCAGGTCTGCGACGATTCCCAGTGGCTGCAAAACTTTCGCATGCGTAAGGGCACTTTCATGGAACTTTGTGACTTGCTTTCCCCTGCCCTGAGGCTCATGAATACCAAGATGAGAGCAGCCCTCACAGTTGAGAAGTGAGTGGCGGTAGCCCTGTGGAAGCTTGCAACGCCAGACAGCTACCGGTCAGTCGGGAATCAATTTGGAGTGGGCAAATCTGCTGTTGGGGCTGCTGTGATGCAAGTAGCCCACGCAATCAAAGATCTGCTGATATCAAGGGTAGTGACCCTGGGAAATGTGCAGGTCATACTGGATGGCTTTGCTGCAATGGGATTCCCTAACTGTGGTGGGGCCATAGACGGAACCCATATCCCTATCTTGGCACCGGAGCACCAAGCTGCCGAGTACATAAACCGCAAGGGGTACTTTTCAATAGTGCTGCAAGCTCTGGTGGATCACAAGGGACGTTTCACCAACATCAACGTGGGATGGCCGGGAAAGGTACATGACGCTCGCATCTTCAGGAACTCTGGTCTGTTTCAAAAGCTGCAGGAAGGGACTTTATTCCCAGACCAGAAAATAACCGTTGGGGATGTTGAAATGCCTATATGTATCCTTGGGGACCCAGCCTACCCCTTAATGCCATGGCTCATGAAGCCGTACACAGGCAGCCTGGACAGTAGTCAGGAGCTGTTCAACTACAGGCTGAGCATGTGCAGAATGGTGGTAGAATGTGCATTTGGACGTTTAAAGGCGCACTGGCGCAGTTTACTGACTCACTTAGACCTCAGCTAAACCAATATTCCCACTGTTATTACTGCTTGCTGTGTGCTCCACAATATCTGTGAGAGTAAGGGAGAGACGTTTATGACGGGGTGGGTGGTTGAGGCAAATCGCCTGGCTGCTGGTTACGTGCAGCCAGACACCAGGGCGGTTAGAAGAGCACAGGAGGGTGTGGTACGCATCAGAGAAGCTTTGAAAACCAGTTTCATGATTGGCCATGCTACGGTGTGAAAGTTCTGTTTGTTTCTCCTTGATGAAACCCCCCGCCCCTTGGTTCACTCTACTTCCCTGTAAGCTAACCACCCTCCCCTCCTTCCTTCGATCACCGCTTGCAGAGGCAATAAAGTCATTGTTGCTTCACATTCATGCATTCTTTATTCATTCATCACACAAATAGGGGGATGACTACCAAGGTAGCCCAGGAGGGGTGGTGGAGGAGGGAAGGAAAACGCCACACAGCACTTTAAAAGTTTACAACTTTAAAATTTATTGAATGCCAGCCTTCTTTTTTTTGGGCAATCCTCTGTGGCGGAGTGGCTGGTTGGCCGGTGGCCCCCCCCCACCGCGTTCTTGGGCATCTGGGTGTGGAGGCTATGGAACTTGGGGAGGAGGGCGGTTGGTTACACAGGGGCTGTAGTGGCAGTCTGTGCTCCAGCTGCCTTTGCTGCAGCTCAACCATACACTGGAGCATACTGGTTTGGTCCTCCAGCAGCCTCAGCATTGAATCCTGCCTCCTCTCATCACGCTGCCGCCACATTTGAGCTTCAGCCCTGTCTTCAGCCCGCCACTTACTCTCTTCAGCCCGCCACCTCTCCTCCCGGTCATTTTGTGCTTTCCTGCTTTCTGACATTATTTGCCTCCACGCATTCGTCTGTGCTCTGTCAGTGTGGGAGGACAGCATGAGCTCGGAGAACATTTCATCTCGAGTGCGTTTTTTTTTCTTTCTAAGCTTCACTAGCCTTTGGGAAGGAGAAGATCCTGTGATCATTGAAACACATGCAGCTGGTGGAGAAAAAAAAAGGGACAGCGGTATTTAAAAAGACACATTTTATAAAAGAGTGGCTACACTCTTTCAGGCTAAACCTTGCTGTTAACATTACATACATAGCACATGTGCTTTCGTTACAAGGTCGCATTTTGCCTCCCCCCACCGCGTGGCTACCCCCTCAACCTTCCCCCCCTCCCTGTGGCTAACAGCGGGGAACATTTCTGTTTAGCCACAGGCAAACAGCCCAGCAGGAATGGGCTCCTCTGAGTGTCCCCTGAAGAAAAGCACTCTATTTCAACCAGGTGACCATGAATTATATCTCACTCTCCTGAGGATAACACAGAGAGATAAAGAACGGATGTTGTTTGAACGCCAGCAAACATACACTGCAATGCTTTGTTGTACAATGATTCCCGAGTACGTGTTACTGGCCTGGAGTGGTAAAGTGTCCTACCATGAAGGATGCAATAAGGCTGCCCTCCCCAGAAACCTTTTGCAAAGGCTTTGGGAGTACATCCAGGAGAGCTGCGAATGCCAGGGCAAAGTAATCCTTTCACATGCTTGCTTTTAAACCATGTATAGTATTTTAAAAGGTACACTCACCGGATGTCCCTTCTCCGCCTGCTGGGTCCAGGAGGCAGCCTTGGGTGGGTTCGGGGGGTACTGGCTCCAGGTCCAGGGTAAGAAACAGTTCCTGGCTGTCGGGAAAACCGGTTTCTCCGCTTGCTTGCTGTGAGCTATCTACAACCTCCTCATCATCATCATCTTCTTCGTCCCCAAAACCTGCTTCCGTATTGCCTCCATCTCCATTGAAGGAGTCAAACAACACGGCTGGGTAGTGGTGGCTGAACCCCCTAAAATGGCATGCAGCTCATCATAGAAGCGGCATGTTTGGGGCTCTGACCCGGAGCGGCCGTTCGCCTCTCTGGTTTTCTGGTAGGCTTGCCTCAGCTCCTTCAGTTTCACGCGGCACTGCTTCGGGTCCCTGTTATGGCCTCTGTCCTTCATGCCCTGGGAGATTTTGACAAAGGTTTTGGCATTTCGAAAACTGGAACATAGTTCTGATAGCACAGATTCCTCTCCCCATACAGCGATCAGATCCCGTACCTCCCGTTCGGTCCATGCTGGAGCTCTTTTGCGATTCTGGGACTCCATCATGGTCATCTCTGCTGATGAGCTCTGCGTGGTCACCTGCAGCTTGCCACGCAGGCCAAACAGGAAATGAGATTCAAAAGTTCGCGGTTCTTTTCCTGTCTACCTGGCCAGTGTATCTGAGTTGAGAGTGCTGTCCAGAGCGGTCACAATGGAGCACTCTGGGATAGCTCCCGGGGGCCAATACCGTCGAATTGTGTCCACAGTACCCCAAATTCGAGCTGGCAAGGCTGATTTAAGTGGTAATCCACTTGTCAGGGGTGGAGTAAGGAAATCGATTTTAAGAGCCCTTTAAGTTGAAATAAAGGGCTTCATCGTGTGGACGGGTGCAGGTTTACATCGATTTAATGCTGCTAAATTCGACCTAAAGTCCTAGTGTAGACCAGGGCTTAGGGACACTATTGGAAGAAGTTACTCACCTTGTGCAGTAACAGTGGTTCTTTGAGATTTGTGTCCCTATAGGTGCTCCACAACTTACCCTCCTCCCCTCCACCTCAGAGTTCTTGTCAGTGACTTTGGTAGAGAAGGAACTGAGGGGGGTTAGCCTGCCTACAGTGGCTAGTCTCGTGGCAGGGCACAAGGACAAACAGTGCATGTGTGGGCTTAACGGACACTACTATCAAAGTTCTATGATCAGCAGTGCAGGGATGCAAGCACACCTACAGTGGAGCACCCATGGGGACACACATCTCAAAGAGTTGTCATTACTTGCACAAGGTAAGTACTTTCTTTTTAGATTGTTAGGCACTCAAATAAGTACCATGCATAGATATATAGGGGACTATGCAAGTAGAAGGGAATGCGTAGAGGTAGAAAATGTGTGGTGGGAGACTCATGTTTTTAGGGCTCTGGATAAAACTTAATTATAGCTGGAGAATAATGCTAACATACAGTGCCTTTTTGAGCAGCAGAGGGGGATCCCTGGGTTGTAGCGTAATCCTAGTCATATCCCTGACTTTTTAGGGTGTTTTGCCTTCTTTCTTTTAAAGGAAGTTATTGATCCACAAGTCCATCTTCCAGCTCAATTAACTGGGATGTACCACATGATTTTCAGCAGTTATATACTATATAATGTGGGTAATAAGAGATGTTGAATTCACTTCTGGGTATTAGAACTAATTTTTTCCCCCATGACTTCTTTCTGGTAAAAAGATAGCTTTGCCAAAAGCAAAATTTATTTATTTTAATGTAGTATTCAAGAGTTTGTCTTTTGGTTATTGGGATGGGCAGATCTGTTTTAAATTTGTCTGATTTGGGCAGCATTTTGGCAACAAAACTGAAAACAATATTTTTAGACTTTGCTGAGCTGTTAATTTCTCATTGGCATGATAGAACTTTGAGAGAGACAAGAGAGGTGAGGTAATATCTTTTATTGGACCAATTTCTGTTGGTGGAAGGTACAAGTTTTTGCGCTACTGTGCTAGACACTGTACACACATAAGTGACTGCTCCTCCCGAAAGAACTAACAGTTCAAACAAACACCACGGTGCTCGAGAACAGAAGTATTTTGCAGATGGGGAAGTGAGGCACAGAGAAATCAAGTGACTTGCCCCAAGTCACACAGCAATTCAGTGGCAGAGCCAAGAACTGAAGCCAAGTATCAAAAGACTCAGTCCACTACCTTAACCACAAGACCATCCTTTCTCTTAAAACAACCTTTTATTGTTTAACTGAAAAAAATCTACTTTTAGCTTGAGGTATGGAAACTACTCCATTGATTTTTGGCTCACTTCTCGACTCCAGTGTTCTCGGAATACATGTTCCACTCCTTTCCAGACCCCAACATGTGATGCCAGAATGGCAGCTGGTATCAGTATCCCTATGGTATTCCTCTCCATCCTCATGTAAAAGTAGTTGTTGAAACACGGTACTGTTAACAACAGGGTGCTCACACTGGATCTGAGCTTCACAACTTCAGAGTCACAAGAGAACTATGACAGACGCCCACTCTGGACTGTGCCTTGAGGGGTCCTTTGAGAGGACTGAGCCCAGACAGAACATTGGGTGTCTCCAAGGTATCTCACTACTCTTATATGAAAGAGTACCCCACTATGCCTTCTGGTACCTTGTACTGTACCAAGGCCCTGCACCAAGGAGGTATGAGATCCCACAATGGTAGTATTGGGGCCTGGAAGATCTGTGAAACTGCTGCCCGGTAAGGTCTCTTGTCTAACAAGAGGATAAAGGAGATCCAGGGTCCTGAGAGAAAAGGAAGAGCTTTGTCAGCCTCCTGAAGACATGGAATTATAGCAGCATAAGGAAGAAGAGAAGAGTAGGAGCGGGAGGATTCTATACTAGTGACCTTACCCTACTCTTCCCCAGACAAGGCGGTGATTCCAGCTTCACCACCACATCCTGATTACACAAAGACCTTCCAGGACTTACTTAAGAGGGTGACAGAGTCGCTACAATCCCCATGGAAGAGGTCCAGAAAGCACCACACAAACTGCTGGATATCTTGCATAGCATGAGTCTGAGTTGTGCTCCCTATTAAGACCCTCTAAACTAGTAGCACACTTGGCAGATGCTTACCATGATCCCACCAGTATACCTATGGGCTGAAAACAGGCATTTTGTACCTGTGAAAGGGTCAGAGTACCTATTCTTTCCCCTCCTCCCAACTTGTTGGTAGTGTCATTGGCCGCCAAGCATAACAGACAGAGACAAACCAGGACTACGCCACATAAGAAAGAAGTAAAGAGTCTTGACCTCTTTCGGAAAAAGGCATATCCTTGGTTTCCCTGCAGTTTTGTGTGTCAAATTGCCAAGCATTGATGGCCAAGTATGATTTTACCATCTACCACAGGGACACTTGTCCTTTACTTCACAGCTACGGCCATTGGAAATTGGTGTTTTGGCAGGACCTTCAAAAGCACACACCAACTGTCCCTCCATATCTACACATCCCCTCTGGTTTTACCCCTCCCTTTGAAGGCTAACTTTCCCATTACCTATCTGTCTGGACAGAATTCACAATGGAAAGCTGGGTAGTAGAGGATATCTCCTTAGGATACACCAGCAGTCTGCTTCCTTCCCCAACCTCCATCTGTTTTCTGGGACACTTTTCATGAGGGGAGGCTTCTGTAAGAGGTAGAGTTGCTTTTGAGGGCACTGGAACTAGTGCCTTCGACAGCAAGGAGAAAGGGGTTTTACTTGGGGTACTTCCTTATCCCCCAAAAGGCAGGAGGATGGAAACCCATTCTCAGGGAATTGAACAAATTAATACACCACCAAAAGTTCAGAGTGGTGACCCTGCCATCAATTATCCCATCTCTTTACAGCTCTAATTTTCAAAGATGTCTACTTTCACATGGACATTCATTGGGCAGCCAGGGAATTCCTGAGATTTGTGGCCAGCCAAAAGTGGTACAGCGTTCTCGTCTTTGTACTCTTGACAGTGCTGAAGTGTTGATCAAAGTGCTGTCAGTAGTAGCGGCTCACTTTCATCAATGAAGGAGTGACAGTTTATCCTTACTTAAATGATTTGGCTCCTAAAGGGACAATCTTGCCAGGAAACACAAGAAGCAACCACCAAACGTCTACGTTATCTGATAGGTTGGGTTTTAAAATTAACCTGGAGATGTCTACCCTGTAAACCTCACAATCGATAGAATTTATCAGAGCAAGGCTGGATGCTGTTACAACCAGGGCATACGTACTACACGACCACTTCCTCTCCATCATCTGACTAGTTCAGTGAAGCTAGACAAGTCCCAGGGCATCCACATGGTCCTGCTTGGCGCTATTGGGTCATACGGACACAAGTACTTATCCTGTTGGCAAAACTTTATCTCTGATGTCTGCAAGCCTGGTTGTGGACTGTTTACACTCTGGGCAAACACAGTCTCGACTTGTTAGTCCTGATTCCCAAAAGGGTCTTAACCTCCCGTAGTTGGTGGGAGGACAGAGGAAAAGTATGTGTGGTAGTGCTGTTCAACTCCCCACTTTCAGCAAAGACTATAACCACAGATGCACACGTTTTACGTTGGGGAACACGCTTGGAGGGACAGGTTGGTTGAGTTGTATGGTCTTCTCAGGAATCTGTGCTTCACATCAATGTGTTGGAGCTAAGAGCAGCTGGACTAGCCTACGAACAATTCTCCCTCGTATCTGTGGCCAGTTAATCTGGGTGTTATTGGATGTGATGGCAGCCTATTGCATCAACAAGCAAGGAGGAGCACACTCCTCAGTTTTGTGTGGATCCGTTGCCCTTGGAACTATAGCATTCCCATGTATATTACCCTGACTGCTGTCCACCTGCCAGGAATCCAAAACATTTTGGTAGATTCTATAAGCAGACATTTCTCCACAGAACTTGAATGGGACCAGCATGAACCAACTTTGTGGGAGGGGTTATGGGTGTGGGATCTTGCATCCACAGATCTCTTCATGTCCCATGTAAACAAGTGCCAGGTGATCTGGGAGATGTTTTTCTCATGTAATGGTCAGGAGCCCTGAAATACGCGTTCCCCTCCAAATTACCTTATTATTTTAGGTGTTGAAGAAAATCAGAATGCACAAGGTGCAAGTCACCCTCATAGCATCAGGTTGGGGCCATCATTTCTGGTACCCTATTCTTTTGCAACTGTCCTCCTGACCTCCTCGCTGCCATCCCCCTGGGTATTAACCCAGGGCAAAGGACGGACTTACCAACCCAAATCAGCCATGCTTCACCTGAGGGGAAGGTATTTGGTTGGATGTCAGTGTTAGAAAAGGCCTGTTTAGCTGATGTACAAGCTATTCTGAGCAGCAGTAGAAAGGGACTATACTGGGAAATGTTACAAATCAAAATGGAGAAGATTTGCATTTTGTTGTTTTAATAGACAAGGAATTTCCTCCTTTTGAGCAAAGAATCAATGAGTACTGAACTACCTCTTCTACTTAAATCTTCGGGGCTGTCATTTGGGTCTCTCAGGATACACCTGGAGGCCATCTGTGCTTGTCATCCACTAGTAGACACGTAGGCTATACTGGTGACAGCGTGCTGTATATGAGTAGCTACATGCACAAGTAAAGGCAGGCTGCATCCACACTGTAGTGTATAGCTACGTGCGTCAGTGAAAGACTCTCTAGCAAGGGAGAGGTAGCAGGGAGAGTTTCCAGCAGTGTCCCCACTGCCTCCTTGCTTCCTGAGTGTTTCCCTGCGGTGGGGACGAGCTTTGGCAGCTCTCTGTGATGGGGAAAAGCTGTATCAATGAGGAGGCAGCAGGAAACTATACTGCTAAAAATAGCAGTGTAAACATGGGAGCCACTGTTTCAGCGTGTAAAAGGCTGAAAAGTGTGCATACCTTAAGGGTTCAGGGCTGTCTTTATATGCCAAAGTAGTGCAGTACCATCTACATTGCTGTTTATACCCATGCTAGGGAGGTATAGTGTATGTATTCTACATGCCGCCGTGAAGAGTGTGCAGCATAGATGTAGATACTTACTCTGATACAGATACTTACTCTGTATTTTCCCACCCAGTCACTGCCCACTTCCTGAAAGGTGTAATTCTAGACTTCCCTCCGGTGGCAAAATGTGTACCAGCCTGGGACTTGAACCTTGTTTTATCAGCCCTTACTAAGTCACTGTTCAAGCCCCAGGAATCCTGCTCTCTACTACGTATCTCCATGAAGGTAGCATTTTTGGTCACTATCATGTCAGAGTCTAAGAGCTAGGGAGTGCTCATGGCTTATACCTCCTTCCCTCTTCTACTCCCACCCCTCCGCACCTCCCTGATACAGTTCTCCACTAGGCCAAGGTATCCATAAGACTACATCTGAAATTCATTCCTAAGGTGGTGTCAGATTTTCACATGAACTAAAGTATCCAGCTACCATTTTTAATAGTAAACCTCTTTCTAGCAGGGAAGAGGTGACATGGCACTTACTAGATGTGTGTAGGGCTCTTTTCCTTTTACCTGCAAAGGATGAAATTACTTCAAATGTCGTAGACCAGGGATCTCAAACTCAAATCACCATGAGGGCCACATGAGGACATTGGCCCAAGAGCCACATCACTGACACCTTTTCATACAAAGATACAAAAGCCCCCAGCTCTGCGTCCGGCCTCGCCCCGCCCCACCCCAGCCCAGCCTCTTCCAACCCCTTCCCCAGAGTCCCCACCCAAACTCCACTGCCCTCCCTGCCCCAATTCCAGCCCCTTCCCCAAATCCCCACCCCAGCCCCGCCTCTTCTCCACCTTCTCTCCTGAGCATGCCTCATCCCTGCTCCTCCCCCTTCCCTCCCGGAAAGCCCCAAGAGCTGCCAAACAACTGTTTGGCAGCAGGAAGTGCGGGGAGATAGGCAGAGGACCGGGGATGTGGTGTACTCGGAGGTGCAGGGGTGGGGGGTGAGAGGAGCTATGGCGGGCGGCAGGAAATAACTCCGTGGGCTGCATACGTGTTTGAGACCCATGGTCTAGTGTACTGCCTGCTCTCATTCCCCACTGCCTGGTTCCCCCTACCGGGGACTGACAGTAGTGAAGGAACTAAGTTGCTGGTGGTCTGGCAGCCTCCTTTATCCCCTAAATGCAGAGTGCAAGGAGAGTGGTGGCACATGAATATGGATCAGGCAGACAGTGCTAAGGAAAAATCTCCAGTCCTGGGTGTATGGAGCACATGTGCAACCCAGAAGTGCACTACGCAAAGGGACAGCACATCTTGAACTGAAGTTACTACATGGTGAGTAACTTATCCTTATGGAAGGTGTACCACCTCAGAGTCATGGACATCTAGGCCAGTATGCCTTGGCCGATCCTATGGGTTTGAAGGAGGAATACATCTGTTAGATAATTCCCTTCACACTCCTTTGTCGCTTCACTATTGTTCACATTTGCTTCAGTGTGGATTAGGGTTCTCATCTACATCTCCACATACTTCAAGGTTTCTTGATTCTGCAGGAGATAAGGCAGCCTGATACTATCCCTCCTCTTGTCCTAGCCAGAATACACATAGCATTGGTCATGAGCTTCTTGGGATAGGGAGCACACAAGGATGCCTTCTCAGCACAGCACAAAAACACCTAATGTAATTGGGTTAGCATTTCTTGGTGTTCAGAAGGTTAATTCAAGGAAAATACACCCTCATAAAGTGAGGCACACACAGCAATAGTTGCATACTTGAATCAGCAGTATGACATGAAAAAACCCACTCTGCTTAGGGAGTCTGCCTCTTTTGCAGTTCTGCTTTCAGTAGAGCCATATTTAATCTGGGTCACCTTAAATGCACAGTGAACTTGCTGATCTGATAAAGTTTCTTCCAGGGGAGTGGTCATTAAAGGCAGAGATATTCCAGCAAATCCTCAAGAAATGGTGTATCTCCATTGTTGACCTGTTGGCAATATATTTCCATGACAAACTCTCTCCTTTTTTTAAATGTATCTGGACATAGAAACACTAGCTAAAGGAATGCTTTACTGTTCCAAGGAATTTTCCTTGGCTCATACATTTCCTCCCTTCCTGGTCATATTAATAATAATATTATTTTGTATTACTGTAGCACTTAAGAGCCCTAGTCATGGAGCAGCACCGCATTGTGCTAGGTGTTGTACAAACACAGAACAAAAAAAACTGTTTTTGCCCCAAAGAGATTACAGTCTAAGTATAAGACAAGAGACAACAGATGAATACAGACACACAGATCTGGGAGTACAAGAAAACAGTGAGACAGTATTGGTCAGCATGATAGGCAGTTGATTGTCTTAAAGAGCACTAGTCATCCTGTGACTCCTTTAATCCTAATTTCCCCAGACTGGCCAAGGGAAGGTGTTGCCTAGACCTGCTGATGCTTTCCCAAGGGGTATAAATCCCTCTGCCCTCATGCTGAAACCATCTTGGGTCCAGTAATGCCTAGAACCCAAGTGTATTAAATCTCTTGCATTGGTCCACAACAGGGCACTCCTGAAGTGGTAAAGCATCTCCAGGTGCCCTGACCATAAGAACGGCCATACTGGGTCAGACCAAAGGTTCATCTAGCCCAGTATCCTGTCTTCCAACAGTGGCCAATGCCTGGTGCTTCAGAGGGAATGAACAGAACAGGTAATCATCAAGTGAGCCATTCCCTATCACTCATTCCCAGCTTCTGGCAGACAGAGGATAGGGTCACCATCCCTGCCAATTCTGGCTAATAGCCATTGATGGACCTATCCTCCATGAATTTATCTAGTTCTTTTTTGAATCCTGTGATAGTCTTGGCCTTCATAATATTCTCTGGCAAAGAGTTACACAGATTGACTGCACACAACTGTGTGTTGTGTGAAGAAGTACTTCCTTTTGTTTGTTTTAAACCTGCTGCCAATTAATTTCCCTAGTTCCTGTGTTATGAGAAGGAGTAAATAATACTTCCTTATTTACCATGCTGCACCCACAAAAAAGAGAAAATGAAAGAGGTACAATGAGGTGAAGGTGGCACTTTCCACATGATACAGGATAGGCTTTTTTTAGAAAGAGAAGAATCAGAATCCCCCCATCTTAGATTTTCTACATAAGATTTTCCATTGAAGGCCCCTTTACATAAAAGGCTCTGCACTTCAGAATCTTCAGCAGTCTTGCAGCGGTGGTGTACAGTGGAATCTTCTCCTCTTCCTTTCAGATAGCCCCTCACTGGTTCTATGGCAACTGTACTTAGTCCCCTTAGGGTTGTGCAAACTTCCCTTCAAGATTTTCCATTTGGTAGATTTGTGGTTCTGCCTTCTGACATTAGTTCTGGATAGCAATCAGGTTGGCCAAGAAAATTAGAATTCTTGTACTTCCCTTTAGTCCTCCGTATTTGCTATTCCCTAGTGACAAGATGATCTTCAACACTTACCTTAGTTTTTGCCCAAATCCCTGTCTCCCTTTCACCTAACCACGGTACCACTTTCCAAGCTTCTGTCCTGATCCTAAATCAGGAAGGGAAAAAAGTCTACCACACCTTAGATTTCAAAAGGACTTAAGTATGTACTTAAATTAGGAAGATTGAGGTGAATGCATCCTCTTTTCTTCTCGTTCAAGGATAAGATCTAGTATCCAGCAGTGGAAATTGTCAGTAATGGTGAGGTTAATCACTACAATCAATTTTGGTTATAATTTATTGCAGATTTATTTTAATAATCAGTCTTTTTTTTCCTGCAGATAAGCAGCAAAGATGAAGATTTTTTAGACCTTTCTGTTGATGTAGAGCAAAATACATCAATTACTCACTGCTTAAGGTACATGCACAAACAAATGCTTATACATTTTAGTCTTTCATCTGTCACCATGTTAACTAATAATAAATTGATGAAGATGAAAATGGAGGAAGTAAAGCAAAATATCTCAGGTTAATTTGATAGTCCAAATGTTTATTTTACATGCTTATTGTCCCTGTTTATTTAAAATGAGACATGTAAACATATGATGTAAAACAGTGTGATTTTTGTTTTGTTTAAAAATCAGTACATATTTCAAAATCAAGGAGTAGTTTCTTCTACATCTTGCATTTTCCTTTCTGTTATATTCAGGGGTTTCAGCAATACAGAAACTCTGTGCAGTGAATACAAATATTACTGTGAAGAATGTCGCAGTAAACAGGAAGCACATAAAAGGTATAGTGTACTTAGAAAATATATATTTCCATTTTTGGAACTTGTTAATGATTTTTTTCAAAAGGTGCGAAAATGATGGCATACTGATGACATTATGGGATAGAGATAGTTGCACCCTGAGAAGCTCACCCCTTGCTCCCAGTCACCCCCGCATGACTTGTTTCTGCACCACCATGCATTGCCAAAACTTTCCAAAAGGCAACGTGCCAGATGGTGGTAGGTTGTACACTGGGGTATCTGCCCATGGCGCACTGCAGATACACACCTCAGTTATGGGGACAGTGATATTCTTGCCATATCTTCTAGTTGCTCCCTCAACCAACCAGTGTCACTTCCCTTTTATCAGGGATGAATTTCAACATCAAGCATAACTACTGATAAAGATGAGATAGAGTGCTAGAGAGACTGCTGTCAAGATTGGTGAGGGGTTTCTGAAAAGTGGGCATGTCAGTTTATCACAAAAATTATGTTTTGATTTTTTTAAAGTGATGTTTATTAAGTTAGTTCTTTAGAATACAGACCGTGAAAGTGGGGCCTCACAATCCTAAAATTATGAGCTTTCATAGTATTTGTTTCCCCAAAGAAGCTTGATTTGTGTGAACTGACATTTTTCCTTGCAGAGAAAGACAGTTTGTGGCTACCTTGTCTATCTGGTTTTGTGTGTCCTGTATATATTTTGGTTGTCAAAAGATTGCTTTTAAGGATAATTTCTGTGGCTGCAGTCTCAAGAACTACCCTAATTATTTGTGCATGTTTCAGTAAGAAATAGAATACTTAAGACAGCAAGATCTTTGGAGAAGTTTGTGTTCAAGATACTATGTGTGACGATCAGTCTTAACTGTATCTGAACACGGTTAAGATAAGAAAAGAGCACTTGTTTAAGTTAAGACAACTGAGAGTTTGGATATTCCTGAAGTGGTCCAATATCTGGCCAAGTTAAGAGTAGATTATGGAGGTCAAATAACTATTTGGTTTCTTGTCTCTCCATAAAGGACACTTGTAATTTTATGGAGATTAGGAAAGCAGAATCATGAGGATGCTGAATGGTTTTTAATTTGAAGAAGACTGGGCTCACAAAGTTAAGACTGAATTTTTAATTTTATTTCCTGAATTTGATATGGACTTGGCAAAAATGCTAAACATCTACCCTGATCCGTACTTCTAAAAACTGTTTTAGCCTTAACAATTGTAAGATTATTTATTGGGGTGCAACATACATTTGTCACAGATTCTTTTTCAGGCAGCTACTAAAAATGAAAGTTAGTGAAGCTCACACAGAAACTTTAGCTTTAGTTAATACAGACAACTGTAACTGAAATAATAGAAAAACCATTATACAGAAGTATAAGACCAGTACAATGTGCTTTGTACGTACTTTCAACTTTATAGAGACCATTGGAAACAAAGATAGAAGGAATAATAAGTGGAGCCCATCAGAAGGGATTCTGATTTAGGCATCTTGAGGACCCAGTGAACCCAAAAATAGGGAACCAGAGCAATGTTCCCTCTAATTTTTTCCATCTATGTACGGAATGAATTTTATGTGCACCAATATTGAGGTAATGTGCAGATGTGTGCCATCAGTAGAAACAAAAAAACCTAGGTATATATATATTTTTTTAAAGTTACCATAGGGGTAGTTACACAAGCCAGGACAGGATAGGCATTCTAGAACTCACTACTCAAAGAATTAAATTTAAGCATAAGAGAGAAATAAAATTATGAAATGCATAGACCAATCAAACAACTAAAATAACAGCACTTTGAAAGAATAAAATTACAGAGATTATATGTGCATTGCAGGAAGTAGCAGGAAGTAACAACAACAACACAAGTATGTGTTGGGAGGTGAGTGTGAAAGAGACGTGTGCGTGTGCGTGCGCTGGCTGCTGGGGAAGTCTATTAGAGACCATGTGCTGTTTCTTTAAGGTACT
The DNA here is from genome assembly GCF_965140235.1 of Caretta caretta. Classification (NCBI taxonomy): domain Eukaryota; kingdom Metazoa; phylum Chordata; order Testudines; family Cheloniidae; genus Caretta; species Caretta caretta. Next base: position 45,630,736 of record NC_134206.1, on the reverse strand, counting down.
TATCAGAAAGCTCAGAGCAGCAGCTGCCAACAGCTTTTCTGCTCCTGAAGCCTGTGTCCCCTCCCCAGCTCTGCGGAGATGGAGTACGTGGGGAGGGGGAGAGACAGTGTGTGTGTGTGTGTGTGTGTGAGAGAGAGAGTGAGTGTGCTGGCTACTTGGGCAGTCTGAGAGACCATGCACTGTCTCTTTAAGGCACTCACGCCAGAAGGTTCAGACCACAGCAGCTGAGCTCTCCTGCTCTTGAGCCCTGTCCTCTCTCCCCTGCTCTGCGGAGATGGGGTGCATGGCAGAGGGGATAGGGGGACACCCTGACATCAGCGTCCCCCTGCCCCATTGCTCTCCACAGCAAGCAGGAGGATCCCAGGAGCAGCTGGTCAGGGACTCCAAGGCAGAGGGCAGGAGCAACATGGCTGCAGAGCAGTGGGGAGAGGGGCACCTGAACACATACCGCTATGTGCAGCTCTGCTAATCACGTGCATGGCACTTGGGTTGCTCCTGGGTGGCCACACAAGTGCGCAGCTTAGAACCAGAACCAGAGCCTTTTATATCCCACTTTTTGTATCCTGTTGGATATCTAACCACACTGACCACCTTATGTGACCATAACAAGATTGATACCGGTCTATTATCCATGCGTAGCCTTTTGGGTGTCCCTAGCCAAACCCCTAATTATTAATATTAATTAACTGCATCACACATTTCTTAATCATTCTTATACATAAATACAGTTTAACTGCCTAGTTATTGTATAGCAGCCAGATCGCTAAAGCCTCCCCGCAAACTCCATTCTTACATAACTGCTGTGTGCTGTCCTCTTGTGGATACTTCTGTGTCTTTTCAGAATGAGTGCAGAATTTATGACCTGGGTTATTTCTTGGGCCCAGCAGATTTTAGCCTAATAACCCAATTATGTGTGCTCTCCTACTTGCTTTTACAGCTTTCATAACTTCCATTAAACATGCTTACCAAAGGAATCATAGCCCAAAGATTGTGAAGCCTCCAAGATCAAGTCAGGGTCAACAGTCAACACTTTCCATATCTTTGCCCTGATTAACTTTTGAGGTTGTTTGAAATTATACAGTTTATTTTTGATCCATGTGCTGCTTTTGAATTCTATGATGGGCTGAATTTTAGGGAGAGCTGAGACCCTTCATGTCTTTGCACAAGAGAGGAGGCAGGATATTTTTGTTGTACTGAGTTTGTGTTGTACTTTTATGTAGTGGTGTATTAACTGCACTTTTAGATAGTGATATATTAGTTGCTGTGGTGCTGCTGTAGAATGTTCCACTTGGGGGAGGATATCACTGAGGATGGAAGTTTGGAGATCATGTACTTACTATGATGTACATCTTTTGGAGTGTTTTCCGAAACTATTCATGCCTTTCTTTAATGTAGCTTCATTCTAATGTTCTGATATACATCAGAGACTTAGAGGTGATTCAGACTTTTTCCTTTTATTTTATTCCAAATTCAAAATGTTCACTGAGTAGGGTTGCAGAAGGCATTAGGTGTTTCTCCGGTACTTTTAATTTATTTTTTTAAGTGCTGGCACAACAGAGATTTAGTATTGTGGTGCACTGGTTCTCAACCAGGGGTACACGTATCCCTGGGGTACATAGTGGTCTTCCAGGGGATACATAAGCTTCTCTAGATATATGCCTAGTTTTACAACAGGCTACTTAAGAAGCACTAGCGAAGTTAGTACAAACTAAAATTTCATACAGACAGTGACTTGTTTATACTGCTCTATATACTATACATTGAAATATAAGTACATTTATATTCCAGTTGATTTATTTTATAATTTGATGGTAAAAATTAGAAAGTAAGCAATTATTCAGTAATAACGTGCTGTGTCACTTTTGTATTTTTGTGTCTAATTTTGTAAGCAAGTAGTTTTTTAATTGAGGTGAAACCTGGGTGTACACAAGACAAATCAGACTGCTGAAAGGGGTACAGTAGTCTGGAAAGGTTGAAAGCCACTGTTGTGGTGCACAAAGGCTGTCTTCCTAAAGTTGTCTCTTTGTAGTCCTGGGTAGCTTTTTGTTTTTTATTGATTTATCTGTATTGCAGTAATGTCAAGAGGCACCAATTGAGGGTCGTGACTCATTGTGCTGGTGCTGTACTAATAAGTAAGGCTATGATTTAGTTATAGGTATTTTTAGTAAAAATCATGGACAGGTCACTGGCAATAAACAAAAATCAGTGGTCCAGACTTGTACTATAAATACCCCTGACTAAATCTTAGCTGGGAGGCCGCGGGGCAGGGAGCCACTGCTCAAGCATGGAGTGGGGTGGGGACCCGGGGCCAGCCGCACCAGCTGTCAGGGGCTGCCGATCAGTGCCTGCTCCGGCCACCCCCAGGGCAGCCCCACCTGCTGCTGCTCTGGCCACCCTGGGACTGCTGCTCAGGTAGTCTCCAGGCCAGTTGCACTGGCCACTGCTCGGGCGGTCCCCGGGACCAGCCCTGGGGCCACTCCAGTAGCAGCCAGTGCAGCTGGCTGCAGAGCTGCTCCAGCAGTGGCCAGTGTGGCTGTCCCTGGGCCACCCACAATGGCCGCTGCAGAAGTCATGGAGGTCACAGAAAGTCATGGAATCTGTGACTTCTGCGACCTCCGTGACAGACACAGAGCCCTACTAATAAGCAATAAAAAGACAATTCCTGCCTTTAAAGAGTTTATAGCATAGGTTATGACAAGATGCAGTTGATGGATGAGCTAGACAAATGGATGTTTGTGGGGAGGGAGAGGATGAGGTGAGTTAAGTGAGTAAATTTACTGTTCATTAAGCAGAACTGTTAGCTCACCACCAGGCTTTCTGTGGTCAGCTGATAAAGTTTTGTAGTCACTGCAAATTATTTGAGATTCTGGCCTGAATGGCTCAAACAGGGTAAGGGGGTTATTGAACACATTGGTGAATCTAGGATTGTATTTTCCATCTGCTGCTGCCTTGTTTTTTGTCCTCCAAAGTAACAGGCAGATCATGCTATCATGGCACTCTCTGGAGTACGGTGTTGACTTGTTTGGGTGGGGTTACATCAGTTAAATAGCAGTATATTGACATTTGTGTCCCTTGCAGACATAAAACTAATTTTTACATATGTATATTTTTTTTTTTTTGAAAAATAAGCCACACATTTTAAAATGAAAACATTTAGCTTGACTCCCTCTACCTTAAGGATAACTCTGTATTCCAGTTGGATTCCACAGTAGTTCTAAAACAAATTGGTCTGTGCGTAGAAGTATCACGAAAGAGTTGGGTTTTGCTTTTAGGGACCTAAACAAGAAGGATGAGGGAAAGTGTATTTAGATTCACTTCTGTGCTGCATGTCCCTTTTACTTATGTTGTTTGGGGCATAAGGCACATAAGCTTTTATTTAACATGTTTTTCAAACACACATTTGCAGTTCTCTTTTAGGGTTAATCTCCATGTGTAACTTACTGCAGTTGTTCATAACTTGTTTTATTGTTTAGGTGTTGCAGCATTAAGACATGCTGAAGAAAAGATGACTGATCATGTGGTTTTAATAGAGAAAATTCAGGAAACTGACAAGCTGAGCATCTTTAATACTTGAGTGTATTTTAATAGTATTCAAAAGACTGTTTTTTTCATTTCTGACAATGTCAACCTAAAATTTTGAAATCTTGGAATCTGAGATATGATATATATTTCATTTTATCATTTCAGGATGAAAGTAAAAAAACTGCCTATGATTCTAGCTCTCCATCTGAAGAGATTTAAATACATGGATCAGCTACATCGATATACAAAACTCTCTTATAGAGTAGTGTTTCCTTTAGAACTTAGACTTTTTAACACTTCGGGAGATGCCACCAATCCTGACAGAATGTACGACCTTGTTGCTGTAGTCGTTCATTGTGGGAGGTAATAAGAAGTTTGTCACATTGGGGTTCTTGTATGACATTATTAACATTGTGACAGAAATCCAGTATCACTTAATTTAAGTAATCTCTAAAGTGATTTAAGAAAGTATGTAGCACAGAAGGAAACATTGCAGAATGTATTTGACCTTGTTAAGTAAGTTCTTCAACAAAAGATACCTTCAGATTTTAACAGAATTTTTCCTAGAACAGTTTTGTACAATTTTTTAAATAGCCTGATTTGATCTCTTCTCCCTGCTTTCAAGTTCAAAGTATTATGTTAGTTGATGGACGTTTAAGAAGTATATTCTATTCTTAAAGTTTGTGCACTTGTGTTCTAATTTTACTTTTCAAGCACAGGAGCCCCAAATGGAACACCGATCACAAATCTACCATAAGATTGCCTCCTATGGTTGGAGGTTGGGGTGCCATTATTCAGTAAAGGCAATGCTGCTCCTGCTTTATTAATCTGCTTAATTGGTTAATGGGACCTGCCAGTTTTTAGCTGGCTCTGAGGGAGTGTGCTGTTTTGTTGATAGAATAATGTAACAAAATCCTGGGTGGACCTTTTTGTCTGCAAACATCAACTCAGTGACCTCTAGATGTCCCCTTCCTCAGACCTTTCATCTCATAAGTCAGTGTGATTTACAGATGATTTGCAATAGACAAATGAGAAAGGAGACTGTTAGAGTATTCATAGTTCAAATTCAGTTCCAAGCCTGACTGTTTGAGATGCAAGACATTTTTTCAGAGTAACAACCGTGTTAGTCTGTATTCGCAAAAAGAAAAGGAGTACTTGTGGCACCTTAGAGACATGTTTTAACATCTTCTTCTGTGTCTGCTCAGAAGGTAAAGAATGTTTTTGTCTCTGCCTTAATCTACAAGGTATTGCACAGTGGAACTGTTGTAGGTGGCCTGCATTGTATTGAATGGTCAAGTTGTTGCTATGAGGAGTTTTCATATTGCTTTGTGGATAAAATTACTCATCTTAACCAACTCTGTCTACTTTCAAAGCAATTTCTTATGAGAACAGGCACACGCAATCGTCTCTGCTTGAGTTTGTGTGCCTCATTGAGGTCCTGGCTGTGCTAGCGTGCTTCAGGTTACACATTTTGAGTTGAACCTCTGTCCATCCTGGCTGGTCAAGTCCATGACCTTCTGTTGCCTCACATAAAATTTGGGACAGCATTATAGATAAGAGACAGATCAATAATACTGATGGAACGACTCTTCCAAGTTCCCCTATTGTCATGGGTTTTGAATATTCTTCAAAGTTATGTTTTTGGTATGAAACTTCTTGGTATTGGTCTCACCCAGAATCCAATCTGGTGTGGAAAGTTTGATCACCCCCCCACCCCCATTCAACCGCCACCCCCCTTTTTTTAAAATAAAAAATGTTCTATATTTTTTTCCCTAGTTCTGTCAATAAAGCCTTAGCATGAAAGTCTCTCATTTATGTTGTCATAGCTTGTCCTACTTATTCCTTATTTAAGCCTCTGTTTAGTATAATATTTGGCGTCATGATGACTAATGTCTTGTTTTCATGTAAATGTCCTTGGTAACATAAAGGGGAATGAATATACAAATAGAAATACAAATAATCAGCTTAATTTTTACTAAATGTTTTTTCTTGTGGAAAAAAGCAGCTCTTTAATAAAATAGACATTCATAATGTTAATGTTCTATGTTTTGTTTCGTTTTTTTAATACAGTGGCCCTAATCGAGGACATTATATTGCAATAGTGAAGAGTCATGATTTTTGGTTGCTCTTTGATGATGATATTGTAGAGGTAAGTGTTGCTGTAACCCTGGTGTTTTTACTCCTTCTAAACAAAAGTCTCCCCCCCCCCAGCCCCCGCCATCCCAACACCCCATTTATGATCACTTAAAGATTAAAAGGAATAGTGTGCTGATACTTTGAAGAAATATCTTCAGCTACATTTCCTTTCTTTCCTAAACTAGATAGATTCAATCCTTGTTCTTTGAGTACAGTCATGTTTAGATATTTATTGGAGGAAGATAAAGTAGAGCTGTTTGTTCAAAATGTATATCTTTTTGGATCACTTTCCAGAGGAATTGCTTTTTACCAAAAGAAGAAAAATCTGTGCTAGGGAGACTAATAGTCATAGCTTAGATAGAGGTAACTCTGCCCGAAGGAATTGCTAAGTTTTTATGGCTATCCTCCATGGCAGTCTTATCTGCAATATCAACCTTATGGGTAGATTAGAGTCTTTCAGAGAAGTACCTGAGACTCTGCAACTCTGAATCAAGCATGATGATTAATGGCAGATCTCTTTTGCTGCTTTTGCCACCTGTGACCTTCACCTTTTCCTGGCAGGGAGGGAAAACTCTCTAAAACAAAACCACTCTTCCCATATGAGAGATGCCAGGGCCAAAGAGGAGGTCACATAACATTGGAAAATATGGTCATATATCCCTGTGTAGTGAGTCTGCTTAACTAAACCTTTGATGAGGCCAGGTGGGACGGACAGCCAATCCTTCTTTTATTTGTTTTCCTTCTCTCCCATCACCCCTTGATCTAAACTCCATTACCCTGGTTGTTAGTGCCAGGTAGTAGTAGGGCCTGCTTGTCCAAGTTTTCTTTAAGGAGACTAAGATTCCACACTGTCTTCTCTAATCCCTACCTTGACTTATGATAGAGATCATACAACTTTCTTCATTGGAGGCTTTTGGGAGATGGTTCTTTGAAGGATGCTGCTTTCCCCTTTCCCAAGCCCTGTGTGGAACCAGCTTGTGAAGCTTTTGGGACCATCTCTCTCTGTACTGTTATGTCACCAAAGGGCTCTCTGTAGTTCATATAAAGAAAGAGAAACTCCTGTACCAGAGCATAATTTTTTTGCCACAAGATTTTAATACACTGTGTAAGTGGAGTCTTCAGTCTTGGATTTACTGTGGAGTGATTCTTAGAATCAAAAGGCTCATAGGAAGAGATGTTAAGTCGTAAGTGAATCCTTCTGTTTCCTTTTCCATAAGGAAAGCGAAGGAAATTGAATCACGGAAGAATCCAGATTCTGACACTGCACTCTCAAAAGCGATGCAACCTCCAGTGCAATGCACTGATTCTGCTAGGAAGCACTTTGACAGTATTCTTCTTGTCAGTGAAGAAGTAAACCCTTCAATGGCTAGCATAATGTTCCAGAAATAGTAGTATGACAGGAAACTGGAGTCCAACTTGAGATGCAGCGAGGACTTGAAAACCATGTGCGTGTCATCAGCTGACTCTGCCATATTCTTGTAGTCTTAAGTGCTTGGGCATTTTTTTTCAAACCCTCAGCTGCTGAAGTATCAGTGTGTTCCAGGCAGATGATAAAGGCCTGCATGAATCTTTGCTTGTTTTCCTACTTTTTTTACAATTTCTTTTTGGATAAGGTCATCCTGCTTTTCTCTTCTGGTCATTAATGTCACTGGTGGATCCTGTGGCAAAAGACATGGCAGGTAGAGAGGTAGATAAAATGGATGCTTACTACTGCTTTCTTTAAGGGCAAGAAACTTTTTGGACAAGCATTACTCCAAGCCCTTTAGGGATGCCGGAGTTGACATACTGGATCAGAGCCATGGTCCAACTAGTCCAGTACTCTGTTCTTGACTGTGGCCATTACCAGATGCTTCAGAGAAAGGTGCAAGAAATCCCACAGTAGAAAGATATAGAGTCACTTGCCCCTCAGGAAGGTTTAATCCTAATCCCTAATAGCTGGAGATTGGTTTAATGTTGAAGTATGAGGTTTTATTTCCTTTCCAATAATCTTTTCGTTAGTGTTAACTCCAGTAATTCTGGATATTATTGTTATCCATATAAACTCTTTAAATCCTGCTAAATCCTTGGCCTCAATAACATCCTATGTAAATGAGTTCCACAGTCGAATTAAATGGGTGGAAAATGTCTTTTCTGTCATCAGTTTTGACTTTGCCACCTTTTAGTTTCATTGGATAGTCCCTTATTCTTGCATTGTGAGGCAGAGACAACAGAAGCTCCTAATGTCCGTTCTCTATTCTGTTCATACAACAAAAATGATTAAGGATACGAATCTGCTTCTGTGTGAGGAGAGATTAAAAAGACTGGAACATTTCAGCTTGGAAAAGAGACTACTAAAAGGGGAATGTGATAAAAATCTATAAAATTTGTGAATGGTGTGGAGAAAGTGAATAAGGAAGTGTTATTTACTCCTTCACATAGCACAAGCGCCAGGAGTCATCCAGTGAAATTATTAGACAGCAGGTTTAAATGACAAAAGGAAGTACTTTTTCACACAACCTGTGGTACTTGTTCCCAGAGGATGTTGTGAAGGCCAAAACTATTATGGGGTTCAAAAAAGAATTAGATATGTTCATGGAGATAGGTCCATCAATGGCTATTAGCCAGGATGGGCAGGGATGGTGTCCCTAGCCTCTGATAGCCAGAAGCTGGGAGTGGGTGGCCGGGGATGGATCACTTCATGATTGCCTGTTCTGTTCATTCCCTCTGAAGCAATTGGCACTGGCCACTATTGGAAGACAGGATATTGGGCTAGGTGGACCATCGGTCTGACCCAGTATGGCCATTCTTATGTTTTGTATGCTTCTATCACGTCTCCTCTTATTTTGTCTCCTTTCTTTTCTAAGGTAAACTGTCCCAGTCTTTTGTCTCTTATAGGAGTTTTCTTGTGCACCTAAATAATTCTTGTCAGCCTTCTGAACTCCCTCTAATTTTACAATATCCTTTTTTTGAGATGGTATAACTTGTATTGCATATAGTATTTCATATGAGGCCATTGTGTTGATTTATATAGTTTTATGACTTCATTATTCTCCTTATGCACCCTATCATCTTGATTGCTTTTTTTTTTAACCATAGCTACACTCAATAGAGGTCTTAATTGAACTGCCCACAGTGATGCCCCAGTCAGTTCCTTGAGTTCATAGAGTTCATTTAGAACCTATAAGGTGTATTAGTAGTACATATTTTTCTCTACAATGTGCAAGAACTGCATAATGAAAAAGAACATTTTGCCTGAGATACCAAGAGGTTAGTCTTCCCTTTCAGTTGCCAGAACCAATCAGGCTACTGAAGACTTCTTCCTGGGGGGGCTCAAAGATGATTGATGAGTGGTGTCAGTTGTCCTGACAGGATAGTCAGTGGATTTTAAGATACTGCAACAGAGTTAAAGGTTCACTCTCCCACTAGTAAAGTGGATGGTGCTAGGACAGGCCTTGCAACCTCTCAAACATCAATGTATCTCACTAGAACCTGAGCGAGAATGCTTTTCAGGAATTTACTAGAGTTTGCATTCCCAAAGAAGGCTGGCTGATACTAGATCTTAAGTAGCTGTATTTGGTGCTTCAAGATGGAAATGATCCAATTAGTCATCACATCAGTGGAGGCAAAAGATTAGATTAAATCTAATTGATCTGAGGGAAAAGAGTGCTTATTTCCACAATCCTGCTGTATGAAATATATCTGTGGCTTGTTCTGAATCAAGAGTTCTTTTATTGCCTTTAATTTGGCTTCAATTTCTGTTGTGCTCCCCAAAATCATCATGATGGTGGTAGCATCTGGCAGCTCTTTGCATCCTGCTCTATATCACAAACTAGAGGCTCTTCTTGCAATTTAAGTGTCTATCGTCCTAGTAGCTCATAATTTTTTAAAGAGCCACGTGCCCTTTTGTCCTCTTAATGCTCATCCCCCATCTCTGTCTAAGTTGGTCTACTTTATTACATTCTGATTAGTCCAATTTATAAGTTCAGTGCTGATTGTAAGTTCTTATATGTGCATAGCCCATGGTGAGTTTTGGCCCCTCATCAGAAAAGATCTTTATATCCTTTATATCCCCTCGTCAGGAAAGATCTTTACCATTATAAATCACCTTTCTGTGTGAGGAACCTATCAGATGATGATTAAGTTGTATTCATGTTTAGTCCATTTGTTAGTATTAGATGTTCAAGTTACTTAAATTAGACAGAAGATGGGCTGCTGTGGAGGAAAGATGATTTGGAAGTAAAAAAAAAACCTAAAAGCCTTATAACCCTTCTATAACGTAGGTTATCCGGAGAAAGGTAATTAGCAGATGAGACCAGAATATCTTGTCATTGTTTCACAAAGTGTAACTTAATAGAATATACATTTGTCATTGTAGATTTTTTTCCCTTTACAATTAATGTTTGTATTTTGTTTTCTGTAGAAAATAGATGCACAAGCTATTGAAGAATTCTATGGGTTGACATCAGACATTTCAAAGAACTCTGAGTCTGGTTACATTCTCTTCTATCAGTCTCGGGATTGAACAGGAACTGTGGTGAAGAGAGATTTTATGCCTCGTTTCTTCTCTGGCTATAATGGAATGGAGCAAGCACTGATTTAAAAAATGGAATGCAGGGAGCTCCAGGGACAGTCGCGCAGTTTGCACACAACAAAGGAAAGTTTGGATTTTTTTTTTTTTAACCCTTCATATCAAGTTCATTTTATTTACTCAGGTATCATGCTGACTACACAATTCTTCTACAACTGCAAAGAGAAAAGAGAGATACCCGCCACTCTTGTAGGAACAACCTTCCAACAGTGAACACATTTTCTCTTTTTAAAGTCCTGAGCCAGGGCCCCTTAAAATCAATGGAAAGACTCCCATTGACTTCACTGGGGTTTGGTTCAAGGCTAATTGCAACAATCTGGCAGTGCAATAGAAGCAATATAAATCTGGTATTTTATACTGATTTTTTTATTTGAAAAGACAGAGAATTCTTTGTGCAGTAATTTGACTGTGTTCAATTATGAAAGAATATGGTGGACAGGTTTTTTTGTTTTGTTTTTTTCCTGGGTTCTTTAATATATAAATAACAAATATACTTGGGACAACACAGTTGCCTTCTTGACCGTAATAGATTAACAGAAAATATAAACTAGTGTCAAGGAGGCCAAGTATGTTTTGCTTCTCTGAAGAAGCTTACATTATAGTAATATATACCTATGCTGTCGGGAACAATCAGTAAAAATTATGGCTTTTAATCTCCCTATGGAGAAAGATGGGGAGGTCAATAATAGTTTATTTTTATTTATGAATTACTATAACTACTAGGGTCCTATGTATTGTCTTAGAGCATAACAAATCTTGAACATAATTTTATATATATATTTGAATTAGATTTACTTGTTCCATTTAAATGGGTTTTTTTAGGAAAGACAGATTCTAAATAAAATGCATAAAATGTCTTTTACCCCTTCTGTTTTACCACTTTTGTATTCTCTCTTTCAGGAGGAACTGGTATCTGGCTCAATGTCTTTCATATTTTAATTTAATAATTAAACAATGAATCTGGTTTTACTCTGATGAAAAAGCCAAGCCGTAAAATGTTTCCTGTAGCTGTCTGAATGATGATTGTAAGAATGCTTACTATAGTGAAATGCTGGTGGTGTACTCTAATCCTTACTGTTCTTTATTCATTAAGGGTCCATACTCTAAATAATTTGTTAGAAAAACCTGGATCAAAATAAACAGTTTTCAGAATATCATTCCCTTCTCAAAAAATTGATCCATTCAGACTCCCAAGAGCCTGGGTGACTTTCAAAAAACTCTCTAAATATGAAATGAAGTTGATAATAAATGAAATAATCTAGGAATGTAAAAGGAGTTCAGTGTTTTGAGATTTTTTTCAAGTCATATGAGGTGAATTTTCTGAAATTAAAGTTTACCTTGCTTTGGGTTTATGAAACAGCATTAAGATTTAAATAATAGCACCACCAAGTAATAGATGTAATAAGAAATATGTGAAATGTTTTGATTTGATACTTTTCCATGCATTAGTTTGTTGTCTGACAGTGGCTGAATGTAATTTCTGGAAAATGATGGAATACATATTTCAGATTCTGGCTATCAGGTCTTGGATGTCCTTGTCATCCCATTTCAGATAGTGATTTTTACTTTATTGTAATTTTCTAAGGTTATTTTATTGATACTGTTGAAACCTTTAAAAAGAATGTCTCCTGTCTGCTGCTATAACTAATATATTTACTTACCTGTATTTTTATCTCAGGAAAAGACTTCAAGATTTGTTCAACTGAATGAATAGGTGAACAGGGTCACTAAGTAAATTGGGCTATTTAACATATATGAAAGAAAATTCTTGTCATATTATAACAGATTGCTTTTATAAATGCAAGGTTTCTGAAACCTTGGTTTGGCTAAAATTCTTTTGTATAAATTATGTAGCTTGGCTAAACTACCAGCATTGCAAAGAAAAGCATCACAAATATTTTGGGAGAGACATAAAAAATATAATGGATTAGATATTTTTAAGGGCTTATACCAAATTATTTTAGAACCTAAATCTGTTTTTCCAGGTTTCAGTGGGAAAAGAGTGAGGGGTGAATCAGTTGGACCATAGTACATGCCAGAAAGATGAAGTCCCTTGCATTAAATGTACAGCTTTGTAAAACCATTGTCGCATTAGTTTTTGTTAACTGATAAAAGTTTGCTCAGTCATTTTACAGTTTTTAAAAATGTATGTAGTTAAAAGCCAAGCTGAGTTGCTAAACATATTTTATACAGTAACAAAATTTAAAGCATTTTTGTTTCACTGGTAGCCACAGGATATTTTGCTTTACTCCTGCAACATATTTTTATAAAATGGTGATTTATTTTGGATAGGGTTTTTTGAGATAGTGGTTCCAAATGATGCATTTAATTTCACTTCTAGTGCAACTGAAAAATATAAGTAAATTCTTGGTAAAATTGATACCAGAAACTACAGGCAGAGGAAATACAAAATGTAACTGACCAATATGAAAAGCATTAGAGGATTATCTCTTGATTGTAATTGCAATGGGGAGTGTGAGAAGAATCTTCACTTGTAAATGATGGAAATGATTTCTGTGTAACTATGTAAATGTTAATTGGGATGACAGGTCCCCTATTTTGTATATTGGAGCAAAAACGTCTATTAAATAATAAAATATGTTCTCTGAAGGTAAGTACTGTATTCTTTGTATATCCCTACTGTTGAGTCACATGGCCTCTGGTGCTTTTGTAATGTTCTCAAAACTTGTAAAAATGTCTAGAATTTCCTGCTTTAAGTGACAGGTCCTACTTGCCTTTCAGACCTGCGCACGGCTGCCAGATATGCAAGCAGGTATGTGTATGTAATGAAGTTGTGTGTGTGCTTGTGTGTATTGAGAGTGTATGTGTATTTGTCAAAAAAAAGAAAAGGGGGGGAAAGAAGAGAGAGAAAAAAATATTACTGCTTGGTGTCAGTCGTCCTTTTATCCAATAAGGGGTGCTGTACCCTCCTTGACCTTGAAATAAAACTTTCAAGCTTCAGGGTTTAAAATAGCACCTCAAGCCCACCAATACAGGGATGCCAAATATGTTACCCACAAATTTGTCTAATTTAACCAAAGGATAACAAGGTTTTGGCCTGCCCTAAAGGAATTGCCAGGGTGTTACGCACGGACTTGTCTCTTAACCACAGAGGGCTCCCCAGAGCAAGTTAGTCTTGCTAACCCCTGAAAGGACACGGATACAGCCTTCGGCTCAAGGATAGATGCACAAGCAGTAATTCTTAGAAAACAAAAGAATTATTTATTTTAAAAAAGTGGTTACATTGTATTTAATAAAGCACAAAAGAATACATAAAACATGGTAAAATGCCGTAGAATTACATTTAAAGAATCCTATAGTTAAAGTGGCACAACAAAATAAGACAGACCGCATAAGATATCTAATACATACAGGAAATGCAGTAGTTTCAATATAATATGCATATAAAGAGCCCATATACACAAAGGCTTTTAGTCTGTGCTACAATCTAACCCCATACTTAATACATTGTGGCATAGGCTGTCTCTATATACACATATGAGAAACCATCATCATTTTCACTGACTAATATAAAACATTTACTTTAACACTAACATTAACACTTAAAACTAAACATTTAACATCCTGTAAGCATTGGCCAAGCAGTTGTAGAACGGATAGGGGAGATCTCACTCAAGATGCAAGCATCCAGCTTTATTTACAGAGAGACCCATACACTCTTAAATAGGTAGAAAAGAAGATCAGACTTACACTTCTGTTCGAATTCCCTCTGTACCATCTAATTTGGTCCTTCTGATCTCTGGAGTGTTGCTTGCACAGCTGCGGTCTCTTTGAGCTGCAGATGTAGTGGCCATTGCTGCTGGCAAGGTAGCTGAGGTGTCTCACTACTCCTGTTCTTCTAGAAACCCCCAAAACCCACTATAGTCTCAGCCTGATAAACTAGTTGCTCTCTCAAGGTCAGCTCCTCTCAGCCAATCTGCTTCTAGCTTTCTAGCTCCTCCCCTGATGTCATACCTGTTTTTAGACGGATGCCATCTTTGGTAAAAGCTCCACCCTGCACCCCAACCCCCTGCCCCAGGCTCAGTCCGGAGCCCCCTCCCACACCAAACCCCTTGGCCCCAGCCCAGAGCTCAGACCCTCTCCCATATCCCAACCTCCTGCCTGGTGAAAGTGAGTGAGGGTGGGGGAGAATGAGCGACGGAGGGATAGAGTGAGTGGGGCGGGGCCTCGGAGAACGGGCAGGGGCGGGGCAAGGGTGTTTGTGTGATTAGAGCAGGGATCAGCAACCTTTGGCATGCGGCCCATCAGGAAATCCGCTGGCAGGCCGGGACGGTTTGTTTACCTGCAGTGTCCACAGGTTCGGCCGATCGCAGCTCCTACTGGCTGCGGTTTGCTGTTCCAGGCCAATGGGGGCTGCGGGAAGCGGCATGGGCCGAGGTATGTGCTGCCCGACCCTGCGGATGCTGCAGGTAAACAAACCGTCCCGGCCTGCCAGCGGATTTCCCTGACGGGCTGGGTGCCAAAGGATACCAATCCCTGGATTAGACAGTTGGCAACCCTAGTACACCACTATTTACCACTCTCCATTCTGAATACTGACCATTTATTCCTACCCTTTGTTTCCGATCTTTTAACAAGTTACCAATCCATGAGGACCTTCCCTCTTATCCCATGACAGCTTACTTTGCTTAAGAACCTTTGGTGAGGGATGTTGTCAAAGGCTTTCTGAAAATCTAAGTACACTATATCCCCTGGATTCCCCCTTGTCCACGTGCTTGTTGACCCCCCTCAAAGAATTCTAGTAGATTGGTGAGGCATGATTTCCCTTTACAAAAACCATGTTGACTCTTCCCCCAACAAATTATGTTCAGCTGTGTGACAAGGTGACAATTCCCATCAATTTCATGGCTTGCCTTGCAGGGTGGGGACAAACCTGGAACAGGTGTGTGCTTGAATCCCTTTCAGTTCACTGACACCTGATGCAACCATAATCCCAGATACATCTTTCTTAGACTGGAGAGCCTACTGGGCAGTCATGCGGCACAAAGCACGCAATCTCTTTGGGAGGCCAGGATGCACATTAATCTCAAAATTATGGGCAGTCCAACTGGCTTGCAGTGCATTCCTCCCACATTAATACCATCCCAACATGTCCATGTAATGTCAGACAACATGACGACTATCTTCTGTATGGACCTGGTGTATACGGAACACCAATCTTGGCAACAAACATTTCAGGTGCACAAAACACTCTGGTGGACAGTCTCAGGAGATTATGTGTGGGAGATGCACAATTCAATCCCAAACAAAATTTTCACTCAGTATTCTTGAGACCTTTTTGTCTCTCAGACGAACAAGAAGTTCAATCTACACTACTCTAGAGCAACTCTAGGTCAGGGCTCCCAGAGCAATGTCCTTCAGCTAGCCTGGACAGACCACCTGAGGTATGCTTTCCTTCCCATTCTATTAGTACCACAGGTTCTACAAAAGATTTGTCATGAACGAACATAAGTCATTCTCATTGCACTCACCTGGCCCAGAGAGTTCTGGTTTTCACACCTCCTACAAATGTCAACTTGTCCTCCATCAGCATCCAACCATTCCTGGATCTGCTAACTGAGGAGAACAGTGAGATCAGATATCCTAGCCAGTTTCCTCTTTACCTCACAGACTGCCATTTGGATGGACATCAGATCTAGAATGTTCCTCTCCAGAGACCATTCAAACTGTCCTCAGTCACAAGCAGAAAAGACTCCATCAGAATATGCTATCTAGCTAAATGGAGACATTTCTATACTGGGCACAAAAGAAAACAGTTGTATTCCCCAAAATAGCAGGTATTCCTGCCTTTGTAGACTACCTCCTCACCCTCAAGATGTCAGGCCCTTCTGTTAGCTTGTCATGAGTCCACTTAGCAGCTATCAGTGCATTCCGCCCTCCAACAGAGGACTCTTGTGTTTTTACTCAGCTAGGAACTACCATATTCTTAAAGGGTGTAACAAGGATGTTCACACCAGTAATTAAGCCAACACCACAATGGGATCTCAGTCTTGTGCTTTCAATACTTACCAGACTTTCCTTTGAGCTTCTGCCCATGTGCTCAATGTCCCACATGACTATGAAGGTCTCCTTCCTTATTGCCATCACATCAGCCAGAAGCCAGAATTTGGAGCACTCATGGCCACACACTACATTTCTCAAAGAGAAGTTTTTCCTTCATCTCTGTTCAAAACTCATTCCTGAGGTAATTTCTGAGTTTCACAAAAATCAATGTATTCACTTACCAGCTGTGTTCCCTCTAAGCTGCATGGTCACCCAAGAGTCAATCAAGGGCCGTACACTTGATTAGCAGAGCTGCACAAATCCAGTAATGTGTTCAGGTGCCCCTCCCCCCACTGCTCTGCAGCCACATTGCTCCTGCTTTCTGCCTTGGAGCCCCTGACCAGCTGCTCCCGGAACTCTCCCGCTTGCTGTGCAGAGCAGCAGGGGAAGGGCAATGATGTCAGGGTGTCCCCTTCCCCCTGCCTCCCTCCCACCAATATACCCCATCTCCGTGGAGTGGGAGGTGGGGGGACAGGGCTCAGGAGCAGGATGGAGCTGCTGACAAATGCTGCAGTGTGAACGAGCCGTCTGATGAGTGATGCTATGCTTAAAGGGACGATGTGCAGTCTCTCAGACTTCCCCAGGAGCCAGCACACACACACACTCTGTCTCACATACATACATACATACATACATACACATACACAGTCTCTGTGTCACACTCACCTCCCAAGACATACTTGTGTTGTTTTTACTTGGTACTTCCTGCAATGCACATATATTCTCTGTAATTTAATTCTTTTAAAGTGCTGTTATTTTAGTTGTTTGGTCTATATATTTCATAATTTTATTTTTCTCATGTTTAAATTTAATTATTTGAGTAGTGAGTTGTAAAATGCTTAACCTGTCCTGGCTGGTGTAATTATCCCTGTGGTAACTTTTCAAAAATATATATCTAGGTTTTTTGTTTCTACTAGTGGTGCACATCTGCACGTTACCTCAATATTGGTGCACATAAAATTCATTCTGCACATGGGTGGAAAAAATTAGAGGGAACTTATCAGTATTTTTTCCAAAAACTATTGCCTCCAGCAAGGAGAGAAGGTTTCATTCCCTCAACTTCAGATGCGGTCTGGTGTTCTACTTGCAAAGAATGAAACCGATTATGAAAATGCCTAGATTATTTGTTGCCATAACAGAGTGATCACTGGGACAAGCTTTATCTGCTCAAAGACTCTAAGTGAACCTCTGCTGTATTACCCTTTGCTGTCAGTAAGCGCATCTCCCTCTGCTTGAAGCGGTGTGGGCCAATTCCATTAGAGCACAGGCAAACTCAGTATCTTCGTTTCAAGAAGTACTTACATTGAACATTTTTAGGGCAGCAACCTGGAGTTCCATCCATACCTTTATGAAGCATTACAGTTTAGTCCAAGCCTCTTCTACAGACACAGCTGTTGGAATAGCAGTTACAGACAACTGCACCACCTGCATCCTCACACCCTCCTCCTCTTTGAATACTGTTTATCAGTTGCCCATATGTGGAATACACATAGGCCATGTCTACACTTACAATGGCATGTAGAGTATAGGCACTATGTGCATAGCTACCTGCGGCAGTAAAAGGCAGCTGCATTCAAACTTTTCACTGTGGTATGTAGTTACACATTGTAGAATCATAGAAGATTAGGGTTGGAAGAGAGGAGGTCATCTAATCCAACTCCCTGCTCAAAGCAGGACCAACCCCAACGAAATCATGGCAGTGAAAGGCTCCGGTAGGAGGGGGCTGCCAGAGTCTTTTACTGCTGCCAGAGCCTTTCACTACAGTGAGGAAAGGCTCTGGCAGGGGGGAGGCAGTAGGACACTACACTGCTAAAAATAGCAGTTTAGATTGGGAGGCACTACTTGAGCATATAGGATTTAGGTGAAAGGCACTCTAATTGCCTAAGCCATGCCTCATCATCTACACCACTGTTTATACCCATGTTAGCTGGCAATGCAGTGTCTATTCATGTTGTCATAAGTGTAGACATAGCTATAGGGACCAGCAGTTGAAGAAGAAATGGAGGTTACTTACCTGTAACTGGAGGTTGTTTGAGATGTGTGGTCCCTATATGTATTCTACTACCTGCCCTCCTTCCTCTCTGCTTCAGATCACATTTGGATTTGTGGTAGAGAAGGAACTGGAGAGGCATCAGTCTACCCTTTGTACTAAGCACAAGGCGCATGAGGATGCAGGTGCGCACCATTGGACGCTACTTGCAAATTCTTTGAAGAACCTCCAGTTACAGGTAAGTAATCTCCATATCCACCACCCCACCCCAAAACATGTCAGAACTTGTATCCAAATAAATTCTTAAATATGATCAGGTTTGCTTGGAGCCATCCCCACAGTTTTGAAATGTGCTCCAGCTAAATCTTTGCAGTAGATTGCAGAATGATTACTTGCTGTGTATTACAGGAGAGCCTCACTTTTTAAGTGCCAGCACAGTGTAGCCTGACTTTCCTTCTAATGGCTTGTGGTTGCTGCCCACATAAGGGGTTCCTAGAACTCTGGAGAGGTTAAGAGCATTATCTATCTTGTTTGTTCACAGAACTATTGATGTCAATAGGGAGTCTTAAACACAGAGCCTGGTGAAAAAAATATAGATCTTAGTAACATTCTTATGTTATGCTATAGGCCATGTAACCCAAGAGCGGGGATCTGTGTAGCATACTAACTTCAGAGAATAATTACAGGTAAGTAATTTGCCAATTATTGGTTAACATTAAAACAGTGTTATTCTAAATTATAAAATGTTGCACTTTTGATATAGATTTATAGGTGTTTGGCAGGTATATTTAAGTGCTTGCTTGAAAGAGTCTCTTGTATTAAGATTTTCTGTTCTAAAGAAATAAAATATGGACAAAACACTAGGGATTTATTGTGCATTTATAAAATATTTGTACAGGTCTGGCTTTTGCTTTTTTATTTTGCTATTTAAAATATATATACACAAAACTAAGAGTAATAAAATATCTACATAAAAATAGACTTCCAGTTTCTTACTCTAACAAAATTACAAAAGTCAACTGGAAATATGTCTAAATGCACCTTGAAAAAAACTAACAAAACCTCCTTAAATTATTCAAATATCAGTCAGATGATATGTAACCATTTTTAGGTTAATCAGGTCTGAGGGTATGTCTACACTATGAAATTAGGTCGAATTTATAGAAGTCGGTTTTGTAGAAAGCGTTTTTATACAGTCGATTGTGTGTGTCCCCACACAAATGCTCTAAGTGCATGTAGTCGGCGGAGTGTGTCCACAGTACCGAGGCAACCATCGACTTTCGGAGTGTTGCACTGTGGGTAGCTTTCCCGCAGTCTCTGCCACCCATTTGAATTCTGGGTGGAAATCCCAGTGCCTGATGGGGCTAAAACATTGTCACGGGTGGTTCTGGGTACATATCGTCAGGCCCCCCTTCCCTCCCTCCTTCCGTGAAAGCAAGGGCAGACAATCGTTTTGCACCTTTTTTCTTGAGTTACCTGTGCAGACGCCATACCACGGTAAGCATGGAGCCCGCTCAGCTAACCGTCACCATATGTCTCCTGGGTGCTGGCAGACACGGTACTGCATTGCTACACAGCAGCAATTTATTGCCTTTTGGCAGCAGACAGTGCAGTATGACTGGGTGCTCTTTTAACCGACCTCGATGAGGTCAGGGGCACCTGGGCAAACATGGGATGACTCAGCCAGGTCATTTCCCTTTTAAGTTTCGTCTCATGGCAATTGAGTCCTACCAGCAGTGCACTGTCTTTAATCAGCAGCCAGTAGAAGATGATGGGCAGCAGTCATACTGCACCTTCTTCTGCCGAGCACCCAGGAGATGACGATGGCTAGCGGTCGTACTGCATAGTCTGCTGCCAGCAAGATGTATAAAGGTAGATGAAGTGGATCAAAACAAGAAATAGACCAGATTTGTTTTGTATTCATTTTCTCCTCCCTCCCTCTGTGAAATCAACGGCCTGCTAAACCCAGCTTTGAATTCTATTCTTAAGGTTTTGAGTCCTATCCTTGAGGGGGCCATTCAGTTTCTCGCAAAGCCACCCCCTTTGTTGATTTTAATTCCCTAAGCCAACCCTGTAAGCCATGTTGTCAGTCGCCCCTCCCTCCGTCAGGGTAACAGCAGACAATCGTTCTGCGCCTTTTTTCTGTTCAGACGCCATACCACGGCAAGCATGGAGCCCGCTCAGATCACTTTGACAATTAGGAGCACATTAAACACCACATGCATTATCCAGCAGTATATGGAGCACCAGAACCTGGCAAAGCGAAACCGGGCGAGTAGGCGACGTCAGCGCGGTGACGAGAGTGATGAGGACATGGACGCAGACTTCTCTCAAAGCACGGGCCCTGGCAATGTGGGAATCATGGTGCTAATGGGGCAGGTTCATGCCTTGGAACGCCAATTCTGGGCTCAGGAAACAAGCACAGGCTGCTGGGACCGCATAGTGTTGCAGGTCTGGGACGATTCCCAGTGGCTGCGAAACTTTCACATGCGTAAGGAACTTTGTGACTTGCTTTCCCCTGCCCTGAGGCGCATAAATACCAAGATGAGAGCAGCCCTCACAGTTGAGAAGCGAATGGCAATAGCCCTGTGGAAGCTTGCAACGCCAGACAGCTACCGGTCAGTCGGGAATCAATTTGGAGTGGGCAAATCTACTGTGGGGGCTGTTGTGATGCAAGTAGCCAACGCAATCAAAGATCTGCTGATATCAAGGGTAGTGACCCTGGGAAATGTGCAGGTCATAGGGAATCCCATTGCAGCAAAGCCATCCACTAACTGTGGTGGGGCAATAGACGGAACCCATATCCCTATCTTGGCACCGGAGTACATAAACCGCAAGAGGTACTTTTCAATAGTGCTGCAAGCACTGGTGGATCACAAAGGACGTTTCACCAACATCAATCTGGGATGGCCGGGAAAGGTACATGACGCTTGCATCTTCAGGAACTCTGGTCTGTTTCAAAAGCTGCAGGAAGGGACTTTATTCCCAGACCAGAAAATAACCATTGGGGATGTTGAAATGCCTATAGTTATCCTTGGGGACCCAGCCTACCCGTTAATGCCATGGCTCATGAAGCCATATGCAGGCAGCCTGGACAATAGTCAGGAGCTGTTCAACTATAGGCTGAGCAAGTGCAGAATGGTGGTAGAATGTGCATTTGGATGTTTAAAAGCGCACTGGCGCAGTTTACTGACTCGCTTAGACCTCAGCTAAACCAGTATTCCCACTGTTATTACTGCTTGCTGTGCACTCCACAATATCTGTGAGAGCAAGGGGGAGACGTTCATGGCGAGGTGGGAGATCGAGGCAAATCGCCTGGCTGCTGGTTACGTGCAGCCAGACACCAGGGCGGTTAGAAGAGCACAGGAGGGTGTGGTATGCATCAGAGAAGCTTTGAAAACCAGTTTCATGACTGGCCAGGCTACGGTGTGAAAGTTCTGTTTGTTTCTCCTTGATGAAATCCCCCGCCCCTGTAAGCTAACCTTCCTCCCTTCAATCACTGCTTGCAGAGGCAATAAAGTCATTGTTGCTTCACATATATGCATTCTTTATTAATTCATCACACAAATAGGGGGATAACTACCAAGGTAGCCCAGGAGGGGCGGTGGAGGAGAGGAGCGCCAGGAGGGGTGGTGGAGGAGGGAAGGACAAGGCCACACAGCACTTTAAAAGTTTAAAACTTATTGTATGCCAGCCTTCTGTTGCTTGGGCAACCCTCTGGGGTGGAGTGTCTGGGTGGCCGGAGGCCCCCCCACCGGGTTCTTGGGCGTCTGGGTGAGGAGGCTATGGAATTTGGGGAGGAGGGCGGTTGGTTACACAGGGGCTGTAGCTGCGGTCTGTGCTCCTGCTGCCTTTCCTGCAGCTCAACCATACGCTGGAGCATATTAGTTTGATCCTCCAGCAGCCTCAGCATTGAATCCTGCCTCCTCTCATCACGCTGCCGCCACCTTTCAGCTTCAGCCCTCTCTTCAGCCCGCCACTTACTCTCTTCAGCCCACCACCTCTCCTCCCGGTCATATTGTGCTTTCCTGCACTCTGACATTGTTTGCCTCCACGCATTCGTCTGTGCTCTGTCAGTGTGGGAGGACAGCATGAGCTCAGCGAACATTTCATCGCCAGTGCATTTTTTTTGCCGTCTGATCTTCGCTAGCCTCTGGGAAGGAGAAGATCCTGTGATCCTTGAAACACATGCAGCTGGTGGAGGAAAAAAAAAAGGGACAGTGGTATTTAAAAAGACACATTTTCTAGAACAATGGGCACACTCTTTCACGGTAAACCTTACTGTTAACATTACATACATAGAACATGTGCTTTCATTCCAAGGTCACATTTTGCCTCCCCCCAGCGTGTGGCTAGCCCCTCCCCATGGCTAACAGCGGGGAACATTTCTGTTCAGCCACAGGCAAACAGCTCAGCAGGAACGGGCACCTCTGAATGTCCCCTTAAGAAAAGCACCCTATTTCAACCAGGTGACCATGAATGATATCACTTTCCTGAGGATAACACAGAGAGATAAAGAACGGATGTTGTTTGAATGCCAGCAAACATACACTGCAATGCTTTGTTGTACAATGATTCCCGAGTATGTGCTACTGGCCTGGAGTGGTAAAGTGTCCTACCATGGTGGATGGAATAAGGCTGCCCTCCCCAGAAACCTTTTGCAAAGGCTGTGGGAGTACATCCAGGAGAGCCACAAATGCCAGGGCAAATTAATCATTAAACATGCTTGCTTTTATACCATGTATAGTATTTAAAAGGTACACTCACCAGAGGTCCCTTCTCTGCCTGGCAGGTCCGGGAGGCAGCCTTGGGTGGCTTCGGGGGGTACTGGCTCCAGGTCCAGGGTGATAAACAGTTCCTGGCTGTCGGGAAAACCGGTTTCTCCACTTGCTTGCTGTGAGCTATCTACAACCTCATCATCATCATCTTCCTCATCCCCAAAACCTGCTTCTGTGTTGCCTCCATCTCCATTGAAGGAGTCAAAGAACACGGCTGGGGTAGTGGTGGCTGAACCCCCTAAAATGGCATGCAGCTCATCATAGAAGCGGCA
The DNA here is from genome assembly GCF_965140235.1 of Caretta caretta. NCBI lineage: Eukaryota > Metazoa > Chordata > Testudines > Cheloniidae > Caretta > Caretta caretta. Next base: position 45,607,408 of record NC_134206.1, on the reverse strand, counting down.
TGTTTTGGGCTCTGACCCAGAGCGGCCGTTCGCCTCTCTGGTTTTCTGGTAGGCTTGCCTCAGCTCCTTAAGTTTCACGTGGCACTTCTTCGGGTCCCTGTTATGGCCTCTGTCCTTCATGCTCTGGGAGATTTTGACAAATGTTTTGGCATTTTGAAAACTGGAACATAGTTCTGATAACACGGATTCCTCTCCCCATACAGCGATCAGATCCCGTACCTCCCGTTCGGTCAATGCTGGAGCCCTTTTGCAATTCTGGGACTCCATCATGGTCACCTCTGCTGATGAGCTCTGCATGGTCACCTGCAGCTTGCCACGCAGGCCAAACAGGAAATTGAAATTCGAAAGTTGGCGGGCCTTTTCCTGTCTATCTGGCCAGTGCATCTGAGTTGAGAGTGCTGTCCAGAGCGGTCACAATGGAGCACTCTGGGTTAGCTCCCGGAGCCCAGTACCGTCTAATTGCGTCCACAGTACCCCAAATTCGACCTGGCAAGGCCGATTTCAGCGCTAATCCCTTTGTCAGGGGTGGAGTAAGGAAATCGATTTTAAGAGCCCTTTAAGTTGAAAAAAAGGGCTTTGTCATGTGGACGGGTGCAGGGTTAAATCGATTTAATGCTGCTAAATTCGACCTCAACTCCTAGCGTAGACCAGGGCTAAGTAACTGACCATAGTTAGTAACAGATATTTTTCATTTTTGTAATTTTCTGTTACTTTTAACAAAATAGATGCTGTCTAATACCTCTATGTTTGGAAGCTGTTTTATTTCAGGAAACAAAGAATAATTGAATGGGGGTGGAGGCAGTGTATATATACACATCACTTAAGCTTTCCATTAATTTCTCTTTTGTTTGGTGAATTTGATGAAAAATTGTAGCTTCCATACTTCTGTCCTACTCACTTTCTTCATTGTAGGGTCCTATGTGGAAAGTAATATACATTTGACTAAAAAATAGTTCATGAAAAATTAAGCAGAGCCTGGGAAGGGGAGGTTACTTACCTGTAACTAGATGTTCTTTGGGATGTGTGGTCCCTATCTGTATTCCACTGAGGGTTATATAAAAACCCAGAAGTCAGTGGATGAGTAAAGACAAAGTACCCTTCCTCTGGAGGGTGGAATCGCAGCCATGTGCACTGATAGCAGCCATGTGCACCTTGACTGAGCTGAGAGCGAGGCCAGACATCTTCAGAGAGAGGAGATAGTCCAGAATAAGGTCCTCAGGGGCAAGACTCCTGCACTGGGACCAAGAAGTGAAATGCATCCACTTGGCTCCATAGGAGCATGTCATGGACTCCTGGCTACTCAAGAGAATGCCCTGCACTGCTGATGAACTTTAACAAAGATGCCCATCCAAAAACCAAGCTCAGAGGTGAAGAGTCCGGGGATTGGGATGCCAGATCTGTCTGCCATGTTGTGTGAGCAGTTCCAGGAGAGGCAGGAGCAGGGGAAACCAAAACTTTCAAGGCCAGAAGGGGGCAATCAGAATGACCATTGCTCAAGCCTGCCTGAACTTCTGCAGGAATTGTGGCAGGAGCTGTACAGGAGGAAAGGTATAATTGAACTGATCCAACCAGTGAAGGACTAGCGCATCGCCCTGGGAAAGGACGCCAAGACCACCCCTGGAGTAGTACTCGGTGCACTTGCTGTTGGCCTGGAAGGATACTGTAGTGCCATGAAGCTCCCTTTCATGATCAGTCACAAACTTTCTGCCGAGGAAGTCTGTAATTATGTGATTATTTGAATTCTGGGAAGGTATGCCGCTGACAACAGGATCTTCTGGGTGATCCACCAATCCCAAAGGCAAATCACCTCTGCACAGAGCATGGGAGACCTCGAGCCCACCTGCCTGTTGATGTAGTAGACGGTGGTAGTGTTGTCCACCATGATGAGGACATGATGTATCTGGACTTGGTACTGTGATGAGAACCCCAAGAGACATCTCTACCCACCCTAGTGCTTCCACAGTATAGTGCAGCCATTGACTTTAACAGCCTGTGAGCAATTTCCATTACAGTGTTGTTGCTGTAGCAGGGTAGTGTAGAAATGCTATACAAGACTTACTATACCTGTGCACTGTCCTCCTTTTTAGGCGGTATATTTGGATCCAACAGTGAAGGAGATACAGCTATGTTTAAATCAGCTCCCCCTTATCGGTGGTGCCTTTGTTTCTGTTTGTTGCCAGAATAACCAACTGAAGTGAGGCTGTGCACTGAACACTGTGTGCTCAACCACTTAAAGGGACAGGACACTACATTAGGGATCTAATGTTGATCCTGGGAGCCCTGCCCAAACCCTGAGAGAACTCACTGGGCAAAGCAGAGGTGTTGTCAGTATTAATATTTATATAAATATTGACTGCATACCAGAAGGTGCTCGCCACCTGTGCCTTGGCATGATATTAGCTCAACCTGTGTGCACCCTGTCCGTGAGGTGGAACATAGGTCTGATGTTGATGCCACTCCTCTCCTTAAAGAAATTATTCCTACTGATATTTTGAATGGCCATGTATCTATTAGATATGACAAGTTGGGGGGTGGGGGGAGGGGAAAGTTGGCCCTTCTAGTAACATTAGGGTTGTGCTTAATGCATTCTTTAAGCCATAGATAGCACCAGCAGCAAACTACATCTAAAAAAATTGAAGCTGATGCTAATAAAGTTTATTGGGTCCCGACAGATAATACTTAGTCCTGCCATGAGTGTAGGGGACTCAACTAGATGACCTCTCGAGGTCCCCAGTTCTATGATTCTATGGTACGGGCATTAAACTCTAACTGAGGCCATTTCAGTTGATGATTGCTCTTTGTACCCATAAACTATTGCTTAATATCACCAATCTCTCACTGTGCTTCCCCATCAGAGTACTAGACCCCAGTGCACTGATATAATGTATTCCAGAAGAGGAGGGAGCTGAGGTAACACGTCTTGACTATTGCATGGCCCCAGCAGGCTCAAAGGGTATGTCCTCACTACCCGCTGGATCGGTGGGCAGCGATCGATCCAGCGGGGATCGATTTATTGCGCCTAGTCTAGACACGATAAATCGACCCCCGACTGCTCTCCTGTCAACTGTTCTCCAGCGCCGTGAGAGGCGCTGTCAGAGTCGACGGGGGAGCGGCAGCAGTCGACTCACCGCAGTGGAGGCACCACGGTAAGTCGATCTAAGTACATAACTGCGTAACTTAGATCGATTCCCTCCCCACTATCCCCCCAGTGTAAACCAGGGCTAAGTAATGACAGCTAAAGCCCAACACCTTGGTTTCAAAGAGACCTTTAACCAATGTTCCTCTCCATTTGTTATCCTGTTGATCAATGCATAAGAGAACGCTAGTATTAATATAACAAAGGAGTCCCAGTTAATGCACAAATACTGTCAGCAAAACATTTCTGGGGCAGAGGCTGATGGTCCAGCTGAAAAGGAGAAATGGGTCTTGGATTTTTGCATAGAAGTGTTTGGCTCTTAAGAGGAACAGCAGTAAGGTATTAAAGTGTTGCAATGCAAGGGCAATTTCAACTTCTATTAGCAAAGTATACTGCACAAATAATTAACATATAGGTTTCTTAATTATAGTAAGTATAATTAGCAACTATGACAGCCCCAGAAGACCTGAGGAAGAGGTCTGCGTAGCTCAACAGCTTGTCTCTTTCACCAACAGAAGTTGGTCCAATAGAAGATATTACCTCATCTATCTTGTCTCTCGAAAACCTCAGAAAGTCAGAGAGTTGTTGGGTGAGCTGTTCATAACATTAACCAACCGTCCCCCAGGCAAAATTGCTAAGTGCACAAATAGCATGCCACAAGAAGAAACCTTAAGGATCAAAGCAGAGCAATGAATGAGTGCAATATAAAGAATGGCATATTCACTGATGGAGAATATGCATTGAATGATGGTATCAGTGGCACCTGCTGCACACCAATGGAATGGAAGAAAAACAGGCATAAGCTTTTATCTCATTTCTACTTTAGATGGTACAAAACTACAGCATCAATAATGGAATCAAAACAACTAGACAGAAATGCAACAGCTTTTTATATGCATTCGTATATATTTAGGCCAAATTCAAACAGGAGTGCAACTCATCTGACTTCAGTGGAGCTATTGGCATGCATGCTTCATTCAGGGATGACAGACAACTGTCTAAGTTCATGGCAGCTTTTCTTCGCAACTGATTTACCTTCTGAGATTTATAATAACCCTAGTGCCATGGGGTTGGGTTATTCAGAACTCTGTTCTGGAAATCATTCCCCACCTCGCTGTAATAAAGCCCAAATTTTTCGTTCTTCACGGGTCTTTGTAAGCCAATTGTTTTCTCAGACACTTTCCCTTTGCTGGAAAGAATTTCCAAATTTGAGATTGAATTGTGCGGTGAGAGTGACTTAATATCTATATCCTGTAAATGATAGTTATCAAGAACATGTTTTCTCCCAAAGTCTTCAGTGAGAAAAAAACATTCAATTTCTTTTGATGCATTTTGATTTGTGATTTTTTTTTTTAATGCAGTGGCATTAACATTAGGATAGTCCATTGCTGGGGCATCTGGGCACATGAACACAAGTCAACAGTACAGATTGCCCACACCGGAGAGCACAAAAGGCTCCTCAATTTCATAGGCTTCCCATTATTTCTGGAAAATTTGAGCAGTCTTCTCTCTCTAAAAATAAAACCAGCTGGGATATTGAAAGCTGAGGCCTGGGCTACACTAGTGGGGGGGTGGGGTTTCGAACTAAGATACACAACTTCAGCTATGCTATTCACGTAGCTGAAGTCGAAGTATCTTCATTCAACTTACCTGGCCGTCCTCATGGCGGTGAGTCGACCGCGGTGGCTCCCCCATCGACTCCGCTTACTCCTCCTGCCGAGGTGGAGTACAGGCGTCAATTCGGGGATTGATTTATTGCATCTAGATGAGAAAAATGAGGATTATAAACATTTACCACATTTGACCAAAACCAATCTTTTGGTAGCTCACATTCTCAATTTTGGAAATTCAGCCCTTTTGGGAGACAGTACATTATTCATTGAAGCATAAAATTATCAAGTCACTGTATTTATATCTAGATTCTTCTAGATGGTCCCTATTGTATTCCACTAAGGGTTATATGCATGTGCCATGCGTCCAGAGCCAGAGCTTTTGAAAGTAGTAGCGTCCCTTGGTCTGTGCATGCTCCCTTGTCTTGCCTCATGGTTTTGTCCAAGGTGATAAAGAGTGGGGCGGACCAACTGTGCCCTCAGTTCCTTCTCACCACCTCACGGCCTCTTCATTTCTCTTGTCTCTTGTGATGCACGTCTACAGACTGAGAAAAAATATTTTTATTCCTGTACACAGTTAATGTTTTTGTAGTCGTTTTAGTATAAGTAGCAGTTTTTAGGGTTTTAAGGACTTTGGGGTGCCGTTTTCACTGGTCAACCACCCTCCCACTACCCAGGCCTGGATATTGGATTATGCTGAAGATGCCAGGGTTCAAGATCTGCATTTCCTGCCCTCACAAGTTCTTGGTCAGTGACTAGCACTAACACTGTCTTCACTGCTTGTGGGGGGAAGATACGTCACATCTAGGTTCAGTATCTGTCTCTCCTTTGCTGCCCATACACAGGAAGGCTGGGCTTTCTGCCTCAGGAAGCACTGGGATAGCTGTACTGGGGTTCATGGCCGCAGTACCCACTGTCAGAACCTTCCCACTCTTCCTGTGAGGGATCTCTTTTCTCTCCCACTCCAACTGTCACCCAGCAGGTGTTCAGATATGCCATTAGATGACACACCACTGAACCCGACTCCAATGGTACCGCTGGATCTCGAGCAATTATTCTCTTCTTCCCTGGATGCCCCGGTGTCTTTGACTCCTCCCACACCCCAGTACAGCTACCTCCATGACGTGCTTCCTGAGGCAGAAAGCCCAGGAAAGCCTTCCTGTGTACGGGCAGCAAAGGAGAGACAGATACTGAACCTAGATGTGACGTATCTTCCCCCCACAAGCAGTGAAGACAGTGTTAGTGCTAGTCACTGACCAAGAACTTGTGAGGGCAGGAAATGCAGATCTTGAACCCTGGCATCTTCAGCATAATCCAATATCCAGGCCTGGGTAGTGGGAGGGTGGTTGACCAGTGAAAACGGCACCCCAAAGTCCTTAAAACCCTAAAAACTGCTACTTATACTAAAACGACTACAAAAACATTAACTGTGTACAGGAATAAAAATATTTTTTCTCAGTCTGTAGACGTGCATCACAAGAGACAAGAGAATTGAAGAGGCCGTGAGGTGGTGAGAAGGAACTGAGGGCACAGTTGGTCCGCCCCACTCTTTATCACCTTGGACAAAACCATGAGGCAAGACAAGGGAGCATGCACAGACCAAGGGACGCTACTACTTTCAAAAGCTCTGGCTCTGGACGCATGGCACATGCATATAACCCTTAGTGGAATACAATAGGGACCATCTAGAAGAATCTAGATATAAATACAGTGACTTGATAATTTTATGCTTCAATGAATAATGTACTGTCTCCCAAAAGGGCTGAATTTCCAAAATTGAGAATGTGAGCTACCAAAAGATTGGATTTGGTCAAATGTGGTAAATGTTTATAATCCTCATTTTTCTCATCTAGATGCAATAAATCAATCCCCGAATTGACGCCTGTACTCCACCTCGGCAGGAGGAGTAAGCGGAGTCGATGGGGGAGCCACCGCGGTCGACTCACCGCCATGAGGACGGCCAGGTAAGTTGAATGAAGATACTTCGACTTCAGCTACGTGAATAGCATAGCTGAAGTTGTGTATCTTAGTTCGAAACCCCACCCCCCCACTAGTGTAGCCCAGGCCTCAGCTTTCAATATCCCAGCTGGTTTTATTTTTAGAGAGAGAAGACTGCTCAAATTTTCCAGAAATAATGGGAAGCCTATGAAATTGAGGAGCCTTTTGTGCTCTCCGGTGTGGGCAATCTGTACTGTTGACTTGTGTTCATGTGCCCAGATGCCCCAGCAATGGACTATCCTAATGTTAATGCCACTGCATTAAAAAAAAAAATCACAAATCAAAATGCATCAAAAGAAATTGAATGTTTTTTTCTCACTGAAGACTTTGGGAGAAAACATGTTCTTGATAACTATCATTTACAGGATATAGATATTAAGTCACTCTCACCGCACAATTCAATCTCAAATTTGGAAATTCTTTCCAGCAAAGGGAAAGTGTCTGAGAAAACAATTGGCTTACAAAGACCCGTGAAGAACGAAAAATTTGGGCTTTATTACAGCGAGGTGGGGAATGATTTCCAGAACAGAGTTCTGAATAACCCAACCCCATGGCACTAGGGTTATTATAAATCTCAGAAGGTAAATCAGTTGCGAAGAAAAGCTGCCATGAACTTAGACAGTTGTCTGTCATCCCTGAATGAAGCATGCATGCCAATAGCTCCACTGAAGTCAGATGAGTTGCACTCCTGTTTGAATTTGGCCTAAATATATACGAATGCATATAAAAAGCTGTTGCATTTCTGTCTAGTTGTTTTGATTCCATTATTGATGCTGTAGTTTTGTACCATCTAAAGTAGAAATGAGATAAAAGCTTATGCCTGTTTTTCTTCCATTCCATTGGTGTGCAGCAGGTGCCACTGATACCATCATTCAATGCATATTCTCCATCAGTGAATATGCCATTCTTTATATTGCACTCATTCATTGCTCTGCTTTGATCCTTAAGGTTTCTTCTTGTGGCATGCTATTTGTGCACTTAGCAATTTTGCCTGGGGGACGGTTGGTTAATGTTATGAACAGCTCACCCAACAACTCTCTGACTTTCTGAGGTTTTCGAGAGACAAGATAGATGAGGTAATATCTTCTATTGGACCAACTTCTGTTGGTGAAAGAGACAAGCTGTTGAGCTACGCAGACCTCTTCCTCAGGTCTTCTGGGGCTGTCATAGTTGCTAATTATACTTACTATAATTAAGAAACCTATATGTTAATTATTTGTGCAGTATACTTTGCTAATAGAAGTTGAAATTGCCCTTGCATTGCAACACTTTAATACCTTACTGCTGTTCCTCTTAAGAGCCAAACACTTCTATGCAAAAATCCAAGACCCATTTCTCCTTTTCAGCTGGACCATCAGCCTCTGCCCCAGAAATGTTTTGCTGACAGTATTTGTGCATTAACTGGGACTCCTTTGTTATATTAATACTAGCGTTCTCTTATGCATTGATCAACAGGATAACAAATGGAGAGGAACATTGGTTAAAGGTCTCTTTGAAACCAAGGTGTTGGGCTTTAGCTGTCATTACTTAGCCCTGGTTTACACTGGGGGGATAGTGGGGAGGGAATCGATCTAAGTTACGCAGTTATGTACTTAGATCGACTTACCGTGGTGCCTCCACTGCGGTGAGTCGACTGCTGCCGCTCCCCCGTCGACTCTGACAGCGCCTCTCACGGCGCTGGAGAACAGTTGACAGGAGAGCAGTCGGGGGTCGATTTATCGTGTCTAGACTAGGCGCAATAAATCGATCCCCGCTGGATCGATCGCTGCCCACCGATCCAGCGGGTAGTGAGGACATACCCTTTGAGCCTGCTGGGGCCATGCAATAGTCAAGACGTGTTACCTCAGCTCCCTCCTCTTCTGGAATACATTATATCAGTGCACTGGGGTCTAGTACTCTGATGGGGAAGCACAGTGAGAGATTGGTGATATTAAGCAATAGTTTATGGGTACAAAGAGCAATCATCAACTGAAATGGCCTCAGTTAGAGTTTAATGCCCGTACCATAGAATCATAGAACTGGGGACCTCGAGAGGTCATCTAGTTGAGTCCCCTACACTCATGGCAGGACTAAGTATTATCTGTCGGGACCCAATAAACTTTATTAGCATCAGCTTCAATTTTTTTAGATGTAGTTTGCTGCTGGTGCTATCTATGGCTTAAAGAATGCATTAAGCACAACCCTAATGTTACTAGAAGGGCCAACTTTCCCCTCCCCCCGCCCCCCAACTTGTCATATCTAATAGATACATGGCCATTCAAAATATCAGTAGGAATAATTTCTTTAAGGAGAGGAGTGGCATCAACATCAGACCTATGTTCCACCTCACGGACAGGGTGCACACAGGTTGAGCTAATATCATGCCAAGGCACAGGTGGCGAGCACCTTCTGGTATGCAGTCAATATTTATATAAATATTAATACTGACAACACCTCTGCTTTGCCCAGTGAGTTCTCTCAGGGTTTGGGCAGGGCTCCCAGGATCAACATTAGATCCCTAATGTAGTGTCCTGTCCCTTTAAGTGGTTGAGCACACAGTGTTCAGTGCACAGCCTCACTTCAGTTGGTTATTCTGGCAACAAACAGAAACAAAGGCACCACCGATAAGGGGGAGCTGATTTAAACATAGCTGTATCTCCTTCACTGCTGGATCCAAATATACCGCCTAAAAAGGAGGACAGTGCACAGGTATAGTAAGTCTTGTATAGCATTTCTACACTACCCTGCTACAGCAACAACACTGTAATGGAAATTGCTCACAGGCTGTTAAAGTCAATGGCTGCACTATACTGTGGAAGCACTAGGGTGGGTAGAGATGTCTCTTGGGGTTCTCATCACAGTACCAAGTCCAGATACATAACAGAGAGACAGCCTTAATTCCACAGCCTGGTCAATACATAATTAGCAATAAAAACAGTATTTGGCTAATTTAAAAACAAAAAACAAAACCAAACTCTCACCCAAACTGGTCACTTGAAAGTCTAAAAAAAAAAAAAAAATCAGGAGGACTTGTGGCACCTTAGAGACTAACGAATTCATTAGAGCATAAGCTTTCGTGGGCTACAGCCCACTTCATCGTATGCATAGAATGTAATATATAGTAAGAAGAAATACGTATACATACAGATAAGTTGGAAGCTGCCATACAAACTGTGAGAGGCTGATTAGTTAGGATGAGCTATTTTTTTTTAATTATTATTTTTATTAGTTTTTTTCTCCTGCTGGTAATAGCTCATCTTAACTAATTAGCCTCTCACAGTTTGATATGGCAGCTTCCAACTTATCTGTATGTATATATATTTCTTCTTACTATATGTTCCATTCTATGCATCCAATGAAGTGGGCTGTAGCCCACGAAAGCTTATGCTCTCATAAATTTGTTAGTCTCTAAGGTGCCACAAGTCCTCCTATTCTTTTTGCGGATACAGACTAACACGGCTGCTACTCTGAAACTTGAAAGTCTAAGAAATTCCCTCCCTACATGATGATATCATGGATCATCTATTGCTGCATTGTTTGTTTCACAGATAGAAAAAGTTTTGTTTTTAAACACAAAGTTATGGAAAATACTCTAGTCTCAGTGCACAATAATGTAGCTTTGATATGTGCCACTTTACAAAGTTCCTTTGGCAGCTTGGATGTAGGAAAAAATGGGCAAATATGGCTTTGCCCTGCACAACGTTGCTTTTAGTAACCCAGTGACATTTCAGCTGATCTGCATAGGACAGATGATAATTTTCAGGGGCTGACTGGAGCTAACACTTAGAGCCATCTATAGTTCACAAAAATTGGAATTCTTTCATTTAGGCCCCGGGAGCACTGAAAGTATACCATTTCCACAAGTACTGATTTGTGAATGAACAAACAATATTTTAAAGTGCTCCCATTGGATCCTTAAGAAACAGCACCTCTTGAACATCATCCTGGTGATGGTGATTCAGTGCATGTGAACAGCTGGCTTACTCTGTTATTTTTACAATATATATGCTCTTCACCCTTCAAATCAATAAAGAGTAATGTGGCAAATAGAATATTTTCCCCATTCTGAAAAAAAGTTGTTAAAATTGCTGAGGCAGCGACTACCTTTCATTCCAAAACAAAAACTATTCCAGCTGAAGAACCAGAAAGGTTTGGAAAAGTGAGATTCTGTTATACACCTGAGAATTCTTCAGGAGGTATAGGGAGGAAATGGAAGTGAGGAGACAGACATGATAGGTTCAATGTCCATTGGGTTCATACTGGCGTTTTCAACAAAGATAAACGGAAAACATGGCTTGTTAGTGACAGTTTAAGAGGAGATATAGATTTACTTTTCAGAAAGGTCAAGAATTGTTTTTTAGTTTAATTAATGTGTTACTGAAATATGATCAGAGGGGAATATGAAGATCTAAATTGAATTAAAGTTCTAAGTCTGATGAAGTGAGCTGTAGCTCACGAAAGCTTATGCTCAAATAAACTGGTTAGTCTCTAAGGTGCCACAAGTACTCATTTTCTTTAAGTCTGATTATGTTGATCTTGAGCCCACGTTATTGCTGTTATTTTTAAAATGTATTTATAGTAAGGAAGATCTGGAGATTAGAAGTCAGCTGTGACAATAGCATACAGTTTTATTTAGCAAATTGGTCCACTGTGGATGACTAGAAGATTACAGGTTAAATCACTGACTCTGCTAATAGTTATCTTGAGGCTATGTAGTTGTAGTACAATTTCTACAGTTCTAAAATGTCTTGGGTGTTTCTAAGATGTGGGTAAGAAAAACAAAACCATTCTGACATTTTCTAGCAAGATATGTTGAATGGAGATACGCTAACAGTTTGCAAAGTCTTAATATCTCTAAAAATGGAAGTATTCCTACCCATAACTGTTACGTTTAAACATGTAGCATGTTTTTCAATTTAAAAAGATAGAGTAAAAAATTTTCAAAGCTGTGTACCTAAAGTTAGGTTTTAAATTCAGATCGAGGCACTTAGATAAAAGTTGCCTGATTGTTTTTCCAGAAGTGCTGAGAAACATAGATGCCACTAAAATCAGTGGGAGTTAAAGGTTTTCAACACCTCTGGAAACCCAGTCACTTTACTTTAGGTGCCTCAACACAGATTTAGAAGCTTAACTTTAGACACACACGTTTGAAAGTTTTGGCCACATTTTTTTAAAACAAATTTTACTTTCTAGTAAATTACTCATTCTGTGGAAACTATAGCATATTCTCATTATACTGCTGTGAAATGCATTATAATGTCAAACCTGCTGTCATCCAAAGCTTTTAGTCAAAAATCTCTTACATTAATGAATTTCTCATGTCACCGAAATTAATTATATGGTCATCACCAACAGTGTTGGGCACACAACAATACCTATGCTTGCTATACCACCAAATATAGGATGAGTCATCAGAGCCCTACCAGGAAAAGTTGACTTTGTTGTTCTCTGATGAATGAAAACAGCTTATACCCGCAGGCAGAGTTAGGTATGCTATAGTTAGGGTCTAGAGAGTCAATCAAAACTGGTGGATGGCAGGAGCGGTGCAGAGATTCTCTACATGCAGCAGTTTAAACAGTCCATATCTAATGGATTATGCTAAAAAAAAGAAAATGGTACAAATGCTGCGTAGTGCTCAATCCTACAAAGTGCTTAGCCCCTCCTCCAGTGAAGTGCTGAGCACTCTCACCCCCCATTTCCTTGGGAGATGATGGCATTCAGCATCTTGCAGGATTGGATCCCTGATACAGGGTAAAATCCTGGTCCGACTGACATCAATGGGAGTTTTGCTACTGCCAATGGGCCAGGATTTCACCCTAAATCTATTAGAGAATATAGGTATTGGGGGTGGGAGGTGTTGAAAATTAATTTACTTTTATTAACATTCAAATGCTTGATACATAAAACATATAAGTATTTTGTTTAGCATCCCAATGTTCTGTTCATAATAAATGGGCAAAAATATATGAGTGCCTGAAGTTTACTTCCCAGCTTCAGCACTAAAAGCAAGTAATAGGAATATAGCGCTCTTTAATCACAGCAAGTACCATTCTGGCAAGTGTGTGCCAAAGTGAATACTTGGGAATCTATCCCTGCTCTCTGCCTAAAACCCCAATAAAGGAACGGGAGCACGAATCAGCATCTTTCCCCTCTAGGTGGTGGTTGGGGGACAGAGCTCTTGAATCTCTATGGAAGGGCAGGAAATTGTGTCAACAGTTGGGTCCCATGTGGGACATTATTAGTGTATGGCTAAAGACATTGGGCCAAATTTATCCTGGGTGTAACTGCACATGTGTTTTCCATCTGTCTTCTGAATCTTCTCCACTTCCCATGCCCCTGGTTGAACAATCTCCATAAAGCATATTTAAAGTATCAAACGCTAGCAATATATACCTGTAAGAGAGTCTGTCCCCTTAAAAATAGTACAGGCCAGGGGTCAGTCAACAGCTGTTCTGTGGTATGTCCTTTTTGAGTCCTGGGACTATGAAGAGTGGATGAAGACCTAGGAAAGGCAGAGCTAGGTGGTGGGAGAGAGGAAGGTAGCTCTAAGGGGACTATTAAAGGCTTGGGGAAACCCCAGTCTCCTGTTTCTTTAAGGGCCTGGACCCAGGAGCCTTGTAGAGTAGGTGGGGTAGGGCTCCCCTCTCAGCAAATTGGGACAAACTCTGTGTCTTCCCTCAGAACAAAGGGGACAGTGGCAGGAGATGGTCTGTCTGCTGAAGCTCCTAGCCTGAGGGTGAAATAGCTAACTGGGGGAAAGAGCCAGCTGAAAAACTCGCTGTCTTACAGCTGGCCTTAGGGTTGCCAGAGGTCCATTTTTCGACCGGAACACCTGGTCAAAAAGGGAGCCTGGTGGCTCTGGTTGGAACCGCCGACTGGGCTGTTAAAAGTCCAGTTGGTGGCGCAGCAGGAACCCAGAGCTCAGCTGGAAGCGGCCGCCAGGTCCTTGCAGCTCCTAGGTCCATGGGTGGCCAGGAAGGCTCTGCGTGCTGCCCCTGCCCCTAGTGCTGGCTCCACAGCTCCCATTGGCCAGGAAACCGCGACCAATGGGGGCTGCAGGCGTGAGGGCAGCATGTGGAGCCTCCCTCACAGCCCATGTGTCTAGGGGCTGCAGGGACCTGGCAGCTACTTCTTGGGAGCCGTGGGAAGTGGGGCCAGGACCCTCCTCCCTAAACTCTCTCCTACACCCTAATCCCTGCCCCAGCCCAGAGTTCCTTCCTGCACTCAAACTCCTTCCCAGAGCCCACACACCCCCAACACCCCAACCCCAGCCTTGAGCCCCTCATCCCCAGTCCCACCCCAAAGCCTGCACCCCCAGCTGGAGTCCTGACCCCCCCTCGCACCCCTGCCCCAGTCCTGAACCCTCATTTCTGGCCCCACCCAGAGCCTGCACCCCTAGCCCCACCCCAGAGCCCATACCCCACAGCCGGAGCCCTCACCCACCTCCCGCACCTCTGCCCCAGCCTGGTGAAAGTGAGTGAGGGTGGGGGAGAGCAAGAGACGGAGGATGGAGTGAGCAGGGGCGGGGCCTCAGGGAAGGGGCGGAGCAGGGGGCAGGGCAGGTGTGTTCAGTTTTGTGCAATTAGTAAACTGGAAACTCTAGCTGGCCTAAATTACAACTCCAGCTCCAAGGTGGAGAGCTCAGGGCTGGAGCAGACTCCAGTGAAGAAAAAAAGTCCAGTCTGGTAGGGCTGGGAAGGATGAAATTTGGACTCCGAGGACTTTATTTTGATTAGAGCAGTTGGTTGTTAAATCAGGGTATTATTGAAAGAGAAAAGCCTATGAGGAGCTCTGAAGGCATTCAAGAAGGCCTGAGCTGCAATGTCCATACTGCTATTTTTATTTTAAGCAAGCTTGAGCCCTGCTTGTGCATTGATCAGTCTGGGCTGGAAGGCTCACTCGCAGCTGCAGTGTAGACATAACCTGACAGAAATGGTGGATGGAAGGATTTAGTTCCATGTGATACTCCTGATTTCCAGTCCAGTACCCTAAAGGTGGAGCTTTAAGCAGAGTAAACATTTCTACATTATTGTGAATAGCTGCTTTGGAGAATTTCATAGATTCATAGATATTTAGGTCAGAAGGGACCATTATGATCATCTAGTCTGACCTCCTGCACAACGCAGGCCACAGAATTTCACCCACCCACTCCTGTGAATTTCTGAGCTCTTCTAACTTTGTATAGACTCTCCAAAACCACCCAGGTCATTTGCAGTCTAAACCCAGCAATGTCCATAATTCAGAAAAATTCAAAAGCTGACAAAACAGTATAACATCTATTCAAACACAAACCTGTGTTAGTGTGGCACTAAAAATGATTAATTCCGTTAATCCAAAACCCTAACATGAAGATCAACACCATACAAAAGGTGGGAGAGAAGTTCAATGTCTCTCTTAGTGAGTTGTTTAAAATGCTGATAACTTTTAACATTCAATGGAATCATATAAAACTTCCATGAAAACTCACATTGGACTGGGAGTTCTGGAGGCTTGAGGAAAATTAATTTTCCTTATAAATTCAAGGGAACAAGTTTCAACTTTGGTTGCTTTTGTCAAATCAATCTTAATTATGGAGTAGTGACCAGTGCATCCATTATAATCACACTCATACTACATAAGAAAATGTGTGTGTGTGTGAGATATATATATATTTAAAATTCCTGGGAATATATTTTTAGGAGGGAATTAAGAATGTTGGGAGAAATGTGCCTGTTTTGATATTATTTATTTATTCTATTTATTATTATTATTTATTATGTTTTCCTTGGTAAATATATGGTACCTGAGATACAAAGGTCCCACTTTCCATTATATGTAAATGACAACATTTTGCCTAAATAAAAAACAAAATATTTTCAGAAACTCTGTGTGAATGTGTGTGTGTGAGAGAGAAAATCAAACATATTAATCATTTACTGTGATGACTGGTAAAGTATAGTTTTGAACCATAAAATGGTTAAGTAACTTCTACAGTAAAACACACTTTGGGTATAGTATGTAAATATTTTCCTTTTCCAATCTGTAGATCCTCTGCTCATTTGCAGAGACAGCTGCAAGAATAAAAACCAGTCCTAGTGATTTGTTACAGGATTAGAACTGGTAATTGAAGACAAATGCTTGCCACTGGCCACAGTGTACGTACTCACTGTTATATAAACTGTGAAACAATGATGAATGTTGTCATTCTATATAACACAACAGTGAGGCAAATCAAGCCCTTATGAGACAAAACAGATGAATCCAAAATGATGATTACATGAAAAGGCACAGCACCATTTACTGTAGGAGGTGAACTATGAGCAAATTATAAAACTTTCAAGTAATGAAAACTAAACAATCTAAACTGCAGTTTTAGGATGTCTCTGTGACTTTTGCATATGTATATATGGCTGGATATGTTACATTACACAATATTCAAATAGGATTTAAACCAGTTCTCCAAAGACTGGGATGTGAAAGATGAGGTGATTTAGAGTTGCATATAATTTCTTACTAGATATCTGATCAGTAGCCAAAATCTCACTAATGGCTATTTCTACTTCAGGGACGTTTTGTTTTTGTTTGAGGAAGCAAGTGCAATAAAGGGGAAAAGTAATTAAGTTCATGCAAGAGATCTAAGCTTTGAAAATAGGATGATACAAGCTGCTCTGGGGGAGGAGGAAATCTAATTCTGCTTGAAACATTGTCATTCTGTGTCAAAAATTAAATCCATCAATTTGCGTGGGCAAACATTAGCACTGCAAGAAGAAGCTTTGAAGAAGTTCCAGCTGGCTTAGTAGGTGGCCCGCCGCATGCTGAACAACACTGGTCATTGCAAACATATTACCCCATTGCTCTCTACACTGGCTTCCTGTAGAATACTGGAATGAGTCCAAGGAACTGATCTTGAACTTCAAAGCCCATAACAGAATGCACTCAAGGTCTGTCCCTTTGTGCCTGGAACAGGGGACACCACTTTTCTAAGAGGTCCTACATCTCTTATTCATATTACATGAGTACTTCTAGGCCCCAGCTGAGATCAGGGCCCATTGTGCGAGACAGGCCCCGAACTGAAGAGCTTCCACTCTAAACAGCTACAAGGATGGAAAAGAGAAATGAAGGGACTTGCCCAAGGTCACACAGCAGGGAAGTGATACTGCTAGGAACTGAAGCAAGATCTCCTGACTCTCATGCTAGGTCTCTATTTACTAGATCAGGGTTTCTCAATCCATGGGTTGGGACCCAAATTTGAGGTGCCAGACTGATTCAAAGGGTTGCAAGGCAGCTCCTGGGACTTGTCCCATTGGGCAGGTTGGGCTTGCCTGCCTCAAACAGCCCCGCTGAGTCTAAGGGACAGGGTCCCAGCTGAGAAATATTTCTGACATCTAAACCTTGTGTTTTCGGTGCCTAGAGTGAAGCCAGTGACAGATAGCTCAGACTGACCAGGTTCCAAACCTCAGTGATGCTCTTACCCTGTAAGCAGGGAAGGTCTGTTTTCTACTAAAATCAATAGCAGGAAAGGTGAAAAACTCCAGCGAGGCTCTGCCCTAGTGCTCAGGTGAGTGAACAACATCCTCTCTTAAGTCCTCCTAAGAGATACCTTGAGATAAAGACTTGCTGCAACCAGGCCACAGGGATCCCGTGCCCTGCATGGCTGATGTCAAGAGGTCTGTGAGGTCACTGCCTCCACACCATCTTTGCCCAATAGGCTGAGGTCTTTGCCAACGACCTCTGTGAAGTCACTGCCACACCCACCTCTCCCCTGGATGACTGATGTCCTGGCCCTGGCCAGCCCCTTCGGAGGTTTGAGCAGCTCTTCCTCTATCACGTTGCTCACTCACTGTTGACTCTGGGGATCAAGCAAGCGACAGAGGCGGCTTGCCAGGCCACATTTTCATAGTCATAGATTCCAAAGCCAGAAGGGACCATTAGCTCATCTAATCCAGCCTCCCATATAACACAGGCCATTACATTTCACCCAAGGACCTCATTAGACCTTTTTGTCACAGCATCACACTGGGAGCTCATGTTGAATTACTTGTCCACTATGACCCCCTAAATCTCATTTGGATTCACGGCTTCCTAGGACACAGCCCCATTTGCTGTAGATACAGCCTGCATGCCTTGTTCCTAAATGCCTCATTTTGCATTTAACTATTGCAAAACCCATTTTATTAGCATGGGCCCAGCTTACCAACGGCTCTAGCTCACTCTGTAAGACTGCCCTGTCCTCACTATGATTTACCACTCCACTCATTCTTGCGTCAGCTGTAAGTTTTATCAGTGGTGCTTTTATATTTACTTCCCGATAGTGGTGAAAATGTTGAACAAAAGGTAGTTGTTGAGCGCTTGTTCAACCCCACAGGCACCACAAATGTGTGGGCCCCTGCAGATCAGGACCAGGGCTGTCAGCCCTGCTTTCACATGGAGTCAAAACACATGGAGAAGTTAGAAAAAAACAACAGCTTCTGTCCAGAAGATTGACGTGTAACATGATGGAGTCGTGAGTCTGTATCATAATGCCCATGGCCAATGGGACTGAATTAAGGTTGCACATTCTGGCATTTTCTGACTTCTGAGTGCTTGACTTTGCAACCTTAATGTTCTTTTAATGTAATTTTTTGCATGGAGTTGCCTAGGTATTAAGAAAAACAAACTTTAAAAAAGCAGAAATTTCTTGATGTGGCATCATATTGACACCGATGGGCACAGGCGCTGTCTTTGTCCTTTCCCAGTGGGTGTTTGACCCCTGCTCTGCCCCAAGCCCTGCCCCCACTCCACCCCTTCCTCCAAGTCCCCACCCTGCCCCACCTCTTCCCACCCTATTCTACCCCCCCAGCGCACCCCACCCTCACGTCTCCCCCTTCCACCAGCGCCTCCCACACACTGCTAAACAGCTGATACACAGCGGGCAGGAGGTGCTGGGAGGGAGAGGGAGGGGGCGGCATTGATTGGCAGGTCCACCAGCAGGTGGGAGGCACTGCAGGGTAGGGGAGGAGCTGATCGGTGGGGCTGCCGGTGGGTGTTGAGCACCGACCATTTTTTTTCCTGTGGGTGCTCCAGCCCCAGACCACCCACAGAGCCAGCGCCTATGCCTACATGGGCCATCAGCAGAGTTGGAACCTTTGGATTCACCACATCCCCACCCCCCCGCCCACTGGACCTAGTGGAGTACCTGATAGCAGTAGTAGGTTGTCATCCTCTTTGTGGACCAGCATAAGGGGAGGATGAGATACACTTTGCCAGTGGGTTTCACAGCTATTTGCTGACAGCAGAGGAATAGTGAGACTCAGGAATCTTAGATTCCCTTCCCAGTGCTGGAGGGGAGTGTGCTCTGATGGGCAGGCTCTTCTGCTTTGTCCCCATTCCACTCCTGTCTCTTCATCCCAGCCCCAGTCTTCTTGACCAGCTAGTCCTAATCTTCCTCTGCAGGCCCATTCCCTGAGCCCCAATCTCCCTCCCCTTCCCAGTCACCTCTCATTCCCACATCTAGTCCCAGCCTCCTTGTCTACCTAGTGCCCTCCACCCAGCTCCTCATGCAATCTGTCTCTCCTTGCCCATCCACTACCCACTGGCTCCCAGTCTCCTTCCCCAGGTTCCCCTTCCAATCTCAGTCTGTCCCCATTCCCAACTCTTTGCCCCAGTCTTCTCCCCTCCCTGTGTCTTCACATCTCACACTTCTTATCCCAATCCCAATCTCCTTGCCCACTGAGTACTAGTCTTACCTTTCTGGACTACTAGTTCTAGTTTATCCCACACTCCCAGCCTCCACCCAGCCTGTCACAGCTCTTCACTCCCATCTCCTCATCCAACCTGTCTCTCTCCCCCACCCTGGCCTTTGGACCCAATCTCCCTTCCTAGACTCGTCCTCCATTTTGAGTGTCTCCCACCCACCTAGGCCTCTTTGCCCAGCCAGTCCCATATCTCCCCTGGCACCTTGTCAGATCTCTCCCCCATGTCTTCTTTCCTTCTCTCCCTCCACAACCACTCAATTGGTTCACAGTCCCAGTCAGGGCCCCCCTCAACTCCCAGTCTCTATCCCCACTGAAACTCCTAGTCCCAAATTCTCTTCCACCCCAGTCTCCAGTCCCACTTTCTGCCCCTCTCCATCTCTACCTGACCCAAGCCCTTGCCCCAACCTACTCTCCCTGACATTCACTTGTCCAGCTCTTGTCCTCTCTGCTTTCATATACGGCAGCTTTCTCCTCCATATTGCATGGGCCCAGCAGGAGGGTCATTGAGGAAAGAGAGTCTCCCAGCTCTCAAGTCAGTGCCTGTACTGGTGTGGCCCACTGAAACCTGGAGCTGCAGTTGCTGGGAAACTCTTCCTCTGCTCTGGGAAGGAGCACACCCAGTCAAGACAGAATCTTTGGGAAATTTAACTGCTAAAAATCTGCATCTCTACTGAGCATGTGCAAACTGAGATTTTTTTCAAAGGCTCATAATTTGGGGAGATTTTCACAGGGATGGCAAAAGGTACAGGCCTAACACAGCAGCCATGCCCCCTCCCTAAAGTTTGAAGAAGCTATAAGCAACAGACAACAGGGTCTTATAATGGGAAGCATCCGCCAATAATAATAGGCAGTGCTGCCAACCCCACCTGTAACAGAATCTACAGTTTTGCTATGGGAGGATTGCAATGGGGTGTTAGGATTTACTGAGAGATCTTTTGGAAGAGTAAAACTACTGTGCCTAATCTGGTGTTAACTTTTCCAGTACCCAGCTCCCTGGCATCCATTGCTAGAGTGTGGTAATTTCACAGGCTCATTCCCTATTTTTTCTCTTACTTGCACAATGTGGTGTAGCCCTTGCTGGGGAGTTGTCCTGAATCAAAGGCCTAATCTAAAGTCCAACGAAATCACAGGAGACTTTCCATCAGGCCTTGTCTCTCGCCCTAATTTCTTATTTTAAAGTTTGGTCTCATTTTCATCCCTGGAAACCCCTGCACCATTGCATCAAATGCAGACTGCTTGTCTTCATTTTTAAGACATGTCCTGGCCTTGCTGCACTCTGCCTTTAATCGCTTATGGGCAGTCAGACCTTCAGCCCCTGCTCCTGCTCTGACAACAATGCCAGCTTCATTATTTTTTCCAACCAAAAAGCTATGGATCTTTCTTCCATGCCTCCCCTTATGTATGGAAGGAGCTCCCTGTTTCAAATGAATGAATGAATAGTCTGCAAAACCATCTCATTATCCTTTTTCAAATCCCACCTCTGCTGTGGTGCCCATAAAACATTTGACGGTGTCTAGGAAACAGGTGTGCTGTGGTTGCTGCTCATTACACTGATTTTCGCTCTCTTGTATACTCACATCTGTTCATTGTATCCCCCATTGGTAATTATCCTTATCCCATAGACAGTTTGCTTGGTTCTGCCCTGCCCAGGGGCTGTGGATCGACTGTTTGCTCTTCCCTGTCCAGAGAGTTGAAGCCCCCTGTGACACCCTGGCACCCCAATATTCACCACTGTCATGTAATTAGGGTATATTTTGTACAAAGTCTGCCTTGTGAGGTATCAGTCTTAAAGTCTTGATCACTAGACACTAATAGTGGGTTGTATGTGTTATTGTTGTGTATGAAGAAGTGTGGCTACGTATGTTTTTACTGAAACATGTTGTGAGGTTGAAAACACCCACAAGCAGCCTTTCAGGTACACCAGGAAAAAGGCCAAACAATGTTAATGGCTCATTGAGGAAATGCACAGAAGCACAAGGATTACCTCAGGAACTATGTACCATAGAAATCTCTCAGAGATAGCACTACACAATGGGGACTGTTTGACCCAGGTCACAGCGAAAGCTTTCCAGTGAGTAGGAAGAAGCTATAAAAGGGAGAAAATGACATCACGGGGAATCTCATTCTCCCAACAATAACACCCCTGGAAACACCTGAGGAATAAAGACTGAACGGGCGGGACTTGAATGTCTGAGGCTAATGGGATTTCTAGCCTGTGTATGAAAACCTGGGAAACCCAAGCTGCAAAGCCAAGGCAGCTTGTGCCATAAGAATCTACCAGCCTGTTTATCATGCAGGGTGAGAATTTGCTAATTCATATCTTACCTATCTAGTATGTTACACTCAGTTTGTGGTTTTGTGTATTTACTAGATAATCTGCTTTGATTGCTATCACTTAAAAGTACTTAAAATCTATTCTTTTGTAGTTAATAAACTTATTTTATGTTTTAATCCAAACCAGTGTGTGTTTGACTAAGGTGTCTGGGGAAAATCTCAACTTGGTTACCACAAGTGTGCAAGGTCCTCTTCACATTAAGGGAGAGGTGGACCAGGTGTTAAACCAATATACTGGCCAGATTTGACCAGGGCAGGATGATACTGCTTTGGGGTCCTTGGCTGGGAGGCTGGTGGTTACAAAGCCTGCATGTGACTGCAGCTGGGTGTGTCCCTACCTGTGTAAATGCTGGTGAAAGTGCAAGTTTGGAGGGCTTTGCAACTGGTCATAGCAGCACAGTGTGAGAGGGAGCACAGGCTGGTGGGTCAGAGGGCTCAGTGATACCCCAGTTCCAGGTGGCACCCCAGGGTGAACGCATCACACCCCCAATGGCTTTTGCTTGTCCTTTGCCAGGAGGCTCAGGGCCATAGACTGTGTGCTTTGCCCTGCCCCACCCCGCCCATGTGCTGTGGACTGCGTGTTTGCTCTGCCCCACCCAGAGGTCAGAACCCCCCCTCCTATTAATATTGCCTGTCCCAGCCAGGAGGCTCGAGGCTCAAGGCCCATAGACTGTTTGCTTTGCCCTGCCCCACCCAGGGGCTACGGACTGACAGCCTTAGTTATTGCAATTGCCTGATCCAACAGGGAGTCCAGACGATAGTGTGATGGGGTGTACCAACCTCGCATTGGGACAATGAGGGTGGCTCCGCTCAACACACAGGGGCTGCCGTGACAGGGTCTCATAATTGTTGCCAGATTCCAAGGTGCATCCTTTTGCGAGTGGTGGGGATAGTCATTTTTCCTTTTTTTTAATTCTACTTAGTTTTATATTCTCTTATTCCTCTCCTCCTTCTGCTGTTGGGTTTTCTACGAAATTAGGTCGATATTAAAGAAGTCGCTTTTTAGAAATCGATTTTATTCAGTCGATTGCATATGTCCACACTAAGCGCATTAAGTCAGCGGAGTGCGTCCTCCCTACCGTGGCTAGCATCGACTTACAGAGCGGTGCACTGTGGGTAGCTATCCCACAGTTCCCAAAGTCTCCTCTGTCCATTGGAATTCTGGCTTAAGCTCCCTATGCCTGATGGGGCAAAAACATTGCCGCAGATGGTTTTGGGTACATGTCGTCAGTCGCCCCTCCCTCCATGAAAGCAATGGCAGACAATCGTTTTGCTCCCTTTTTCCGCGCAGATGCCATATCACGGCAAGCATGCAGCCCACTCAGCTCAGCTCACCAACACTGCCACTGTTGTGTCCTGGGTGCTGCTGGCAGCAGACAGTGCAGTAGGTCTGCTAACCATCATCATCCACCGCTTCCGCTGCAGTTCTGCTCTGCTGCTATTGTATCAATAGCGAATTTCTCCATGTTGTCTGTCATGGGCTCCCGGGTACGTGTGTTCATCCTCGGGAAATGTGCGTGGTGCTAACTATCGTCCTCCACCACTTCTGCTGCAACTCTGCTCTCCTGCTCTCATGAATCCACCTCGCAGGTCCTCTTGTTGGTCTCTATAAATATCTATTCTCATGGCATCCGTCGTCAGCCACCGCTTCTGCTGCAACTCTGCTCTCCTGCAGACACCATACCATGGCAAGCATGGAGCCCGCTCAGATCACTGCGGCAGTTATGAGCATTGTAAACACCTCACGCATTATCCTGCAGTATGTGCAGAACCAGAACCTGCAAAAGCAGGAGAGGAGGCGACAGCAGCGTGGTGATGAGCATGATGAATACATGGATATAGATTTCTCTCAAAGCACGGGCCCCGCAAATTGGAAATCCTGGTGGCAATGGGGCAGGCTCATGCCAAGGAACGCTGATTCTGGGCCCAGGAAACAAGCACAGACTGGTGTGACCGCATAATGTTGCAGGTCTGGGATGATTCCCAGTGGCTGTGAAACTTTCGCATGCATAAGGGTGCTTTCATGGAATTTTGTGACTTGCTTTCCCCTTCCCTGAAGCACAAGAATACTGAGATGAGAGCAGCCCTCACAGTTCACAAGCAAGTGGCACTAGCCTTCCGGAAGCTTGCAATGCCAGACAGCTATCAGTCCGTCGGGAATCAATTTTGAGTGGGCAAATCTACAGTGGGAGGCCGCTGTGATCCAAGTAGCCAACACAATCACTGAGCTGCTGCTATCAAGGGTAATAACTCTGGGAAATGTGCAGGTCATAATGGATGGCTTTGCTGCAATGGGATTCCCTAACTGTGGTGGGGCCATAGACGGAATGCATATCCCTATCTTGGGACCGGACCACCTTGGCAGCCAGTGCATAAACCACAAAGGGGTACTTTTCAGTGGTTCTGCAAGCACTGGTGGATCCCAAGGGAAGTTTCACCGACATCAACGTGGGATGGCAGGAAAGGTACATGACGCTCGCATCTTCAGGAACTCTGGTCTGTTTGAACAGCTGCAGGAAGGGACTTTTTTCTCAGACCAGAAAATAACTGTTTGAAATGCCTATAGTTATCCTTGGGGACCCAGCCTACCCCTTAATGCCATGGCTCATGAAGCCATACATAGGCACCCTGGACAGTAGTCAGGAGCTGTTCAACTATAGGCTGAGCAAGTGCAGAATGGTGGTAGAATGTGCATTTGGATTTTAAAGTGCCCTGGCGTAGTTTACTAACTCCATTAGACCTCAGCGAAACCAATATTCCCATTGTTATTACTGCTTGCTGTGTGTTCCACAATATCTGTGAGAATAAGGGGGAAGCATTTATGATGGGGTGGGAGGTTGAGGCAAATCACCTGGTGTCCGATTTTGAGCAGCCAGACACCAGGGCGATTAGAAGAGCACAGCAGGGCACACTGCGTGTCAGAGAAGCTTTGAAAACCAACTTCATGACTGGCCAGGCTATGGTGTGACATTTCTGTTTGTTTCTCCTTAATGAAAACCCACCCCCTTGGTTCAGTCTACTTCCCTGTAAGCCAACTGCCCTCTCCCCTTCAATCACCGCTTGCAGAGGCAATAAAGTCATTGTTGTTTCAAATTCATGCATTCTTTATTCATTCATCACACAAATAGGGGGATAACTGCCAAGGTAGCCCGGGAGGGGTGGGGGAGGAGGGAAGCACCAGGTGGGGTAGTGGATGAGGGGAGGAGGGAAGGACAAGGCCACATTGCACTTCAGAACTTATTGAATGCCAGCCTGCTGTTGCTTGGGCAATCCTCTGGGGTGGAGTGGTAGGGTGCCCGGAGCCCCCGCCCCTCACATTCTTGGGCATCTGGGTGAGGAAGCTATGGAACTTGGGGAG
Source organism: Caretta caretta (assembly GCF_965140235.1). NCBI lineage: Eukaryota > Metazoa > Chordata > Testudines > Cheloniidae > Caretta > Caretta caretta. Next base: position 45,582,280 of record NC_134206.1, on the reverse strand, counting down.
GAGTGCAGGCAGTTATACAGGGGCTGCAGCAGTGGTCTGTGCTCCTACTGCCTTTCTTGCAGCTCCACCAGACGCCGGAGCATATCAGCTTGATCCTCCAGTAGCCTCACCATTGCATCCTGCCTCCTCTCATCACGCTGCTGCCACCTCTCCTCTTGCTCGTCCCTCCTGTCCTCGCATTCATTTCCTGCTTTCCTGGACTCTGCCACTGTTTGCCTCCACACAGTCTGCTGAGCTCTTTCAGCGCGGGAGGATTGCATGAGCTCAGAGAACATTTCATCACGAGTGTGTTTTTTTCACCTTCTTATCTGCGCTAGCCTCTGGGACGGACATGATAGGGGGAGCGGTGAAACATTTGCAGCTGTGGGAGGGAAAAAAAGGGAGAGTAGTATTTAAAAAGACACATTTTTAGAGAACAATGGGTAGACTCTCTCATGGTGAACCAAGCTGTTAACATTACATAGCACGTGTGCTTTCAGTACAAGGTCACATTTTGCCTCTTACATTGAGGGCCTGCCACTTTGGTGTAAGAGATCACACACGTAGGGCCGGGCAACAGAATTCGGCTTGCAGGCAGCCATGGGAAACCACAGTCTTTCGGCTTCTTCAACCTTCATAACATGTGGGAAGGGTTTCACACAGCAGCGCCCTCATTTCCCATACCAAGCACCTATTGGGTTGGCCATTTAAAAGGAGGGGCTGTACTGGCTGCGAATGCATTCCAAGTCTTCAGGGCAAATTAATCATTAAACACGCTTGCTTTTAAACCATGTATTATATTTACAAAGGTACACTCACCAGAGGTGCCTTCTCCGGCTTCATGGTCCAGGAGCCCCCTTGGGAGGGTTGGGACGGTATTGGCTCCAGGGTGATATACGGTTCCTGGATGTTGGGGAAAATGGTTTCTCTGCTTGCCTGCTGTGTGCTGTCCTCCTCCTCATCATCATCTTCCTCGTCCCCAGAATCCTCATGCCTGTTGGGTGAGACTACCCCCTTGCAGGTGTCCGCAGACAGGGGTGATGTAGTAGTAGGGGTGCTCCTTAGAATTGCATGCAGCTCATCACAGAAGTGGCACGTCTGGGGCTCTGACCTGGAGTGGCCGTTTGCCTCTTTGGTTTTTTGGTAGGCTTGCCTGAGCTCCTTAATTTTCAAGCAGCACTGCTCTGGGTCCCTGTTGTAGCCTCTGTCCATCATTACCTTGGAGATTTTGGCAAATATATTGGTATTTAGTCTTTTGGAACGGAGTTCTGATAGCACAGATTCGTCTCCCCATACAGCAATCAGATCCAGTACCTCCCGTTCGGTTCATGCTGGAGCTCTTTTGCGATTCTGGGACTGCATGGTCACCTGTGCTGGTGAGCTCGCCACGCTGGCCAAACAGGAAATGAAATTCAAAAGTTCCTGGGGCTTTTCCTCTGTACCTGACTAGTGCATCTGAGTTGAAAGTGCTGTCCAGAGCAGTTATAATGGAGCACTCTGGGATAGCTCTCAGAGGCCCATACCATCAAATTGCATCCACACTATCCCAAATTCGACCCAGTGATGTTGATTTCAGCGCTAACCCCGTCATTGGGGAGTAAATAAATAGATTTTAAGAGCCCTTTAAGTCGACAAAAATGTCTTCATCGTGTGGACGGGTGCAGGATTAATTTGATCTAACGCTGCTAAATTCGACCTAAGCTTGTAGTGTAGACCAGGGCTGAGTAAGCAATTGCCATTTTATTTTTTGTCTTTGTGACCTAAAAGCAGGTTTTCCTGGCTTGTGTAATTACGCAATGCTGGTAGAAGCCTTGGGACTCCCAAAGGATTCATAAACAAATCCCTCCACACTCACTGAACCGGTCCCTCTGGTTACCTTTCCAGGCTTCAAAAAAACTGACAGGTTCCAGGTGTTCCATATAGCAGGAGCCTGTTACTTTATTCCGGAGAGTTTATGAGAGCAGCTTGCAGAGACATTCACGTCTGCTATTTCATAGTGTCACTGGTAAAATATGCCAGATGCAAGGCAAGTCAACATGAAAAAGGAGAGAGAACACAAACATTGTTAGTTACAATATCCTTGACATTTATCGATGTTGTATTGTTCCTGGGTTTAATAGCGAGCTAGCCTGTCTGTTCTTCTCGCCCCTTTCCCAACGATACGGAGTGCTTATTAATGTGCCATTTCTTGCATAATAAAAAGGATATGACAAACCCAAGGAATTTCTATTTGTCTGACTGCAAATAATGAAACTGCTCAAGGCTGGATCCCGGAAAGCCAATGCTTTTGTGTTACTGTGGATAGTGAATTGTTAAGATCCAGACAATAACCCAATTTTACACGTTGGTTTTGCTAATGAAGAGCGATGGAATTCTTCCTAATCACTGCCTGACAGGAGATTGTTTGCATGATGGAAAGGCCTAGCTGAGTCTTAAGTAAGGGACGTATAGTTGCCAGCTAACAAGCCAACTGCCTTTCTAGCCCACTGCTACTAATGCTCCATAGAGAACACTAATTGTGGAGGCAGCTGCACCCCCACTCCTTGTGGGAACAAAATGTCAGCTCTCAGCCCAGAGCTGGGAAGGTGAATTGTGGGTGATGAAGAGAAGGAAACCAACGCAAAACCCTCGGCATCAAACTCTTGGGAAAGTCCAGAAGGGTTTTTTATAAACATGGTTTTAATTTTCTACAAAATGAGATGAGGTAGTAATAACATGTAATGAGAAGAGAAGCAATTACAGCACACTGCTAATTAAGCACTAAAAATCTTAATGCATTTGCCCACACCTTCCAATTAAGGAATCATTCAAAATGTGATACGCTTCCCCTGATAAATAAATAAAATGACAGTTGTTTGTAATTGAAAATTACAGCAAAGTCCATGTGTTTTAACCTGTTGTAAAGCTAAGCACAGTCTCTGGTGAAATCAGGACAGACTGCTTTCGCTCTGATAGCAAATTTTTCTTGTTGGCTTTTTTGTTGTTTCTTTTGTTTTTACAAACAGTTACTGAAAAATGACAAAAAGAAAAGGATTACTTGTGGCACCTTAGAGACTAACAAATTTATTTGCGCATAAGCTTTCGTGATGCATCCGATGAAGTGAGCTGTAGCTCACAAAAGCTTATGCGCAAATAAATTTGTTAATCTCTAAGGTGTCACAAGTACTCCTTTTCTTTTTGCGAATACAGACTAACACGACTGCTACTCTGAAACCTGAAAAATGACACTCATTATTTCCCCACAGTAGATGACACGAGGATTGTTTCCTTGTTGGATGTATTCCACTCCTACTCTGCACGCGGCTGGGTTGGTTGGGAAATCAACTCATGAGCTGTAATTTATCGTTCCAGCTGGTGCCTGTACAGAACTACTGTAGGGATGTGCTAATTACCTGGTATTAATTCAAACAGAGACCAGCACAGCACGCTTTCTGACTTGCAAGTTGTATGAGTATGTTATTGGGTTTTTGAGTCTAGAAAGAAAAAAAGCTTCTTTGCATTTCCATGTGTGCAATGCTTCATGTCCTGGTTACACGACTCTTAATAGAAGTCAGATGAGACATCGCCACACATTGAGCAGATTTACAGTAAGTGTACATTTAAAGAAATAAGGCAATATAAGCTTCATTTACATAGTGCCTTCCATGCATGGTTTCCTAATATTCTTTGCAATCCATTAATTAAACAAAACAAAAACCAAAACAGACTACTGAGTTGAACAGCCCAAAGAGATTTTGGATCAGATCTTGAGCTGTGATAAAGTGCTATAACCCCACTGAAATAACTGAATGAAGCTATGCTGGGGATTATACACCAGCTGAGGATTTGGCCTCTGGGTCCTAAAAAGTCTCCTCTCTAACCAGGACGACAGAAGGAGGGACTCCCATAAATGATGCAAAAAGAAAAGGAGTACTTGTGGCACCTTAGAGACTAACCAATTTATTTGAGCATGAGCTTTCGTGAGCTATTGGCATAAATGTTCTTGGGAAAGGCCTACAGAGTCATCTAGTCCAGGGTGTCTGAATCTTTTCAGATTGAGGACCCATTATTTGAAGGCAACCCCCCAGTTGTCTTTTGTGACCCCTTTAGGGGTTGTGACCCACAGGTTGATAAATACTGATTTGTCCTGGTCCCAGCAATAGCAGATTGTTCCCTATAATGTATTTTGTAGTGCTTTGGCCAGGGTGATATTAAAAGGGTCAAATGGTGTATCCTCTCTGCAAAAATAATCGCATGATCTATTAGATCTTGCCTTGAAAAAGCTTTGAAAACACACCTTTTTCTTAATCATATCCTGTTTCTCCTAGTTTTCTGCTTCTAAATTTCCTCCGGGGTGTTTCCACCTCACATAGCCTTGTGGACAATTATGGTTGCTCTTTTGTCAATCGTTAACCAAGATACAGTCAGCCTTTCCACCCTCTTGATTGTTTTTATTGCTCTTCTCAAGTTCTGCTAATTAGTTTACATCTTTCTGGTACATGAACACAAGTGAAAACAAGAATCTTAGTTTAATCTCACCAGGGGTCATATCGATGAGTTACTATCTCCCTGCCCAGCTACAATGATGCCTGCTGTACACTGCCCCAAATTACTTTAACTGTCTCTTGCTTCATATCACAAAACATTTCCAAATTTGCCATTCATGCCCTTAGCGTCACTGCTCATCAAGGCTGGCCCTTCTATTAACTATCTATTTTCCGTGGACACAAGGGCTCACTTTATAAATGCTGAATCCTCTTTTATTCCCTGCCTACATTTAAACTGCTTGTCTCTAGTGGGGTGCCCAGTGCCTCCCAAATAGATTTGATCAGTGGGTGGCATTATCATGTATTTACCCGCATCTTCCAGATCATTTTATGACGCTATTAAATAGGACCAGACCCATTGGTAACATCAGTAATTTCAGCCTCCTACTGAATTCAATGGACCAACTTCATACATCGCCATTTATCTTTACCCTTTATTTATGGTCCTTCCTTCAGCCAGCTTTTGAGTCCTTAAGACTATTTTTAAAAGGCACCAAAAGACTTATGCCAGTGGTCCTCATTGCTCAGACCTGTACATATGGTTATAAAACAGAGGTCCTCAATTTGTGGGGTGCAGAGAAACATTGGGGGGGGGGGAGGCTGGGGCCTGGTCCTGCCCCCACAGGGGATGGGGAGGGAGAGCCACCCAGGTCCACTTCCAGCCTCAGCCCCCAGGCCAAGGTGCCACTCCCACCCCCAGCCATGGCCCCAGCCTCAGTGTCCTTACCCCATCCTCATTCTCCCCCCCCCCAAGCCATGGCCCCGCTCCTGGCCCCAGATCGGGGCACAGACCCCTGGCACAGACAGGGGTAAAGGGGGGCACTGTTATAAAAGAAGGAGGCACCAATAATATTTGTGAGATGTTTTGTATATGTGTGAAAGTGATAACCATGGGCCAGATCCTCAGTCTGATAAGACTGCTCTGCACTGTCCTGATGGCACAAAATGATCTTTAAACTGCCCTAAGTAAGTCACTGCGGATCCCCTCGGCACAGCGAGATCCTCGGATAATTTAAAGCTGGTGTAGGGCGCTCTATGCCAACCCCTCTTGGCCATCTGGTGCAGAAGGCATGGCCGGAGCACATGCCAGGCTGGTTATCCCCATCTGCTGCATCAGGTCTGTAGGGGCTGGTGTAGGCTGCCTTAAATTATTATTTGGGGGCTGAACCAACCTCTCACAGCCCTAGGAAGCAAAGGAGTGCAGGTGGCTTAAAGGCACTCTTCAGTTGTGCTGAACAGAGCTCTTCTGTGGCTATATTTTTAGATGGGAGTTTGTTAGACAGTCATCTAGCATATAAAGTCACATTTCCTGTTTTGAAGATAAATGTATACATACACAAAGCTCACAAAATATTACAGCTACAGTCAAGTATAAAAGTTCAATATGCTCTCACTTAATTTTAAGAGCTGATGATGAAGAAATGGAAAGGATGCTGTGACTGAGTCCATGACTGCCTTCCCATTTGGTGTTGTGTATTTATCACCCACAGTTTCGCAAACTGTCTGCTTCATTGAGGTAGGCAATTGCTGGGATTTCCCGTTGTAAATTCCTTCTTGTCATGTTCTGAGGATGCCTCTCGAGATGATCTACAGCAGCAGGTTTGGTAACCCTGTGTTTACGTCAGCTTTCACGTGAACGTCTGACTAATACAAACCAAACGGCAAACAATTCATAGGCTCCCTGCCATTGGCTGAGTGGGGGAGGAGGGAGGCTAGTAGTTCAATCTAAACTGTAAACATTAGAAGCAATTAGTGATCCTTCATTATCATCAAAGTGTCTGATGATGTGTGTCAGTGAAGTTCTTTTTCTCTCTTCTTTGAATATAACATAATACACAGTGCTAGAAGCCTGGGAATCAAGCAAGAAGAATTGGAAGTCCTGGCAGTGAAGGAACTATGATGTGACTGGAATAACCGAGACTTGGTGGGGTAACTCACACGACTGGAGCACTGTCATGGATGGGTATAAACTGTTCAGGAAGGACAGATGGGGGAGAACAGGTGGAGGAGTTGCACTGTAAGTAAGAAAGCAACATGATTGCTCAGAGCTCCAGTTTGAAACTGGAGAAAAGCCTGTTGAGAGTCTTTGGGTTAAGTTTAGAGGCATGAGCAACAAGGGTGATGTCATGGAAGGTGTGTGCTACAGACCACCAGACCAGGAGGATGAGGTAGACAAGCCTGTCTTAGGACAACTAATAGAAGTTTCCAGATCACAGGCCCTGGTTCTCATGGGGGACTTCAATCACCCTGACATCTTATGGGAGAACAATTCAGCAGTGCACAGACAATCCAGTAAGTTTTGGAAAGTGTTGGGGACAACTCCCTAGTGCAAGTGTTGGAGGAACCAAACAGGGGGTGTGCTCCTCTTGACCTGCTGCTCACAAACAAGGAAGAATTGGTAGGGGAAGTGGGTGGCAACCTGGGCAGCAATGACCATGGGATGGTCAAGTTCAGGATCCTGACAAAAGGAAGAAAGGAGAGCAGCAGAATATGGACCCTGGACTTCAGAAAAGCAGACTTTGACTCCCTCAGGGAACTGATGGGAAAAATCCCCTGGGAGGCTGATATGAGGGGGAAAGGAGTCCAGGAGAGCTGGCTGTATTTTAAAGAAGCCTTATTGAGGGCACAGGAACAAACCATGCTGATGTGCAGAAAGAATAGCACATATGGCAGGCGACCAGCCTGGCTTAACAGAGAAATCTTTGGTGAGCTTAAACACAAAAAGGAAGCTTACAAGAAGTGAAAACTTGGACAGATGACTAGGGAGGAGTATAAAAATATTGCTCGAGCATGTAGTGGGTGTAATTAGGAAGGCCAAAGCACAATTGGAGTTGCAGCTACAGAGGGATGTGAAGGGTAACAAGACAGGTTTCTACAGTATGTTAGCAACAAGAAGGTCAGGGACAGTGTAGGATCCTTACTGAATAGGGGAGGCAACCTAGTTACAGATGTGGAAAAAGCTGAAGTACTCAATGCTTTTTTTGCCTCGGTCTTCACAGACTAGGTCAGCTCCCAGACTGCTGCACTGGGCAGCACAGTGTGGGGAGGAGGTGAGCAGCACTCAGCGGTGAAAGAACAGGTTAAGGACTGTTTAGAAAAGATGGACATGCACAAGTCCATGGGGCTGGATGCAATGCATCTGAAGGTGCTGAGGGAGTTGGCTGATGCGATTGCAGAGCCATTGGCCATTATCTTTGAAAACTCATGGTGATCGGGGGAGGTCCCGGACAACTGGAAAAAGGCAAATATAGTGCCCATCTTTAAAAAAGGGAAGAAGGAGAATCTGGGAAACTACAGACTGGTCAGCATCACCTCAGTCCCTGGAAAAATCATGGAGCAGGTCCTCAAGGAATCCATTTTGAAGCACTTAGAGGAGAGGAAGGTGATCAGGAACAGTCAATATGGATTCACCACAGGCAAGCCATGCATGACCACCCTGATTGCCTTCTATGGTGAGATAACTGGTTCTTTGGATATGGGGAAAGGGGTGGACATGATATACCTTTACTTTAGCAAAGCTTTTGGTACGGTCTCTCACAGTATTCTTGCCAGCAAGTTAAAGAAGTATGGATTGGATGGACTATAAAGTGGATAGAAAGCTGGCTAGATCGTTTGGCTCAACAAGTAGTGATCAATGGCTCAATGTCTAGTTGGCAGCTGATATCAAGTGGAGTGCCCAGGGGTCAGTCCTAGGGCTGGTTTTGTTCAACATCTTCATCAATGATCTAGATGATGGGATGGATTGCACCCTCAGCAAGTTTGCAGATGACACTAAGCTGGGGGGAGAGGTAGATATGCTGGAGGGTAGGGATAGGGTCCACAGTGACCTAGACAAGTTGGAAGATTGGGCCAAAAGAAATCTGATGAGATTCAACAAGGATAAGTGCAGAGTCCTGCACTTAGGATGGAGGAATCCCATGCACTGCTACAGGCTGGGGACTGACTGGCTAAGTGGCAGTTCTGCAGAAAAGGACCTTGGCATTACAATGAATGAGAAGCTGTGGGACTATGTCAAAAGTCTTTCTAAAATCAAGATATCTCATGTCTACTGCTTCTCCTCCTACCCACTAGGGTAGTAAAACCTGTCAAAGAAGGAAATTAGATTGGTTTTGGCACGATTTGTTCTTGACATATCAGTGCTGGCTATTACTTATTACCACCCCATCTATCCTCTAAGTGCTTACAAACTGATAATTTAATAATGTGTTGTGGTATTTATCTTGGTATCGAAGTCAGTCTGACAGGGCTATAATTCCTCAGGTCCTCTTTGTTCCCCCTTTTAAAGATATGTACTATGTTTTCACTTCTCTGGTCCTCTAGGACCTCACCCGTCCTCTCTGGGTTCTTGAAAATAATTGCTGATGGTTCTCAGATTGCTTCAGTTAGAGTCTCAAGTACTGTAGGTTGCATTTCACCCGACACTGCCAACTTGAATACATCTAATCTAAATATTCTTCAACCTATAACCTAGGTTTATATTCCTTTCCCCTTGTTGTTAATGTTAATTGTGTGATGTATCTAGTCACAATTAACTTTTTTAGAGACGATGTAGCAAAGTATGTATTAAACACCTCAGTCTTTTTACTGTCATGCATTATTAGCTCTTCTTCCTTGCTAAGTAGGGGATCTGCATTTTCCTTCAGATTTCTCTTGCTCCTAATGTATTTAAAGAACTTCTTCTTATTGTTATGTCCCTAGCCTTTCTAATTTTGTCCCTACATGTTTTGCTATTCTTTTGTGCTCCTCAGCAATTTCTCCATGTTTCCACTTTTTGTAGGATTCCTTTTTGATCTTCAGGTCATTAAAGAGCATTTGATTGAGCCATATTGGCCTCTTACTATTCTTCCGGTCTTTCCTTCACATTGGGATAGTTTGCTGTTGTGTCTTTAATATTGTCTCTCTGAGAACTCCCTGTTCTCCTGAACTCTCTTTTCCCTTAGATTTTTCTTCCCATAAGACCTTCCCTACTAGTTCTCCGAGTTTGTTTAAAGTCCACTTTTTTGAAGTTCTTTGTCCTCATTCTGCCATTCTTACTCCTTCCTTTCCTTAGGATCATGAAATCTAATCATTTCATGATCACTTTTCTCTAAATTGCCTTCACCCTTCACATTTGCTACCAATTTCTCCCTGTGGGTCAGAATTAAGTCTAAAATGGCTGTTCCTCTAGTTATTTTCTCCACCTTCTGATGCAAAAAGCTGTCCCCAGTACATTCCAAGAACTTATTGGACATTTTGTGTATTACCTTTCAAACAGATGTCTGGGTAGTTCAACTCCTTCATTAGTACCAGGTCTTGTATTTTGCATATTTCTGTTAGTTGTTGTAGAAATGCCTCATCCCCCTCCTCCTCCTGATTTGGTGGTCTATAGTAGATCCCTACAGTCATGTCACTCCTGTTTTTCCTCTTTTATCTTCACCCAGAGACTTCCAACTGCTCTGACCTCACCCTCTTCTGGACCTCAGAACAAGTATATATAGTCTTGATGTGTAATGCAACACCTCCTCCCTTTCTCCCCCACCCCCCGCCTGTCCTTTCTGAGCAAGTTAGACCCCTCTGGCCCAATATTCCAGGAATGAAACATATCCCACCAAGTCTTAGTGATGCCAAGTCAGTCAATGTATCTCATACTTCCAGTTCTTCCTGTTTATTTCCCATACTCCTTGCATTTGTGTACAGACATCTAAAATGTTGACCAGATTCTCCCACTGTTTTCTCTCTTGTTGCTTCAGTGACCCTACTGTAATTTTCCATTCACCCCAGACCTCAATATCTAGCCCTCTACTAAGGTCACTTTTTTATATACCTCCCTGTGGGTTTTTGTCACCAGCTCCCTTTGAATCCAGTTTAAAGCCCTCCTGTCATAAATATAAAGGGAAGGGTAAACCCCTTTGAAATCCCTCCTGGCCAGGGGAAAGCTCCTCTCACCTGTAAAGGGTTAAGAAGCTAAAGGTAACCTCTCTGGCACCTGACCAAAATGACCAATGAGGAGGCAAGATACTTTCAAAAGCTGGGAGGAGGGAGAGAAACAAAGGGTCTGTGTGTCTGTCTATAGTCTGTCTTTGTCGGGGATAGACCAGGAATGGAGTCTTAGAACTTTTAGTAAGTAATCTAGCTGGGTACGTGTTAGATTATGATTTCTTTAAATGGCTGAGAAAAGAACTGTGCTGAATAGAGTAACTATTTCTGTCTGTGTATCTTTTTTGTAACTTAAGGTTTTGCCTAGAGGGGTTCTCTATGTTTTTGAATCTAATTACCCTGTAAGATATCTACCATCCTGATTTTACAGGGGGGATTTCTTCATTTCTATTTACTTCTATTTTTATTAAAAGTCTTCTTGTAAGAAACTGAATGCTTTTTCATTGTTCTCAGATCCAAGGGTTTGGGTCTGTGGTCACCTATGCAAATTGGTGAGGCTTTTTATCCAACATTTCCCAGGAAAGGGGGGGTGCAAGTGTTGGGAGGATTGTTTGTTGTTCTTAAGATCCAAGGGTCTGGGTCTGTAGTCACCTAGGCAAATTGGTGAGGCTTTTTACCAAACCTTGTCCAGGAAGTGGGGTGCAAGGTTTTGGGAAGTATTCTGGGGGGAAGGACGCGTCCAAACAGCTCTTCCCCAGTAACCAGTATTAGTTTGGTGGTGGTAGCGGCCAGTCCAAGGACAACGGGTGGAATATTTTGTACCTTGGGGAAGTTTTGACCTAAGCTGGTAAAGATAAGCTTAGGAGGTTTTTCATGCAGGTCCCCACATCTGTACCCTAGAGTTCAGAGTGGGGGAGGAACCTTGACACCTCCTCTCTAGTTTGGCAAGTCGGTGTCCAAAGATGCTCTTTCCTTCCTTGGTCAGGTGGATTTGCATCTCTTCCCAGCACTCCTCCTTCCCAGAACAGCATCTCATAGTCAAGGAAGCCAAAGGCCTCACATCAACACCATCTGTGCTGCCATGCATTTATCTCTAGGATTTATATGTTCCTGCCCTGGGCCCTTACCCTCAACTGTGAGGATGGACAAGAGCACAACCTGTGCTCCTGACTCCTTCACCCTCAGTCCCAGAGCAGTGTAGTCACTGCTGATTTGCTCAGGGTGAGACCTGGCAGTATCATTAGTGCCCATGTGGATGAATAGTTTGGGGGTAGTGGTCAAGGGGATGGATGAGACTTGGAAACCTTTCCACAGTGTCTCAGATCTGGGCAGGTACCACACCTCCTAGCAGATCAGGTCAGGTCAGCAGATGGATGCCTCTATCTCCCATAGGAGGGAGTCCCTGATCACTACCACCTTATGTCTCCTCTTCTTGGGTGTGGTGGCCATAAGCCCCTTCTTTTGGGGGTGAGGGATCTGAGCAGCACTTACCTCAGAGGGCTCCCTGGAAGCCATGGTATTCCCCTCCCTTAGCTCCTAGGTGGAGGTGTGGCCAGGCAACTCTGAGCGCTGCCTCCTCCTGCAGGTACCACCCCTACAGCTCCCATTGGCTGTGGTTCCTGGCCAATGGGAGCTGTGGAGACCATGCTTGGGGTGGAGGCAGCGCACAGAGCTGCCTGGCTGCACCTCTGCTTAGGAGCTGAGGGAGAGACATGGCACCGCTTCTGGGGAGGCACAGAGCCAGGCAGGGAGCCTGCCAGCCCCACCTCCCCCTCAGTACCAGCAGGGGTCCCAGGGCCGCAAGCCCAGCATCCGTGGTGCCCCCCAAAGCTACCCTCCGAGCACCCATGGCACTCCCCAGGTGGCCTCCCCACCTGCAAGATTTAGGCAGGGATATATAGTACAAGTCAAGGATAGGTCATGGGCTGCAAACAAAAATTCACGGCCTGTGACCTGTCCATGATTTTTACTAAAAATACCCATGACTAAAACGTAGCCTTACTTATAAGCCAGTGGCCTGAGTGGGCTCTCTGCTGCCATCTATTGAGCAACTGGAGGAAAAGACCTCATGAGCCCATCTTATTTGCATAGATTCACCTGCTTTGCCAAGGTGATCAATTTTGGATGTTTTTGGTTAAAATTCATTTAAATATTCAGTGCAGGTGTAATGAAATGTTGCTATCATCCTTACTGTGTACCGAGAGGGCAGCAGAACTGTGTCAAATTGAGGAGTCACCATAACATGAAACTCACTCGCTAAGCTTGGGGTTGTGATCGAAACCCAAGTGAAAGTCAGAGAGCTGTAGCCAATGATTTTATTTTATCATTCATTTATTGTGCAAGGTTAGGATTATAGACATACAAGATTGATCAGTAGTTAGCAAGGGATAAATATGTATTAGGTATCTGAGTAAGTAGGGCTGAAAGACAAGGCCTACAGGTTAAGGCCTGTAAGATTTTAGCTTAACCATTTTAGGCTTTAGAGTTAAGAAATACCTGACATAAGTAAATGATCAAAGAATAACCTGATGCCATAAGATTACAGGAAAAGATGTGACAAAAGATAGCATTGAGAAATATTAGCTGTAAGATTAATTTTAATTGTAGATTACAAAAATGCTCTAAAGCAAATTTTTTCTAACATATGCCTTAACCACAGGATACAGGTTGTGCATGAATGGTAATGAGAATAAAAGGAGCTATACACAACCTATAGAAAATGGGATACACCAATATTCTTGGGGAACACAATACAAATAAACAAAAAGAGGATTGACACTTTCACGCATATGCGCAGGATATGAGGTACAGTCAGACTCACATTATAAAAGAAGGTGTCCAGATTGGCAAAATTGAGCTTCCTACAGAACAGCTCCAGCAGGAACCATCCCTCTACTGATGAGCAATCCACGAGAGACCCACCCTAAAACTATCTAGGAGGATGTGAGTATGACCGTAGCTATAAATTTGTGCATGGATATATTTAGGATTTATATACGCTTGGATATTCATAAATTTGCTGTTAACTATAATAAAATTGATAAAATATATTAGAGATTGTTCTTGTGATTGTATGTGTTACTTTCCTTGGTCTTCAAGTGTTCTAGATCTGAAACTAGTGGCAGAGGTAACTCTTTTGAGCTTGAGACTGTAACTACGAGCTGAATCCACAGTAGTGAATCCACAGTGGTGAAATCACTAAGTTCACTGTAAAAAAATTACAAGGCTATGAAATACAGATAAGATGGGTGTTTCTATCTGGTGGTGAGAATGCTGTTTAAGGGTCTTAGATGGTATTTAGCCTTCCTTTCTAATATTTAAAAATAGCACTGATTAGACTCAACAGAGAAGCCTTATCTCTTTTCAGTAAGAACTGGAGCTGAATGACATGTTTCTGAGTAGCAGCCATGTTAGTCTGTATTCGCAAAAAGAAAAGGAGGACTTGTGGCACCTTAGAGATTAACAAATTTATTTGAGCATAAGCTTTCGTGAGCATAAGCTCCAGCTCTCTTCATCGGATGCATGCAGTGGAAAATACAGTAGGGGGATTTTATATACACAGAGAACATGAAACAATGGGTGTTACCATACACACTGTAATGAGAGAAAAAAACCTGCTCGTAATAGCTCACCTTACCTGATCACTCTCGTTACAGTGTGTATGGTAACACCCATTGTTTCATGTTCTCTGTGTATATAAAATCCCCCTACTGTATTTTCCGTTGCATGCATCCGATGAAGTGAGCTGGAGCTCATGAAAGCTTATGCTCAAATAAATTTGTTAGTCTCTAAGGTGCCACAAGTCCTCCTCGTTCTTTTTACTAGAGCTGAAATCACTGATAAACTGTTCTAGACTTGGAGTGAAGACAATGCAGTGGTGAAGGAGGAAGCAGTGGCAGTGAAGTTCCCTACTATTCAGTGACATCTCTCCAGCTGCAATCACTAGGAACTAATCTAGGTGATACTTCAGAATATGACATCATGGCTAAAGGCAGCATAATGAGACAGCAGCAGAGATGCCCCCTACCCAGCAAATCCTAGAGCTGTGATTACTAATAGCTGGGCTCAGTGGTCATGGCATTGTAGGACTGGACCAAGGATACAGCAGAGCAGAGGTGGTGGTGGTGGAGGTATTACTCCTCCCACTATCCTGAGGGGCTGGAGGTGAAGCCACTTGAATGCACCCCTGGCTCAGACAACAAACCCTGAATGAGGTGCAGAAAAGAGAAACGGGGAGTGGCATACTAAAGGGATGTTTGGCTATTGGACTTTCACACTGCAATGTGGGAAACTGAGGCAAAGTGGGAAACTGTTCACGATACTATGGGATGGGTGGTTTCCTTATTAGTTGCAGACTTTTGAGTCACTGTTGATGTGTGCCAATAAATGCTGTGTTCCCTCTCCCTTTAATAATTTTTTTTATTATTGCTAACAATATATAGCCAAATGGACTACATTTATAGTTCGTTATTAAAAATAACCAAGCTTAGCAAAATTTGCCTAAAGACAAAGCAGGACAATATGAAAAGGAGACCTACATACTCTCCCTTTAGGGAGAAATTAATCTTGCACCATGTTCACTTTACACAGAAGGTGTGCATTGAAATACACCCTCACACCTACCTACATTTATACGATAGCTGAAATCACTCTGAACATCACCCAAGACTAAAATTTACCAGTCAGCCTTTTAATGTGTTTTTCTGCTGCCATGGTGTACCTCTCCTTCTCTCTCTTTTTGGATACTACATTCCAAACCAGTTGGGCATATAGATATATCCCGACTTGTGCTAGGCCACTCCTTGCACATATCTTGTTTTTGACAGCCTTCCTGTTTTCAATTTTCTAATGCCAAAGCTGACTTCAGCTTTGCAAAGTGCTGTGGGATACCTGATGTGGGTGAACAGAATTGTGGGAAGAGCATAATACATTCAGTTAACATAACTTCCCACCAATTATATATAATGTATATCATATTAATAATGTGTGCATAATACCTATTTATGAAGTCCTCTGCATTCTTTGGATGAAAGGCATTATAGCTCTGCAAAGTATTATAATCACTATTATAAGAATATGCAACAAATAAACAAAAATAAAATAAAGAATAATAATTAATTAATAATAAACCTGCCAGGTAGAGAGTAAGATATTGAAACTAACTCTTACTCAATGGCGAAACAGCCCACAGAGGTCAAATGCTGGCCTCTTGAACAGCAGTAATACTAATAATTGATACAGATAAAACTGCACTTGTGCTAAAAGGGCCAGATTTTTTTAAGGTATTTAAGTGCCTAAAGATGCAGATAGGCATCTAACTCCCCTATACTAGTTTTGACTAGTAGAAAACCCAACACGTTCACAAAGTTGGGGCATTGACTCGTTATGTTCATTTCATGGAGAAAGAAAATGTGAAGCAAAACATTTGATAGGGTGGAAAAGGGCAAAACCTCTGCCAGTGGCTGGACTCTTTCTGTCATACACAGATGCTATAAGACCACTTTCATATTTTCAAATATCCCACGATCTATGTAGCAATTTGCATAATATTCAGGGAACAGCTTAGCACTGAGGATCTGATTTAAAAATTAGTTAAGTACATCCTGTTTCTTCAACAAGCTGCAAAATACCTGCTCCCACAAACAAGATCAACTAGAAAGTGGAGTTTTTGTACACTCAAATGTTATTTTCATATACTTTAATAACCATTACAGCAGTCTCTGCATCCTTTCTTTGAAAATTCCAACTAGTATTTCTTCCCTACCCATTGGTAACAGCTTGAAGCATTTATAATGAGAAGAGATGGAATCCAAGCACTCCTGCATGCATTTCATTAGTAAAGAGGACATCTTATCCCTGTGTAAGCTGGGTCATATTAAGGAGCACTCAAACCAGTACACTCAAGAATGCCTTACAGGAACTACTGCAAGATAGCATTTTGGTACATTTGTTATACAAGTTTATATAGAAATTACACACAACCTTCAAATAATGTTAAGGTTCAATGTCAAGCACTCAAAAGTTAGGAAATGCCAGAATGAAGGCTACCTAATCTAGTAGCCCCACTGGCTCCTAATTCTGGTCTCTTTGCCCAGCCATTCCCAGTTCTCCCCCTGCATCCCAGCTCCTAATCAGAACCGTCTCCCCTTGCCCCTGTTCACCCCACTATTTCCTAGTTCCAGTTTCTGATCTCAGTTCCTACACCCCCAGTTTCCCTCACCACCTGACAGTCTCAATCTCCTTGCCCAAACAATGCCAGTCTCTTTGACCAATCAGTCACAGCTTCGCCTCCACCTACCCCTGGTTTACAGTCCCAGCCTCCTCTCCATTTTCCTTGCTCTCAGTCCCAGCCTCCTTACTGAACCAGTCCAAGTCTCCCACATCTTCCAGTGTCAGTCTTCCCTCATCTTCCAATCCCGCTCCCCCACCAACTCCCAGTCACAGTGGTGCACATGAATTTATAAACTGTTTAGTTAGTGATTTGCTATTCCAAGACAGAATAATCCCTCGCAATTTAGGAGTCTGTGGTAGTACACCCACAACTTTTAGTTTGATTATATAGTGTTTTATGTTAGCAATGTAAACGACAATGTGTGTGTGTGTGTGTATATTTGCAAAGCTTTTTAAAGTATCATGGAGGAATGTGACATCCTGGTCCTTTAAATCAGTGGCTCTCAACTTTTTTGGGCTCAGCACCCATTTGTAAATGTTTATGGCCTATCATGACCCAGTAAATAGTCTGGGGGGAAGATGTTGCCCCCCCAGGAGAGTTGGGTCCTGACTGGCACTCATCCCACAGTGGTGGCTCCTATGGCTCTTATACTAGAGGGCTGGCTGGGCTTGGCTTTCTGCACCAGGCATTGCAAGATCTGGGGTTGCAGCGCCGCTCAGGATCGGTCCTGCCCCTCCAACAGGACCAAGTTTGTGAGAGTGGAGTTGTGACCTGCCTCATGGGGTTGCAGTAACACACAAATTTGGTCTACCCAGACTCTCATCATCATGAAAGTTGGGCCAAATCCTGCGTGGTGTTGGGATCCCAGAGGTTGCATGCCTGGAGCAGGGAGGCAAGCCGAGCCAGCCCTGTGGAACAGAAACCACAAGAGCTACCACATGGCCCTTTGAAACATTCTGGCAACCCAATTTTAGGTCATAGAATCATAGAATATCAGGGTTGGAAGGGACCTCAGGAGGTCATCTAGTCCAACCCACTACTCAAAGCAGGACCAATCCCCAACTAAATCATCCCAGCCAGGGCTTTGTCAAGCCTGACCTTAAAAATATCTAAGGAAGGAGATTCCACCACCTCCCTAGGTAACGCATTCCAGTGTTTCACCACCCTCCTAGTGAAAAAGTTTTTCCCTAATATCCAACCTAAACCTCCCCCACTGTAACTTGAGACCATTACTCCTTGTTCTGTCATCAGCTACCACTGAGAACAGTCCCCATCCACAGGTTGAGAAACCCTACTTTAAATGTTTGAGCATTCAACCCTTCCCAGTGAAAAGCTTCAGTTTCATGTTGGTTTCAGCTTTGCAGCTAAAACAATAGAAGCTTCCACGGCAGCAAGCTGCGCTTAAATAAGTTTCTCTGCATCTCTATCCTCTCCTCTGTTAGGGTCAGCTCTAACAGCAGAAACACTTACTCCCACCCTCTACGACATTTCATTACTCCTGCATTCAAGACAAAAGTGAATTTTAACCCAAACCAGCCAAAATTGATCCCTTTGGCAAACAGGTCTGTTTGCTCCTCACCTAGGCAAAGTAGGTGTGTCTATGCAAACATGGTCTGCTCCTGAAGCCTTTTTCTCCAGTTCCCCAGTAGATGGCAGGGGAGAGCTCATTCAGACTCTGCTTACATTCACATGATTCGTTATTTTTATTAAACCAATCCTCTTAATCAGTAAATCTAAATTAAGCTTTAAAAACAAGCAGCAAAATCTGTGACATTTTACGTATTAAACCAAAGACAATGCTTCTTGTAGAAAATGATTCTTCACATTAGCGTCAGCTTGAGAGAGAAAACATGACTGATTTCTGCCAGTTTTAGTCACACTGAAAGTTTGTTCAGAAATATTAGCTTGAAATACTGTACCTCCAGATTGAATTTAAAAAGCAAGATGTCACCTGTCACAGTTTCAGGATAATTGCACCTTTCACCCCCTCCATGGTCCATTGCAGGGGTTCCCAGTCAGGTCTCAATTCTCCAGCTATCACCTGTCTCTGTGCAGGGACCCTTGTCCCACATCTTTCTGACACGAGGGCCAGGGAAGTGGGGAAGTAAGGCTGAGCAATTCCCTGCCTTACTCTGTGATGTCCCCAGCAAGCCAGTCTGCCTAAAGGGGCCAGCATGTGTGCTTTTTGTGATGACCAAGATACTGCCAGCAGTAAAAAGTTACCTCACAGTTCTGTCTAAGCAAGCACATTTGTAAGATAAAAGCCTTACAGAGAAAACATGACAAAGCACCTATACACATGCTGAAAGCTTACCGGGGGTCACCCATCAAACTTATAAGGATTTAGTAAGCCAAAATCTTTCCAATCCTTCCTGGACAGAAGGGCCTGTCCATTTGCTGGATCAGAAAGAAGGCCCTGAGTCAGTTTAAACACATCCTTTTTATGCCCAAAGCCCTTTCTTTTTCTATTGGTCTTTGGAATCCCAGTTTGAACCAGTACATGTGAATCTCCACAGGGAGTGGCTCTGTGGAGATATTTACAACCTGAGTGATTTACCTTAATCACCCCCTGCTGTTCTTAGTTCCTGGCAGAGCAGTGATAACCCTCCCCCAGATCTGCATATGGACCCTGGTCCATGGTCATAAACCATTCATACACAAGTTTAAAAAGCAAAAAGTTGCCATTATTTAAAGCCCCCTCTGAGTGAGAGCCCACTAATGTGTCTGTTTTTCTTGCTTGCATTTAAGACGAAAGATTTGCAAAGCGGGCAAGCAACACCAGTAAGAATTACAAAAGTGGAAACTTAGGCTGAATATCAGCAAAAGTGTCCTGGCAGGAAGATGGATTAGACTGTGGATTAGTTTTGCGAGGGAAGTGATGTAAGTGAAACCACTTGGGACTTTAAAACCTAACTCAATAAAGCAGTAGAAAACATGCTGTAGGAACAATTCTGCATTGGCAGGGAGATAGGCCTTTTCCTCCTCCAGCTTCTTTGATTCTTGGAGAGAAATCAGCTCTGGCTAGGGCCCTGATAATAAAAATTGGTGTCTCATCATTGCGTACCCTACAGCCACTGGCTTGGAAAATAAAGGCTTTACCAAAGAAACTGTTTGGGCACAAAGTTGATAGAACAGTTTAGAGCATTAAATACGTTTGTTTAAGAAGTTGGGAGGGGGCCAGGATATGAATCCCCGTCCTCCATGAGGTTCCCGCCTCCTCCCTCATCCCAGCCCTGCACACTTCCAAGCGTTGTCAGCAGCTGTCTTTAGCTGATGCCTTTGGTCATAAGTCTCCTCCCTTTCCCTCTTTCCCCAATTTTCTCCTACTCCCCTGCCAAAACCCTCTCACTCTGTCCACTTCCCCAAACACTCATTTTCCTCTTTCCCCAGTCTCATCTACCTCTCCTCAAACCTGGTCATTCTCTTCTCTCATCCTTCCCTCTCAAATCTACTAGACTCTCCTATCTCTCTCTGAAGCCTCCTCCCTCCCCCAGTCTCTTCTCACTATCCTAACATCTCATGTATTCTCTTGCAGTTATCTTTCTTCCCTTCTGCTACTCTGCCTTCCTCATCCAAATCCCTTTCACTCCATTCTATCCAGCAAATGCCTTAGTTTTCCATCCTCTCCTGCAGTCTGTCCTCTTTCCCCCACAACCTCCCTCTGTCCTAAGTCTCTCCTACCTCCCTTCAAAGACTGTTGTAGTCTATTCTCTCTGGCCCCAACCTTTCCATGAAATAGTTACAAAAGAACTACTAGTGCCTGAGTACCAAAGCAGTTACCCCAGACCAGTGTTTCCCAAACTTGGGACACTGCTTGCTCAGGGAAAGCCCCTGCCGCGTCCGCAGGTTCAGCTGATCGCAGCTCCCACTGGCCGCGGTTCACTGTGCCTGGCCAATGGGGGCTGTGGGAAGCGGCAGCCAGTACGCCCCTCAGTCCACGCCACTTCCCGCAGCTCCCATTGGCCGGGCACAGTGAACTGCAGCCAGTGGGAGCCGCGATCGGCCGAACCTGCGGATGCGTCAGGTAAACAAACTGGCCAGGCCCGCCAGGGGCTTTCCCTGCACAAGCGGTGTCCCAAATTTGGGAAACACTGCCCGAGACGATTAGATTTCACACAGAAAATGGCTGACCACCTGCCAAGGTAACAGCTATCCACATCAACTTCCTATAGTAGTATCAGAGTACTTCTGCAGGAACTCAGAGGGGACTGGTCTCCCTAGCTGGTTCAGCGACTTCCCTTCATACCATTGTCTTCGCCTATGTGTAGCCTTTATGGGCACGTTCATGCTGACTCTGGTAGTTTCCTTCTCTGCATGCTGAATTCCCAAATGGGGTTCCAGTTGGAATGAGGTGCCAGGGAGGCTGTGGAGAGCCCAAAGCCAGTGTGGAGGCACAGGATGGAGACTGTGCCGCTGCAGGTTACCTGAAATTCTCTGGGTTTGGGTATGACATTCCTGCTGTTTCTGAGGGAGGCTGGGGGCGAAGGCTGTCAGACCGCATGCCCACAGGGTAGAATGCCTTGGAAACGGCCACCTGTGGAGTTTCCAAATCTCCTGTGTGGGAGCAGTCTGTGCAGGGGACAATAGGGATTGGTAGCAGGGGTACATAAGTTACAGCTGATGACAGCCATTCTGCTGTAACTGCAGGCCGAGGACAGAGCTAACCATGTGGACTTCCCTCCTCAACTACAGTTGCAGGTTGTCATTGCTGTTGACCTCAGTCAGCAAGCAACATCTATTCATCTAGCAAGGAAGTTTAAAGTACCATCAAATGTAATGATACTACAGACTGAACCAGGAGCTAAATGCATGAGTCTTGAACTAAAGAGCCAGGCTCTGTAGCCAGGGCCTCTCACAGAGCCATGTCCTCTCTAGATTGGACAAAGAGAGGTAGACGTAACACAGGCTAACCAGTGTGTTAGACAAACATCATGGTTGTGAGCATTTGGCAACAGCTCTCCCCCAACATTCATACAGCAGTCCAACTCAGGGCTGCCAAATGCCACGCATCTCACGTGACAGTCACACACTTGCCAGGCCCCATCATGTCTGCCCACAATGAAGCCTAAATTCCATGCATGTGGCTCAGGTTTGGGCAGAAACCGTAGTTCTCCCTACTTGTGCCTAGAGGCTGCCATGGAGACCGGGTTAAGGCAGCCTGCTTGTCTCTCTTTAGCTGCTCCCCCTGCTGGGTCTGAGCAGAGAAGGAGCAGTTGCCAGCAACAGCAAGAGCTGGCACTGAGGTGGCAATGTGGCTGCCGGTCAGGACGGAGGCTGAGGGGGCTGAGTACTAGCCCCAGGCCAGGCTCAAACCGCCTGACCCCAGGATGGAACCCGGCCCCATGCAATGAGATCCCAGACCACCCAGCTTGCCCCGGGAACCAGTGAGACCTCCTGGCCCAACCCCAGATCCCCAGCCCCAAGAGAGGATGCAGACCCACCCTACGAGGCCCCCCAGCAAGACGTCAGGCAGCGTCCCTGCCTCCCAGCCAGACCCCTGTCCCCCAGACCCAGTCACGTCCCAGTTCCCTGTCCTCTACCAGGGACACAACCAGAATTTTACTAAGGAGAGGACTCATATCAAGCATTCCGTCAAGGGCTCCTGGGCACCATGGCCTCCAGCCCCTCTGGGTCCGGTCCTCGCTCCCTCTCCATCCCGTGCCATGCGTGTGCAAGTTTACAGGAAATGACATGCAGAGGCAGAAACATAGATCTCCCCAATATTTCCATTGTGGGGGCACCAGCCCCCAACACTACCTTGGATCTGGCAGCCCCCAGAATGTCTGAGCTTGGCATAGCATAGATAGCAACCCCATCTGCCAGAGTGTGGGGCAAGAGGTCTCCCCTGGTGCCCCAAGACCAATTGCAGCTGCCATGCATCCTGCCCAGGCAGCCAGGGCCTCAGCTGCCAGGCTCCGGAGCCATAGCTGGCACAGGCAGAAGAGAGCAGCTGGAAATGGCATCCCGTCAGCATGTCTGAGCCTGGTAGCGCACAGGGCTGGCCACCAGGGTGCAGGCAGGAGGTCTTCCCTGGGGTCCCCAAAGGGGGTGGCCACCAACATACCCCCAAAATACCGGACAGTCCGGTACTTGTGCTAATGGTGCTGCCCTGCCCTCACCAGCGTGACCTCAAGCACTCCAGCAGGGATGGGACGGCACGCTTTTCACAACGGTGTGCCCAGCTGATACCAGTCAAAACCACACCCAGTTTTGTTTCAGTTCTGGATGGGAACAAACCTTAGAAAAGCAGGACTGGCCGGCTTAAAACCAGACAAATAGCTTGCCTAGCCTCAAGTCTGGCTGCAGTGAGCCCATCCCACCCGGGCAGGCAAGGCCCAAGCCGCCCAACACCAGGAATGATGGCTTTGGGGCTTCTCCTCCTCTGGGGAAGGTGGAGTGGGGTGTCAGACTGGCTCCCTGTGCCCTGCTTAGCTAGGGAGCTCCTGGGGCGTGGGAGTCCCAGGGCCATGATTCCTGGAATTGGGTGGCTTAGGCCCTGGCTGCCCGGGTGAGGTGGCGGCTGGAGGGACCTGCAGCGACTATACCCAGCTTCAGGGCCCCATGGGGGAACCCCTGGCCTGCACCCTGGCTGCCAGTTCCCCTCCCTGTGCACAGCTGGGCTTGTACGTGCCAAGGGGCAACGACTTCCAGCGGCTGCCTCTGTCATCTATGGCCAAGGGAGAGAGCTGCATTCCCGTCCTCCCTCTCTTTGTGCCCTTGCCCTTCACAGAGACCCCAGCAGCCAGTGACCAGCTACCAGTGCCCTAGGCAGACAGCACCTGCCCTCCTACCCTAGAGCTCAGAGACATCCCATCACCAGCTACCACCTAGGCAGCACTTAGACAACCTATCCCTCCCAACTTACCACAGACGTCCCCAGCACACCAGCACCACACGCCTTCCAGCAATCCTGGACACCTGCCAGCAGTCTCCCCTGTGTACCCCATCATCCCTAATCTGCTTCCCACCTCCTCAGCCACCTAGCTACCAAGATCTGTGCACCTCCCTTTACTGTTGGTAACAACATATTGACCCTAAACTTCCATTTATGGTCATATGCAAATCATTGGAAAACACACAAAGTAGATCATTAAATAATTTTCATAAGACATCAAATTTGGAGCTGCACAAAACTTGCCTGTTATGGGCCCCATCTGCAGTACTTTTGCAGGCAAAGCTCCAATTAACTTCAAGGGAGTTTTGCCTGCATAGGAACCTCATTAATTTCTGCTCCATGCTTTCACACTGGAAAGTGGGGAATAGCATGTGGGCAGAGGAGCCAGTTGTTGAATGGCTCCTAAAGGAGCTCTGGTTCTATGAGGAAATGAAGCCAAGTAGCATTATATATGGAGACCTGTTGCGACTTGCTCAGAATGTGTTTGTCTTTCTCCCAGAGAACAGACGCGACTTCATCTGTATGAAGTGAAAGCTGGTCTACACATTGGAAGAAAAGGTTAGAGGACTAGAGAACCAAGTATCAACCCTGCATTGCATCAGAGAAAATGAAGATTTTCTGGATAGAAGTCAGTGTTTGGTTCTGGAAGCAAAACGTGCTGAAGAATTAGAGAGTGCAGAGCAGAGTGGGGAAGAATATTGGCAGCATGTGACTTTCAGAGGAAGAAAGAGGAGAACCCATGTACCCCCAATGCAGATAGAGGAGCACAACCATTTTCAGGCTCTCTGCACAGGTACTACTGCA
Organism: Caretta caretta; assembly: GCF_965140235.1. Lineage (NCBI taxonomy): Eukaryota > Metazoa > Chordata > Testudines > Cheloniidae > Caretta > Caretta caretta. The sequence goes on along the minus strand of NC_134206.1, from coordinate 45,558,048 downwards.
GAGAAGGATTTGGAAGAGCCCTCTGAGGGAAGGGATCAGGAGACCCCATCGGCCGGAAGGCATGGGATGCATTGTCCTAGGAGTGGGGGTTCCATGACCACCACTCCTAAGAGGAGCAGATGGGTGGTGGTGGCCGGGGACTCCTTCCTACAGGGGACAGAGTCATCCATCTGCTGACCAGACTGGGAGACCACCACTACAGAAGGGATGTGGACAAATTGGAGAGAGTCCAGCAGAGGGCAACAAAAATGATCAGGTGGCTGGGGTATATGACTTACAAGAAGAGGCTGAGCGAACTGGGGTTATTTAGTCTTCAGAAGAGAAGACTGAGGGGGGATTTGATAGCAGCCTTCAACTACCTGAAGGGGGGTTCCAAAGAGGATGGAGCTAGACTTTTCTCAGTGGTGGCAGATGACAGAACAAGAAGCAATGGTCTCAAGTTGCAGTGGGGAAGGTCTAGGTTGGATATTAGGAAACACTATTTCACTAGGAGGGTGGTGAAGCACTGGAATGGGTTACCTAGGGAGGTGGTGGAATCTCCATCTTTAGAGGTTTTTAAGGCCCAGCTTGACAAAGCCCTGGCTGGGATGATTTAGTTGGTATTGGTCCTGCTTTGAGCAGGGGATTGGACTAGATGACCTCCTGAGGTCTCTTCCAACCCTAATATCTATGATTCTATGGAGCTGGTGCATTATAAGGAGATGCTGGGATCCATAAGGGTTGGAAACCTTGCCACTCTTGCCTTCCCCTGGAGTTCAAACCCCACCAACTCAAGAGAAAAATTTGTTTAAAATTCCAGAGATTTAAAGTCAAGTTTCTCTGAGTTTTTCTCCTCCCGCAGCTTTGCTTGTTAGAAGACAGCATTGGCCTGTCAGTAGCATGTAAACAGTGTTCTTACCATACAGCTGACAGTTATTGGAAAACCAGCCTTGAACAACTTTTCTTATATCTCAAAGAAATATATAGGACAACATTCTGCACCCACTTATACCTGTGCCACTGAATTTACATCAGTGTATTTACATTCTGGAATAAAAGTGACTGTATTCCACAATAGAGTGTCCACATGGGAAGGGATACTGGCATAGCTATAGAGATCTAATTATTCAGCGATAGCTATGCTGGTCAATTTCCCCATGTAGACAAGCCCTGAGGGTGAAATTCACCCATTTTCAAAGGGCCAGCACAAAGTCTATGCATGACTTAAGTCCCACTTAAGCCCTATGCTGTGGACTTACGTGTTGCAAAGGCCTCATGCTGGTCCTCTGTGTGCGAGTGAGTCTCATCATTTGTTAATTTGTTTCTAATTCAGTACTGCCAGCCTCAACTGTTCAAAACTCACCAGCCCAGTCCCCTATATCATATACTTAAAAATGATGAAGGGGTTTTTTTGGGGGGTAGGGATGGGGGAGAAGGGAGAAACGTGGGTGAGGGTGAGTCTTTGCTTTCTGCTTGTGTGTGTGGTAGAGGAACTTTGCTTTCAGGTTTTTGAGACTTTAAGGCAAATTTGCTTCATGTTCTCATGATTCTCTTTGCAATCCTGAGGGCTAGACACATTCTTTTTAAAATGAACACCAAGATTCTCATGGAACGTGCTGATTGCAGCAGCTGGGGAAGAAAAAACACTTAAGAATCATGAGTCTCATATTAAAATCATGAGAGTTGGTAACACTGGATATTCTTGCTTTATGCATGTGTATCTACAATCACTCTTACTTGGGCTCTTCCCCACCTTTCACAGTAAAATAGCTGACATCAAAGAATCTGAATCACCCTGATTTTGAATAAAAATGCTTCTCATCAAGATTTTTTTAAAAACTGTACCCTTATCTTATGAGCTGGAGCGCAGGCAAGGCCCATTGTCCAGGAGTTTCTGGGCTGCGTCATGTTCCCCTGATAGTATCCAGAGACGGTGGTAAAATACTGGAACTTTTTACAAGTCAATATTTAAAAGATCTTCCCTTTTAAAAATTTCCTTTAACCTCTCTTCAAAGCTCCACATTTGTTTCTTGATGTATACTACTTGCCCTGTGAAAATGAAATCTGATCCAGTGAGCACGCTGAGAAATAGGCTGAAATTGTAAGAGATCTGGATGAAACTGTAAACTAGTAGGACTAATAGCACTGTCCTCTCACACCAGTGTAAATCAGTTTTAAAACCAGTGTAGACATAGGGTGACCAGATAGCAAGTGCGAAAAAACGGGACGGGGGCGAGGGGTAATAGGTGTCTATATAAGAAAAAGACACAAATATCAGGACTGTCCCTATAAAATCGGGAAATCTGGTCACCCTATGTAGACAAGAGGCAAATCAGGCCATGAGCCTTTTATAGCTATTCTGTTACTCCTCATCTAAACATTTTTGTTTAGATTTCACAAAAATAAAATAGCACAGAAAGTGACTTTGTATCTACTTGCTATATTAAATTAAAGGAGCCAAATTCAGCTCTTGTCTTACCTTTTCTACCCAGAAGAGTTGAACTACTTTAATGATACCAGCATAGTTAAAGCAGTACAAGCCCCTATTGTGTGGACACAGTTATATCAGGAAGGAGAATAAGCTATCCTTATATAAGGCACCTTTATCTCAGCATAAACCTGCATTTACACTAGAGTGTGTGTAGTGGTATAACTATTTTGGTAAAAAAAACCCAAAAGCCCACACCTATAAGCAAAAGAGCAATACTACTACAAAATCTGTGTGGAGACCGGTCCTTAGTTACATAGGTGCAACTGCTATTGTAATTGACAGGTTATATCTGTGGAACTGAGAGAATACTTTGTCCCCAGCACATCTTTAGACTTCATTTATTAAATGACAGTAACTCCTCACTTAAAGTCGTCCCAGTTAATGTTGTTTCGTTGTTACATTGCTGATCAATTAGGGAACATGCTCATTTAAAGTTGTGCAATGCTCCTTTATAACCTTGTTTGGCAGCTGCCTGCTTTGTCCAATGCTTGCAGGAAGAGCAGCCCGTTGCAGCTAGCTGGTGGGGGCTTGGAACCAGGGTGGGCCGGCAACCCCCCATCAGCTCCCCACACCCCTAAATTCCCTGTGCATCAGCCGCCCAGCAGGCTATCAATTGATGGCAGTTCAGCTGTCCTTCCCCCAACAGGCGCCAACTTTTGTTGGCATCGGTGGGTGCTCGCGCCCCCCCCCGCCCCGACTCCACCCCCTCCCTGCCCCATTAGACCCCTCTCCAAATCCACAGCCCAGCCCCACCTTTTCCCACAGCACACCGCGTTCCTCCTCCTCCCCCGACCCTCCCAGTGCTTGCCGCATGAAAGAGGTGTTTCGCGGCGCAAGCACTGGGAGGGAGGGAGGAGAAGCATGACACGGTGGTGTGCTCAGAGGAGGAGGTGGAGGCGGAGGTGAGCTGGGGCGGGGGGAGGGTTGGGGAGCTGCCGGTGGGTGCAAAGCACCCACCAATTTTTCCCCGTGGGTGCTCCAGCCCCGGAGCACCCACGGAGTCAGCGCTATGCCTCCCCCCACTGCCATGTGCTGCTCCTGCCCTATGCCTTGGAGCTGCTCCTGGGAGCCTCCTGCTTGCTGTAGGGGGGAGGAGGAAGGGGGGCTGATAGGCAGGCTGCCAATACAGTGTGAGGCTACATTAACAACAATGTGTTAACCCTTGAGGGCTCAGCCAAGTGCTAGTTCATCATTTAGCAGTAAGGCATTCCCTGGGAAATATCCCACCCTCTTCCACCCTCTGACTCCACCAGCTCAATCAAGCTTCACAATCATCACTGCTGTGTACAGTATTAAATTGTTTGTTTAAAACTTATACTGTGTGTGTGTATATATATATATATATATAGTTTTTTGTCTGGTGAAAAAAATTTCCCTGGAACCTACCTCCCCCATTTACATTAATTCTTATCGGGAAATTGGATTCGCTTAACATCGTTTCACTTAAAGTCACATTTTTCAGTAACATAAGTACAACATTAAGCGAGGAGTTACTGTACAAGAAGTCTTTGCTGCTTTACATTGACAGGAATATGAAATGAAAGCGCAGTTATGTTTTCGCTTGTCTCTCTATCCTCCTACCCCCAGCACAAGTAAACAAATGACCAAAGAAGAAGCTGTGACAAGTAATTTATATTCACTATCAAATATGTCCACTAATGAATATAACAATTAAGATGATGATCCTATTTAGTTAGTGGTCTGACAAATATAGCAGAAAGCAATGAGACCTCCCCAAAGAGGGAGAAATTTCCCTCCCTGATCCCCCGCAATGTGGAGGGCCAAAGATGCAAGTTCCTATGGATCAATTAAAATAATTAAGTTCTCAAATAATCATTGATCCTTGCCTGCACCTTTGCCCTGTAGTGAATTTTGCCCCAATTCATTATACTTACAGCATTGACAGGACAATTAGATTGCTCAGGTTTTGTAAATTGCAGAATTTTTTCAGCCATTTTAATACTCATACAAGTATTTAATCTTAGAGTTTTGCTCATAGATTTATCTAAACATGCAATATCTTTGCTTCCTCATTACCAACATCTTGGCATTCTCAGTGCAGAAAATGGTGTTCTGATGGTCTCATATTGCCATCTAGTGGATTATGAAGTCAGTTACTAATACAAGTTTAAAATTGATGCTTAGGCCTTGTTTATATGCAAAATTGAACATCTGGCTAAAATTGATTTAAAAACTGATTTCACTGCCAGTGGAAAACTGCTGTATGGATATGCTTAAATTGACTTGATGCATATTAATTTATATTAAATCAATTTCTTGCCAAATTAAGCTAAATCAACATAAACCAGGTTTAAAAATCAATTTAAAAGTTCTAGAGAGGGGTTGATAAATACACCTGGTTTAAAAAACACATCTTTAATTAAACTGGTGAAACTTTGTGTTTAGACAGCCCTTATTTCCAGAAGTTTTGCACACCCCTGACTAGAAATGTTCAAAATGTTTTGAAACTGAAGCAAAACTTTGATTTCCTTTCTACTTTCACAACTAAAAATGTACTGTAACATTTTACATTTTAATTTCAGGCAGTCTTGATTTGACACAGGTGGCATGGGACCCATGTGGAACGTGTAGGTTGCTGAGTCTGGTTGCTGCTAAAGAGGTCACCTTATTTTTATTATTTATTTGTTAGGCACTGACCATGTACTCAGCATACAAGGCACAAATAAAGAGTGCATGGCCAAGGATCTTACAAGCTACTGGCCAGGCAGTGACCAGATTCATCACACAAACCACTAACACAGCTGACCCTTATCAGCACCGGTGCCGACAGTCTCAAATGAGAAGCTAAGAACTAACGGGCATGGATATTCAACAGTCTGTTTGCTGCTGCAGAATAACTCCCCCAGGTCAAGGCTGAGACATGTTCAGAGGGAAACTCACACTGCCACTGTCCACAATGGGCCCGTTCTGTAGTAAATACAGGCCTTCAGACTCAAGGCTTGTTACGTATGGCATGGACTGTTTCAGTGCAAGTTTCTCCAAGAGGTCTCCTGGGGTGAGAGAGTAGTCGGTCTTCCTGCCCACTGAAGTCCTGACTCCTCTGTTGTGACAGTGGTTTGTGTGATGTGGACACCTCCACACTAAGGTCTTGGACTGGAAATGAGCTCACTTCACCTAGGTCACTGAGTAGTCATTAGATGGTAGCAAGTTTAGGGCCTGATCCAAATCCCACTGAAGTCAATAGGAGTTTTCCCATTGACTTCATTAGACCTTGGATCAGCCTACTGTCACTACTGTACTAAAGCAGACCTCAACTGGTGACCCAGACATGAAAAGTCTAATATCCCATTACCAGTCCTACCAGCTATCAAATTCCGCTCTGTCTTCAAGCTGAAAAATGCCTTACGAAACCAAAACATATGAGCATTTGCCATGCAAATAACTCTCCCTCAATACGCATTAGTTTTAGCTTGGTGATTGAAGCAATTAGCCTAATGCAGACAATCTAGCCCAGTTGGTATAGCTCTATTGAAGTCAATGGAGAGAATCCAGGAGAGATTCTGGCCCAATACATTTAGCGCCCGATCCTGTGAAAGGCTAAACACTTCTTGGGAGGTGATGTGCCCCCTCAAATTCTACGTGTGGGAGAAGGCTCAGTACTCAGCACTTCACAGGATCAGGTCCTATGTCTTTTATTCAGCACATCTTTAAATGGAAATTAATTAAATTGACTGCTGTCAAAAGCAGTCACAACTCCACTGAAGCAGAGCTGTAACCCTGCCTACAACAATGAGGAATTTAATTGATTATTGAGATTACTGTAACTGACTACACTCTAGTTAAATGTAATATGCACTTTCCCTGAAATCATAGGTGCTGGAACTAGGGGTTCTGGGGGTCCTGCAACATCCGCTGACTTGAAGTAGTTTCCATCATATACAGGGTTTACAGTTTAGTTCAATGGCTCTCAGGACCCCCACTTATAACCATTGTTCCAGCACCCCGCCTGAAATCTTATAAAATTGCAATTTGATGGGAAGGCAAGTAAAGCAGACTGAGGGTCAAACTAAGATTTTACACAAAGGGGTCAGGAGACCTGGATTCTAGTGTTGGCTCTGCCATTGGACTAGGTATGTCTCAGTTTCCCCATCTGCAAAACAGGAGTTATGAGACCTCCTTTCTAAAGCACTTTGAGGGCTGAAGAAGAAACGTATTATATACTCCATTGACCGCACTGGAATTGTGCCCACCAGGTCTGGATTTGACTCTGCATCAATGAATCCCAAACTAGTCGAAGTCCTGTAGTAAGGGGAATAGCAAGCAGAGGAATCTCTCTAACCTGGAGGCATGTAAACTGAAAGTAGGTAGTGAGCCACCTCCGTGAGGTCACCTGAAGTACATGCCACTAAATTGTTTGCTAATGTAAACTCCCCTTCATCTGTATGTACAACATATAAATATGCCATTTTAAAAATTATGAGCTTTTTATTGGCACTTGCAGAATGAGATATTGAACCGCCGAAGTGCTTATTCATTTCTGTTTATCTGATCGTTGTAATGTTTTCAAACCGCCAGTTGAAGGTAAGAGATAAACTATAGCCAGACTCAGACTGAAAGGCGCCTGTGACGAAGTTATGTTTTTTTCATTTTAGGATGATATATTATTTATTGACCCCGTACGGGGTCACCCGGAAATACTTCATGCAGAGAATCAAAAGGGAAGAGTAAATATTTAAATAAAAGGCACAGGAGATCTAATTTCGCCAGTTTGATTATTATTTTCTTTTTATAGCTGTGTAGATACAATAATCACCCTTACAACTGATGGTTCTCGATATCAGTAGAAAAAGAAATTCCCCTGTGCAATGCTCTTTTGTTTGGGTTCACATTGTTTTATTATAATTGCATTGTACAGCCGTAAAGACAGTAGTACAAATATACATAAAAATCTTCCAAAACCATAAGACAGACCACAAATTACTTGGAAAAAAGTTGCACTGTTTTGCTTGCGTAAAAGGGTTTGCAAATATTCGTAAGTGAGTTGGATGGCACTGGAGACTGAAGCCCTCTGTCCACCTGTGGAACAGGCACAGAGCATGTAGTAGCAGCAGTGGTGCAGCTCCCCAGGCTGTCCTGTCAATGTCCCTAACTTGATCTGGTGGGACCACTCGGTGAGACGCTCGTTCAGTCTTCAAGCCCAATCCATCTTTGGACTCTCTGCTGAGATGGCCAACAAGCACACTCGTTGTGTTGGTGGTTTTAAAAATCCCACCGAGAATTGGAATGAGACACCATCAATGAGGTCACTTACAATAATAAAATAATAATCAAATAAATAATAATAATAATAAATAATAATGATTAATTAATAATTCCATTCAGGTAATACATTCATTGGTAATTAAGGTTGCAGGGCCTTCTGCTCTCTGTACTCTTCCAGAATGTCAGACTTCAAAACACTAAACTTAAACACTGAAATCCCAGATAAACATGTCCACTAAAAGAACTTTAGCATTACAACAACTTAAGGAAACCAGGAAATACATAGTTAAGGTGATGTTTCCCACACAACATACCTAGACAACCTTAATCTGCCCCTGTAGGGAGGCCATGAGGATCTCACAAAATCAGAATACTTTAGCTTTCCACAACACATATTGCATTATTATGTGTCCAACACAACTCTTGACAGACACTCTGTGACACCCAGATGTCCAATTATCATTGATCATTGCACACAGAGCTACTCTGTTCCTCTGTGCTGGCATCCCAAAATGGACATCATTAGTTCATTCCACATAGGTCTCAGATGGTAATGAATTTGGTTACTAACAAACTGGAAAGTGGACAGAACGTGAACAAGGATGGGGGCTTTGCTATTGTCAATCTATTTTACATGGAAGACGTTCAGACACCATTTTGTTGGGCAGCCCGTAATAACCTTTAGATAAGGATGTTAAGCATCAAGTAGAATGCTGAGTTATAGTCTTTTTGGAATATATTCAATGTTAGTTCTAATGTCACACTGTGGCTGTTGTAAAGGAAGAAGTAACAATAGTTAGCAACACCCAAACCCATCTCCTCTGCTCCATTTTTAATTCCAAAATGTTTGTCCATACTTTAGTTATCTCCCACCTATATTTCTGCTACCATGTCTCTCTAGCCTGCCTGCCTCTCACCTCATCCCCTTCCAGTCTATCCAAATTGCCACCATTAAATTCATCTTCCTTTCCTACCACTCTGACCATGTCACACACCACTTTCCACTTCACTAGTTCCACATCTCCTTCTACATCAAATTCAGTTGTCACCTCCTCATATTCAAGAGTCTACAGAGCTCTGCCCCAGCATGCACCTCATCTGTTGTTTCCCACAACTTCCCCAGTCAAGGATTGAATTCAACTGTTCCTCCACTACAGGCCTCCTTTATATCCTTCTCCCTCAAAAGCTTCTTTGCTTTGTCATATGCTGACCCCAGTGCCTGGAATGTCTCCCCTGACCCTATATGCCACAAAACCTCCTATCCTTCAAATCATATCCTAAAACTCTCTTCTCTCCAGTGACCCACACTCCCACAGCAACTCATGCAACAAGACTTGTGGATGGGGGGAAGCAGTAGTCGTGGTATATTTTGAGTTTAGTGAAGCTTTTGACACTGTCTCACATGACCTTCTCATAAACAAACTAGGGAAATGCATCCTAGATGGAGCTACTATAAGGTGGGTGCAAAACTGGTTGGACAACCATTCCCAGAGAGTAGTTATCTGTGGTTCACAGTCATGCTGGAAGGGCATAACGAGTGGGGTCCCGCAGGGACCAGTTCTGGGTTCAGTTCTGTTCAATATCTTCATCAATGATTTAGATAATGGCATAGAGAGTACACTTACAAAGTTTGTGGACGATACCAAACTGGAAAGGGTTGCAAGTTGTCATAAATATAAAGGGAAGGGTAAACCCCTTTAAAATCCCTCCTGGCCAGAGGAAAAATCCTCTTACCTGTAAAGGGTTAAGAAGCTAAAGGTAACCTCGGTGGCACCTGACCAAAATGACCAATGAGGAGACAAGATACTTTCAAAAGCTGGGAGGAGGGAGAAAAACAAAGGGTCTGTGTCTGTCTGTATGATGCTTTGGCCGGGGACAGAACATGAATGGAGTCTTAGAACTTAGTAAGTAATCTAGCTAGGTATGTGTTAGATTATGATTTCTTTAAATGGCTGAGAAAATAGCTGTGCTGAATAGAATGAATATCCCTGTCTGTGTGTCTTTTTTGTAACTTAAGATTTTGCCTAGAGGGATTCTCTATGTTTTGAATCTAATTACCCTGTAAGGTATCTACCATCCTGATTTTACAGAGGTGATTCCTTTACTTCTATTAAAAGTCTTCTTGTAAGAAAACTGAATGCTTTTTCATTGTTCTAAGATCCAAGGGTTTGGGTCTGTGGTCACCTATGCAAATTGGTGAGGATTTTTACCAAACCTTCCCCAGGAAGTGGGGTGCAAGGGTTGGGAGGATTTTGGGGGGAAAGACGTGTCCAAACTACGTTTCCCAGTAAACCCAGATAAAGTTTGGTGGTGGCAGTGGAAATCCAAGGGTAAAATAATTTTATATCTTGGGGAAGTTTTAACCTAAGCTGGTAAAAGTAAGCTTAGGAGGTTGTCATGCAGGTCCCCACATCTGTACCCTAGAGTTCAGAGTGGGGAAGGAACCTTGACACAAGTGCTTTGGAGGATAGGATTAAAATTCAAAATGATCTGGACATACTGGAAAAATGGTCTGAGGTGAGCAGGATGAAATTCAATAAGGATAAATGCAAAGTACTCCACGTAGGAAGGAACAATCAGTTGCACACATACAAAATGGGAAATGACTATCTTGGAAGAGATCTGGAGGTCACAGTGAACCATAAGCTAAATATGAGTCAACAGTGTGACACTGTTGCAAAAAAAGCGAACAACATTCTGGGATGTATTAGCCGGAGTTTTGTAAGTAAGACACGAGAAGTAATTTTTCTGTTCTACTCTGCGCTGATTAGCCCTCAACTGGAGTATTGTGTCCAGTTCTGGGTGCCACATTTCAGGAAAGATGCGGGCAAATTGGAGAAAGTCCAGAGAAGAGCAACACAAATGATTCAAGGTCTAGAAAACATGATCTATGAGGGAAGATTGAAAAAATTGTGTTTGTTTAATCTGGAAAAGAGAAGACAGAGGGGATATAATAAGTTTTTTCAAATACATAAAAGTTTTCAAGTACATAAGTTACAAGGAAGAGGGAGAAAAATTGTTCTTCTTAACCTCTGAGGATAGGACAAGAAGCAATGGGCTTAAATTGCAGCAAGGGAGGTTTAGGTTGGACATTAGGAAAAACTTCCTGTCAAGGTGGTTAAGCACTGGAATAAATTGCCTAGGGAGGTTGTGGAATCTCCATCATTGGGGATTTTTAAGAGCAGGTTAGACTGTCAGGAATGGTCTAGATAATATAGTCCTGCCATGAGTGCAGCGGACTGGACTAGATGTCCTCTCGAGGTCCCTTCCAGTGCTATGATTCTATATCTACATTTGTTTTTAAAAGTTGCAAACACTAAAAGGAAATTAACATGATACCCTGCACCTGGCAAGAACAAGCATCCACATAACTTTATGTTGCATACAATTCCCTCCTTCCCTTTTGTCTAATGTCCTCTCTCTGCTTCACATCAAGTTGTATCCCAACGCACCATAGATTGTAAGCTTCCAGGAGCAGAAAGCTACTCACAACAGCTTCAGTGATGAACCTCAGGGGACTGGAGCCCTTCCTGGGGATGGGAGCAAATCCTAGGAAGGCCAGAGGGCAGCACGGCAGGCAGAGAACAGGCCAGGCCAGTTCCTGCCCTCCTCTAGGCTCCCCAGAAAGCTGCTCCAGGTCACATGATCTAGATCATAATATGAATTCATAAATGTCAAATATTACTACTTAATTGAAAGAAAAAGGGAGGCTCCTCCATGAGTAGGAGGCAGCCAGAAAGAGTCAGGAAGCTGAATGTGGATGATTGGGTGGACCCCAGGGCAACCAGGGAGAGGTAGGAATAAGAGGAGAGAGATAGGTGGGGTCAGAATTGTGCAAAATCTTGAAGCTTAAACTAGATACAGAAGAGGAGTGCAAACCAGCATGTAGGGATTCAAGATTTCAAAAGCTGTTTGTTGCATAGCTGCTTTCTGGAGGCTCTGGGATACATTATTATTATTATTATTTAGTATTTGTGTCCAGTAGCATCCACAGCATAGTAGGCATTAAACAAACACAAGAGAAGGAGGGGTCCCTGAGTGAATATAGCTCTTGGTCTTTTTCTTGCACACAAATTAATTAAAAAACACACTGGTAAAAGAGAACATTTGTCACTTCTTTTCTGCACCATTATTATCAGCGTTACATATGTGCGAATGTGGCTTTAATTGTCTTTATTAAGGAAAGACGCTGCCAGAAGAAGCCTTCTCTCTATCCATACTGCAAGTCTTTTGATGCATTAACATCTACCTAGCCAGACGGACATGGCATTTCTAAGGCACCTATCTATTTGGTATCATTATCTTCCTATCGAAGCTCTGATAAGTTAATAGACAACTTCTCTGCATTATCAGGATTTCCTGAGTCTACAGCAAGTTTGAAGCATTAAAACCAGCTGGTGTTGAGTTCTCTGAGTGCCAGAAAGACATCTGACAAATTGCTTCACTAAAGAAAACCCCTTGGCTTTTCCACATGTATCTGAGACCTGTACAAACAAGATACCTGTGTACCTCATAGGGCTATTCCAGTTCGCAGCATTGAAAGTATATAAATACAAAGATCTCAAAATGGCAAAGAGAATTTAACCAAACTTTCCATAAGCAATCCCCACGTATGAAAAACATCAGAATAGTATTTTCCCCCAGAAGTCTAAGTGCCTGAGAGTAGAAGCTAACAAGAAAAAAAGAGTCTCTTCAACCATAACAACAACATAATTTGGACAATGCGATAGTAATTGTAATGCAGTTTGGCTACCAGCTTCACTTTCATTTAGGTGTGTCTATATTATCAAATCTCCCAGGGAGCCTGATTGTCAACACAATTTGGTCTTGCAGTGTAGTCAGGAATGAACTGTGTTTCCAAACCATGTTATGGTTTTGAATTGTAGCCAGGCACCCTGGGAACCTGTTTAAAGCATGATTGAATCATGTCTACACTGCATGTCTGGTATGTGGGTCCCTAATGATGTGTGTTGGGGGCTGCTGTCATAAACAAAGTTGTCCAACATTACAGTAACTACAGTGTGGACAGAACTTTGTCTGAATATGAATCAAGTGAAGCACCAGGACACCCTTTTGCTCTAGAAGGCCTCAGGTATATATCCATCCTTGTGTAAAGCAGATAGTTTCTTCTTTTAGTAGAAGGAAGAAAAGGTGGAAAGTGTTTGGTCTAACTAGCTAAAAGCAAATTTTAGGAATATGGGCTCTGGTTCTCCTGTGCCTTACTCATTTGCAGGTGAGCAAAGTGGGTATAAAAGGGCGCCACTCCGACATGGCAACTAGCTCTTTACACTCATTTTGCAGAGATGTAGATAGCTACACAAGGTGCAAGGCAGCATGGAATCAGGCCCACGGCCTTTAGATTACTTTTAAAATGACTGGCAAGAGTAACTAGATTCCATTCCTGGGCAGGGATTGCATGAAACCTCCATTTTGTGATTTTTCCCTCTGCCAATCAGAGGTGAAATATATTATGCAGAAAATTATTCAAAAGGAATTACACTGGAGTGTGGCATTAAATCAACTACTTATCAGCGACAAATAGACTCCAGATTGGACTGATGTTTTTGTCACAATGTTATGGGCTGGAACTCAACACCCGGACAATAATGGTTTACAAACCCCCAGTATACCAGAATGGCATATTCCTATAACCAAATACAGTGGAGATTTCAATGGAGTTGTGCCTGCCTATTCCAGGGCTGGATTTGACTAGGGTTGCCAGGTGTCTGGTTTTCGACCAGAATGCCCTGTCAAAAAGGAACATTGGCGGCTCCAATCAGCATCGCTGACCGGGCCGTGAAAAGTCTGGTTGGTAGCGCAGTGGAGCTAAGGCTGCTCCCTGCCTGCCGTGGGTCTGTGCGGCTCCTGGAAGTAGCAGCACGTCTCCCCTCCACGCGCTGCCCCCACTCCAAGTGCCAGCTCTGCAGTTCCCATTGGCCAGGAACTGCAGCCAATGGGAGCTGCAGGGGTGGTGCTTGTTGATGGGGCAGTGCCTAGAGCTGCCTGGCTGTGCTTCGGCATAGGAGCCAGAGGGGGGACATGCCGCTGCTTCCGGGAGCTGCGCGGAGCCTGCACCCCTGACCCGCTCCCACACCCCAACCCCCTTCCCCACCCCGAGCCCCCTCCCATCCTCCGAACCCCTCGGTCCCAGCCAAGGGCATCGGCCTGCACCCCAAAGTCATCCCCATCCCCACCCTAGAGCCCGCACCCTCACCCGGAGCCCTCACCCCCCCATGCCCTAATCCCGTGCCCCAGCCCTGATCTCCCTTCTGCCCTCTGAACCCCTCAGTCCCAGCCTGGAGCACCCTCCTGCACCCCAAACCCTTCATCCCAAGCCCCACCCCAGAGTTTGTATGCCCAGCTGGAGCCCCCCCGCACCCAAATCCCCTGATCCATCCCAGAGCCCCCTCCCACACTGCAAACCCCTCAGCCATAGTCCAGAGCCCCCTCCTGCACCCCAAATCCCTCATCCCCAGTCCCACACCAGAGCCCGCACCCCCAGCCAGAGCCCTCAACCCCCCCTGCACCCCGAGCCCCTGCCCCAGCACCGAGCCCCCTCCCGCATCCTGAACCCCTCATTTCTGGCCCCACCCTGGAACCCACCCCCACACCCAGAGCTCTTTACCCCCTCCCACACCCCAGCCCCCTGCCTCAGCCCATAGTCCCCTCCCATACGCCAAACCCCTTGGCTCCACCCCCCAGCCAGGAGCCCCCTCCAGCACCCCAAACTGCTCATCCTTGGCCCCACCCTGGAGCCCTCCCCCCCCAACCCAGTGCCCCAGCCTGGTGAAAATGAGCGAGTGAGTGAGAGTGGGAAGAGCAACCGATGGAGGGAGGGGAGAATGGAGGGAGGGGGGCCGGGCCGCGGAGAAGAGGAGGGGTGGGGCAAGGGTGTTCGGTTTTGTAAGAGTAGAAAGTTGTCAATCCTAGATTTGACCCTTCCACACTAAATCTAAATGAATTTGCATGGTAACATGAACAATTTAAACATACTGACACCGTTGATTTGTTGTTTATAAATATCAGAATATGTTTTATGCCATTTAAAAAAACAGAGAAATCTGGTTTCTGTTTGTCCCAGCAAGGCCCTGTCTACACTAATGTAACAAAAGAGTTTAAAAGTCATGCTTAAGCCCATTTTAAACACAGTTACTATACCAGATGTGGCTTTAGTTGAGGCTGCTGACTTGAACCTCATGCTGATGGCTATTTCTGCCGTGACACCACCCCACTTTTAGAGATCCCATTTGTGTCAAAGGTCAGCTGGCAAGCCGTCATTGGCTAGTGGAATTTATTCCCCTTGCCAGCTGATTCATCCCTCCCTTCCCTCCATTAGATAACCTTTATTCTTTCCAAGATCTTTTAAAACATAAAAGATTTTTGTCTTTTATCGAATTCCTTCTCCTCTGCACGCTCTTTGCTGTCAAACAACTTTCCTTTATGGGGAGTAATTATGCTTTGTTTTTATTGTTTTATGTGTTTTTATTATACATGATTGCACTGTTTCACTGTGTTTGTTGGGCAGCATCCTGAGTGCCCAGGCAAGGGGCAGCTTTGGTAATACAATTATAATTTTTATTACATAATAAAAGCTGAAACTAGCAAAAGTGGCCAAGTTGGAATGGAAACACATCAGTTTGATGGCTGGGATATTTGGGAGCGCTTGTGAAACTAAAATAATAATGGGATTATTGATCGTTTGCTTCAGTCAGAAAGGACATTAGATATTAAGGAAAACAGGGAAGAATGCAAATAATACACTAACGCTGAAGTGCTCCAACTGATTTTACAGAATCAAAACAGTTTCCTATCACACATCACCAAGTGTCACTGAAGATACGCGAGAACCAATGATTGATCATTTGACCTTCAAATCTGTCTGTGACAGCTCTAACATGCCCCTCAGTGTAGCATCCGGGTGCTGTACTCTAGCTAATTTTCAGACAAAATTTGGATGAGAAAAAAATAGATGCAAAAGAATGACAGATAGGCAACGATGAGGCACAATGGCTCAGAGGCCAGAAAGCTTGCACCTTCTGTTAAACGCCTTGGACGCTGGCGACGTCTTCTTCTCTTAGAGCCAAATCCTGCCCTTGGTATTCTGCAGGGTGGACTATGCCCAGAGCTGTGCAGCCCAGTTTATAATATGCTATCTGCTGGTGGTTAGAGTATATAAGGAAAACCAAAGAGCGTCAGAAATATACGACTCGTCTCCAAAAAAGGATAGTAATGGGGATGACTGTATTCTTCAGCTCAAAAAGAAATGGTGATTACTCTAACATCCCATCCACACTGCTGGAACAGCCTACCTATGATCAGTATGTACTATGAGTTAAACCTCAAGAATGCCGTTGGTGCTGCACAAGACACGTAATACAGCCAGTCTACAAAGAAGGCAATCCCAGAGCAGACAGGATGTAGTAAGACACACAGAAGTAGGAATGGCTAGGGTCTATTTTGGTTGTTGTTTGTTTGAACATTATTATTATTATCATCACCATTATTATGGAGTCCCATGGGCACCGAGGAAGAAGTGATCTTTAGCAGGGCAGAGTAATGGTATGACTAGAACTGAAGGGGCATCCCATGTAGAGGAGCCGGGGGGAGAAAAAGCCATGTAGGCAATTAAGCAGACTAATGGGACACTGTGGTCGCCATCACTGATGGAAGGAGGGAGTGGGGGTGATGCAATAAGAAACTAGGTCAAAGATTTCACAAGCCAGAGGAGGGTTATGTAGGATCTGAAAGAAAGAATCTAAACCTGATTGGCTGGACAAGGAGGAACAAGTGCAAGGACTAAGGTGGTCACATAGGTGAGAAAGAGGATTTAAGTGGGTGCATTTTGAATAGACTGGAGGGAGACAACTTGGGTACAGGGAAGGTCAGAAGGGAGATTAGTGTATGGACAAGAGTTTTAGCTGCTAGGTCAGCAATGATAGATTGAATCATTTAATTATTGTGAAGGAAGTACCAGGAGATGTGTGTAGAAAAGGAGATGGAGCTGATTCTCAGGTTATAAGTGTGGTCCCTAGGAACCATACACCAGCTGGGATAGCCAGTGTATTCTAGACACTCTCAACCTAGTCTCTCCTCATGCTGCCCCCTAGATTTCAGGGAGGGAGATGCAGGAGCAAGTTCTATACCTGCTGGGGACTCCTTAGTGGGGGTCTTGCAGGAAAATTCCACTACCTTTGCACCACTTGAGCAGCTCAAAGGGAGCAGAGCCATACAGAGAATCTGCCCCAGCAAATCTAATTGCCAACTGTTCGTGTTTAGCAAAAACTCTAGCATATTCAATTGGTGAAATAAGGAGTCCGTCTACCTTGCCAGTTTCCTTAGTTTTATTTACAGTAGCCTAGATGGTAACAGAGAACCACAAAAGAAAGGAAAAATGGGAACACATTAGAATGGATTAATTAAGGTGGAAGGTGTAGATCTGGGATAGGCAGCCCATGGCACGTGTGCCAAAGGCAGCACATGAGCTGATTTTCAGTGTCACTCACACTGCCCGGGTTCTGGCCACCGGTCTGGGGGGACTCTGCATTTTAATTTAATTTTAAATGAAGCTTCTTAAACATTTTAAAAACCTTATTTACTTTACATACAACAATAGTTTAGTTATCTATTATAGACTTATAGAAAGAGACCATCTAAAAATGTTAAAATGTATTACTGGCAAGCAAAACCTTCAATTAGAGTGAATAAATGAAGACTCAGCACACCACTTCTGAAAGGTTGCCGACCCCTGGTGTAGATTAAGCTGAGTACACCTGTTCAGAGCATTCCAAAGCCACAAAGCTTGAGGCCACTGACAATCAGAATGGGCTAAATATCAGACAAACTATGGGAAATGAGAATTTGGAAATATACATTCAAATCTATAATAGAAGAAAGTGATGAAAGCAAATCAGGTCCTTGGTGAAGCTGAAGCAGAGAAACACAGCAGAAAACCCACATGGAATACAACAGCCATGTAAAAATCTTCTCTGTATTACACCGTCCGGAAGAGTGACAAGTGACTGCAATTTAAAAAAAGTTTGTGTGTTTCACAACAGTTTAGGAAAATAAAGTCCTAACCAACTATCCAGCATCAGACTCCATCAAAGCAGCAGGGCATCTGTTAAACTATTTCCTCTTGATGATTCAAGAGGGGTGGGGAACTAGACATGTCCTCAGAATGACAAATCACGCGTTTATTAAGGCAGCCATGAACTGGACACCAGAGAGGATACATTACAGTCAATATGCATTAAACAGCTAAGCTCCCATACAGCACTCTGGAAGCTCTAAAAATGTGTAACGAAATTTAAAGAGCCTGTGTTGTCATTTTGCAAATATGTACAACGAATATTAAACAACTGCCCAAGTTCCCAGTGAAAAGAACTTCCTCCTCTAAAGTAGATCACTGAGGTAGATGCAGCTATGTAACTGAAAAGAAATACTGCCACTCTTTTTTCTGCATACTGCATCTTTAACATTAGTCTCCCTATGTGCTGTAAGGCCAGCTATGAAGCAACTGCCATTGTGTTTCACTCCAAATGCAGTATGTTACAAAACTAGTCACTGTTTTTGCTCTCTCCTGGTGACTTTATATTTGTTCTTTGTTGCCATCCTTACCATCAAATAAAAGCCATCTAGACTGAAAAATAGATGCTTGGCTATTTGTACATTGACTACACAACAGTTGTGACTTAAAAAATTAAGCATTGCTGCTTTGCACATTTATTTCCAAGTGGCAAAAAAAGAGACTAAACAACACACACAAGCTATGGACTGTGGAGAGAGAGCACAAGCACATTGCTAGTAGCTGGCTTGAAGGATAAAACTGCAGATCAAGTTGCCTCAAAATCAGAAAATAACAGTTTGCACTTTTGCCCTCATCCAAACCTTCAGAAGCATTTATAAACTACTTTAGTTAAGCCTAACACCTCATGAGGTACCATAGGTAAATATTCTGGTTACATAGATAAAAGTTCACAATTGATTGAAATGAGATGATTCAGTAGTTCTTATAGCTTCTTCTCAGAGGTCAATATAAATGTCTAGAACAATGGAAGTCTAGACCAACATTCACCAATCAGAGCACATACTCAAATGGATGTGTTCTGCTTGGTTTCAATGATTTATGTGAAAGCTATTAGCATTTATACAGCATTCTACATCTTCAAGGTGCTATGCAAATATTAACTAATTAATGTAAATAATCCACAGTAGCTGGTTTGATATTTATCTCGCCAGAGATAAATGCAGTAATAGATTTTTTAAAAACTAATTTCAGTGATACACTTTTGAAATCTCTTGATATAAAGATGTTTCCAGACATTTGTGCTAAAGATAATGAGCAAATGAATGTAATACATACATTATATTGGACTTTTTGTGGCTTGATTTCCCTTTCACGTTTACACCAGTGTAACTACACTGACTTCAGTGGAGCTACTCCTGATTTACTCCTGGTAAGTGGTTTTTAATAAACACCAAAATATATGGTCTCTGAAGGAAAATATTAATCTTGACTTTTGTCCCTTTTTGGCCTGTGATTCTAAATGAACACTTAGTTTCTGTAGGAAAATGTGATACCAAAGTTGAGACCTATTTCCTTTATGTTTCCCTCTTGCTGAAGCTAAAAGTGAGTTAGGAGACTGGATGGTGGTCTTTTACAGTGACTGTTGGTCCACTCCTGCAAATCTTTACTTATATGAGTAGGCCCTACTCACATGAGTAGCCCTATTGACATCATAGAGCTTCTCAAGTGAGAGAAGGCTTGCAGGCTCAAGCTCAATACTCTTTAAACTGACACAAATACTGTAATAGCCAACCTTCATTTCTGAGGAGGAAGTAAAGCAGCATGATTGGTGGGAAGGTCAGGGAATGTTATCCACTTCTTACTCAGTTTCACATTTTACGTTTCACTAAGTCTGTTTTTCTATTGACATTGGCTTGGAATGGAGGAAGCTCATGCAAGGCTCGCAAATCGAAATCCTGACAGAGACAGGAAAGAGTCGCGGATCATAATGAGCCTGATCCTGCATTCCTTCCTTGCGAACCCCAAATTCCTCACTCATTTCAGTAATTGTTTTAGATGCACAGGGAATGCAGGATTGAGCTTAATGGTTGCTTAAGTCTGGCCATATGTGTGTGGTCTTATCTTGCAAATAACCTTAACACTGTACTTGGATAATTCTAAATATAATAGGTAGAAATCATTCTGGCGATTAAACTGAGAAATAGTCCTGAACCCATGGTGGTGTCTCTGGACATCCACATGTACTGACTTTGAGAGCAAATGGAAAATCAGAGAGATAGGAATGGAATTACAGTGTCTCTCCCCCACCCTTTTCTTTATCATTTAGAGGTTAGGCTGTGGATTTAGCCCAGAGAGAGAGAGAGAGTGACAATAGATGCTGTTAATGTTTCAAGTCTTTCTGAAAAATGTTGGTCTTGATAGTTATCCACATAAAAATGTGACAACTAAATCTAATGTTAATTTGCACATTTATATACTAAATAGGCAGCCAGGCTATTTAGATAATAGCACAGTTTGAACATTTTTAAAGTGCAATTTGCTGTAAATATAAAACATTATTGTGTGATTCATAAATGGCACAAAAACTAGATAATTACTTCCTAGACTATTTGTTAAGTTTTTAAAAATACAATAAATGAAAATGAACAGGGATGATATTTTTACTTTAAAATTCACATAATCATTTCATTCCTCACTGTTCTTATCTCACCTGGGCGATTATTAACACAGACAGGTTGCCTGTCAGCTTTAGTGAGTGTATAATCTTAGGGATATTGGTGCATGGCACCAGTGGATAACGTTTTTTGGACTAAATTCTAGTCTCAATTACAAGGGCATAAATCTAAAGAAAATCCAGTGGAGTCAACAAGAGTTATTCTCGATTTATACCATTGTAACTGAGATCAGCATTTGGCCCTAGGTATTTTTATACATTAATAGCTGTTGGTGATTTGGGGACCTTGTGTTATGGTTCATTCCTGTTTCTGTAGTTTGTTTACATCTACTATTACAGAATAGGCACAGAAAAGTTAGTTCCTAAACTCTGTTACATGAAATGTTCCACAATTAGTCAGGCTTTAGTCAGATAGGATGGGAAAACTTTTTCATTATTGCCAAGAAAAAAAAAGAAAAGAAAAAAAAACACCCCAACCAGGGACTTGTGTCACCACCCTGTTAATCATTACTGTAGCAGATCTGTATTCTTTGAGATCTCTGACCTGTTTTGCAGCCCTGAAAGGTTTATTGCAGTCAGTGCAGCCTTGGCTGGTGTTTGGATTGCGTGCTGATAGACAGCCAATTGGCTGTAGTTCAGAACTCCGTGATATGGAACATTATGGACTGCTCATTTGTACTCCTCCAAATTCTTGGGAAACTGGTGAAACTCATGCTTCTAGTAACCTACTGAGAGTGGGTAACAGGGGGATCTGGGGTCAGGAGGAAGAAACCTTCAGAATTTTTCTTTGGTAATAATACAATCAAATGGTTATTAGCACAAACATAGATTCATAGATGAAGAGCATTCAGTTGAAGTGACATGGTGCAAAGAATGTCTGTTTCACTCTTTAATGGCCTAAAGCAATGTATGAAACCAAATGTACACAGTAGAATTGTGTCTGGCACCATACACGGGATACATAGGCACCAGAATCTATCCTCACCCTCAACCCTCCTTCCTCCACATTAAAATCCTCAGTAGTCTGACACCTGATTCATATGCAAAACAGAACTCAAATTGCAGCTTAATACAAGCCAAATATGATCCAGGCGGAAAGGCAGTTTTGTCTTTTCATTTAGCCGGAAAATTGTAGGAGGCCTCAGAATGGTAGGCTGCACAGGTCTTGCAGACCTGAGGGAGGAAGAAAAGACCTTTTTGGGGCTCTTGTCTCAGCCTGTTTGGCTCCTACAGGCTCCAGGGAAACAGTGGGATTTCCTTGAAGCTGTCTGGTAGTCTAACAGGGTCTTGCAGACCTGAATTTAACCTGCTTTCCAGTCCCTACCTAACTGACTGTAAAATAATTTCTCATAAGGGGAACCCTCTCCATCTACCCTATTCCATCATTCCAACCAATATATAGCTTGCTGACTCAAGTCCAATGATGTCAGGTCTGGTGGTTGACTATCCAGGCAGGCATTGACTTCAACTCCCATGAAGCCTCTCATGAAGGTTGCTACTTCGTGGCAACAAATGTTTAAGGCAGTGTTAGGAATTAAGAATAAGTGAAGAAATAGTGTAGCTAGCTGCCATGTATAGCTCCCCAGGCTACTGAAGTGGGTGATCTTGTAGAGATTTATAGAATCTCCTCTCTGCAATACATCCCCATAAGAGAATTAATGGAGAAGACAGCTCTTTCTTTCCTCAAGCCGTTGCTGAGAACTTCTAAGAACTGTCCTCTTCTCTACAGCCTCTAAAGATGGGCACTGGAGTTCACATGGGGTGAATGCTCTACATACGAGGAACCTTCTTGTTATCAAAATGAATTCATAGATGTCTAGATTTCAAAGTCAGATGGGACCATTTCGATAATTAGGTTTGACATCCTGAATAACATTGGCCACAGGTTTCATCATGTGACTAATCAGTGTTCAGTTCACTTTGGGCAATTTTTAAAAAATATTTGGAAAGCTGGTGGTTTAGCTTCAACCCAAGGAAAGGGATTCCTCTCGGCTGTAAGTGTCAAAATGTCAGGATCCGGTGAGTCATGACAGTAGCACAAATATGAGGAGTTATGACACCAGTAACAAAGTGCTGTCATGGACTCAAACCCAACACTAGAAGCAGGGCCTGATGTGGTATCTAACAAAACCTTTCAGCTAGATTACACTGACTTAAGTCTTTTTTCAGGTTATGAAGACCTCAAAACCCACATCCAGTGGGGGGCTCGTAGACAGCACAAACAGGTACAAGGCTGGATAGCAACCCCCAACCCAACTCTAGTTCACCCAGTTTGACAACAACTGATTGACGTACTTTTCCCAAAGTCATTCACCGGTCAGGCAATCAGCAAAAATGGGAGATGCAGGCACTCTCAGGTCTGTCTAGGCTGACCCTCAAGCCCGGTGCTGCCAAACACCCTGCGCTACTATGTGATGCAAAACACAGCACAAATGGCTCAAATACTCACAACTGGCAACACATTAAAATATATTTACGGGTTCAAACCCAAATAGTCTGAAAAGTGATTGTGTTAACCAAATGTTTTCCTGGTTTTCCTGAAGGTACAGGGCTCCAAGCATCTCCACAATATACTCAAGTTCAGGTACTGAATCTCCCATGAGTCACATGAGAGGTCGCCTGATATGGAAGAGCTCTGCACAGTGGACTTGAGTCGTTTTTGAAGCTTGGTGTCTTTGGGGTAGGCTGCAAAGGAGGGAGATAGTAACAAGAAGCTACTAAGCACTAATTCAAGCAAGTGGAGAAGTGTCATATCAAAATCACCACTCAGAGGAATGCTCTGCTGACTATAAACAGAGGCCATCTAGAAATGTTTGTATATTATGCCTTACCTAGGATTTATGGTTCTCTCTCTGACACTGTAGTGAGACATCAGTTGACACTATCAGCCATGATCATCATGACGCTAGTCTCATGGTTCTCACCTCTACTAGATGCAATGGGCCTAAAAGCTGTCCGAGACGACCCAAACACATGGGACGCTACTGCTGCCATTAGATCAGGATGGCAGCAGGCCTGCTGGGCTGTGGTTAGTGCCATCCAGAATAGCAGAACAGAAAAAGCCAGAGAAGAGTGAGCGAGGAATGCAAGCTGTGGCCAGAATGTATGAAACAAACGGACTCATATGTTGGCTACGATAGGAGAGTCTGATAACAGAGACAATGGATGAAATCCTGGCTCCATTGACATCAATGGGAGTTTTTCTATTGACTTCAGTGAGGCCAGGATTTCAACCACTGAGTGAGCAAGGTCCTCGGCCAGTTCAAGTTCCTGTCTCACTTAAATATTTCTGCCATTCCTACTGGTTCCTGTGGGATGATCAGACCATGGGCCTGGGGGCTGCTGGATGAACAGTTAACATCTGTGCATCTGAAAGAATATAAGACATAGGGAATGAAATACTGACCCCAGTGACGTCAATGGTAAAACTCCCATTGACTTCAATAGGGGCTGGACTTGACCCAAGGAGTTCTATCTCTGTTACCAAGCATCTGGCCCATTGCACTAAAGTAGCAGGTACACCAGCACCACCACAATCAAAATTCAGAAATGAGAATTTTCATGCAGAAATGTTTTTTAGCACTTCAGTGTCTACATGATAGTGGAATTTCAATCTTTCAGATGCTTCTCTGCCTCAGACGTTCAGATCCCTACATTTTTATGAAAGTCATAATACTGCAGGGTGTGAAACCATGAAACCAACTGATGAAAATACATCATACATTTTTGTGAAAATGTTTTCACAAGTTTTAATTCACCATATATTGGCATCAAGAAAGAAGTAAATTAAACAAATTAGTAAAAATGACTGATGTCAAAAAGCTGAAACACCCTAAAAATGAAGGGCCAGATTGTATCCTTCTAGTTCTACACAGGAAGAGTCATCCATGGATCTACTTCTTCATGAGAAGAGGGCAAGGCAAGGGTGCGTACTACATAGCCCCACACTTGTCCTGTGGATCGTACCCAAGAAAGCTATTACAGCCCCAACCTAAGTTATGCTTTCCATGCAGTGACCTGGAGATCCTGGAGGTTGCAACCACTGGGGGTGTCCCTGTTAGCACACCTCCAAAGGAATCACACTGCCAAGGAGCCAGGAGTGGGTCACTGTGGGTCAGAGTCCTGAAAACCAATAGGGATCCTCCAAGTTTTGGGGTTGACCCTGCACTCTTTCCCATGATAAGGCAAGCTCCCCACCCACTGCTGATGAGCCAGTGAAGGGTGAATCTCCGTGAAGGAATTTTTCCAAAGATTTGCTGCCCAACGGTTCCCTCCAACATTTTTTAAATGTGAAATGTGACAATCTATCTCCATGATTTTTAAAAGTTGATGCTTGATTTCGAATCATACACCTGTCTTTGGGCCTGTGGGGTAGAGGAACATCATCACCCAACATGTCCACTCCCAGCTAGTCTATGCAAGGAGCTTCCAATTAATTATAGCTTTGGATTTTCTATCTCTCCACCCCCAACCCCGCATCTCTGTCAAGAATTTCTCTACATACTTGTTATATAATTAACAATTATTACTTTTGTGTATATATTCACAAATATTTCCTAATGAACTAATCATAGATTAAGAACGAAATATTGGGAAAGGATGAACCTAGTAGCCTCTCAAGGCTGGCAGGTGTAAAATGTGACCATCTATTTACAACAGCTATGCCGTAATTTGCTTGTGTTTTTTTGTTTGCTTGTTTTAAACAAATGGCCTCAAACAATTTAAACAAATTACAAAATGCAATGCTAGGAACCCTGCACCTGGTCACCCGACAACAACAAACCTGTACACGTGACAGACAAACAATTGCCATAAGAATATATTTTCAAGCGTCCAAAGTCTTATTTCTTTTAGCGAGGTAGCAAATGTCTAATTTTAAACAATCTTCAAAATACCAAATAATTGGAAAGTCGAATTGTGGACAGAGCAAGAAATGTGAATACGTGGAACTTTTAAAAGCAATATTGTCTTTTCACTGAGTTAATATAAGGGATGGTGGAGCCTCTTGATAGCAGCTCTTAATGACACTGTGGGGAAGGACAGAACAGATCTAGGACAGACGCTTTTTTATCCTCCTTTATACAGCATTAAACAACAATAAAGCATAAGCCTGAATTTTAAAAAAATCTTTTGCCGGTCAGCTTGAAACTCAGGGGCCAAAGCCTGGAGTCCCAGCTCAGGAGCAAATTTGTATACCCTTGATCACAGGAAGTCCTTCCTCTACCTTGCTCTGTGAGTTGCCCCATCGATTTCAGGTATCAGAATCTGGCCCTCAGCTCTTACTCAGGCAAACTCCCTGTAGGATTTGGCACAGGGATCCATCCTAACAGGTCCCAAAGCAGAACAGGGGCTCTATTATGGACAGTGCTAAACTTTCATAGGCCTGGGGACATGACATCTACAGCTGGTGTAAATCAACAAGGAAGCACTAAAGTCAAGGGCTCTATGCCAATTTACACAGGCGGGGGATGTGTGTGTCAGGAAGGTAGAATTCGTGTGTTTTCAGGAGGGTTTTCAAGGAGGGAAAAGCACATTTGGCAGCCAGCCAGCCAGCCACATCAGAGACGATTCCAATCATTGGGGAGCAGAACGCATTATTCAGAAATTGGTGTGTATACTGAGCATATAGCAAAGAGCGTGAAAAATAGAAGAGATCTCTGAAGTGACAGGATGGAGAGGAGTGCTGGGCATGAATGAGGGAGGAGGAGGAATTAGATCAGAGAGGAAGGGTGGGCAGGATTATGTGGGGCCTTGAAGATGAGGAAGAGGAGCTTAAATTTGAGGAGGAAAGTCACAAGAAGCCAGTGGAGAGATCTGAGAGCAACAGGAAAGGAGGTGGATTTTAGCAACACGATTTTGTATGGATTGGAGGGGGAGAGATGACAGGAGGAGACAAGGGTACAGTAAGGAAAGCAAGAGAAGGGCTTTGGCAGAGTCTCTCCTGCTCTAATTTTGATGTAGCACATAAATGCTTATTTACTCAGTGATTTAATTCATTTAAAATTGCCCGGACACAATGTTGCAGTGGGGGAGATTTAGGTTGGATATTAGGAAAAACTTTTTCACTAGGAGGCTGGTGAAACACTGGAATGGGTTACCTAGGGAGGTGGTGGAATCTCCTTCCTTAGAAGTTTTTAAGGTCAGGCTTGACAAAGCCCTGGCTGGGATGATTTATTTGGTATCGGTCCTGCTTTGAGCAGGGGGTTGGACTAGATGACCTCCTGAGGTCCCTTCCGACCCTGATATTCTATGATTCTATGAAAGTGCCCATTCGAGCTTCATTGCTAAATCGCCATCAAGGATCCACTTCTGGTCCTGTTGAAGTCTACGAGACTTCACTGGAAGCAGCAGCACTCCTCATGACTATAATTACAGCACCATCCGTGTTGGCATTATTCAGACCGAGATTCACACTAGCTTTTGTACCAAGAGGTGAAAATTTGGGGAGCCCACACAGCGCTTGCACACTGCACCCTGCTGAGCCCAACTCTCCCAAGGCTCTTTGCGCAGCCCAGACAATGTTTCTTTGGGGGAGGGGCCAATGGATGAACTGTTGTGCACATCCAGTAGCCATTGACCACTGTGGAACGGAGGGGCTCCAGATTTGGAAGGCTGCTCAAGATGGGAGTCTGAGTAGCAGCTACAATGCAGTTCAGCGACCATTCCGTGGCGTTGTGAGGAGTCATGGCATTTAAGGCCAGAAGGGATCATCTAAGTCTGACCTCCTGCATATCACAGGCCACCTCTACCACCCAGCACCAACCCACACACTAAGCCCAACAACTAAAATTAGATCAAAGTATTACAGCCAACAGGAGACCAAATGATTACATGCCACAGGCAGACAATAGGCGACTCCGAGGTGCACCAATGCTCAAGGCCCTCCCCAGGCCAGGGAAATGATTATGAGAGATCTACGCAGATAATCCTGGCAACTGACCTGCACCCACAGGCTGCAGAGGACGGAGAACACCTCCCCAAGGTCACTGCCAATCTGACTTAGGGGAAAAACTGCTTCCTGACCCCACATATGGCAATCAGTTTGACCCTGAGCATGTGAGCAAGAACCAGCCAGCCAAGCACTTGCGGGAGAGAATGCTCAGTGCTTTCCCTATCCATGGAGATCCCTAGACTCCAACCCAGTTTGCCTCATAAATGCACAAGGTTTTGAAAACATGCCCTGCTCAGTATGCCCCATAGCCTGTGAACCGGCAAGCGCTCTGTTCTGAGATGCACTGCCTGTATACTCATGGGTGGCACATAATATAACAAGCCCATGTTCTGTACCTCCACCATAGTGCAGCAAGCACAGGACTAAAGCACATCACACAAGTAGGACACACTATAGAAAACTGAATTAGTGCCTTTATTACCATCAGCCATAACAAAGTATTCTACTGGTAAAAACACATCTAAAGAAGGTCATCTTTCCATCCACCTGCTCCTTGTAAGTGCTTCCCCATCCCTTCCTCACTACTGCTAAGAACTTATTATTAGTGTCTTTAATGGCTTGACACAAAATTGAACTAAAACATAGATAAAGTGCAATTATACAAGACAACTGCTAGCCATCGTAACAGATAAATGATGTAATCGGAATAATATAACTGCCTTATCTCACAGAGATTACACAATAAAATCGATACACATCTGTAAATGCATATTTATTTATACTAACACTCATTCAGCACACATTGCTAATAACAATTTTTTACTACGGTAAAAACTACACTTAAAGATTTTAGGCGGGTTTACCATAGTGGATTTCAGGGCATACGGTCTAATTGTAATTATTCATATAGTATTGCTACAGATAGTGCACCAGATCCTCAAGTCCCAGTAGGCGGAGCCCAGCATAAGACTGATGTGGGGTAGGGGCCATCTGCTTCTCAGATTTGAGGGCTGCTTTCATTTGTTCTCAGCTTCCCATGGATCTCCAGGAATGTTTTAGCAACTGGCTATTGCTATGGCATAAGCACAGCCCGGTTACAGCCAATTTTCCTCAGACACACCCATACCACAAGGGCAAAAACAGGGGTGGATATTTCCGGGGGCTCCGCTGAAGCATGAGGACAGCCCAGGAGAAAGGGTGAAGGTGCTTGTTTAAAACTTTAACTAACAGGCTGGCATCATTGGCAGAATGGAGTCAGAAGCCAATATCCAAATGGCGAATAAGAGATTATAGGGTGGCTGTGTATCATGAAGGGCCTGAAATGCAAAGAGGAGGAGTTTACATTTGATGCAATGATTGTGGAGGAACCGGTGAAGGGATGCAAAGAGAGGGGTGATGTTGCTGAAGCAATGATCCAGGAAATTATTTTTGCAGCAGTTGCAGGGCAGGGGTTGTGGTAATCAACGCGCAAGATGATGGGAGCCTGGAGCAGAGATTTAGCTGTGCGGATGGATAGGAAAGGCTGTATATTAGTGATGCTGTGCCGGAAGAAGCAGCAGGATTTAGAAATGGCCTGGATGTGAAGATCTAGAGAAAGGGCTGAGTCAAAGATAATGCCCAGATTATGGGCCTAGCAACAGGCAGGATGGTGGTGTTTGTCCATGGTGACTGAGAAAACAAGGAGTGGGAAGGACTTGCGGGGGAGAGGCGGGGAGAGAGATCAGAGCTCTGTTTTGGCCATGTTGAGGTTAAGATGTCTGTGTAGTATACTCTGAAGAAAGCACTAAAAGAGACCCCTTTTGAGGGCTACAAACTCTCTTCGGTGTTTGAAGGGGAGGATGAATTTCACATTTCAGCATAAAATTATAAAATCCTTCCCTTCAAAATATCCAGAAAACCCTAGAACATTCCTGCTACAGCTCTTGGTAAAATTTCCCAGTTCTTCACCTTTCCTGGGCAGCAGTGCACCACATCACCTTTACCTAACACACCCACAAGAGGATTAATAAATACTCTTGTATTTCCATAGCCAGCGGCTTTCTTGAATTTCGTTCATACTTTTTAAATCAGATGCCATGTTTCTTCCCAGAAGAGGCCTCTTTGATGATAATGAACTTGATTCATCACTCAGTTTCTCCAGTGCGAGTCCATTGATTTCAATGGAGTTACGCCATCAGAAAGCAAGGAGTCAGGCAGTGCTGAATTAAGATTCACATCAGCCATTGAAGGCAGGTAAACATCATTATCCTTAGCGTTCATATGGGGTAGCAGAGGCACAAACCTAGGCAGGCACTTGTCCAAAGTTATATAACTAGTAAGTGGCAGGGCTGGGAAGAGAAGCCAAGTTTCTTGCCTCCCAGTCCTGTGCCTTTAGCCTTTAGACCAAGTTCCTTTCCCCCCCAAATCAAAAAACCCCTCACAATATTACATAAAACTAAAACTAAAGGAAAACATTACACTAAACTGAGTTCACTTTCTTCTTCTGCATTCTAGACCCAGTTCTACAGTCCTATCTGTTTAATGGCAGCAAATTACTTTCTCTTTTAGTTTGTAGTTAGATTCGTATTGAATTTATCTTTCTGCCACCCACTTCTCTCTGGTATCTGATCCATGCAGTGAAATTGGAAAGGTGAATACAGTAAACAGGTGCATTCCAAGCTAATTCAGTAATCACAGGGGTTGGTGAAAAGTCTCTGCTTGCAAATTTTATGGCAGTGTGAAACTGATGGGATGTGTTTGCTATTTAAACAGAGGAACCTTGGAGTCACAGGAAGATCCTTTTCTGAGAAGCTGCTGACTCCTGAGATCTAGCGTCCTGTTCCTTATCAGGCCTGTTTATTACGGGTTTCATAAATGTTTTATGAGGCTCTGGTGACTGCATTGCGGAGTAGGGGTGGTGGCAGCTGCCTTCAACTTTCCTGCATTATTGACAAAGGATCAAAGAACAGATTTACCACCCTGATAAGATTTGGTGGATAAGAATCCTGCACTGACTTTTTGCCTGCTTCCTGCACTGACAAACACACTGCAGAACTTATTGACAGAGTAATTCTCCTATTGGGCTAATTCCTGAAATCCTTATCTGAGCAAAACTCCCATTGACTTCACCATCCATTCTCAGGCCTATGGGAGATTCCCTGGAAAGGGTAATACATCTTGGGGCTGTTTTATCTTTTGGGGTGGGGGCAGTCTCTCCATGATAGAAATCCCCCTTTAAGAGGGGTCCCCAGACAGCCATGTGTTGGTAGCACTAAAGTCATACTGCTAGGCAAAGGAAGGTGTCTGGGGCCAGAGTTGCTGTGAACACATGCTATCTCCTATGGATGGCCCTGGTTTCTGACTGATCCAAGCTTTGGGAGTGGTATCCAACATCTAATCTGCAGGAGAACAAGCCTCAGTTCCCCACCCCAACAATGTAAGAAAATCCCCACATTAGAAACATCCCCTTTAGTCACTACAAGAGAATGAAGGCAATCCAGCTGAGTCAGACTTCAGCATCCAGACTACAGTAACAGAAAGATTAATAGAAAGAAAACAGACTGCAAGGCAGACAGTAGGATGTTTAAAGCACAACTTGGAGTCAAGAGTTTCTGACCCCATCTCTACTATTGACTCCCTGAGTTTCTTTGGGCAAGTTCCTTAACTTTTCTATACCCCATTTCCCCCATCTGGGGGTAAAAATGAAATTCTCTACTTTATAGGGCTGCTGTGGGAAAGGTTTCATTGACAGCTGACCAGCGTTTTGAGATTCCCCAAGTGGAAGAGATTGTTGGAGCAACAATCATTATTAGTCAAGCTTTGCTGATTTGATATCCACAGCAGTTCCATACTGGAACCCTCGCATTTCATTGATCTACTGAATGCTCCACAAAGAAATCAGCTTCATGAGCAGAATGAGTCCCCCCCCACTCCAACTGTCACCTTATGTGCTTTAATAAGACTACCAAGAGCTGAAAGCCCATGCTGTTACAGGGGTATAATACATAAAGTGACGTGTGTAAAAAAAAGCTAAAAAAGGCTGAGAACTTAAAAACTGGATGGTAACAGACCGCGAATCCCAGTGATGATTGAACCCGGTGATATTCTAAACAAAAAGAGTGCTGAGGCACACTTTAACTGCTTCCACGATTTCACAAGGACTCAGACATTTTAGACTTCAGAGTGGCATCCTGGAACCTTATATACCTACTGTACTTTGGAATCGCCTTCAAGGGAATTTTGTCTGCAGAGAATTTGGCCCAAAACATTGAGGGTAGTTCACACTGTTATCCCCAATCAAGGTCTTGTGAAGTAAAGAATTGGAAAAGGTAGCTTAAGTTTCAGTAAAAACTTCCTGAGAGTGAGCTGGATTAGGCTGTAGAATATCTACCAAGAGAAATGCTGGAAAGCCTGCAGTGTGAAGAATTTAATATTACCCCAAAGCACTCGTAAATATACCCTAGGGGATGAACCTGGAGATGAATCAGATATTTTAGGATTTTTTCCATCACTGGCTTCTAGATTTGATTTTATACTATTAACCAAATTGCAGAATTAATTGAAAAATCAAATTAAAGTCAAACACACACACACAAAAATAAATATAAAACTTAGAAAAAAAGACTTACATCGGACCTTTAAAATGGTCTGTGTATATTTCTTAGTTATGGAAGACAACAATATATGACAAGCTTAACAAGAGAACAGTAGTGCAAAGCCTCTGACAATCTTCAGAAAAATCAACTTCTTCAGCCCAAGCTATATTTTCTTCTAGCTCAGTTTGAAGTTATTATGTTTTGGGGACAGGAGATGAGACGCTGGTTTTTTATTTTTGGAACAAATTGATCAAGATTTAAAACTGCCCCAATTGTGAGCAATTCACATTTACTTGAGGTGCTAAACTTCAAAACTTCTGCCCAGTAAAGGACTACAGCTAATCTTGAAGTGTCCACTTTCCTGAGAGCTGTTGTCTGATTCAGAGACTTCTGCATTATCTTCAGTCATTTAAAAATATAGAAATAAAACCTTCAGGGAAAATGGTTAAACATTTTCTCGCCTCTGCTATGAATATAATGAGGCTGGGAATGATCATATTTTTAGGAGTCAATGTTGGTAAACACCAATTTCACCGTACACACACACAAACCAATTAAAAATATTTTCATTGATGATGATCAGAATTTACAGACAGACAAAGTAAGAAAAATGCTGATTGAGACCTTATTAGAATTTGATTTAAGGATCTTTGCTTCGTATACTTTAACATGTGATCTTCACTATTTGTGTTTTAATGGTTATAAAGCTTTAACTTTTTGAATCTGAACAATTACTGTCAAATTATTGTCTGACAACCCCGTCCTCCACCCCCAATTTCCTGCAAGTGTGGAAATTTAAATGGATAAAAATAGAAAAAAAAATTAACATAAACATTGATTTTTTCCATCAAAAGTATATAAAAAAAATTAAATTCTGCTAAGCCTAGGCATGAGTCCGCTTCCTATAGCCTTGAGCTTTGTGGAAGAGGAGGGTATAGTGGCTGTAAACCATGCTACCGAGTCAGACAGGGTGTTTTACACCCTTTTTGCACAAGTATAATTAACTACACAACGTGGCAGGTATAAATCAGTGAAGTCAGCGGAGTTGCACTGGGGTAATTAAAAGACGAATCAGACCCACTGTTTGGTGTGTGCTAACAACACTAAGCGACAGATACCCATAGCATCATTATTCCTGGTAAGCATGGCTTTTTATAGCAAGTGCAGCAAGGTGGATGTGGATCTTTATCTCCTCTCAACTTACTTTCTAAACATTATCAACTCAGATTGCTGTCCACAAATTCTAGTCCCAAATCTGAGAGTAATAGGGTTTTACAATGCTGTAAAAAATGATATTCACTGGTTCTGGGATTGTCTAGACTACCATTTACACCACTCTTTTATCAATATTGCCATAATTTGACACTTCTGAATGGAGGAGGATTGTAAAGCACTTGCAGACCCTGTAAAACATGTTAAATGGAGATTAGTCTTACCGCTTAGTTTAAGCCTAGTAAAAGATAATTAAATTGACTGATGTAGTTGTAAATCTCACTTTTATCAAATCCTCTCTCTCTTTGTCCTTATGATTTTACAGCATCATTAATGTTGTAGTGACAATATCATTAATCTCCTCGCCTTGCTCACTGCAGAATGAGAGGAAACTAGAAGTCATAAAAACAATCTATTCTTTTCTTATTGGTGTTTCTGTCTTCTTGCCTCTAATGAAAATGTGAAGCGCAGTTCCCACATTAGAAGCTGTGACTTAACTGAGAACGCGCTTGTGCTGATGGGTTGATCTTTCTGATCATCCGAAGAAAATCGGTTTGATCAGGCCTTTTATTGAGGAAAAAATAAATAATTCTTCAGTGTCTTCAGGCTCTACGGGTCTGATCCTGTTCCCCACAAAAATCCGTTCAGCACCTCACAAGAGACAATTTCCTGGAAGCTCTGGCTCAAACTGATGAGGTAATGTTGACTAGTTGTTCCAGCAGTAGACTGGGAGACAGGATTCCTGGGTTCCAGACTGAGCTCACCCATAGACTCATAGACACGCTCACTCATTGACTTATAGTGTAGCCTTGGGCAAGTCCCTTTTCCTCAGTTTCTCCATGAGTAAAATCAGCTTAACATTTACCCACCACAAAATGGGTACAGCAAGGGTCAGTTAATGAAGGTGTGTGAAGCACTTGAGACCTGGAAGTGACAAGTGCTCTTTAGGCACAATGTATTATTATTTTAAATGATCATTTCCAGGGTCACTCTAACGAATCCTTAAACTGAGTTAAGTCCCCTGTGACCTGGCTGCATGCAGTTCAGACTCTGGTGAAAGAAGAGCTCTTATCTCAGGGAACTTAGACAGAAAGATTAGGGCGAAACTTACCCCATGGGCATGCTAACGGATAATTCTTCATTGTAAGGGTTTGATGTTTTCCTCAGAAGCATCTGATTCTGGCCACTGTCATAGTGGAGGTTGGGAGAAAAGCAGTTAAAGTCATTTCTCCCCCTCTTCCCCCCCTTCCTGGTTCTTCTCTGATAGGGGCGGCTCTGGGGAAGATCAAGCCCTGGGGAGCACTCACACATGGTGTTGAAAACCCCAAGCATACAAAAAAAAAATCATAGGATTGGCTTAACAATGATGAGATTTTAAAATAGATTGGGAACTCTTTTTATCCACCCACTGGTTTCAGCACCTTTAAGGTGCCCTTGGGTCACATTTTCAGGCTTTCCTCTGCAGCTACGAGGGCCACCAGAACTGCTTTGCTAAATGAAAGCAGAGTCCCGCACCATCACAGGCCCCCTAGAGCTGGGGCTTTAAGCAAAACACCCACTGGTTTGTTGTGTGACCCTCAGCAAAGGCGCAGGAGTTGGCAACGCTGCCCATGGACACTCCTTTTCAGTTGACCTGGGAGGGGAGGGGTGAAAATCAGACTGCTGGTGGCAACCCTGGTTTCTCTCCTTCATGGGGAATATCAAGCAAGAGGGCCATGCCGATGTGTCTCCTGGGAGAAAGGAGCACCTATAGGTGTGATTTTCCCTCTAAGGGCATGTGGGTAAGGCCGATTTGTACGAGTCTGAGGGCTGTGGTGTTGGACGTTGTTACACCTCTGACTTCAGCATGGAAGTGAAAAACTGGCAGCTTTAGTGGGTGTGGTAGTTAAAAAAAATCTTCATAAGATGAACCCCAATTACTGACACACCCCATTCACTGTGTCTTGGGTAAAGCCTGGGATGGAGGCTTTTAGGTTGTCTTTACTTCTTTTGAGGTATCTCTGCGCCACATCAGTTACAGCTGTTTTCAGACCTCACCCAGAACGGTTTCGTCCCTCCTTTCCCTATGTGTTGCTCCCTCTGTGTAATTATTTCTCACAGTGCAGCCTCCATCTCCCAAAGGTTACTTTTCTGAAACCTGCTATTATCCCACACAGGGTTATTTACCGCCCTAAGCTTTAGCTGGGGACAGAAGGTCATGCACCTTAGATTGAGCGAGGGACATAGGACCATGTCCCTTAGCTTTAGCTGTCAGATAATGGGCTTTCAGATAAGTGAAGTTCAGATAATGAAGCTGTCTGGCTTTGCCAAGGTCAGCTGGCTCAGCAGGACCTTAGCCACATCGCCCTGTGTCTTACCTGAGCCACTTTAACTTGGGCCCAGTGCGAACAGCACTTTGGTTAAGTTACCGTAGCTGAAGTTGTACTGGGTCCTGCTGA
This sequence comes from Caretta caretta, assembly GCF_965140235.1. Classification (NCBI taxonomy): domain Eukaryota; kingdom Metazoa; phylum Chordata; order Testudines; family Cheloniidae; genus Caretta; species Caretta caretta. The sequence goes on along the minus strand of NC_134206.1, from coordinate 45,522,538 downwards.
ACAAACCAGCTACTGAAGAAGTCTGGTGAACAAGGCAAATGACTGCCTGTAATTGAGGGAACCAGCCAGCTGGCTGTGAAATCTGCAATCAGGATATTCTCCTGGCCAGCTTCTTTGCTTGTCCAAATCTGCCTGGGTGTCGAGGAGGTTATAGGATTCAAGATGTCTCTTGAGAATTTTAGATAGTTGGGGTTCTATTGTATTTAACTGAAGCCAAAGGGATCAATCAGGTGTGGAAAAGGGTGGACCCTTTGTCTGTTTGGGATAAACATTGTGTGAGCGCTGTTTTGGGGTCCATAATCCAGTGTGTAAATGGCAATCGAGCATAAATGCAGTGCTTTCATATGTGGCAACTACAGCTTTGCTCCAATATTTCTTTTCTTAAATAAGGACTAGCAAGTTTGAAAGTCCAAAGATAAGAAGCCTTCTCAGCACAAATACATACAGAAGCATAAAGTTCGTTCGGAGGGCACTCCTTCTAGCAAGTGCTGCTTACCTTTTGAACTTTCAGATAGCTGGTACGAAATAAACAGGGAGTTTCCTCCGACTCGTTTCAGAATGCCAGGGTGCAAGAGTCATCTTTGTGAAGAGGGCCAGCCATGACCTATGCACGACTGTTCCTTAAGCCCTATTCTGAGGGGTTCAGTGGGATTTACACAATGCGCAGGCCCTCTGCGGAGAGGTGAATTTCATCCCATTCACATGACAGAACACAACGGAGTGGAAACAGTTTGTTCCAAAAGGGGACAGGGAAAAAAGATGTACTGCATATTGTTTAGAATGGTATATGGTATAGCTGAGCTTACATATATTCTGAGCTCATACTAGATACAAGATGATATGAAAGCTGGGGCTAATATATAGAACACATTTCTGGGGCCTATATATCATGTGTCATATAATGGTATCCATACTGTTAGTGCGCTAGTGTAGGTTTTGTCTGCGAAAGAAGTGGCCAACAAGAAAAAAGCTTCTTAGTAAATGCACAAAAACACTGAAGTGAAACCTAGTGCAGAGCTCTAGGTGAAGAGAGATCTAGAAGATCCCTCTCACAGCTGGGTCAGATCTGTAGACGTCAAAGGGCAGAATCCAGTAGAAGTTCTCCTTTCATAGTGCACAAAGATCTGCCACCACTTATGGTTTAAATATTTTGGCTTTGGTCCTCTGCTGAACTGAGAGGTGGAGCATTTCAGGGGACTGGTCACAGCTCCCTGACTCTATGGCCAGTTCAGCACCTGGGAGCTGCTGTAAACCCTGCCAGCTGGGAAAAGTACCCAAAGGATCCTCTGCCATCTGGAAATGGCCAGACTGCAGTAGGCTCCAGCCATATTCCCTCCCTATCTCCAACACCCCCACTAAACTATTGCTGTAAGAAAATGGGATGGCACAAGAAATAGCTTTGCCACTTCTGTGCCCACTGGATGTAGAGAGCAAGAGGCCAGCAAATCTGGCCACTTATCTTCAAAACAGGTAGAGTCTGGCCCCAAGATTTGTGTGGTCACTGGTTCATGGAGTTAGAGTTTTTCTGAGACACAGCTCAGATGCCTGTTATTTATAGTTTTCATGGATTAATAGTTTGTAGTCTCTGATCACACAGAGAAATTGTACTGGTTTCAGAGGAACAGCCGTGTTAGTCTGTATTCGCAAAAAGAAAAGGAGTACTTGTGGCACCTTAGAGACTAACCAATTTATTTGAGCATGAGCTTTCGTGAGCTACAGCTCACTTCATCAGATGTTTACCGTGGAAACTGCAGCAGACTTTATATACACACAGAGAATATGAAACAATACCTCCTCCCACCCCACTGTCCTGCTGGTAATAGCTTATCTAAAGTGATCAACAGGTGGGCCATTTCCAGCACAAATCCAGGTTTTCTCACCCTCCACCCCCCCACACAAATTCACTCTCCTGCTGGTGCTAGCCCATCCAAAGTGACAACTCTTTACATAGTCAAGTCGGGCTATTTCCTGCATAGATCCAGGTTTTCTCACATCCCCCCCACCCCCATACACACACAAACTCACTCTCCTGCTGCTAATAGCTCATCTAAACTGACCACTCTCCAAGTTTAAATCCAAGTTAAACCAGAACATCTGGGGGGGGGGGGGTAGGAAAAAACAAGAGGAAACAGGCTACCTTGCATAATGACTTAGCCACTCCCAGTCTCTATTTAAGCCTAAATTAATAGTATCCAATTTGCAAATGAATTCCAATTCAGCAGTTTCTCGCTGGAGTCTGGATTTGAAGTTTTTTTGTTTTAAGATAGCGACCTTCATGTCTGTGATTGCGTGACCAGAGAGATTGAAGTGTTCTCCGACTGGTTTATGAATGTTATAATTCTTGACATCTGATTTGTGTCCATTTATTCTTTTACGTAGAGACTGTCCAGTTTGACCAATGTACATGGCAGAGGGGCATTGCTGGCACATGATGGCATATATCACATTGGTGGATGTGCAGGTGAACGAGCCTCTGATAGTGTGGCTGATGTTATTAGGCCCTGTGATGGTGTCCCCTGAATAGATATGTGGGCACAATTGGCAACGGGCTTTGTTGCAAGGATAGGTTCCTGGGTTAGTGGTTCTGTTGTGTGGTATGTGGTTGTTGGTGAGTATTTGCTTCAGATTGCGGGGCTGTCTGTAGGCAAGGACTGGCCTGTCTCCCAAGACTTGTGAGAGTGTTGGGTCATCCTTTAGGATAGGTTGTAGATCCTTAATAATGCGTTGGAGGGGTTTTAGTTGGGGGCTGAAGGTGACCGCTAGTGGCGTTCTGTTATTTTCTTTGTTAGGCCTGTCCTGTAGTAGGTAACTTCTGGGAACTCTTCTGGCTCTATCAATCTGTTTCTTTACTTCTGCAGGTGGGTATTGTAGTTGTAAGAAAGCTTGACAGAGATCTTGTAGGTGTTTGTCTCTGTCTGAGGGGTTGGAGCAAATGCGGTTGTATCGCAGAGCTTGGCTGTAGACGATGGATCGTGTGGTGTGGTCAGGGTGAAAGCTGGAGGCATGCAGGTAGGAATAGCGGTCAGTAGGTTTCCAGTATAGGGTGGTGTTTATGTGGCCATCGTTTATTAGCACTGTAGTGTCCAGGAAGTGGATCTCTTGTGTGGACTGGACCAGGCTGAGGTTGGTGGTGGGATGGAAATTGTTGAAATCATGGTGGAATTCCTCAAGGGCTTCTTTTCCATGGGTCCAGATGATGAAGATGTCATCAATATAGCGCAAGTAGAGTAGGGGCTTTAGGGGACGAGAGCTGAGGAAGCGTTGTTCTAAATCAGCCATAAAAATGTTGGTATACTGTGGGGCCATGCGGGTACCCATAGCAGTGCCGCTGATCTGAAGGTATACATTGTCCCCAAATGTGAAATAGTTATGGGTAAGGACAAAGTCACAAAGTCACAAAGAAATTGTACTGTAGCCTGATCTAGGGTGTGTTAATAATATTGATTTAATTTATCAATTTAATTTTATTTTAATGGATTTTAATTATTAATAATAATTATTATTATTAATTAGTATGGGTTTTAGGTTCGCCAGTCTGTTTGATCAGAAGATAAAAGTTCTTGTCCCGAATCAGGCTCCACAGAATTTACAAAGGACCCTCGGGGGTATGCCAGGAAGCTCACACTGAGACAGATATAGTCATAAAGACTTTTTACTAAAATCAATGAAATAGTAAGTAAATGGTAAAATAGAGTTACAAAGTTACAACTGTATTACTGTTATTCAAAAGATACATATGGTAATACAATATTATGTGCTGCAAAACTTTGGTTAATATACTCACACCCTGTCTTGATAACCTGGTGTTGAAAGACACAGGACCTCGTCTCTGGCGGTTCAGGTTTCTCACCTCTTGCAGAGGTGTGCAGAGGAAACAAATGTGAAGAGCTCCCGAAGCTAACTTAGAGTTTACTTAACTAACTTAAACTTAAAATTAAAACCTAATAAACAAAACTAAGAACAAAAGTTTAGGGAAACCAAGCTTAGCCTAGTCCCCTTGGAACTTAAATTTTGAAAAGAAAATAAGTACGGCCTACTAATAGTTAATAGCATCGATAGTTAGTTGAAGATGAAGATAAGACAGCGAGGTGGGTCACCTCTTTTATAGGGCACAAGTGCTGGAAATCCTTCATCTTATGCCGAAATTTCATTCCTCACCCACAGAAGTGTTAGGGTACACTTACCCCATGGACTAGTATGTATGTGCGTATTGATGACATGTACGTCCGCACATAAGTTTCCTTGTGGTGTACCTGTTAAGTCTGTGGGTACAACTTCAATCCCCCCCATGCCATTCTTCATTGTCTATTGGTCTAGGTAAGGTCTTAGACATAGGTGTGGGTACTTATCTATTTTAGGTAACAAGATGTAGGTCAACTTTACTTTCTGGGTAAAAGGTCTTAATATCGATATGCTAAGTTTGCCTTAGCTTAACATACAGGTTTTTGGCCCATAGGTCTCTTGCATTACAGCTAAACCTATTACAATACATCAAATACTTAAACTTATAAGAAAAGGTACATTTATGCAAGCAAGCAGATTAATCCTTTAGGCTACAGTACCCAAGCAAAATTATGAAGTTTTAAACCTTGTTGTTACATACCCAAAACACTCACACTCCAGCCATTTCTCTGCTAATTAAGGGCCTGATCACATATACACTTACCCACAAGAATAGCCTCACTCAGGCAAGTATACAACTTTCTATACAACTAAGTCTCCAGTAACTCACACAAGTTTTACAAGATTTGGCCCTAAACGAATAACTCAGATTATCTGGAAGTGTAAATATCATCATGTTTTGCTGACTAGTTGTGATTTACTACTCTTCAATAAAACATACAAATTATTTGACTCAAATTATATTTAGTTCAAATTGTTTTCTAAAGATTAACATTTGAAAGAGATGTCAACAATTTTCACTCTTTAAATTAAGAGTAATAGGCTTTTATAGCACAATATAAAGATATCAACTGGAAAAGCTATGGCCATCAATGGCTCTATTTTTTTCCTTTATCTATTGATATAGCCCTAATTTGACACTTCTGTGTAGAGGAAGATTGTAAACAGGCTGTCGACCCTATAAAGCTAGTTACATTTAGATTAGTCTTACAGCTCACTTAAAGCTCAGTAAAATGACAATTAAATTTACTGATGTGGGCTATAAACCCTCAAGTATCTGAAATTAGCTTCATTCCTACTTATGATACTACAGCTTCATTAGTGTACATATTTATCCCCAGGCCAAGACTGGTCTGGCTGCATGGAAACCTTGTGCGCGTGCATACAAGGGTCTATTGTATTACAATGCCTGGATAATACAGTCCTGTGTACACCTGTATCATCCAGTTGTGTGCAATTCTGTATCATTGCTCCTTCTAGCTGCATTTGCAATTTAGTTTAATAACATGTCCTGTATTTATCCCACTGAGTTTAAACATCAGGAAAATTTAAGTAAACATTTGTCTCAGCAGAAAGAATAATCTATAGGCCTCTTTTATTCAGGCAGTAAATGATTTTGTGTTGTCTTGCTTTGATTTCCACTGTCATCAGGATTAGTACTTGCGAACTGGAGTTAAACATTTTGGTCTAGGTTCTGCCCTGTCCTTGCCCAGGTGCAAGGACCTTCCTCACTTTCTTGCAATTGGAATCCCTGTTCCCATCTAGCAGCCCCAGAGCAGTGCACAAACCAACCTGAAGAGGGCAAGGTGCATGCTCAGACCCCTGTGCCAGAGAGATCCTGGAGACAGAGGTGCCTCCAGAACTTCCTCATGGGCAGGGTGACTCCATACCTGCCCAGCATGCGCTTGTGTCTATCAGGCAATACTTAACTTTTTTTGGTCTCTGTGCATTGGACTTCTGATCAGAGAACCTGGAGAAATATACCCTGCTTAGATAGCTGTACAGGGACAAATGACTCTGCAGAAAAGCTGTTATTGCTTTGGTTAATGTTGGATTATTTGGAGGAAATTTTATATGCACAGGACATTGAGTCAGATGTTTTGCCAGACTTAGTTTTGAAAGACTGAAAATGCATCTAGACACAAAAAGAGACAGTCAAGTCCCATATGTAAGCAGCAGCACCTGGTCACGTTTAGGGGCTGTGGGCCAAAGACTGTGGTCAGTAAAAAAGGATTGGCTCCACCTGTTTGACAAAGGCAGCATTTAGGATTGCTCTGCATATTGGTTTGACATTTCCCAGGTACTGAACACATGGAAAACAAGACAAAAATGAATTCCTGTAAAACTCCACAAGGGTCTGGTAATAATTCACACTCCTCATCTATAGCACCTTCTAGGCAAGAATCTCAATTTGCTTTGCAACCATTAGTTAATGTAGCCTCACATAGCCCCTATGCAGCAAGTATAGTCATCATACCTTCACACATGGGGAAACTGAGGTACAGAGAGGTTAAGTGACTGGCCCAAGGTCAATAGCAGAGTCAAGAAGGGAGCCCAGGCCTAATTCTCTGCTATGTTCTTTAGTCAGCCACAAGATCCTGCCGCCATATGCTGCTAAAGTGATCAGAGTCAGAACCATGTGCTGCGTGGGTCTGCCTCACACTGCTGTCCCTAATTAAGGTACATGTCCTGAAGGCTCTCATACCTGTTTAGCAGGTCACAGCGAGGCCAATTTGGCTTTTACCAACTCTTCGCTAGCTAATAGTGGGCGTAAACGAGTACTGAGAGCTAGACTCTCTCCTCTGGAAGAGAAAAGCTTTACAATTCAGTTCACGCTGGTAGAGTTTAGAAGCTGAAATTCTTCAGATTCTTTTCAATTAGTGATTTTTCAACTATTTTTTAGATATTGATGGCCAACGGGTGCTAGGCCCTCTACAAATATATATGAGAGCGCATCGTCCTTCCTTCAGGTTACCTACACTTTATTCTCAGATCTGGGCAGAATAGTTCATACACCCCTCTAGAGCAGCTGCTCATTGTGCAAGCTCAAGAGCTGGCTGAAATCTTGCAGAGACTGTTAAAGAAGTGTGATTCAGGGAGGCATTTGAAAGTGGTGGTCCTCGTGTCGCTGGAACTGGGACTCAGTAATCTTGTGAAATGGGCATTTGTCAGCAGCTTTACAGTCTACATAAAATTCCTGATTCGAAAGCAATTATATTTTGGCTTGCACAGCCTCTCTTGTTAGTAAGGGAAAAGCTCAGGAACAGTTCAAGGGCATGTTTGCAGATAGTAAGGAGATAGAATTGCACAGAAAATAAATCCACAAAAACTGAGATCAGAGTTCACTTTTGATCACTGCCTATCAATATGTACACATGAAATAAAACAGACTCCCCGTGCATGTTCCAAAACATGACACTCCTTCGGTGCCTTTTTCCATGTAGTTTAAATGCTTTGCCTAAGATCTCATTGGAATTTAAATATTTATGATCATTAAATTCTTGGGGAGAAGAGAGATTTCTCTTCAAATCATCTATTATTTATATAGTGCTGTAAGTGATCATAGCTCAGTCAACACTTAAAATCCCTGCCCTAATAAACTTACAGAGTTAAACAATAGAGTTGAACAGGAACAGCACAGAACAACTCAGCACAGAACTGAGCAGCTATATATATATATATATATATATATTTTTTTTTTTACAAGCACACAATTGAGTAAGTGTCTGTGCTCATTAATGGATAAGATTCTTTAACTCCTACCTATGTGAAGTAGCATATTCACTTAAATCTCAATCCAAGCCCATTGAAGCCAAAGGGAGTTGGCCTGGGCCATCAGAGCTAGATTTCAGCATGAATCTCTACCCTGAGCAAGGGGTAGCACGTAACTGTGCTACTACGGGAACACACCAGGGAATGAATTGGGACTCACTTACAATTTCTTCCACAACACCCCTTGCCCAATAAGGAAGTTATCAGCTATTGCTCAATACAGGTAATATCTCACTTTCTCTTCAGTGCCAGCTGAACTCTCCTTACTCTTGCGGGGCGGGGAGGGGGGTGTCAAGGCTCTGCCCATTCCTCTCCCCTGCCCATCTGCATGGGAGCAGGAATTGTAGCTCCATGGAGCCTTCTCTACCCCATGCAGAGCAAAAGACAGTCTTGCACTTAAGAAATTCCATTGACCTCAACAGGACTATTCACATAAATAGGAGCTACTCAACATAATGGCTTCAGAATCCGGTCCTTGTATATTCCCACAAGGTGCCATGCACCCAGGAAATCTCTAGCCGTATAAAATTAGGAGAGATTTACACTGTTCTGAGAGAGTGCTTGAATATTATTGAAAGCTGCACCAATGCAGCAGAAATGCAACAAAATGGAATCTATTGACACCCAAATGAACACACATTCCAGATGGAACACATGCTCAGCTCTCCTCTCTTCAAAACAGAGGTAGGTGTTTCTCACATGCTCATCCCTGAATTTTACACCCCATATTATTGTATCCCTTCAACTGCACAGTTGGCTTATAAATTGCTTATGCAAATATTTTAAAAATCAGTTTGTGACAAAAAGTGGAGTAGGTTTTTGTTTTGTCCCCCCCCCCCCCCCCAGTAATAAAACACTTACATTTTCAGGAAAGCTAGAAATTAAAAGGCTTGGCTAGAAAATTACAATTACGTAGCTGTTCCTAGTTTCACATCCATGTCCCTATTTTGAAATCTGCTGTGTAGCAATACTGCCATCTTGTGTAGAATAGGAGGTTGTATTTTATTTGGCTTAGCAGGTTTCCTTTCCAATATAGGAACTAATCACAGAACTCCTAATAGAGCCTATTCCTCAAAGTCTACTGCAGTTGCTTACCAATTTGCCCCTTTTATAGTTCTTCTTTATCATTAATATAGCTTCATAAATTTTGTTTTTCAGACATAAATGAAGGCAAATTCATGCCTTCAAATGCATGCATTCAAATTTCTCTTTCATCTAGATTTCTCTGCCTACAGATGCTGCAATAGTCCTTCCTGTACAATATGGCTTTTGAATTTGAGACGGTTACCACCTATATTGCCACTCACTCAGCTTCCATACCTGGTACATCTAGAAAAGGTCTCCTCCCTAACATCTACTGTTCTCAAACCAGATCATGAGGCTTTGGGAATCTTTTGGGTCTCTATTCAGACATCTCATATCTCTGTAATGCCATATTTGCCACCACTTCTATGGGGTTGTGACACTACCCAGGATATTACAATCTGGACTGATGAACGGCTGTGTCCCCTCGTGAGAGCAACCACTTCTGGTATGTACGTTACTCCCAGTTACATTGTATGAGGGCTACAGAGCCAGCCACTCTTGAATTACACTGCAGAGCAACACCAACAAATTCCCAGTCCCAGACTTTCCTCCAGAAATGTGCATCTTAAGAACATAAGAACAGCACTACTGGGTCAGACCAAAGGTCCATCTAGCCCATTATCCTGTCTTCTGACAATGGCCAATGCCAGATGCTTCAGAGGGAATGAACAGAACAGGTAATCAAGTGATCCATCCCCTGTTGCCCATTCCCAGCTTTTGGCAACAGAGGCTAGGGACACTTCAGAGCATGGTTTTGCATCCCTGACCCTCCTGGCTAAACACCACTGTTGGACATATCTTCCATGAACTTATCTAGTTCTTTTTTGAATCCCACCATAGTCTTGGCTTCAAAACATCGTCTGGCAAAGAATTCCACAGGATGACTGTGAGTTGTGTGAATACTTCCTTTTGTTTGCTTTAAATCTGCTGCTTATTAATTTCATTTGGTGACCCCTAGTTCTTGTGTTATGAGAAGGAGTAAATAACACTTCCTTATTTACTTTCTCCACACTTCCTTACTTACTTTCTGCTCTCTCCCAAACAATACAAAGCAGTTTCCTTTGTTCTTCGGGTGTTGTGAATGCTGTGGGTAGAGAGAAAGGGATAGATAATTTGGGGCATGTTTTCTCCCTTCTTATACATTCTCTTCTTAAAGAATCATCTCTAGCTGGGGTTCAGGAGACAAAGTTTGTGTGAACAGGAACCCCCCGCTGTTTCTTTGTCAAGATGTAAATTTTTTGCCCACACCCTCTTTTCTGCCAAAGAATGGCCACTAAACCAGGTGATGGTCTATTTGATTTCATTGACACCTGCCTGAGATGTTGGCTAGTCTTTCATCTATGGGGAACTTGGAACATTCCTTAGTAATACCATATAATAGAATTTTATATCTTATAATTTTATATCTTTACCTACAATGCTGCCACACATTTTGCCAGGACAATAATGATCAGCAAATTGTGAGTTTTCAAAGGATACCTCACAAGGCATACTTTGTACAAGTTTTATCATAGTCCTATAAAAGGGGTGAGCATAGAGGTACAGACTGTCACAGGGGTGTCGTGATATCTATCTGCAGAAATGGAATGTGGAGACTGATGTTAAAACCATACTTGCTTATTTTTTGCTTCACAGACTCAGCTTCTCTGGGAAGGATCTGAACAAGTCCAAAGAGGAAGCAAAAAAAAAAAAAAAATCCAAAGACTTAGCAGCCTATTTTCAGGTCCCGGGATCCAAGAGGAGCAGAAGAAATGGATGTTTGGAGGGAGTCAGCTTAGTGGAGTGCACCTTGTGGTGGAAGACAAGAAGCCAAGGATGTAGGAAAGAATGCAGTGGAGGGATACAACCACAGAGTCAAAAAGAAGTGAGGGATGAGTGAGCTGGAAGGGGAGGACAAAGTGGCTAAGAACAGAGGAACTGCAGGTCATGGAAAGGCCAGCCGAGGCAGTGGGAGATGGTGAGTAATGAAGGACATGAACTAGAGATAAGAGACAGAAAATGTGTATATGTGGAGATCAGAGGAAAGCATTATTTAGTGATGTGTGTAATGCCAGCAGGGAGCAAAGAGAGGCATGTGTGATTACAGAAATAACTGGCTTTATTAGTGGTAACCCAGAATTAGACACAGTCCACGCTACTTCCAGGCATAATAAAATTTACAAAATTAACCTTTACAGAGCAACCAGTACATCTCCCCACTTCTAGCTTCAGAAACACTTTACATTCTGAAGACCCCAATGAGGCCTAAGTATAAACTTTAATGCAAGTAGAGTACCTGAGCCTGCTAACAGGATTATTCGGCTACCCCTATTGCTGGATCTCGATTCATCTATTCTGCTTCTTGCTGCTCAGAATCTTTACTTTTTTAATCCCTCTCCCCACCTCTGTTTACTCTAGCCATGGCCTTATTCTTATTTTTCGTCTACTTGTTCTCTGACTCCAGCCTTAGCTTTTTTCATCCTTTTGATTTTATGCTTGGTCTTTTCCTCCTTTGTCCCTTTGGCTTTAATCTTGCATCATCTTCCCCATGGCCTTAGACTAGCTTTATTTTCGTCTCAACCTTTTCCTGGATTTCCACATTCTCTACCTCAGGACTCCTCTGAGAAGCTAATTCACAAAGTGACCAGGGCAGACCCTCCCCTTCCACATCATCAGGTCTATATCAAGATTTATGAAGGGCAGCTTTGTCTATCTTCAACTTCCAGGCACTGGATCTTGTCATACCTTTATCTGCTAGACTGAAGAGCCCTGTAGTTTCAAATTTCTGTTCCCCATGTAGGTACTTATAAACTGATCAAGTTACTGCTTACTCTTCTGTCAGGGTTCCCTCCCCACTCTGAACTCTGGGGTACAGTTGTGGGGACCCACATGAAAGACCCCCTAAGCTTATTTCTACCAGCTTAGGTTAAAAACTCCCCAAGGCACAAATCCCTTCTCATCCTTGGACGGTATCGCTGCCACTACCAAGTGAGCTAGACAAAGATTCAAGGAAAAGAACCACTTGGAGTTCCTGTTCCCCAAAATATTCCCCCCAAGCTCCTTCACCCCCTTTCTTGGGGAGGCTTGAAAATAATATCCTCACCAATTGGTACAGGTGAGCACAGACCAAATCCCTGGGTTTTTAAGACACTAAAACCAATCAGGTTTCAGAGTAACAGCCGTGTTAGTCTGTATTCGCAAAAAGAAAAGGAGTAGTTGTGGCACCTTAGAGACTAACCAATTTATTTGAGCATGAGCTTTCAATAAATTGGTTAGTCTCTAAGGCGCCACAAGTACTCCTTTTCTTAAAACCAATCAGATTCTTAAAAAAAACCCAGAACTTTATTATAAAGAAAAAAAAGTAAAAGAAGCAAAAATCAGGATGGAAGGTAATTTTACAGGGTAATCAGATTCAAAACACAGAGGATTCCCCTCTAGGAAAAACTTCAAAGTTACAGAAAACAGGGATAAACTTCCCTCTAAGCATAGGGAAAATTCGCAAGCTAAAACAAAAGATACTCTAACGCATTTCCTTGCTATTACTTACTATTCCTGTAATTTAGATGTATCATTCAGTAGGAGCTGGATTACTTACTTGGTCTCTCTCTTTGTCTCAGAGAGAACACACACAGATCACAAAACAAAGCCTTCCCCCCTCCCAGATTTGAAAGTATCTTCTTTCCCCATTGGTCCTTCTGGTCAGGTGCCAACTAGGTTAATTGAACTGATTAACCCCTTACAGGTAAGGGGATTCTGTACCTCTGGCCAAGAGGGATTTTATATTACTGCATACATAAAGGTTGTTACCCTTCCCTTTATATTTATGACAGCTTCTCTTTGTTAAGCTAAATAGACTGAGTTCCCTGAGTCTGTCACTCTCAGGCATATTTTCTAATCCTTTAGATAATTGTTGTGGCTCTTCTCTGAACCTTCTTCAATTTATTGACATCCTTCTTGAATTGCTGACACCAGAATGGGACACAATATCCAGGAGCAGTCACACCATTGCCAAATATAAAGTTAATAGAACCTCCCTACTCCTCCTTAATATTCTACTGTTTATTAGAGCCATTGCATAAGGACTGCATAAGCCCTTTTGGCCACAGCATTGCACTGCTTATTGCCATTAATTATACTACCCCCTTTAATTCTTTAAGATTGAGTCCCATATCAGTCATTCCATTACTTTTCCCAGGATTTATGTCAAACTGACAGACCTGTAATTACTCAGATCATCCCATTTACCCCTTCTAAATATTGGCACATTAGCTTTCTTCCAATCTTCTGGAACTTCCCCACTGTTCAAAGATTCTACTGGACAAAACAACATTAATGGTTCTAAGATCCCCTTGGCCAGCGTTTTGGATAGCTCTGTTCCAGTCTTCCCCCTCCAAGAACAGCATCTTCACTGTTTAATACACATTCTTCTGATCTCGAGTTAGGCCTTATCAGAATCTGCATCATCTCCCATGGTGTATATATAAGGAAATTGACTTAGTTGGCAGACTGAAATACAATATTAACCATTACAAAAGTGAATGTAGCACTTTTTGTATAGGTAACAGTAGAGTTACTAAGTTTTTCTGACTTTGATGAGTAATATAACCTATAGGAATATCCTCCCTATTCCAGGACGCAGCGGGTAAAATCCTGGACCCATCAAGGTCAATGGTAAATCTCCTGTTGATTTCAATGGAGCCAGGATTTCACCCACTGTTTTGAGTATTTTTTTTTAAACTGAAAGTGTGAAACCGCTATTCAGCTGCCATCTAACTCTGGAGGCATCTAAAATCCCCAGGCATTAAGTTTCTGCCAGTGGGCATGCACACAGATGCTTCAGTCTAGTCCCCAGGGTGCCTACACCCCTGCGGGATCCTCAACTAAATATTCCCCTGCATATTTCAAACTGTGGGGCCTAATTGCTTAGAAATTCTCACAGCACCACCTAAACCCACACAAGATGACGAGGAGATGGCAGCCCCCCTCCCATAGTCTTTCGCTCAGTGGTTAGGGCACTCACCCGGGCTGTAGGATACCCAGATTCAATTCCCCCCTCTACCTAATGTGGTGCAGGGATATAAACTCATGACACCATCACTCAAGAGAGTGCTGTAACTGCTCCCCCTCATGGAACATCACAATCTCTTCTATTGAAACGGTCCCACTGTGTAGAAATAATGAAATATACATTAGACCAGAAAGAGAACGATGCTATAGTCCACTGGTTAGGGCACTGACCTGGGAGGTGGCTGACCCAAACTCAAATCCCTGCACCACAATAGGTGGGGGATGGTAAATTGAACCTGGGACTCCCACATTCTGGGTGAGTGCCCCAACAGCTGGGCTAAAAGTTGAGTCCTCATAGTTCAAGGAGAGGGTTCCAAGCAGCCTCTGCATCTCCCTCCAGCCAGATTTAGGCACTAAGACCCCTAAGGGAGCAGGACGTAGGGCACACCCCGCTCAGCATTTCCTGTTGGCTAGCTTAGGTGGTTCTGCTCAGCTTGCTAGCTTGTGTGGATCCCAATTCTTAGGCACCTATTTCACCCCATGCATTGTAGAGGAATCCTGGGCACCTAACTCAGTGTTCTGGCTGGCTAGGTGTCTAAAAGTTAGGGGGGTGCAACATTTAAGTCCCTTTGTGGATCTAGGCTCAGTGTCTCTGGTCAGTCACAGTGAATGATTGAGGCAATAAAACCTGTTTTATTGCTGACTCTGTGTTAAAAGCTGATGTGAAGAGCCACATAGTGGAAGCCATTTGCCATGCTCAACAAGCTTTATTGGTCCAACAAGACCCAGGAACTGTATAGTGTATTATTACAGGCCATCCAGACTGGCACCATAACTACTGACATACCTATAGCTTTTAATAAGAACTATAAATATGGATATTCAAAAATGTTTTTCAAATGCAGCATTTCCTTCCCATTGGGAAGTGCATTCTGTCAGAGTACAAATAAATGATAAACAAATATTAAGGATTTGTCCTTTGTCTAATTTTCTGGGTGCATGCTTAATGTGTTTAAAAAAATGTATGGGGGGAGGGGAAGTTCCAAGGGAAAAAGTTTTTAAAAAAACACACACACACACATATACAATGAACTTTTAATTCCCTGGCAAGTAATGCAAGTCTCTCTTTGTATTTTTGTCTATTCAGTGTTCTATTTACAAGTTTCTTTACTGTGTAACATGCACCTATTCATTACTGTATTTTGTTAATTGTATGCTCTAAGTCTAAGGGTGAAATTCTCCCACGTGTAGAGAGCCCACATGACAGTTGCTGTCTTAGGCACAGGAAAGGCTGAACCGAGGACACACAAAGCTAAAAGCATGAGTTACCACATCTTAAAGCTAAAGAACCAAGGTTCTTCAGCTGGCTCTGTGACAGACTAATATCTAGCACTGTACAATTTTTTTTTTTTTGGTTCACTAAACTGAATGCGTCATTTGAGCTATTTTAAAATAAATTTTCAATAAAATTCAGGTAAATCTCAAAATGAAAATTCATTTCAATAAAAAATTGAAATGTTTCAGTTTTAAAATGTCAAAATGAACTTTTGATTTTTTTTGGAGTCCTTCCCCCATCCACTCAAAACAATTCAGAAAATTTGACACAAATTTTGCCAAATGTTTTGTTTAACTTGAATCTCCATTTTTCAGTGAAAAAAGTATTGGCTGAGAAATTTCATCCATCTGTACTTATATCCTCTGCAGTATCGGGCACAGAGGGTAACCTGTAATATATATTTACCATGGGTTACGCTCACAAGACCCTGTGTCAAACTGTCCTGCAGTTCCCCTGTGACTCAAGAGCACAGGTATCAACCTGAGAGCAGATTGAAAAAGCAGGGCACAAACCCCAAACTGGCTGTGAGTTCGATACATAGATTCCAACCAACTCGTTATCGAGTGTAAACTCGTCAGGCACTGTAACAGCCTTAACATGGAGTCATAGACAGTCGCCTTGGGTACTCCAATCTGTTTTGCCACCCAGGTGAGCCTGCCTTTGTGATATAGTCCCTTACACCAAAATAAATAAATAAATAAAATAAAAAATCACAGTGATATTCAGGTTACTCCCAGTCCCAAAGGACCAGTCACTAGCCCCAGGTCAATTGCACTGTAGATCTCACACCAAAGACAATGCTTGTAGCCAATCCTATAACAAATTCTCTAAATTATTATGTAGGAAAAGGCAATGAGAGTTATTTACAAGATTAAAGCAAATAAACGAATACGCACAAATGAGTTACAATCTTAACTTTTGAAAG
This sequence comes from Caretta caretta, assembly GCF_965140235.1. Lineage (NCBI taxonomy): Eukaryota > Metazoa > Chordata > Testudines > Cheloniidae > Caretta > Caretta caretta. The sequence continues at coordinate 45,506,531 of NC_134206.1, read as the reverse complement.
TTAATAGAAGAATAGAAGCTTCTATAATAAGCAAGCTCTGTATGTCCTTTAGGGCTAACCCAGGCTAAGAGCTAGGGGTCTCTTACTTATGCTGAGTAACCTTGCCCCAGAGTCCAAGCAGCAATGAGATACAGTTCCTCCTTGTTAGGGGTTTTTATTCCCTCCCCCCCTTCTCCTTTGAAGCCGCAAACTCTGCTGATGGGAGGAATTCACTTGCAAAGAACCATTTTCATGAGTGGGGCAGGGGGAGCGTAAAAGTCTTTTGTCTGTTTTAATGTTTTACTTTAGTCTGTCTGGTGACAATGGGCCTTCCATGTTGGGCAGGATATAACACCCTCTGCTGGAGACCAGCACTTCACACTTGTCAGTGATTCTCCCCTGGTGATTTACAGAGGCTTACGCTGCCAACGCTCATATGTTACTTTACAGTATGGAATACAAACGTTGTAAGTGAGATTAGTGCATGCAGCAACTCACAAGCATTCAATTCAGCCTAAACACAACGTCATTCTAGTACCTATTATAGCAATACTAACAAACAGGTGAGCCAAACTCTTTTCAGCTATGTATTTGTCAGTATTCAACTGAGGCACGGGGGCCTTCGCCCAAACTGGCATCTGGTATGCCACCGTCACACCATGCTCTCTCTCTCTCTCTCTCTCTCTCTCTCTCTCTCTCTCTCTCTCTCTCTCACACACACACACACTACAGCTAAATCCTTTATTTAGGGCTTATCTACACAGCAAAATTAGTGCATGGTAAGCTAGGGTGTGAATTTAAAGTGTATTAGCTACCTGGCACCAATTCCCTGTCTGGACTCTCTTACTGCACATTAAGGGTGTCCTCAGGTGGTTTATCTTAATACACTGCCAGGCTAATGCACACAGAGGCACTCTTAGGCCAGGTCTACACTTAAAAATGTAGATCAATGTAGCTATATCACCAAGGGCCATTAGGTTGACCTAACCTCCTGCACAGATGTAGCTAGGTCAATGGAAGGATTCTGTCGGAGAGAAGGATTAACTACATTGATGGAAAAACCCCTTCCATTGACGCGGGAAGCATCTACATGGCTGCACTACAGCTACCTGCAGCTCTAATGCTGTTGCAGCATAGTGTAGATATACTGTAAGGGTGCAGGAAGTGTGTCCATACAAGGAGTTAGTTTGGACTAACTAGTGAGCACTAATGAGTGTCCACCAGCTTCTGCAGGCTTCCTCCCCATGCCCAGGTAGACAAGCCCTTGAGTCCAGGATTATTTATTTATTTAAAGGACTTTATTGTGGGGAGGGATGGGGGGCAACAGAATAGACTTGGGAAAGCCAGCAATCAGTGTCTATTAGATAGCACTCCCACCCCACAGGGTGTCTTAGCAATGTTCTTAAGATCAACCCTCCTCTCATGGTTGAGAGTGGCTAAGGAGGCAATGTGTTCTGGCATTAGTCAGTCACTTTCCTCCTCCCCTGCTCCCCACTCCCTGTTTGTTGTCCAGGATTGTTGGTGTCCACAATTCAGGCAAGTCAGTCTCCAGCCCCTAAGAGAAGGGCTGCCTGGGCTGCTCCAGGGGCTCTATCACCTAAGCCAGCATTGATGCTGGGTAGAAAGGCCAGCAGCAATGTCCTTCTGCTAGGCTGCTGCTCTCTCTGCTATCTGTCACCTTGAAAATCACCTCTGCTCTGGGCTGAGTCTTCAGAGAGGGCTAAAGGGAATAAGACCCTTACCAGGATCTTTGTCACCAGGAAGGCAAACCCAACAGGATCCTCTTTCCTCTCCTCCTCCCTTTAGCCATATCCAGCTTCCCTTACCCAGCTGTGTTCGACTGTGGTTTTGGTCAGGGTGACTGCTCACTCCAGGCACATTTAGTGCTGTTCACTGATCCTTTAGTTTCCCAACAGGCATAATAAAGTTTCATCACCCCCAAAGGTCAACCAAAATGACCCAAATTGTCACAAACAGAAATGGGAAGGAGACCTGGCTCATTCATCATTTTGCCCTTGCTCACCAACAGATGCAGTCAGAGAGCTCCCTCCTCTGTGCAGCTTCTGGCCATCTGACCCTGGGTTGCTATTCTCCCTGTTCACCAACAGGTGTCAATAGCAAATTCCCAACTTTCTAGGGCTCTGGGCAACATGGCTTATACAGACCTGTGAATTTAGGGCCCAGTTCTCTGGTGCTGTTCTGTGCTTGTAGAGAAGAGAGAGATGTTGCCAAGATTCACCCAAACCTTTATCCCTTTTTTGCATATTTCATGTTTTCTGGATATTTGTACAGATCTTCTATGCCCCCCATTATCATTTGGAGGCAACGTGCCCTGCTGATTTCTGTGGTATTGCACCATTGTGGCTACAATGCTGCAGTTATCTAGACTTGAGGTAACAAAGGTAGTGTCAACTGTGCTGAGGTCTGCATCCAAGAGTATCAGACACAATCATTTGGCCAATCAAAGATGAAAGCAATTACATTCTGGGAGTCCAGGAACAGCCGAGAGAGTTTCCCAGGGGCATGAAAGGAGTATTTTACACAGGAGTCACACTGGTAAGTACAAAAGTAATTTTATCCCAAAATTAGTCAAAAGAAATAATCATAAAGGCCAGATGATAACCAATGGTTTCTTGAGGTATTATTGCAAGTGCATTACCCCAGAACTGACACATCAGTGTTCTCTCCATACCTTAGGGGAGGCCATGATTTAGATAAGATAATTCAAGTCAGTAATAATGAATACATTATGCTACAAAAAAAGTGGAAAAAAAGCAGCAATAAATCATCAGTTCTTCTGTGGCGTCTCCCTTGTAGCGAGCTTCCAATGGAGGCTGCACCTTTTATCAAGACTAGGACCTGCTGCCTGTAGGAATCACTTGTCTAAACGAGCTGAAACAGACTTCAATTATTGCCAAGGTTAATGGGATGATCCTGACATTTTACTGATAGCTGAATAAAGTTGGTTTAAAGGCCCTGCAGGTGAATCTTCCTGTAGTTTATTGTACATTAACTAAAACAGTTTTTGACCAGACAAAGATAAATTATCTTGGTTGAACCAGGCATGGTGTGGAGGGAGGCACAATGCAAATTTCCAGGCTCACTCCTACTCAGCCAATACAACTAACGATCTGAAGCAGTCCCCTCTTTTCCAGCCGTAATCCCCCACAAGCACAACTTTGTCAAAGCACCTAGGGCCAGAGCTGAAGTTTCATTTGCTGACTCATTTCAACCAATGGGACTGAAGTATGCAAATGAACTAGAGGGAGAATGAGCCATGACTGTCTGAGTCATCACTGACATCACAATACCACTGCTCAGTTTATAAGTGAAACTAAAACGTCAGAGTGTGGTTCTATCTTGAGCTAGATCAAGTTTTCCAAACTCATACTTCAAAATATAGTTTTATAATGGCAAGACAGAGGACAAGCTTTCAGAATCCCTTCTTGTCATAAATATAAAGGGAAGGGTAAACCCCTTTGAAATCCCTCCTGGCCAGGGGAAAGCTCCTCTCACCTGTAAAGGGTTAAGAAGCTAAAGGTAACCTCGCTGGCACCTGACCAAAATGACCAATGAGGAGACAAGATACTTTCAAAAGCTGGGAGGAGGGAGAGAAACAAAGGGTCTGTGTCTGTCTATAAAAAGAAAAGGAGTACTTGTGGCACCTTAGAGACTAACCAATTTATTTGAGCATGAGCTTTCGTGAGCTACAGCTCACTTCATCGGATGCATACTGTGGAAACTGCAGCAGACTTTATATATACACAGAGAATATGAAACAATACCTACTCCCACCCCACTGTCCTGCTGGTAATAGCTTATCTAAAGTGATCATCAGGTTGGGCCATCACTTTAGATAAGCTATTACCAGCAGGACAGTGGGGTGGGAGGAGGTATTGTTTCATATTCTCTGTGTGTATATAAAGTCTGCTACAGTTTCCACGGTATGCATCCGATGAAGTGAGCTGTAGCTCACGAAATCTCATGCTCAAATAAATTGGTTAGTCTCTAAGGTGCCACAAGTACTCCTTTTCTTTTTGCGAATACAGACTAACACGGCTGTTACTCTGAAACCTGTCTGTCTATAGTCTGTCTTTGTCGGGGATAGACCAGGAATGGAGTCTTAGAACTTTTAGTAAGTAATCTAGCTAGGTATGTGTTAGATTATGATTTCTTTAAATGGCTGAGAAAAGAATTGTGCTGAATAGAATAACTATTTCTGTCTGTGTATCTTTTTTGTAACTTAAGGTTTTGCCTAGAGGGGTTCTCTATGTTTTTGAATCTAATTACCCTGTAAGATATCTACCATCCTGATTTTACAGGGGGGATTTCTTCATTTCTATTTACTTCTATTTTTATTAAAAGTCTTCTTGTAAGAAACTGAATGCTTTTTCATTGTTCTCAGATCCAAGGGTTTGGGTCTGTGGTCACCTATGCAAATTGGTGAGGCTTTTTATCCAACATTTCCCAGGAAAGGGGGGGGTGCAAGTGTTGGGAGGATTGTTAATTGTTCTTAAGATCCAAGGGTCTGGGTCTGTAGTCACCTTGGCAAATTGGTGAGGCTTTTTACCAAACCTTGTCCAGGAAGTGGGGTGCAAGGTTTTGGGAAGTATTTTGGGGGGAAGGACGCGTCCAAACAGCTCTTAGAATCATAGAATATCAGGGTTGGAAGGGACCCCTGAAGGTCATCTAGTCCAACCCCCTGCTCGAAGCAGGACCAATTCCCAGTTAAATCATCCCAGCCAGGGCTTTGTCAAGCCTGACCTTAAAAACCTCTAAGGAAGGAGATTCTACCACCTCCCTAGGTAACGCATTCCAGTGTTTCACCACCCTCTTAGTGAAAAAGTTTTTCCTAATATCCAATCTAAACCTCCCCCACTGCAACTTGAGACCATTACTCCTCGTTCTGTCATCTGCTACCATTGAGAACAGTCTAGAGCCATCCTCTTTGGAACCCCCTTTCAGGTAGTTGAAAGCAGCTATCAAATCCCCCCTCATTCTTCTCTTCTGCAGGCTAAACAATCCCAGCTCCCTCAGCCTCTCCTCATAAGTCATGTGTTCTAGACCCCTAATCATTTTTGTTGCCCTTCGCTGGACTCTCTCCAATTTATCCACATCCTTCTTGAAGTGTGGGGCCCAAAACTGGACACAGTACTCCAGATGAGGCCTCACCAATGTCGAATAGAGGGGAACGATCACGTCCCTCGATCTGCTCGCTATGCCCCTACTTATACATCCCAAAATGCCATTGGCCTTCTTGGCAACAAGGGCACACTGCTGACTCATATCCAGCTTCTCGTCCACTGTCACCCCTAGGTCCTTTTCCGCAGAACTGCTGCCTAGCCATTCGGTCCCTAGTCTGTAGCGGTGCATTGGGTTCTTCCGTCCTAAGTGCAGGACCCTGCACTTATCCTTATTGAACCTCATCAGATTTCTTTTGGCCCAATCCTCCAATTTGTCTAGGTCCTTCTATATCCTATCCCTCCCCTCCAGCGTATCTACCACTCCTCCCAGTTTAGTATCATCCGCAAATTTGCTGAGAGTGCAATCCACACCATCCTCCAGATCATTTATGAAGATATTGAACAAAACCGGCCCCAGGACCGACCCTTGGGGCACTCCACTTGATACCGGCTGCCAACTAGACATGGAGCCATTGATCACTACCCGTTGAGCCCGACAATCTAGCCAGCTTTCTACCCACCTTATAGTGCATTCATCCAGCCCATACTTCCTTAACTTGCTGACAAGAATACTGTGGGAGACCGTGTCAAAAGCTTTGCTAAAGTCAAGATACAATACATCCACTGCTTTCCCTTCATCCACAGAACCAGTAATCTCATCATAAAAGGCAATTAGATTAGTCAGGCATGACCTTCCCTTGGTGAATCCATGCTGGCTGTTCCTGATCACTTTCCTCTCATGCAAGTGCTTCAGGATTGATTCTTTGAGGACCTGCTCCATGATTTTTCCAGGGACTGAGGTGAGGCTGACTGGCCTGTAGTTCCCTGGATCCTCCTTCTTCCCTTTTTTAAAGATTGGCACTACATTAGCCTTTTTCCAGTCATCCGGGACTTCCCCCATAACTTCCCCAGTAACCAGTATTAGTTTGGTGGTGGTAGCGGCCAGTCCAAGGACAACGGGTGGAATATTTTGTACCTTGGGGAAGTTTTGACCTAAGCTGGTAAAGATAAGCTTAGGAGGTTTTTCATGCAGGTCCCCACATCTGTACCCTAGAGTTCAGAGTGGGGGAGGAACCTTGACATGGTGGCATAGTGGTGGGATTAACCTGAAATCATTTTGAGATCCAGTTGAGATTTTTTGAACTAGAAATACAGATTTTAAAAAGGAAAATTTTTTTTCCTTTGGAAAGGAAGTCCAGAAAGCAGCTGAAACTGAAAGCAGCTTGTTTTTTCTCTGCTTTGTGGCCAAGCAGAGACAAAAGGGGATTATCTTTGTGAATTGCAGGTTTTCTTTGCCTGGAGGCAGGGTACTTAACTCCTGCAGGGAAATTCACAGTCTTCCAACCCAGAGTTTTTTTTTTTCTTTTCTTCCTAAAAGTAAATAGGGTGTGTGTGTTCTACCCATTTGCTTTTTCTTTGGGCTGGGTAAGCAGGTTTCCAAATAGTTGGAGGTTTTTTGCTTTAATTTGGGCCCAGAGCAGAGACAAGGAAATTGTCTTTTTCTGTAGGCTGACAATCACTATCAGAGAATAGGTATTCTATTCCAGCACAGCAAAATTTTACAGCCAAGTTTTGTTTGTTTATTTCTAAACCTCGGGTGTAAAGTTAGTTAAAAACAGAGAGGTTAGAATGACCAAATCTGCAGCTCGACTACAGCTGGAATTAGCCAAATTTCAGGCTGAGGAAAAACAAAGGGAACATGAAAGACAGATAGAACTCATGCGGCTGAAGAAGGAGGAGAAGGAAGAAGAGAGGAAGCATGTGGAGGAGGTGGAGAGGATAAAGGCCCGACAGAATATACCAACAAACCCGAGCAATCCTTCTCCAGGTACCACTTCCCATCCCAGAAAGTTCCCCACCTACAAGGCAGGTGACGATACTGAGGCCTTCTTAGAAAACTTCGAAAGGGCCTGCCTTGGGTACAACATCTCTACTGACCAATACATGGTAGAGCTGAGGCCGCAGCTCAGTGGATCCTTAGCTGAGGTGGCAGCTGAAATGCCTAAAGAACACATGAACAAGTATGAACTGTTTAAATCCAAGGCGAGAGTCAGAATGGGGATAACACCCGAGCAGTCTCGTCGGAGGTTCAGAGCCCTAAGGTGGAAACCAGACATGTCATTTACCCGACATGCCTACCGCATTGTGAAACATTGGGATGCCTGGATATCAGGAGCAAGTGTTGAATCTCCAGAAAATTTGCCCTTCCTAATGCAAATGGAACAATTCTTAGAGGGTGTTCCTGAGGAAATAGAAAGATACATCCTAGATGGGAAACCCAAAACTGTAATCGAGGCAGGAGAGATTGGAGCCAGATGGGTGGAGGTGGCAGAGAAGAAGAAAACTGGTCGCAGTTGGAGCAGAGACCAGAAGGGACCACCCCAGACCACACCCTATTACCGGGGGCCGCCCAAAGCCCCACCTACCTCCCAAAGAACCCTCCAGACCCCTTATTGTCCCACCCCGTTCTCCAGCAACCCTCCTCGCCCCAGTGACCCGTCAGCTGGATGATGTTTTAAATGTAACGAGCTGGGGCATGTAAAGGCCAACTGCCCCAAGAACCCCAACAGATTACAGTTCATTGCACCGGAATCACACCAGAGGTCCACAGGCCCAGATACCTCCCAGATACCCTTGGAGCGGAGGGAAACTGTGAGTGTGGGCGGGAAGAAGGTCACCGCGTGGAGGGACACCGGAGCACAAGTGTCAGCTATCCATGCTTCCTTAGTGGACCCCAATTTAATCAACCCAGAGATCCAAGTGACGATTCAACCCTTCAAGTCCAACTCTTTCAATTTGCCTACAGCCAAGTTGCCTGTCCAGTACAAGGGCTGGTCAGGAATGTGGACTTTTGCAGTCTATGATGATTATCCCTTCCCCATGCTGTTGGGGGAAGACTTGGCCAATCATGTGAAGCAGGCCAAGAGGGTGGGAACGGTCACCCGCAGCCAGGCTAAACAAGCCGTGAGGCCTAGCTTTGTTCCGGAAACTTCTATCAGGACCCGGTCAGAGGTGATGGACCCGGACCCCAGGCCAATGTCTGCAACAGCAGTAGTGGATCCAGTCCCAGAGACCCAGACGGAACCAGTCCCAGAACCGGAACCAGCCAAACAACCAACACCAGACCCCGTGTCAGCACTGAATCCAGTACTTGCAACCTCAACACCAGAGGGCCCCACCGAACCTGAACTGGCAGCAGCCGATAACCCTACACAAGAGGCTCAGCCGGAGCCTGAATCCCAACATAGTGCACCAGCGGAGAGCAGTTCACAGTCAACAGAAAAGGCTCCATCCCCTATATCGCTTCCAGAGGGACCAAGCCTAGGTCCACAATCCAATGAGGGACTGATGTCTCCAGCATCAAGGGAACAGTTCCAGACCAAACAGGAAGCAGATGAAAGCCTCCAGAGAGCTTGGACGGCGGCACGGAGCAACCCACCGCCTCTCAGCTCTTCTAATCGATCCAGGTTTGTTGTAGAAAGAGGACTTTTATACAAGGAAACTCTTTCTGGGGGACACCAGGAAGACTGGCATCCTCAGAGACAGTTGGTAGTCCCAACTAAATACCGGGCCAAGCTCTTGAGCTTAGCCCACGATCACCCTAGTGGCCATGCTGGGGTGAACAGGACCAAAGACCGTTTGGGGGGGTCATTCCACTGGGAGGGAGTGGGCAAGGATGTTTCTACCTATGTCCAGTCTTGTGAGGTGTGCCAAAGAGTGGGAAAACCCCAAGACCAGGTCAAAGCCCCTCTCCAGCCACTCCCCATCACTGAAGTTCCATTTCAGCGAGTAGCTGTGGATATTCTGGGTCCTTTTCCGAAAAAGACACCCAGAGGAAAGCAGTACATACTGACTTTCATGGATTTTGCCACCCGATGGCCGGAAGCAGTAGCTCTAAGCAACACCAGGGCTAAAAGTGTGTGCCAGGCACTAGCAGACATTTTTGCCAGGGTAGGTTGGCCCTCCGACATCCTCACAGATGCAGGGACTAATTTCCTGGCAGGAACTATGAAAAACCTTTGGGAAGCTCATGGGGTAAATCACTTGGTTGCCACTCCTTACCACCATCAAACAAATGGCATGGTGGAGAAGTTTAATGGAACTTTGGGGGCCATGATACGTAAATTCGTAAATGAGCACTCCAATGATTGGGACCTAGTGTTGCAGCAGTTGCTCTTTGCCTACAGAGCTGTACCACATCCCAGTTTAGGGTTTTCCCCATTTGAACTTGTATATGGCCGTGAGGTTAAGGGGCCATTGCAGTTGGTGAAGCAGCAATGGGAGGGATTTACACCTTCTCCAGGAACTAACATTCTGGACTTTGTAACCAACCTACAAAACACCCTCCGAACCTCTTTAGCCCTTGCTAGAGAAAACTTACAGGATGCTCAAAAAGAGCAAAAAGCCTGGTATGATAAACATGCCAGAGAGCGTTCCTTCAAAGTAGGAGACCAGGTCATGGTCTTAAAGGCGCTCCAGGCCCATAAAAAGGAAGTATCGTGGGAAGGGCCATTCATGGTCCAGGAGCGCCTGGGAGCTGTTAATTATCTCATAGCATTCCCCACCTCCAACCGAAAGCCTAAGGCGTACCATATTAATTCTCTAAAGCCCTTTTATTCCAGAGAATTAAAGGTTTGTCAGTTTACAGCCCAGGGAGGAGACGACGCTGAGTGGCCTGAAGGTGTCTACTACGAAGGGAAATGTGCTGGTGGTGTGGAAGAGGTGACCCTCTCCATGACCCTTGGGCGTATGCAGCGACAGCAGATCCAGGAGCTGTGCACTAGCTACGAGCCAACGTTCTCATCCACCCCAGGACTGACTGAACGGGCATACCACTCCATTGACACAGGTAATGCTCACCCAATTAGGGTCCAACCTTACCGGGTGTCTCCTCAAGCTAAAACTGCTATAGAACAGGAGATCCAGGATATGTTACAGATGGGTGTAATCCGCCCCTCTGAAAGTGCATGGGCATCTCCAGTGGTTCTAGTTCCCAAACCAGATGGGGAAATACGTTTTTGCGTGGACTACCATAAACTAAATGCTGTAACTCGCCCAGACAACTATCCAATGCCACGCACAGATGAACTATTAGAGAAACTGGGACGGGCCCAGTTCATCTCTACCTTGGACTTAACCAAGGGGTACTGGCAGGTACCGCTAGATGAATCTGCCAAGGAAAGGTCAGCCTTCATCACACATCTCGGGCTGTATGAATTTAATGTACTCCCTTTTGGGCTGCGAAATGCACCCGCCACTTTCCAAAGACTTGTAGATGGTCTCCTAGCGGGATTAGGAGAATATGCAGTCGCCTACCTTGACGATGTGGCCATATTTTCGGATTCCTGGGCAGACCACCTGGAACATCTACAAAAAGTCCTTGAGCGCATAAGGGAGGCAGGACTAACTGTTAAGGCTAAGAAGTGTCAAATAGGCCTAAACAGAGTGACTTACCTTGGACACCAGGGGGTCAAGGAACTATCAGCCCCCTACAGGCCAAAGTGGATGCTATCCAAAAGTGGCCTGTCCCAAAGTCAAAGAAACAGGTTCAATCCTTCTTAGGCTTGGCCGGTTATTACAGACGATTTGTACCGCACTACAGCCAAATCGTTGCCCCACTGACAGACCTAACCAAAAAGAAACAGCCAAATGCTGTTCAGTGGACCGGAAAGTGTCAGAAGGCCTTTAACAAGCTTAAAGCGACACTCATGTCTGACCCTGTACTAAGGGCCCCAGACTTTGACAAACCGTTCCTAGTAACCACAGATGCGTCCGAGCGTGGTGTGGGAGCAGTTTTAATGCAGAAAGGCCCTGATCAAGAATTCCACCCTGTAGTGTTTCTCAGCAAAAAACTGTCTGAGAGGGAAAGCAACTGGTCAGTCACTGAAAAAGAATGTTACGCCATTGTCTACACTCTGGAAAAGCTACGCCCATATCTTTGGGGACGGCGTTTCCACCTGCAAACCGACCATGCTGCACTGAAGTGGCTTCACACCATCAAGGAAACTAACAAAAAACTTCTTCGGTGGAGTTTAGCTCTCCAAGATTTTGATTTCAACATCCAACACATCTCAGGAGCTTCTAACAAAGTGGCTGATGCACTCTCCCGTGAAAGTTTCCCAGAATTAACTGGTTAAAATCGTCCTTGAGATGTGGAAAATATTGTTAGTCTTTATGTACTTGGTAGTATATTTAGAGATGCATGTGTCTTATTAACTCTGTTTTTCCGAGAGCTCCAGGAAGAAATCCCAGCCAGTGTTTCACCCTAGCTGAGATTTGGGGGGCGTGTCATAAATATAAAGGGAAGGGTAAACCCCTTTGAAATCCCTCCTGGCCAGGGGAAAGCTCCTCTCACCTGTAAAGGGTTAAGAAGCTAAAGGTAACCTCGCTGGCACCTGACCAAAATGACCAATGAGGAGACAAGATACTTTCAAAAGCTGGGAGGAGGGAGAGAAACAAAGGGTCTGTGTCTGTCTATAGTCTGTCTTTGTCGGGGATAGACCAGGAATGGAGTCTTAGAACTTTTAGTAAGTAATCTAGCTAGGTATGTGTTAGATTATGATTTCTTTAAATGGCTGAGAAAAGAATTGTGCTGAATAGAATAACTATTTCTGTCTGTGTATCTTTTTTGTAACTTAAGGTTTTGCCTAGAGGGGTTCTCTATGTTTTTGAATCTAATTACCCTGTAAGATATCTACCATCCTGATTTTACAGGGGGGATTTCTTCATTTCTATTTACTTCTATTTTTATTAAAAGTCTTCTTGTAAGAAACTGAATGCTTTTTCATTGTTCTCAGATCCAAGGGTTTGGGTCTGTGGTCACCTATGCAAATTGGTGAGGCTTTTTATCCAACATTTCCCAGGAAAGGGGGGGTGCAATGTTGGGAGGATTGTTCATTGTTCTTAAGATCCAAGGGTCTGGGTCTGTAGTCACCTAGGCAAATCGGTGAGGCTTTTTACCAAACCTTGTCCAGGAAGTGGGGTGCAAGGTTCTGGGAAGTATTTTGGGGGAAAGGACGCGTCCAAACAGCTCTTCCCCAGTAACCAGTATTAGTTTGGTGGTGGTAGCGGCCAGTCCAAGGACAACGGGTGGAATATTTTGTACCTTGGGGAAGTTTTGACCTAAGCTGGTAAAGATAAGCTTAGGAGGTTTTTCATGCAGGTCCCCACATCTGTACCCTAGAGTTCAGAGTGGGGGAGGAACCTTGACACTTCTGATATTTGTTTTCTTGTTGGAAAAGCTCCTTTGGGATAAATTAGTAAGTTATGACCATCTTTTGAGGGGAGTGGTTCAGGAAAAAGAGAGAGCTAGACAGAGCCTAAAAGAGGATCGTTTGATAATTATTAAAAATGGATGCTATTACCATGTTCCACCACTTGAGAGCACTCACCATTGCTGTCTGACATGCAGGATTGGAATTGTATTTGAGAGGAGAATGCTTGCTGGATTCCCCCCTCCCTCCCCCAGTTTCCCATTCCTGCATGTTTAACAATAAATAGTAACAGGAATTATCAGGCTGGATCAGACCTGAGGTCCGTCTCGTTCAATAGCCTGTCTCAGACAGTGGCCCATCCTAGATACTTCAGAGGAAGGAGTAGGCATTTATGCTGGTATTTTGCAGTTAAAAATACAAGTAAATATAGTGCAAAACCCATCAGACTTCATTCTAACAGTATTTGCTTCTTCTTAACTGGACTTCTTTTGAGGTATCCAGGTCACACTTCACACCTGTACCACTAGAAGTAGCAAAAGTTCTCTTAAAAATCAAAGTCAAAATATTTGTTTAAAATATTTAAAGTGCCCCCAAAGCCTGCTATGAAAGTTCATTAAAAAAGCACCGAGGCAGTTAATTGTAGAAAAGAAAGTGGGCCTATTTTAACTAGAATTTATCAGAAAAGTGTGTGATTTAAAGATCCTTGGTGTAATGGAAAATGAACCTAGAAAATAAAGCATCACAAGATATTAATGTAATTCAGGAGGCAAAGATACAGAGATTTCAACATCTGAATCCTCACCAAGAAGGCGATTTGTTTTATTAAGGGGGAGACAAAAAAAATTAATATCACCAAAAAGAGATATGACATTTCCCAGTACGCTTTGTTTAATTAATGAGGTCTAGAAACCTAGAGAAGAGAATTCAGATGATAGAAAATTCAAAAGACTATTTTTAAAAAGGCACGTGCTACACTTTCCATATGTTTAAAGGAAGACCACGGTCAGTCAGAGAAACTTAAAAAAAAAGTTATAAATCTTCAGTAGATTCAGGAATACCCAGTACTTGTACAAGTCACACATTTTTCATCTTCTGCATCTATAGTAGGTTTTTCTAAACATTGGTTTAATTTGAAACCAAGACTAGCAAGCTCAAATTTGCAAGATTCAATTTGGAAAGATTTTTATTGCAAAGCAAAATCATCCCCAGTGAGAAATGGAATGGGTGAACTGGAATCACATTTCTATTCTGCTAGTTTAAGGCCAAATTCTACAGTCCCTAGCCTCTGTTTGCCAGACACTGGGCATGGATAACAGGGGATGGATCACTTGAGGATTACCTGTTCTGTTCATTCCCTCTGGGGCACCTGGCATTGGCCACTGTCGGAAGACAGGATACTGGGCTAGATGGACTTTTGGTCTGACCCAGTATGGCTGCTCTTATGTTCTTACCCTTATTTATATCAAGTAGCACCTTACTCCATGAGTAGCTCTATTGATTTCAATGGAACTTACTTTTGGAGTGAGGTGCTACTCCTGGCAGGTCTACACTTAAAACGCTGCATTGGTGCAACTGTGCCATTGTAGCGCTTAAGTGAAGATGCTCGGGAGAGAGGCCTCCCATCAATGTCATTCATCCACCTCCCTGACAGGCAGTAGTTTTGTGGGCGGGGGAAGCTGTCCCATTGACATAGTGCTATCTACATGGGACATTAAGTCAGTATAACTCAGGGGTGTGGATTTTTCACTCCCCTGAGCAATGTAGTTGTACTGACATAGGCCTGTAGCATACACCAGACCTAGTTTCTTATGAGAACCTTTACACTGCGTTTTTAACTGCTTCTATAGCAGATACTGCTAAAGGGGGATCACCAAAAAGACTGAGGAAAACACTTATATCTATGCCCCACATTAACACCAGTTGGGCTTGTGATAAGATCAATGGCGAGGAGTGTATTAAAACAAATAACCTCTTTCTATCTCCTCTTTAGTAGCACAAAGGTGATCAAATGGCTGTAGAACAAAAAGGCCCCCTTGAAAGAAAATTAGAACAAACACCACACACACTCCAAACGTCTCCCTTAACTTAGAAGTACAGTAGAACCTCAGAGTTACGAGCCCCAGTGTTACAAACTGGCCAGTCAACAACCCACCTCATTTGGAACCAGAAGTACACAATCAGGCAGCAGCAGAGACAAAAAAAGGCAAATGCAGTATAGTACTGTGTTAAACATAAACTACTAAAAAAAAAAACCAAACAAACAAAGAGAAAGCAGCATTTTTCTTCTGTATAGTAAAGTTTCAACCCTGTATTAAGTCAATGTTCAGTTGTAAACTTTTGGAAGAATCATCACGATTTGCTCAGAGTTATGAACAACCTCCATTCCCGAAGTGTTCATAACTTTGAGGTTCTACTGTACTCAGTGAACCACACTGCAGAAAACAAAGATCTAGCCCTATAAAAAGGAACAAGAAAAAATAAACCCATTTCTTCCTCACTAGAAACAAAAATGCTTCCCAGCTGACTCCCTGCTGCAGTCCTGGCTACAGTATGAGCAGGGCTTTTAACCCTGCTCTTCCAGACTCCTCTGGCTGTCAGGTAGTCCCGATTTGATTGAAATGGCCACCAGCTGAGTCCCTACAGTGGCCAGGAAAATCTGAGAAGTCCGTGCTCTTACAGTGGTTTTTCCACCATGACGCACCCTAAAAGAAGAATTATTCTCAGCCTGGGATAATCTATTAGAAAACAGATGGCTGTTGAGAGAGAATGTAGTTCTATCGACAGAAGGCCGCACACCAAAAAAAGTGTAAGTGCCATTGAGAGAGCAGCTTTAAGCCTTACAAGTGAGACCAAAATAACCTGCCCTTTCAAAAATATGTTGTGACATTACACTGGTATCTAATGGGAGTTACAAGTGTCTAAACAGAACTAGACGTTTTCGGCTTGTCGTTTTCACAATTGTCAATACTGTCAAATGAGTTTGCTATCCACGCAGAGAGGAAACCATAGAATCTGCCACTACTGGCAAAGAAGCCTGCTTTGCAGTATGGCCCCTTTTCCACCCGCTCAGAGGTGCTCAGACAGTGCAAAGCAGCTCAAAAGCTGGTGTAAAGATGATTCTCAGGTGGCATAAGGAAAGCATTGCCAATCCATGTCACCCGCTCCATTCCCCCTCCCACACCCAGCCTGCACATCCCGTTCAGGAAGTTTGCTGAAATTCTGCAAAGGCAGGAAGTGACGGAGATGGTGATCCAACGGATGCCCTATGGGACTTCCGCCATCAGCGTAATTTAGAGAAGCCTGTAGGATTTTAGGACTGGGGAAGTTAAAATGAGGCATAGGCCTGGTCTACACTTAAAAGTTATGTTGACATAGCCATGGCACTCATGGGTGTGAAAAAAACCCCAGCCCTAGCCACCATAGCTATGCTGACCTAATCCCCAAGGTAGACAAAAGATACTTCCATCAATGTGGATACCATTGCTCAGAGTGGTGGAGTTCTTACAGTGACAAATAGTTTTGTGAATTTTGGTTGGATGTATTCCTGGAGGTTTCATCACATGACATTAATCTTTAATTAAATATTAATCTTTAATTCCTGGAGACTCCAGGACAATCCTGGAGGGTTGGCAACCATAGTGAGAGACTTAGGCATTGTCTGCACTATGGTGCTACCACAGCATGGCTATGGTGCCATAGCTGTGGAACCCATCATGCAGACATGGGCGTAGTCACCTTACCAGTTTAAGCTTGTCACAACTGACAATTCAGCTCTTCATCTATGGTTTTCACTGAAGGAACCTTGGGATAGCCAAGTTTCAGACCACTGGTTAAACGCATCTCAGAGAGCTCTACAATACAGCCCAGGGATGGGTCACCCTCATATGAAAATAATGGTGTGGCCCGTAGAGACAACAAGGTTAGGATGGGTGCAATCTCCTCCATTTATGCTATGTAAGTGTAGCCCTCCACCTTTGGGCAAGGATCTAATGCTAATGGAGTCCTTAGGAAGAGTTGTCCCTGTTTTCCCACTATCCAAGTTTAAGGACATACTAGTTAACCCTCCCTCAGCAAAGCCTTTTGAACACCAAAAGTACAGCATAGGCTGGCTGTGCAATGCTACAGTACTGATTGAAAAGGGACAGGCAGCTGTATGCTATTAAACTTATTTTGATCATACAGTGACAGACCAAATAACTGGGCTTACTGTGGATTGAATCAATATGATTAAAATGTCCAGGTTTGGAATATGCCTCTCTCGCGCCCATCCTGTTAGCAATTAAGAGAACATGTGTTCATACCACAGACTGCCTTGGAAATTAACCTAAATGTGCACTGCAAGAAGAGTGGTCTTCCAATTAAGACAGAGGCCTGGAGTCAAGACACCTGGGTTTCCATTCTGGTCTCTGTAACAGACTTCCTGTATAGCCTTGAGAATCATAGAATATCAGGGTTGGAAGGGACCTCAGAAGGTCATCTAGTCCAACCCCCTGCTCAAAGCAGGACCAATCCCCAGCTAAATCATCCCACCCAGGGCTTTGTCAAGCCTGACCTTAAAAACCTCAAAGGAAGGAGATTCCACCACCTCCCTAGGTAACCCATTCCAGTGCTTCACCATCCTCCTAGTGAAAATTTTTTTCTTAATATCCAACCTAAACCTCCCCCACTGCAACTTGAGACCATTACTCCTCATTCTGTCATCTGCTACCACTGGGAACAGTCTAGATCCATCCTCTTTGAATATCCCTTATCCTCTCTGCTTCAGTTTCCTCATCTGTAATACTTTTCTCCCCTCTCAAGGATGTTATCAGGCTATATTCCTTAGTGTGTGGAAGGTGCTTTGAGATCCTTTCGTGGAAGGGATGAGAAGTGTGAAGTTTTATTTAAAAGCTATGATTCCCCTTTGCAGATATTTTTAAAAAAGGATGAAGTATTGAAAGGCTCAAAAGCATAAATGGAACGAGAAGCCTCATTTTAAGCTACATTTTTTCTAGTCTAATGGGTCATCATGGTTCTTTACTAGCTACATAATGCTATTAACGTAAGCAAACAAATCAACCTGAAATGCAAGGCCTGAGGCAATATTTGCAGGTTGCTAATGTGGTGCCAACATCTCTGATTGTTAAACTCTTATTCATAAGGGAGTCATTGTGAGAATGGGTGTAATATGATATGAGCGTTGCTGATAATGTGCTGTGCAGAGTGCTGCTAACATGAGCTGCAAGGGATTGCAATTATAGCGGTGAGTCTTAGGCCCGGTCGACACTGGCAAGTTTCTGCACAGTAGAGCAGCTTTCTGCATTGTAACTCCCAAGGTGTACACACTGCCAAGCCACTTAGTGCACAGTTGCAGCACCATAAAAAAAAAAAAAAAACAAAAAAAAAACCAAAAAACAAACCCACCCCGAGACGTGTACAGTTTTCTGTGCCGGGGATACAGCACCGCAGTGCCAGTATAGATACCCTGGTTGATTCCAGCGCTGCGATTGGCCTCTGGGAGGTGTCCCACAATGCCTGTTCTCGCCTCTCTAGTCATCGGTTTGAACTCTACTGCCCTGACCTCAGGTGACCAACCGCTATCCCCACCCCGTACATTCCTTTGGAATTTTGAAAGTTCCCTTCCTGTTTGCTCGATGTTGCATGGCCTCAGCGCATCTTTCTAGGTGGCCATGCCTGCTCCACGCACCAGGCGATTCCCCGTTTGGAGTAATGCTGAGCTGCTGGACCTCATCAGCATTTGGGGAGAGGAGGCGGTCCAGTCCTAGCTGCGCTACAGCCATAGGAATTATGATACCTACAGACAGATTTCACGATGCATGACAGAAAGGGGCCATGACCGGGACACACTGCAGTGCAGGGTCAAAGTGAAGGAACTGTGGAATGCCTACTACAAGGCGCGGGAAGCAAACCCTCGCTCCGGTGCTGTGCCCAAGAGCTGCAGGTTCTACAAAGAGCTGGATGCGATAGTCGGCGGTGACCCCACTTCCACTGCTAAGACCACTGTGGATACTTCAGTGGCTCGCATGCCAGTCAAAAGTGGACTGAGCCAGGAGGAGAAAATCTTAGACAAGGATGTGGAGGGGGAGGGGAACCCAGAGGCAGAGGATGACTTGGAGGCCAGAGATGCATGCAGCCAGGAGCTCTTTTTTACCCCAGAGGAGCCTACCCAGTCACGGCTGTCAGAGCCATGAAAAGCTCATACAGGAGAGGAGGCCCCTGGTAAGTGGCTTTGATTCTGGGAATTACTGAAGCAAGTTGTTGGGGGCAGGAGGGTTGCAGAAAGCAGGCTTGTCTCCCACCACATCCCTAGTCTGAGCAGCGGAACAGGCTGTTGATAGACTCTCTCCCTTCACAAGCATCTGCCTCAGAGATCTCCAGGAAACTCTCGCGGAGGTACTGGGCAATCCACTGCCGCAGGTTCCTTGGCAGAACTGCTTTGTTTCTTGCACCATTAACGGTAACTTTCCCGTGCCAGTGTGCCGTGAGAGCGATGCGGTGGGGGACCATCGCTGCACACAGGTGAGCCACATAAGGGCCAGGGCAGAGGCTGCAGTCTTGGAGAAGACCCTCCCTTGATTCCCTGCTCACCCTCAGCAACAAGATGTCTTCCATAATGATCACATCTTGTGGAAAATGTGGGGACAGGAATGATTATCAGCCCCCCCTACAGTGCTGGCTCTCCCCAAGAGCCACATGCCCAGTGTACAGCAGGGTCCGGGAAGAGTGATTTACTCTGCCTCTGTGGCTACTCACCTTTTTGGGGGTCTTGTGGCTCATGTGTGCTTGCCTGGGGTCAGCTAGTTAGTGACAAGTGTGTGAATACTGGCTGTGTTTTAAATCACTGAATCAGTGTTCTCTGTGTTGCAAACAACACTGCTTCTGTAAAATGTTGTGTTTAAACTTCACAGAGATGACCTTTGGAGCCCAGCCTCCCTCTTTGTTATCAGTGGCTGAATGGCTGCGCAGAATTAGAAAGCAGCCATGAAGAACTAAGGAGGACTTTCTGCGTGATGTTATGATGCTTTCTGTGGCCAAGAAACAGGAATTGAAGGAGTGGTGGGACAGTGAGAAGAGGTACTGAAAGGAAAACGCGGCACGCCAGAATGAAGCCACGGAGCAGCTCTTAAACATTATGGAGCGCCAAGCGGACATGCTCCAGGTGATATTAGCATCACAGCCCGAGCCGCTCCGCGCCCGCCCTCCCCTGCAGCCACTGTCACAAAACTCTTTCCCATGCGTCCCCCAGACACCGCCAACACACCTCCTGGCTCCAGTCTGTATCGCTGCGTTCCACTCCTGCCCTGTCACAGTCCAGCCCTGCGGACTCCCAGTACCCACTGCACTCAACACCCATCCCTCTGCAGTTTAGCCCTGCTGAAGTACAGTACCCGCTGCATTGTACTCCAAAGGAGAAGGTTGGATAAGATCCCTGGACGTACACAAATCTTTAGCCATCCCAGGACCCCACCTCCTCCTGGGACCATCCCTTCCCCCATCTCCCTCACAGCTGATGTGTTTTTTTTTGTTTGACTCTCTTCTCCAGTTGTTGTTTTTAATAAAAGAATTGTGTGGGTTTGAAAGCAATCTTTATTCTATTTATTGAAAGCAAACAAAGCCCTGCAAAGCAACAGACATATTGCATCGTCTGAACCAATCGCCATCACCTCCTAGCATTACAAGCACTGAACTCCCGAGCATAGCAATAAATATTAGTGGCTTTCAGCTTCAAATTGCTGCCTCAAGGCATCCCCCATCCTTATGGCCCTGCGCTGTGCTCCTCTAATCGCACTGGTCTCTGGCTGTTCAAACTCAGCCTCCATCCAGGCACTGAGCTTCAGTGGTCCAGCCCTGAGTGAAGCTTTCACCCTTCCCTTCACAAATATTATGGAGTGTACAGCATGCGGCAATAAGCACAGGAATATTGTCATTGGCCAGGTCCAGCTTCCCATAGAGGCAGTGCCAGCAGGCCTTTAAATGGCCAAAAGCACAGTCATTCTGTGCTTGCTCAGCCTGTTGCTGAACCACTCCTTGCTGCGGTCAAGTTGCCCCGTGTATGGCTTCAGAAGCCACGGCATTAAGGGGTAGGCAGGGTCACTCAGGATCACAATGCATTTTGACTTCCTCTTCTGTGATCTTCTGGTCTGGGAAGAAAGTTCCTGCTTGCAGCTTCCTGACAGGCCAGTGTTCCGAAAGATGCATGCATCATGCACCTTTCCAGACCAGCCTGCATTAATGTCTGTGACATGCCGACGGTGACCCACAAGCGCCTGGAGAACCATTGAGAAATACCCCTTGCGATTAATGTACTTGGTGGCTTGGTGATCTAGTGGCAGAATTGGAATATGCATGCCCTCTATCGCCCCTCCACATTTAGGGAAGCCCATTTGTGCAAAGCCATCCACAATGTCATGCACGTTGCCCAGAGTCATGGTCTTTCGGAGCAGGATGAGATTAATGGTCCTGCACACTTCCGTCAACACAAGTCCAACGGTCAACTTTCCCACTGTGAACTGGTTAGCGACCGATCTGTAGCAGTTTGGAGTAGCCAGCTTCCACAGTGCAATTGCCACGTGCTTCTCCAACGGCAGGGCAGCTCTCATTCTCGTGTCCTTGCGCCGCAGGACTGGGGTGAGCTCATCACACAGTCCCATGAATGTGGCTTTCCTCATGCGAAAGTTCTGCAGCCACTGCTCATCATCCCAGATGTGTATGACGATGTGATCCCACCACCCAGTGCTTGTTTCCAGAGCCCAAAAGCGGTGTTCCACTGTGGTCAGCACCTCCGTGAATGCACAAACAATCTCGTGTTGTAGCTAGTATGTGTGACGAGACCAACGTCGCACTCTTGCCTTTGTAGTTTAAGGAATAACCCCACTGCCACTCGAGATGTGTTAGTCAGAGTGAGCAGCATACTGGTCAACAGTGCAGGATCCATTCCTGCAGACCGAAGAGGCAGAGCACACAGTACACAAACCATTGAAAGATGGCGCCAAATGTGGACGGAAGCACAGAGATTGCTGGGATGCGAAGCAATGCACCACGGGGCATTGGGACAGGACCCCGGATGCCCCGCAACCCCCTCCGCCTTCCCACAACACTTAGCGGCAGAAGAGGAAGAGATGCTCTGTGGGGTAGCTCCCCAGAGTGCACTGCTCTGAATACCGATGCAAGTGCCGCAAGTGTGAACATGCTATTGCTCAGGCAGCTGACAGTGTGAGCACACAACAGTGGTTTCCCTTCAGCGCTCTCTGAGCGGCGCTGTAACTCCTGGTGCTGTAACTCTGCCAGTGTAGACATGCCCTTAGCTATTCAGCGATAGCTTTTATTAGTGTAATTTAAAAATTAAATATTTGAACAACTAAACACACAGCAAGGCTCTTCTTACAGTTCCTCTTCCCCTCTATTCTTTTCTGCACATCCAAGTGATAGTTTCATAGGGGAAGAAAAAGGGAAACTCATTCCCTTGTTTTGCTCTACTATTACTTTAAATAGTTTGCATTACCCAGCTGGAGAAGATCTCCTGGTATCTAACTCTTCAACTTGGACTAGGGCTGTGTAGACGTTCTCTAGAATGGATACAAGACAAACAAAACTGACTATTTGATTAGTTTCTATTTAGTTTATTGAATTTGTACTAGAGGTTGTGCTATTAATGTCATCCACAGATATGTACACACCAAAGATGTGCTGATGATCTCAGAGTGACAAGTCTGACCACCTCACCTGCTCGCTAATCCATCTCTGCCAGGGCTGCGTCTAGCATTCTGGAACTCTGAGCAGCTTTCAAAAACAAAACAAAAACAAAAACAAAAAACCACTCATTTAAAAAAATTCTGCCACAGTTATATTTTGGTCCTTCCTGCCAAATGCAGATTTTTCAAAATAAAAGGACAGGCAATAGTCAATCCTAGACCAGTGACAAGTTAAAGGTCAAATTCCTTTACAAGGATGGCAAGTCTTCCCTTTCTGATGGTGTTAGACCATTGTTTCCAGTCCTGACAGCTTAGGAAATATCAGTCCTTAAAACTGGGGACAGGTTTACATTACCACTTAAGTCGATTTAGCTTACGCCGCTCAGAGGTGTGAAAGACACGCAAGTCACAGTGACCTAAGCACTGTCCATACCGGCACTATGTTGGGGGGAGAGGCTCTCCCATTGGCATGGAGTCTCTTCACCAGATGCGCTACAGGACTGATGTAGGGCTTCTAGTACAGAGCTGCCCTAGAGCTAGCCAGAATTCCAATGGCACATGTTTTCACTGAAATTTGCCAGCTCATTGAACTAAAAGTGTTCCATGCAGATGGTTCATTTTCAATGAAGTTCCGACAGAACCCAGGCTAGGTGTGCTGATGTGGGGGCAGAGAGCCTGAAAGTCAGCCTCTTGGCTTCTCAGCAGCCTAGGCTCCCAGGGTTTCCAGAGTCTGCAACTCTAGCCCAGCCCACCAGGCAGACTACCCCAAAGCCAGGGCTCCATTCCCTTTTGTGGAGAACTTTGAAAATTTTGGGTTTCACTCCAAATTGGAACAAAATCAAAATTTCAAAGTATCAAAATCCTCCATGAAACTAAATCACCTTTCTCCACTCAGTTCTACTTAAAGTCATGACATACTTACAAATAGAAAAGTTAGGTGATGTAGTGCATTTTAGAAATGTCTCAAAGGGTTGTGCAGCTGGACTGGAACAAAGGCCACCTGACACTATGAAATATAGTACCAATAAGCTTCTTCAGCTTTTTAAAATAGTTTTTCCTGGAAAATACATGGCATAAAGAAGATACATGACTGTGTGGTATAAAGTTGTGTCAACATTCATTTGCAACAACTGGCACTCGCTTTGCCACTTATGGACATGAGTTTGGGATTGCAACATTACTCATAACACCTTTATATCACATCATACATTCTTTATCTAGTGGCAGGGCTAGGAAATAGTTTACAAATAGTTTTATGGAGATGATGAAAAATCTAAAAGATTTTCAGATCAAATTTTAACTTTCATAATTACTACTCTGTATGTTCATATACAGGAATGTGTGTGGGTGCATATAGCGATAGACATTCTAACAGATTTTAGAAGTTGTGAACTCAGTTACAAAGTGCAGCATTCATATTAACATTGCCTATGTGAGCTCTCTGCAAGATGATTGGGTAAGATTCTAAAAACCTGAATATCTACTCCTACAAACCTTTAGTCTTTCTAAA
Source organism: Caretta caretta (assembly GCF_965140235.1). Classification (NCBI taxonomy): domain Eukaryota; kingdom Metazoa; phylum Chordata; order Testudines; family Cheloniidae; genus Caretta; species Caretta caretta. The sequence continues at coordinate 45,482,953 of NC_134206.1, read as the reverse complement.
ATAGAATTCTAGTATCTGCTGCCTGAAGGAGAATGTGAAGAGGCAGGGGATTTGTGTATTGCCAGACTATTTTCTCAAGCTGCAAGTGAGAGACTACATAAGTCTGTTTAGGATACCACCAGTGAAATGTAACCTGAAGGTTTTACGTGCTAAATTGGGACATCCAATAATTACAAGGGAGAATTATCTGCTGCAGTTTGATTATAGAAGAACCCTAAAGTCTCCCTACAACATCTACAGTGGCAATAACATAAGGACATCTACCTTTTGTCCAGCTGAATGCCACATTGGCCCATAGCCTTCTGGCACGTTGGTATATAACCGAGCCATTTAGACCCATCTAACTGAAGCTAACATTCTAGACCCAGCACAATCTGGATTCAGGCCAGGATACAGAACCAAAACATCTTTAGTGGTACAGACTGATGATCTCCTCCTGTCAAGGGATAGAGACCAGATGTCCATTCTCATTCTCTTTTTCCTCTCTGTAGCATTCAATGCTGTTGACCATGAAATACTGCCATGTCACCTGAGACAGGTGGTAGGGGGTCCAAAGTAATGCACTAAAATGGTTTGAGTCCTTCCTAGAGGGACATACCCATGTGATGGGAAACTGGCTGCAACTCTACCTTTAGACCCCTCATGTGGGGAGTCCCACAAGCATCAATTCTCTTTCCAGACCTTTTAGACATCTACATGCAACAACTAGGTAAAAATCAGTCAGGTGACATGGATGCAAGTGCCAGCAATAGGTACATAGTACACAGCCGTACCTATCCTTCACCATATATGATCCACACCACTGCCATCAAGATCACCCAGTGTTTGGATGAGATCAGCTGATAGATGAAGGGTTCAGCTTCAGCCAACTGTGAGCAAAATGGTGGTGAAACTGGTGGGCAGAGAAGAGTATTCTGAAGAGTTTGCAGCCACAGTGCAATCTCCATTAATGTAAAGTTCAAATCCACAATAGGCCAATTCAGTCTGTCGTCTAAGAGTACTCTTGGATTCCTCACTGATGCTGAGCTCTCACATAGCAACAACCTCAAGTAATGCTTCCTAACTGATCCAGCGGGCTAGGAGACTCCATCCCATCCTGGCAGGCCAAGCCCTGGCCTCAGTCATTCATGCCTTTGTCACCTCTCGGCTGGACTACAGGAATATTATATCCGTGGGCATGAAACTTTGAGCACTTAGGAAAATCTAAGTAGTACATAATGCTGCAGCACAACTCCTCAGCAACACAGGCTGTTGTGAGCACATCACACCTGTCCTCTGCTGTCTACACTGGCTTCCCACAGAATTTCAAATCCAGCTCAAGATCTCGTTCCTGATCTTCAAAGTTCTCCATGGCCTGGCCCCAGGATATCTGAAGAGACTGCGGTCAACAGCTCCACTCCTCTGGCACAATGGAACTCTCATCAAAAAGAGAGAAGCTCAGAGGTGCAGGAGACTGAATTTTCTTAGAGGGCAGCCCAAGACTGCAGAATGAACCTTCTCAATAGCTAAGGACTATCAGAAACCTCGCCACTTTTTGCTCCAAGTGCGAGCCATGTTTCTTTGATCGTGCCTTCTCTAATATAAACAAACCAGCCTGGGCTGTCCCTCGCACTGGGGTGCTAATGTCAAGCTACAAGCATCTGACAGGCACTGTACTTACACAGCCATCTACAGGCAGGGACAGATCCCAACTGAGTTACATGAATGATCTCCCAGCCGCTCATGAGCCATCAATAGAGAGGCTTCAACCAATTCCCCCCAGCTCTCAGCCTTGCACCCCAGAACTGTACCATCTTACACTGCTCGAGGCTCCCTTGGGCAGTGCAAGATCAGTAAGTAGTTTGCCATTTCCTCAGTGTAGAGTGGACATACACTAGCCTTTGTAATCTGAGATTTTGCACGCATTTTGACAGGGGAAAAAAGTTTTAGGTAAAATATAAAAACAGATTTATTAGCTACAGCAAGATAGAAATATTTCAATAGCACATACAGCAGTACTTCATAACGCCACATACAATGATAGCACATACAGTCCAACAGGATATTAATGTTCAACAAATCAAGACTTTTAAAATTATACCTCACAAGGCATAATTTGTACAAAACAATGATACAACAGTGGTGAATATGGGGGTGCCAGGGTGCTACTTTCAGGTACAGAGTGTCACAGTACATTTATAAAATATATAATTAACCTATCAAAATAAAACACTACACAGCACTTGCTTCTCCCTCTGGGGAGGGAATTAGAACCAGCATGTGACAAATGGGGAGTCATGTTGCTTAACACACTTCTGGAAGGTGCTCAGTGTGAGTTTGGTATAGAAACCTCTGTAGAACAAATCATGTCATTTTGATTAAATAGACCAGATTATGGGTGCCTTATCTTTAATGCATAGGTGCAGATAGTCCAATTAATTTAAAGTGGCCTATTTTGAAGTTATGCTTTCTCATGGATTTATGGCTATTAGTATCTTGAAGATGGAGAGATTTAAAACTATAAATCGTTCACATACTTGGAAAACAGCTGCAGAGAATACTCAGTTGTTTCTTTTCACTATACTAGTTCACCATAATGGGAGGGAATGCTCTCTCAACAGCCTCACTGTCACTTTAAAACTTTGGAGACCTCATTATGCTGTCAAGATTAAATGAGAGAATGATCTACATGCAAGCCTATGGAGATCATTCTATATGTTAAGTTAGGACGACAAGAAAGCGTCTGGAGACGCTCTGATACAATCAGTCACAGAAGTTAGATGTGGAAAGTCATTGAGGTCATCTAGTCTACCCACTCTAGGTATCGGAGTTAATCCCCAGATAGAAGATACATCAGATATTGAACTAATACTACACTGATCAAATAATCTTTGTAAATTTTAAGTCGATTCAATCAAGTCAACAGAGATGTTAAGGTATTGAGATAATGGATAAAGTGATATCAGTACAAGAAACCATGTCACACAATATAATAAAATTGTACTTCATGTCAAGCATCCCAAAAGATGTTTGCTCACTCACTGAAACATGTTAAAACAAGTCTCTTTCCCCAAAGAGTTCACAATCTCTATATAACAGAACACAACACATGAGGGTCATAGACAGAACAAGGAAGAGGAGAGAGAGAGAGAGAGAGAGCGCGCGTGCACAAGGGTGACCATAATAAGATCTGATGAATACTCAGTATAGCATATCTTGATGGTTCCACTATACCAGGATTTTATTCCCTTCCCCTGGCCCAATTTCACATCTCAGAAGCAACATGGTCTCCAGAAAGGGGAGAGCAAATTGTTAAGGAACTGGCAGTAGTAACATTTGTGTATTTTTCTCTCCAATGACAATCCAGTGTTGTCATAGCTGGGTAGTAAACAACCTCCCTCCCCACTAACACATAGACACTTAAAAAGCTCCCTCTTCCTAACATCAAGGTCTAGAGTTTCATAAACAAGAAAGCATTTTTACAGTATTTCCCATAGGAGCAGAGGTGAAAGTAAGCCGGTCCAGTCCGGTATGGCGTACCGGCAAGAGCTTCCCCAGGCTGGCGCTTTAATGGGCCCTGGGCTCCCCGCAGTGGCTGGAGCCCCGGGTCCTTTAAAGCCTCGCCCGAGCCCCACTACCGGAGCCTCTGGGGTAGTGGTGGCCCTTTAAAGCGCGGCCTGAGCCACGCTTCCGGGGCCCCGGGGTTGCAGCGGCTGGGCTCTGGTGGTGATTTAAAGGGCCCGGAGCTCCCATGTGGTAGCGGCGGCCAGAGCCCGGGGCCCTTTAAATCGCCCCAGGGCTCCCAGCTGCCTCTGCAGCTGGTAGCTCTGGGGGTGATTTAAAGGCCCAGGGGCTCCCAGTCACAGCTGATGCCCTGGGGCCTTTAAATCTTGATTTAAAGGGCCTGGGTATTTAAAGGCCCCGCCTCTTCCGGTCGAGGCCATGCCCCCTGCTCAGGACTCCGGAGTAACGGTAAGTCCTTTAAGTTACTTTCACCTCTGCCTAGGAATGGAGAAATCTGGTTGTATAGGTGTCCAAGGCAGACAAGATTTATTGTGTGTGGAAAGTGAATAAAATGAGGAGGAGACAGTGTGCTTTGAGGCTGCTTTGAATGTAGAGATGACAGAATAGTATTAGTCAAATAATCTACTCCCATGATACATTTGCAAATAACTTGTTAATTCTTTGCCCGACTGTCAGACAGTGAGGTATGAAAGTGGTAATGCAGCTGACTCTCAGACTTGAATAATATCACCTGTAAAAGTGTTTAGTATAAATCCAGATGATTCATATAAACACTGCTGTGGAAATAGCTACAGCCACTGTGTGTTTCAGACAATTGCCCTGTTTCAGAGTCTTACCTTTGCATTCCCCTGAGACTCCTTGAACATTCCCATCCCTATTACCACCCCCTTCATCCAGATGGAGGCTCTGATTAATGAAGAGCCTTTCTGCAATTACTAATGTCGGTTTATTATTGCTGCCAAGATTTCACATGCTAGAAATTTCTGGTCATAAAGGTTTCTTTTGTGATCCATAGAGCATAGATGGATCTCTTTGGAAAACCTTTATTAAAACTGGGTTGACATATAACACAACCTCATGTCATTTGATGCAAAGAATACAGTGAAGATGCTGCCACAAAGTAAAGCTCTCCCTCTTCACTCCACTATCATGAGGATTAGTCATGAAAACCTGGTATTGAGAGCGGTTTTCTGATAACAGGCTTGTAGTTTGGACTTGTGCACAATAAGAGCTGAAATCTACCTTAATTATAACTTCACAATTGAAAAAGAAGCACTTTGAACAGATTCAGAGAGTTTCGGAATAATGAGAGAGAGGGTTGCTACGTAATTCAAAGTAGTTGGGAGTACAGCATCTAACAGCAGACACTTTAGAAGTGAGAATTTTAGAAGGAAAGTAGAGTACCAATTGAGAAGTGAAATATAAAATTCTAGTTAAAAGGGTTTTTTTATAAGAATTTTGAGGTAATTAACCCAGTCTGGCAAAAGTTCCCTTGCCCCATGCATGAAATCGGGTAATTTTTTCTTGATGGGCAAGTAAAATATTAGTTTCCTCATTATCATCATTGGAGTAGATAACCCAGCACTATTTGGCGAGGCATGATGAGAGCCACTAGAGAACTCACAGTGGTGATGGGTAACAATTCTTCAGGGAAGAATATTATTCCTGTTTTTCTTCAGTATCTACATGCGACCACTGGGAGAGAGCAGGGGCCACCATGGTGCAACACCTTAGGCTCCTAGGACTCCTCGCTAAGCTTGAATGACAAAGTGCTATCAGTTGCCAAAAGTGCTTCCTTTAACCTCCTGCTTGCTAGGAAGCTTCATCCCCTCCTCTTGGATTTGGACTTGGCCACAGTGATCCATGCATTTATCACCACCAAGCTGGATTACTGTAACTGATTGCATCTGAAGCTGAATGTGAAGATGATGCATAGTCTCCAGGTGGTACAGAATGCAGCTGCTCTCCTTCTCCATGGGTCCAGCTCCCATGAGCACAGCAGGCTTTTGAATTGTGGTTGTGGTGTTTTCCCAAATTAATGCTGGGTTCCCTTTTAATAAAAACATTTGTTACACATAGTCTCAGTGCTTGTGAGTGGGGAAATATTGCCTCTTAGAAACACCACCTGGCTGCTTAGTTTTCCCAGATTACTGGGTAGGGGCTCACACTGGTTCTATTTTGTTAAGAGGAACTCCTAGATATTGAACGCAGCCCTTGTTGCTGCTGACTCCACCTGGCAGAAGGGTTACACATGCAAAACTGGGGACAAAGCATTCTCTGTCATAGTTGGATGTCTATGAAACAAGCTTCCAGAACAGATCAGGCAAATCTTGTGTCTGACTGTCTTTAGGAAACATTGCAAAGCCTTCATCTTTAAGAAAGCCTTGACACAATAAACAATGCTTGAAACTCAAACGCACCTTCTATTCCCAAAGCCTTTGCCAGCCCCTTGCCCCCAAAAAAACAAACAATAGCAAAAAAAAGAGGACACCACAAACAGAGTTCTGTCTCCAAAAATGGAGAAGTGCCAAAGTCTCCATGAAGTCCACTACGAACTTAGCTACTGGTTTTATATGGAAGGCATTGCACTCAAATAGTCTTATACTGCTGCCCATCACAATAATAAGATAATTATGGAAAGTAGGTGAGTAGATTGAAAACGTACCAAAATGTAAGGTCAAAATAAATCAATACAAGAGGACACAAGTACTACTGTAGGCACTACCAGAATTTGGCTCTATGAAAATGAGGCATTACACTTTGTTTTAGGTTACTAATTAATTACAGGATATAATGACGCAACAATTTAGTGAGGTTGAAACGCACTCATATGCAAAAGTCCCACACAAACTGCACTTCAGGAGTTAGATCAGCCCTTCCTTGGGCAAACTCCCATTACAGTTAATGGCAGCTTGACAGAGAGGACCTTGGGACTGACTTTTAAGATGGGACTTAAATTATGTGTAGGACCTGCTGTAAGCTATCTTCACTGGAATAAGTTTCTCCCTTAATGACTTGAAACAAGTTCTGTGACAAGGTTCACTATAATTGAAAGGAATGACAGAGGCATATTGCCATAAGCAAATAATCCAAAGGGACAAAAACAGAAAGGCACACACTATATTTGAGGGAATTAGAAGTTCACGCTGTATTTTCCATGGAAGGTCGCTGTCAACGTCACATGAGAAACCCTGTACCCACCCTAGTAACTTTTTAAGAGGCTGCTTTTCTTTGGAATGACTGATTATAACCAAAGACATCAAAGCCTTCCTCTGTACAGAGAATTGTGAACACAGCTCAGTCTGGTTGTACATACAGATGTCTGAATGGCTGCCAAATTTCCTCATATTCATCTGTTTTTTAATATTTTCAAACAGCTTTCTTATACGGCACAATTTCTAAAAAACCCTCTCCTCTAATATATTTAAATGGAATTGAAGTCTTTTATAAAATAAATAAATGCAGAAAACTCAACAATACATGCACTGATTTAAAGATTAAAAATAGATCTGACAATAATTCCTGGATCCTTGCACAAGGATACCTTATAATTCAGGGGTCTCTTATAGCAGTTTCATTTGGATGAATACTTCAGTCCTTACTCAGAAGAAACTCTCATTGAATGTATGAGATAAACAAGAGGTTTCTAGGTAAATGTATGTGTGAGAGGCACACACACCATGTTTTCAGGTATTCTTTAAAACACTTTAATGCAGTTTATATTTAGGATTGTGTGCAAGTAAGTATGTATTAAAATTCTAGACTGTCAAAAAAACATCTGGAGAAATCCAGCAAAATAAAGTGCCTTTATCAGTTGATAACCCTGGTCAAGTTTGTGAGGGGAGGGACTCTTACATGACAAATCTATTTATACTTGCTAAATTTATAATCTATTCATTGTATCCCTTTAAAATGCATTTTTTCCATGTACTCCAGGCAGGGTACTGAAATGCTGATGCAATCACTAGAATCTGTAACTAATTGCAAGCAATCGCAACATTAAGATATATTTTCAGGTCTCTAATTAGATGGAGACTGACTTTCATGAGTATTTGTGCTATGCTATTGCTGTGCCTGAACTGGCAGACAGAAGGCACTGTTTTATTTCTAGGTCACAATGCCCCAGACCTTCCTCTACTGTTTCCACATGCAGTAAAAGTAACATTTATTTTGGAATTTACGCCATCAATTAAGGATGACAAAAATGTTTGCTGCCACCAAGAGAAAGTAGACAGTTATACACGGTAGAATATTTGCTTATATCAATTTGTAGATGGCCTGTTATTTGTACTGGACTACTACCTTATGTTCCTAACTGCATATCCTGATCTCAACTCACATACTCAAGGGATCAGCCTGTTACTGCAAGTTACAAGCATTAAAATATTTCCAACCATATTTTCAATAATTGGCACAGATTCCTACAAAGACAGCAGTTTGTCTGCTGCCCTAGGGCCCTTCCTTGCAGTTGCAGAGTGATTAGCTGGTTAACTATGTTTAATTATGGCAATAGCAAAGGGGTGGGTTTGGAAGTCTCTTCAGGCTGTGGCTGTAGATATAGAAAGAACTGTGCTGGAAGCAAATCTAGGCAACATGCTGCTGAAAATAGGATTGGCATCCAGTAGCTGTCTATGTGAGGGCTCCCAGCAGTGTAGATCAGTGGGTAATTTTTCAAAAACATCCTTACTGCAGACAGATCAGGTGTTTAATATACACAACATCCCAAAGCAAAGCTGAAAACTCTTGTCAAATGATTTTCAACACCCATGTCCTGTCTACACCAGGGAATCTCTCTCAAATGGTCCAGCCATGGTTTCTGAGGTGCTACTGAACATGGTTTGGTTCCATCTGTACTTGCAGCTAAACCATTTTCAACACTGGTTCAGCAGCACCCATTACTGACAGTAATGAGAAAAAAGTTTCCTAGTATAGGCAAATGAGTGTTGAACTCTATTCATGTCCAAACCAGCAGCCATCTCATCTCAGCCGGGTCTACCATGCTTTTCTATAACTAGTGTTGAACTCAGGCAATGCCAACAGAAGAGGATAATTTATCAGTAGCAGGTGGCAGAACAAGGACTCAATGTCAAACAGTTTTGTATACTTTTGTTTACTAGGGTTCGGTAGCATAGACAGAGCCTTAAAGTCACAACTACAAGAAATTGTATTAATAGTTATTTTTGTGGTCTTACTTGCTAATGCTAAGATCAAAGAAGATGATCATCACTAAAGATGGGTCTGAACCAAAACCCCAGATCAGAATCCAAATCGTATCTGTCCCCATCTCTCTAATGGACTAGAACAAAAACTCACTCTACATCATCCCACTCCAACCCCATACACATGTAATCCTTCTGCCATGTGGAGCTGGCAGCAACCAGGGCCGGGTTCAGTATCTTGGGGTTCCTTGTCAACAATACAACACAGACCCGGTTTGAGCCTGCACCCAGTAACCTAGGAAAATTATACACCACCCTGGGCCCCTCTGAGAGGCAATACTTTTCCACTGGCAAGCACAGAGTCTGAGTGTAGAAAAGAAACTTTCATTGAAAGTAGGGAAGTCACTTGACATTAATTAGGAAAAATGCCACAAGCAGGAATCATAATCATAAAACTGAGCAGGATACCCAGCCCAGAGTGCATGGGGCTGCGTCTTCTACCTCATGTTCTCGAGTTCTACAGCCAAAAGTTCCTTTTCTGTGCCTCTCTCTGCTCCCTCACCATACCCCACTCACAGTGGTGGTCATTGGTCCGTGAGGACCCAGGGTTGAGAGGTACATCTGTCTGAGTTCACCTCCCACCTGGAGAAGAAGGCACTATGCTTGCTCCCGCCAGCCATCTGCCATGGCCTCTACAGGTCAGTTGCTTAGTGATTTTCAGCTTTTAGCAGGCTGGGCAGAAACGCTGTCCCACCACAAGTGATTTCAGCTCTTGTTTAAGCACTTAAAATAACAAAGGCTCCTATTGGAGCCTATTTAGCTCTATCTTTGAACAGTGGGAAAGAACAGGTTAAACCAGACCAGGGACCCTTAGGGAGAATCTACACCTCCTGGCTAAGACACCTGTCCCCACCCATTTTACTTTCACAGGGATCTGGCATTCGAGCCCCTGGCTTAACAAGGTCCTTTCAGCTGAGGGTGACCCTCTCATTTGGGACAGGTTAAGCAAAGTTCTGCTCCCCTTTATTCATGTAATAAAGACAAAAACATTGATAACATTTCACTACCCCTGCATTCAGTAATAAAGTGATTTGTACCCCAACACCTGCCAAAGCTGATCACTTTGAGCAACACTGCTCTATCTGCAGGATATCTTGGCAGTGTAGGTGTGTTCATGTAAATACAGTTTGCTCCTGAAGTCTCTCCCACTCCTAGCTAGCTGTCAGGGGAAAGTTCATTCAGACCCTGCTTACACACACACACACACTACACTTCGGGAAAGTATGGAGCCCAATCCCAATCAGATGAGCTTGGCTTATCTTTAGTCACAACCAGATCACAAATGCTGGAAAGGATCTAACAGCTAACTTTAATCTGTATCATTCCACTCACAGACTTAACCAGGCTGTTTTGACAGCTGTAGCAAGTTTTCTTTTAGAGCACAAGGTTTCTTTAGTTTATGCCTGTGCTTTATGATGACATTTTCCCCAGCTTTAATTTTTGGGGAAATCCTCTATGAAACCAGTTTTACTGCCTATGGCTAGAGAAACAAATTTTAAAAGAGGACACCCATAAAAAAAGGATTATATAAAGGTTTCTTTTTAAAAATAAACCTTTTTAAATTCAATTTTAAATTATGACAAGGTCTAAATTTACTATGATCTAAAAGAAATGATTTTAATAAAAATGTCAATCAATACTTTTGCAGTACAAAATTGTAGAAGTCACAGGCTAAGCACAGAGAATCAGTAGGCTCAAGTGCTAAACCAGCTTTTGGCATCAATAGGTGCAGAAACTATTTTCTTCATTTCAGTTCAATAAAAGTCAAGAAACCAGTTGGGAGTTGAAAAAGCAGGAAAGCTTGTTTTTATTCATGAACTGGAAGAGGAAAACAAGGTGTTAGAGGAAGAGATCTACTAGTTTTAAAATCTGGAACTACTTGGTGACCAGAAATAAGCAGTTCACTAAAACAGGTAGTACTTCCTTTAACAAATCAGTTAGTTTTAAATGCAAAAAACGTTTTTTTGTTTGCAGCACATTTAATAAAAAAAATAAAATGATGTTTTAATGCATCTTAACTGAATTTTAATTTCCATCCAAATAGAATTACTAGTTATTTTATAATTGATTAGTATCAAAGAAATGCATTATTCACCATTTTCTAACAAATAAAAATGTATAAGTTAAGAATCTGAATAAATATAAATTAAGCTATATAATCACCTAAATAAATGTGTGTGTTATAATGTATATATTTTATATAAAAAGAAAGTGTATTTGCCTCATTAACAAAAAGAAGCACCAAATCTAATGTAAGGGCTATATTTAGGTGCAAATTGACTTTTTCCAGCATCCAAAGAAAAGCAGCACACACGAAGAATTGCTACAATTAGCATTATAGATCAAATTCAAAGTTTTTCTGCCAGCAACAAACCCAGATTAGTTAGGGTGAAGACATTTGGGCAAGATAATCTGTTTGCTAGCACCTTGCGATAAATTTTGGCATCCACATTAAAGAAACAAGTCTATATGATGCACAATTGGTAAGATCTTTTCCTTCTTTAGGAGTGGCCCCAATTTTTGACTCTTTCCTGAATCTGGAATCTATTCCTCTGCAGTACACCATTAAACAATTGAGTTAAAATAGGGTCCAACACTTGATGTAACCCCCAGAAAACACACCAGGATCTGGAGTTTACTGGATTTTAAATTCTTAATTCCATCTTCAACATCCTCTGCAGAAATTTGCTTAACAAGAGCTGCCACATCATCTTCTAAGATCTGAAGTAGATTTGCACTTCTCAGATATTGATTTATAAGTTCAGGATTTAAAGGTTCTGAAGCATACTAAGTATGGAAAAAGTTAGCAAACATTTCAGAGATCTGTTTGTTGCCATTTACTAATTTTTTTTTTATTTCTAATCAGACAGATGGCTGATTTATGTGGCAAATAAATGTGTTTTAATGGTTACCAAGCAATGAGAATCAACTTTTCCTTAGGAGAACATCTAAAGAGTACAAATGCAAAACAAGATTAAAATCTATTATTGACATCAGTTTCCAACTTGCTGATTTAAAAATCAATGATTTTTAAAATCTCTGGTTTTAATTGTGATTTAAATCAAGCCACAGTGGCCATTTTGCAGCCCAATCAAATAGGACATTAAGAAAGAAAGAAAGAAAGAAAGAAAGAAAGACCACCATCACACTACTGCAGGGTAATAGGGAAGCCTGATGGTTTCCCCTCTGAAATGAACAAAGAGCCCTGTTCACCAGAAAGGGACCATATCACACGGTTCTGCACTGTTCCAGAGCCTACATAGACAGCACCCGGACGCAGCTGTAACAGCTGCAATGGGGTGCTCACTCCTCCCACTGCAGCCCTGCACTGTTGCTGCTCAAGGAGGGAATGGGGTAACCAGATGTCTTGGTTTTCGACCAGAACACCCATTGACTGTCCGGTTGGCAGCGCCGTGCAGCGGAGCTGACAGGCTCCCTGCTAGCTGCTGCATGGCTCCCAGGAAGCAGCCAGCATGTCCCTCCTCCAGCTCCTACACATAGGGGCAGCCAGGGGGCCCATGTGCTGCCCCACCCCCTACAGGCACAGCTCCCATTGACCAGGGCGGGGCAGGGGATAAACTAGCGTGCCTAGCAGATGATTGTTGAGGGGTCATGGCGCACTCCTGTCCTGCTGCTGCGGGCCCGCTCCTCCTCCTCACACTTCTCCTGTGGCTGGGCTCGAGCTGCAGGATGCCCTGTGGCAACCTCCCTTGCCCCCCGTCTGTCATCCTATCACTGGCACCCAGGAGTTGAAGGTATGTATCCCCATCTCTGAGTGCCGGGAATGGGGCTGCACCCCCATCCTCCCCATCATTGCATCCCTCCCTGTCCAAACCTCTCTGCATGCCTGTCCCCCTCACTGCATCCCTCCCCTTTCCCATCCTGCCCTGTCCCCCACACCTACCCATCCCAGCCCTGTACCCCTTACAGTGCTCTCCCACCCAGCCTTGCCACCCCCATGTCCCTCACCCCCCACAGCCCTGCACCCCATTCACCTCCATACCCTGCTGCACTCCCTGTACACCCCTGTGCCCCCCACATCCTCATGCACCTTTAGCCTTTTGCCTCCCCCTGCATCCCCATCCACCCCACATACCCCTCCCACTGCCCCTTCTCACCCCCACCATGCTGTCATCCTTGGCCTCTTTCCCTCCCCATCCTCTCTCCTTCACCCCCCACCTTTTCTGCTCCAGCCCACCCTCCTCCTTTCCCAGCTGGGTGTGTCCGTGTAGGCGTGTGCATGCATGCATGCACTGTATGTGTGTAAGAGACAGTGTGTCTGTGTAGGGAGGTGCATGTATGCCACATGCGTGTATACCTGTGTGAATAAAATTTGCAGCTTAACTCTGACTTTTACTCTTTGGGCTGGCTTGTGCACAAAAAAATTGATGACATAAAATGTGTGTGTATTCATTTCATAAGAAGGTTTTTTTAGGAGAGACGGGAACTCTAAAAGAAATTTATTCTTTCTTAAAGTGAATATTGTTGACTAGTAATTGCAGAAGAGCCAATGTATCGTACATTTCTCCCCACCTTTGTCTAGCTACATTATAAACTCTTTGTTGCAGACTCTCTCTTTTTATGGGTATGTCCAGCACCTACCACCCTGGAGCCATGATCTTAGTAGGGGTCTCTAGGCACTAAAAAACAATTGTAATAATAAATAATGTGGAAGTATGTGTGTTCGTGCATGCTAGATGTGTACACATGAATACATGTGTGTATCTGCATGTAAGTGTGGGAGTCAGTTTCTACAGATTTATCTATATAGGTATCTGGACAGGTTGCATTTCTTTGGTTGTGCTCTATGGATTTGTATTTAGGCTTCAGGAGCGGGCCTTTAATGGATGCATTGCAGCTGTGATAACGTGTGGTCCTAATTCCACACATAAAATTACAATGACTTTAGTGAACAAAAAACATGGAGCTGGTTGTGAAAAATGGGAAGGGGGAGGGAAAGTATCATGAAAACCTTTGTGAAATTTCATTTTTTTAAAAAATGACCCTTTTTGTCTATTTTACTGTCATCGCTAGCATCCTGTAACAAATAAAACCTGAAATTAGCATAATACATCTGTCAAAACAATAAACATGCCTGTTTGGGCCTTCCAGTGAAAATGAACATGTGAGCAAGGGTGGGGGAGAGCAAGTGACGGAAGGGGGGGGGGTAGAGTGAGCAGGGGCGGGGCCTCAGGAAGGGGCGGGACAAGGGCGTTCGGGTTTTGGAATTAGAAAGTTGGCAACCCTAGGAGGGAAGGAGCTTGAGTTTATTCTTCTCACTACATTCAGTTTAATAATTCAGTGTATTTTTCTTGTTCCACTGGGGATTTATTTGGCAGTTGCACGAGCAGTATTGCTTCTTGAGTTTCCTTCAGAGGGAGGGAGGGGACTGGTCTGGACCTGCATGTGAGTTGGCTATAGATGCCTTTCCAGGCCCTACACAGTGACACTGATTTTCTCCTGTAACATCCCACCCCAGAGGGCATATCAGCCTCAGGGGGAGGAGGGGTGTGAGGCTGGAAGCGCAGGGAGGTAAAACGTTATCTGTGGTGGAGACTTAGCCTGGCTTTAGAACAAAAACATTTACCTGAACTCAGGAATGGGTCGTTTTTTCAGATGTCAGGAGCATGGCAGGTGTTCTCAGACTTGCCCTGAATGGAGGGAGATGGGATGACTAGAGCAGACACCTACCTAGTAACCTACCAGCTGCATGCAGTCCCAGGCGGGGAGTGACTTGACAGGTAACAGAGACTGTCCTCTGGGCTGTCAAAGCTGTTCCTTTTTGTCAGCCTGCTCTGGGGCTAAGGAGACACCAAGGTTACTTTCTTAGCCACTCAATATGGTGCACTATCAAAGTTATTTGTCTTTCTTGGGAATTGGTTCCTACCTGATCCACTGTCCAACACTCCTGGGGAGTATAAGAGGATCTATAGTACTTGAAATATATCATTCCTTCCTACAGGGCTTGGCTTGTTCTTTTCTGTAGGATTAAAATAGCCACGCCCTGTTATTCCATGAACAAGAACTCTAAAACTAAACTGAAATTAGAGAGACAGAGAGGGAGAAATGGAAAACATTAAAATGCCCAGGTCTATTCTAACCTGCTTGAAATGTACTGCACATTTCAAAAATTTCATATTTCTATTATGGCCTAAAAAGTAACTGCTTGGTTAGAGAGTGAATTTAAGAAACCCAGAACAAGTTATAGACAGTACATGTTGGACAAGTAGTACTTCTGAAATATGCTTGTCTCAAGATCTGAAGCTTTAAATGGACATTTTGAACGTAAGAGAGAAAAACACCCAGAGTAATCAAAACAGGAGTTGTGTCTTAAAAAAAAAAAGACAACTCATTTTAAAACTAATAATTTAATAATTTTATATGAAAAAAGTATAAATAAGATGTTTATTGAACTAAATGAATCATTAATATGAGACTTCATCAGTCAGACTATAAAAGCACTAGAAGGAAGTCTTAAATTAGGTGCAACCTACAATATGTAATGGGGACAACTGGCAGCCCATACAAGATGTTTGTTTTCTAATAACAGAAAGCTGAAGGAGGCATATGGAGAAATTGAACTCAAATTTTATTTCCTATGTGCTAGAGGCACAGATGTTTCAGCAACCTCAATCTGCCAAAACCAAATGTAAGGCACAGACTCAAAATATGACAGAGAGAGCTTGGTAGGCATTCTATAACAAGTGTTTAATTTCTTCAAAACAACCATTTAAATGGCTCCATAAAATAATCCATCTAAAAGTGTGTTGGCCTAAAAACTTCAATGTATACATTAGCCTTGCCTGAAAACTAGTGCATAGGACTATTTTTATTAAAATGAGCTGGAAAATCTTGGAGTTTCTAAAAGCACAGGTTTGAATTATGCTAAGGTCTGTGAAGGACCCTGTTAATATTATAAATTCCACCCATGAAAAATCTTGCGAAAGTTATAAGCAACATGGACGTGTTTGCTGGACATATAAATTCCTTGACACTCCGGTGATTCTTGTGCAGCTGATGGAGCCTACAAGTCCTATACACATGTAACTTACATTGCATTTTATGTCCCATGACAGAAATAGCAAAGATTCATAACAGTAAATCTCGAATGGCAGAGCTTTTGGAATTTTTAAGCCCCATGACAGCTGGTAGAACAGTAAACCCCATGAGATAATAGCTACGATTGATGGTTACAAGCTCTTCAAGGTGAGCTTGTAAATCCCTAGAAAGCCATAGACAGCTTACACCACTTTCAAGTTCTGTTGTAGCAGGAGACCAAACTTGCAATGGCCATGAAGGAAATAGCTGTGGTTCACGAAGGCTAGCTTCTGTGCTGGCTATGCCAGCAGGGCTTGCAGCTACAGGTGGTGGCATTTACAAGCTCTGCTTCTGTGGTGGGCGAGCTGGCAGCTTGTGGGCAAGTGTGAATGGCAGATTCCACTTATGCCAGCAACACAAACAAAAAACAAACAAAAAAACCCCCCAAATACATCCCTACGCCGCATACTGAACTTGGAATTAATTTGTTTTATGTGTTCATCACCTCATCCTTTTAATTAAGTGCAGAGGAACCTCCAAACCTAAATTCCTGTGTCATCTAAAAGCACTCCTCTGTATAAACTGAATCTCTAGTAAGAGGGTTTGCTGGTACAGCTTTACTAGCAAACCCTTTTAGTGTCAACCAGGCCTTAATCCTGCAATGAAAACCTGGACATTCCCAATATTTTGAAGAAGAAAAACAAAAGCAGATTAACTTTCCTTTAAAATAACTGTAAAAAAAGCAAGCTTTCAGATTCTCTTTATACCCTTTTAATCGTATGTATAAACCAGACTTTTTTCTGGAGGACCTTTGTGACACACGAAGCACTTTCACATCGTTTGGACTGCAGTGCAATACAAGTGAAAGCTAATGTGACAATTTCTTCACTCTACAGATTTCTGAAATTCAGTAACATTATCAACAACTAGATGGCTCAAATTAAGCACCCCGAGAGATGGGAAACCCACTTCTGACTTTTTTTTCCCTGAAGGCCACACCATGCCACTGGCAAAGCCAACATTAAACCCTGCATTAGCCCCTGGCTCCCAGTGGCTCGTTCAGACTATGGCTAGACTACAGTACCACATCGTTCTCCAACATGTCCGGTTTTCATTATGCTGAAGGTGCAAAATCCCCCCACAAAGTCAGTTGTCCTGGGAAATGTTCACTATAGGGTGACACACGTGACAGAAAGACATATGTGGTGGAAAGTCAGAATATCCAGTACATCATATGCCATTTACATGGGAAATGTATTTGGGTGCTTCCAGAGTTTCTGACAAAAGCCTCAGCTAACTTTACACCTCAAGCTTTATAGTAAAAAATAGGCCTAGTCCTGACACATGTAGTCTATGCAGAAAATAGTGTTCATTGGGTAAGATGTCAAAACATGTTTACTGGCACATCCATTGCAGTCTAACTAAGCTATCAGGTTTGAGTGACTGGGCTTTTCTCTTTGGGATTTCTAGCCGAGCACAAGTTCTGTCTGAATCCACCTCTGACGTCGAAACAAAGACATGAATCACCATAAGCATCCAAACTACGTTTTCCTTAATCCCACAGACTCGGGTCCAATCCTGAAGTCATAGATACAGCCCATATAATCCTCTTATTTCTGTGGGATCACACAGGGAGTAAAGCAGTGAAGACAGTTGCCCTAGTCTAATGCAGTGTCTTTGGGCTAACCTCCATTAGAACCATAGTAAAGTGGCACCTAGGTCAATGCATTTGTCAACAATGGGCCACACTTCAATCCGAGTTATGCCTCATGCCATCTCCTTGAAGGCAGTGGAACTACAAGGGTGGAACTGGGAGTAAAAATTTGGCCTACGGAATTCAGACTTGTTCTAAGGATGGTTGGCAGCAACTTTGCAGCACTACATTTTCGGAAGTATTAGTGGTGGGTAACTCTAAGCTTCACTTCAGTTTAGATAAGCACAGTATACTCTGGACGTTTGTTAGGCCAAACAGAACTCCACTGCAGTCTGGAAACCAGACTGCATATCTGGTGAAATTGGGTTTTGAGGATGTTTTTAATACATCCGGTTCTGGTTAAGTCAAAATGCTGAGAGAATAGTATCTCTCTGCATCTCAATACAGACACAAGAGCGGATGGAGGAGGAAAAGTTAACCAGACTTACCCTGGAAACAAAAGTTTTGCCCCACATTTTGATTTGGTCCTTATTTTAGCTCAACCCTGATTACTTATAGACTTTTTAGCTTGCCATAACTTGATGTTTAGAATTGGCTTGCACAAATAAAATGTATAAATTCTAGGAAAGTACAAATGATATTTGAATTGCTTATTTGCTGTTATTATCTGATGCTGTCTGAGTGAGCATGGATGAAGAGGCTCACATTAAGATGAAAAGAATAGGAATATATAATTGTCTACCCCCAACTAAAATTACAAGTCATTCAGCTGGCTGTGCCACAAGATGACTACTATCGCTAATTGTGCCATTTGATACAAAAGAAAGTATCTAATCAGTCAGGAAGCAACTTCCTGTTCAGAGGTCAGGCTAATCAAACTGGAAGTCAAGTGCCATTTCTGGGTATACAAATGAGATGTCAGTTGTCATTACAAGTACCAATATGAATCAAGCCAATTTCCAGAGTTCCTTTAGTGTACTTGTTTGAAGCTGTAAGAATTTATTTCAAGAAGTCTTTTCCAGCATTTATTCGTATTACTTTCAAGTTAGGAGCAGTACATGTCACAAAACAAAAAAACCCAATATTTTGGCTATTCCAACCTCTCTGGTTTCTTTCATGTGGAAGGCATGGTCTCTTCAGCTTGCTTAAAAGTCAGAATAAGATCAGCTTGTCTTGCCACAGAGCTCCTCTCTGGTATAATGCAGAGTATCTTTCATTACTCCAATGCCTGAATCTGTTGGAAAAAAAAGATTACGTTTGCAGTATAAAAAAAGCACTTGGGTTCCAACAATACCGTCTGTAATCCCATTTAAGTGACAACATTCCACCTGCACCCAATCCACAAGGGTGACTCCAACTTTGAGGTAAGCCTGAACAGGCCTATCAGATGTGGCAGGGAGTGTGCAGGCCTTATGACCTCAGACTTCCCGAAAGCAAGAGGGTGGGATGAGACCTCAGGAGAAGAAACAAACCATGCAATTCTCTCTAACAGCCTAGGAAACATGCACACAGATCCTGTGGACCAGCCCAGGGTGTGTGCACACAAGCTTGTTCCTTCCCCAGATAGGACTCAGAAGGGGGGATAGAGCGGGAGAGAGAGACTGGAAACTGGAGTTCTCTACACCTCTCACTCCACTCCTCAGGTTAGAAAATGAACTTGATATGAATGCTAATGAACACTACATCGGACATCAATCTAGAAGCAGTTCACTGAAGAGATTGTTGAGATATGGCACTTCTCAACTTGCTTATTAAGAAATCTAGGTCTCTAGGAGAGATTAAATATAGCTCCCCTTAGGCATTCAAATCAGCCACTACAAAACATGTTTTTAATTCAACCTAATTAGGAATCAGAATTAGCATCATGAAACACTAAACACCAATTATTTATTTTTAGAGACATTTTATGCAAGAGACCTTGGAGTCCAAGCTCCCATTCTAGGAAGCTTCTTACTTCTGATCTTTTCCCTGGCCAGGCACCTCCCTCCCCACCCCACACACCCCCTCTCACTCACTCTCCAGCCACACCACATGATCAGAATTAGAAAAGGTCTCAGACATTGTGCATTCCAATGCTACAAAGCCATCTCCCCACTTTTCTGTCTACTTGTTTCATCTCATTATAGTGTCCTAAAGATGGATTTATTTTTCCAGCATAGAACAAAATCAACAGACGGCAAGTTAAGTTGTGGGCTTTGTTCCCATTAAAGTCAGCTGCAGAACTCCTTAATGAGAACAGTGTTGCGTTAAGCATTTTAGATGATCTTCTATCACTGTCCACAACCCAATTAGCAAGGAACACCACAAGATCTTTCCACATTCTAAGCCAGTGCACTCACCCCATGGGCTTGATGGCACCAGTCTGCTGGTGCAAACGGCCACCCCCTCCGCTAGCTGTATTCAATAGGAGATTAATTATTGCCTTCCGCCAAGAGATCTACCAGGAAAGGCAGATTTAAGTTGTGGCCAAAGCATCACAGAAACCCCACCAGCAGAAGCTGTCCGAGGGCGGGGGGGAAGGGGGGGCATATCTTCAATCAGTGCTTTGCTACTCTTGGGCACGCCGGCCACCTCCCCACTCCAGCTGGCCACATCCATTTCAAGGACTGCAGTTGCACTGTTGCCATCTCTTTCCAACCCTGAATAGATTTTCTGCCACCGTTCCCTGTAGTTTAAGAACTGCTGGAGGAAACTAGGCGATTAACAGAACCCCATAAGTGCACCGACGCACAAGGCACAGCTGAATGCTTTAACAAATCCATCATGTGGGTACATTGGCTGACAAAAGACACTCATGTTTTACTGTGTGTACGGGGCCAAAGTCAACATGATATACAGGTTGAATTTAGCCTCTATTTTTATTTTGGGGTTTCCCCCACTCTACCAACTCCAAACCAAAACGTTTAAACAAACATTGCTAATCTTTAAAGGGGTCTACCCAAAACTTTTCTTACAAGCTGAGCAGAGTGTCCTCTGGGGATTAAGGAGGAAAGGGGAGACCCCCTTATATATTCGTTTAAAAAAAGATACATTGTGAGTGATGGAATTTATTTTTCTCTGTGATGTAGCAATGCAGCTGGGGAAGTCAGTGGCTCTGGGCACTCATTGGGAGAATTACACCTCCAGCCCTACCAGATTGCAGTTTTCAGCACAGGTCTAATCATTTAGGGCTTGATCCCGCAAGGCACTGCTGGAGGGGCATCAGAATGCTCAAAGCACTTGAGCATGTTTAAGTTCAAGCATATAGGCAGCTTGTTGTAGTCAATGGTTCCCATGAGCTGGGAAGCCTCTGCTTTGACACAGGCAGGTTTGACCCCCTGTGTATTAGCGGTTTGTATTTTTCCAAGTATGTCATCCAACATTACATGAAAGCCACTGAAGGGGAGTGGAGTTCCCCAAGTGTAAATAAAACATTTTGGTTTAATCCAAAATGGAATCAAAGGTTACATGTAATCAGGATCTCAATTTAGCTCAGTTTAACAATAAAATCCATCCTTCAGTTCGGTTTCATCTCGTCAGCATCTTTATAAGCAACCCCACTGCCTGCAAAGTAGAGAACTCAGCGAAAGCATGAAAAAAAACCTACCCAGTGCTCAAAAGCACACATTTTTCAATCCAAGTGCAGTTCTTATTTTCTTTACAGAAAAGAAATCAAACGGTCTTGAATTTCACACACCACCTGCTGAAGAAAATCAACCCCCTTTTCCTTCTCATTTTCAGTAACTGGGAACAAGACAGTAAAGCAACATCAAGAGATAATTGAACAAGCCAGGTTTCCTTTGTTTCAGACCTGCCAATTACATATAATTTAGTCTCATTAGGCTGCAGGTTTTCCCAACCGATAATACAAACTGCTGCTTCCACCTACCTGGTCAACCGATAGTACAGAAAAGCCAAAACTGTGCCAAAAATCTCCAATATTTACCGCCTTGGGAATTGAACTGACTTTAATGTCCTTGTTGCAATGGAGGCAGAATCAAAGTTATTTTCTTCCAATGTTGAACAAGAACTGTTATTAGAATAAAGGAAACTGTTCTAATACCCACCACCTTTTGCTTCACTGGAGAGCTTTTATCTACAGCTTTCCCCAGGAGCCCGCCTTCCTGTTATGTATTTGAAGAAACAATACGCATCATTGCACAAACAAATGCACAATGTAGAGGGATCCCAATATGTCCTAATAGGAGTTATGAGCATTATAGTAACACCTACAGGCCCCAGCTGAGATCAGGGCTCCAATATTGTCAACCACAAGCATTCAAAATCCATGAGTCATACCCCTCCCCACCTCAAAAACCCCCATGAGATTTAAATAAATGAAATGTGTGTTCTTCTTATTTGCCTTCTTGTTTTTCAGTCTTTGTGATTCATATTTTCAAGCTTTTTTTTTTTTTTCTGTAACCCTGAAAGCTAGGAAATTTCCTGGCTTTCATTTGAAAACAAAACAAAAACGTTTCTCAGATAGTCAAGGGACTCCAGAAGACAGGGTTCCATGAAAAACACCAACTAAAATAGCATGAATTGGCACAGAGGGCCCACTCACCAGCCAGCCTGCCCCACACAAGGCCAGGCATAGTACAGTACTCTGATTCTGGCTCCCCTATCAACCGCCCCTCCAAGCCTGCAGTGGATCGCCCCTTCTCATGAGTCAGCTCTCTGACCAGGCTGCTTAGAGTAGAGAATACAACAAACAAAAGAAGTCCAATGAGGTCTTCAGCCCCACCCTGGTCTCAACTGTCCTTCCCCCCTTGCATCGGGGAGCTCTTACATTCCTAGTAGAGAGGAACCCAAGACCTTGCTTGGTTCTGGGGTCCAGCCCAGAAACCCTGTATTAAGCAGTAAAGGTCTGCTTCCTGAGATTCGTTGCTGCTTCCCTGGGCCACTTCCTACCTTCATCTGCCCCCAGACGCCTTCACAGAGGAATTCCTTCCCATGCTTGCTCCCTGTAGGTTCCAACTTCTCGACAGTTTTTGGCTCATGCAGACTTATCCCCTCATATTCCCAGGCAGCCCAATTATGCCTAGTCTTTACATTTTTATCCCAGTTGTTGATGGTCTCCCAATTAGCTGCTGTGGAGGAAGTATTTAGTCTGTCTGTTAACCCTTAATGAGAGACAGTCCCAAATCCAGAGAGCCTTGGCTGGGATTTTCAAAGGACCAGTTAGGTAAATTTCAGTGGGATATGGGCACCTAACTCCTTTAGGATCCATTGAAGATCACAGCCTAAATAAAAAGATAAAGTATGGTAAGGCACAGAAATGATGTGACTTGCCCAAAGTCACACAGCAGGTCAGTGGCAGAGCTAGAAATTGAACGCAGGCCTCCTGATTCACAGCTCAATGCCCTATACATGTGATCACACTGCCTGTCTAAATAAATGCAAGGTATTATTATAGGATCTTGCAACTATGATCCAGGCATCTGCCACTTCTAGACTGGACTATTGTTGTTCTCTCTGCCACAGCTATTAGAGCAGGCCAACCACAAAAGCCATCTTATTCCACACCCAGCAGCCTCTCTCCTGAGTGGAACAAGCCACAGGGAACATACTATACCAGTGTTCCTAGACTATAAACCCAGAAGGGTATATTGTCATATTCTAGTCTGACCTCCTGTATAACACAGGAATTAATTCCTGTTTGACCTAGACTGGAGCATACAGTAGAACCTCCATCCTTAGAGGGTTTTAAGGCCCAGCTTGACAAAGCCCTGGCTGGGATGATTTAGTTGGTATTGGTCCTGCTTTGAGCAGGGGATTGGACTAGATGACCTCCTGAGGTCCCTTCCAACCCTGATATTCTATGATTCTACCTCAGAATTATGAACACCTCGGGAATGGAGGTTGTTCATAACTGAACAAAACATTACAGTTGTCCTTTCAAAAGTTTACAATTGAACATTGACTTAATACTCGTTTGAAACTTTACTATGAAGAAGAAAAATGCTGCTTTTAATTATCTTAATTTAAAAGAAATAAGCACAATAGTTTCCTTATCTAGTCAAATCTTTTTTAAGCTTTCCTTTTTTCTTTTTTTTTAAAAGTAGTTTACGTTTAACACCGAAGTGTACTTTAGTTGCTTTGGGGGGGGGGGGGGGTGTCTCTGCTGCTGCGTGATTGAGTACTTCCAGTTCCAAATAAGGTGTGTGGTTAACCGGTCAGTTTGTAACTCTGACGTTCGTAACTGAAGTTCTACTGTATCTCTTAGAAAAGCAGCCAATCTTGATTTTACAAATGCCAGTGATGGACAATCCACCTCAATCCTTGGTACATTGTTCCAGTGGCTAGTTACCCTCACTGTTAAACATCTATGATTTATTTCCAATTTGAAATTGTCTAGCTTCCAGCCATTGGATTGTGTTATACCTTTATTTGCTAGATTGAGGAGCCCCCTGTTATCAAATTTCTGTTCACCGGGTAGATATTTATAGACTAATCAAATCACGCCTTAATTTTCTTTTTGTTACATTTAATTGATTGAGCTTTTTGAGTCAGTCACTGTAAGGCATATTGTCTTGTTCTTTCATCATTCTTGTGACTCTTCTCTGGACCCTCTCCAGTTTACCAACTTCCTTCTTCAAGCTGGGACACCAGAAAGGGACACAGTTCCAGGCACTCCCTCTGCCCTCATTCAACACCAGTTGGGAATCAAAGTGCTTCTCCTCGCCTTCTAACCATGATAGGCTGAGATCAGGGCCTACCTCATGATTGTCTGTCACAGCAAGAGCACTGTGATCACAGGCACATTAACTGGATCTGTGTATAGTAACATAACACTATTGGGAGCCAGAGGCAGGGTATTCTCAGCACTGAGTTGTAGACTGCAGAACACTCTACCAGAGTGATGGGGGTGTGCACTATTCTCACCACTTTCTGAGCATGGTGGAAGATTCACCCTACCCCATATGCCCTTTCACAACAACAGAAGCAAAATGTATGATGATTTAATACAGATCAAAACCTCACATACAAGTACCTGCACTCCAGAAGGATACCGAAGCCACTTTAATTAAATCTTGTGCTCCTCTTATTTTACTTGTCTAGAGCCTACCTACTGCAGCTAGTGCTGCTTTAGAAATAGCAAAGAGAGAGGTGGAATACCCATTAAAAGCAAGTTAGGTTTTGGAATAGAATGTAATGGGCTGTGTAATAAGAGCACCTCGGTACCCCATATCTCAGCTTCTTCTCTCCAAGTCACAGACACTTTAGTTTCCTGCTCTTAGGCTAGCTTCAGTATTTCTGTCTACATGATTTTGCCATTGGCCAAGTCATGAAGTCTGCCATCTCCCTTTTCACATGTGTACTGAAAGTGTTTTCAGCCTTGGCTCAGCATTTGCTGCATCTTTATGGCCCTCCTCCAGGGCTACCCAATCACTCTTGTAGCAAGACTTCACAAGTCCTTCTGATCCTTCCTCAGATCTTCAGGTCCCAGCCACCTCCAACTAGGGGAGCTCTGCCAGACCCTTCTAAAGCTTGGGCCTTCTGGAGAGACCTCCCCAGTGCCTTCCTAGCTCTTAATCTCTGCTCAGCCCTTTCTGGCTGTGCGGAAAGGTTGCCTTATCCCAGGCACACCCTCTCATGGCTGGGCATAGCATAGCACCTCTCCTCCCATCTAGGGCCTCTTGCTGATGGTTGCCCCAGTCCGGCAGTGGTCTGCCTCATCTCATGACTCAGCCCTCTGACGGGTTACGTTTTAGTCCCACAACAATTCAGCATCCTCACAGAGGTCTTCAGCACCAACTCTGGGCCCTGTGGTCCTTACAGTCTCTTATCTCAGGGCTCTCAAGAGTCCTTATCCCCTTATGCCAGGGGCTTCACACCACCTTCTCTGGTGGCTTGTAGGGGAACTCAGGACCTCCCACTACACTACACTACAGTACAGGAACCAAGGTTTGCTCCATCATATTACTTGCTGCTGCCTCTCTGGACTCCTTCCTACCACAGCCCGTCAGCAGGGATCTCCCACAACCTCTCTACATTCACTCTTCTTTCAGGGCCAGGATTCACAGGGCTCTCCCCTAGAATCCACCACTAAATCCTAAAATGAGGATATAGACTTAAGACAACTTCTGCTACCTTGGGCTTAGTCTTTCATGCCTCTAAGGGTATATCTACTCAACAATAAAACATTCATGGCTGGCCCCTGTCAGCTGTCTCAGGCTCACAGGGCTCAAGCTGTGGGGCTATAAAATTGCAGTAGAGACATTCAGGTTTGGACTGGAGCCTGGGTTCCAGGACCCTCTCCTGCTCAAAGAGTCCCAGAACCCAAGCTCCAGCCTGAGCACTTTCAAGGCAATTTTATTGCCCCGCACTCCAAGCCCCTTGAGCCCAAGTCAGCTGACATGGGCCAGCCGTGGGCATTTTATTGAAGTGTACACATACCCCTGAGAAGTGTTCAGTGGAAGAACTTAAGGGTATCTCTCCAGAAGTCTAGCTCCTGCCCTATTATCAGGACTCCACATCACAGAATCATAGAATCAATCATAGAATCATAGAATATCAGGGCTGGAAGGGACCTCAGGAGGTCATCTAGTCCAACCCCCTGCTCAAAGCAGGACCAATCCCCAACTAAATTATCCCAGCCAGGGCTTTATCAAGCCTGACCTTAAAAACTTCTAAGGAAAGAGATTCCACCACCTCCCTAGGTAACGCATTCCAGTGTTTCACCACCCTCCTAGTGAAAAAGTTTTTCCTAATATCCAACCTAAACCTCCCCCACTGCAACTTGAGACCATTACTCCTCGTTCTGTCATCTGCTACCACTGAGAACAGTCTAGATCCATCCTCTTTGGAACCCCTTTTCAGGTAGTTGAAAGCAGCTATCAAATCCCCCCTTATTCTTCTCTTCCGCAGACTAAACAATCCCAGTTCCCTCAGCCTCTCCTCATAAGTCATGTGTTCCAGTCCCCTAATCATTTTTGTTGCCCTCTGCTGGACGTTTTCCAATTTTTCCACATCCTTCTTGTAGTGTGGGGCCCAAAACTGGACACAGAATTCCAGATGAGGCCTCACCAATGTCGAATAGAGAGGAACGATCACGTCCCTCGATCTGCTGGCAATGCCCCTACTTATACATCCCAAAATGCCACTGGCCTTCTTGGCAACAAGGGCACACTGTTGACTCATATCCAGATTCTCGTCCACTGTCACCCCTAGGTCCTTTTCTGCAGAACTGCTGCCTAGCCATTGGGTCCCTAGTCTGTAGCGGTACATGGGATTCTTCCGTCCTAAGTGCAGGACTCTGCACTTGTCCTTGTTGAACCTCATCAGATTTCTTTTGGCCCAGTCCTCTAATTTGTCTAGGGCCCTCTGTATCCTATCCCTACCCTCCAGCGTATCTATCTCTCCTCCCAGTTTAGTGTCATCTGCAAACTTGCTGAGGGTGCAATCCACACCATCCTCCAGATCATTAAGGAAGATATTGAACAAAACCGGCCAAAGGACCGACCCTTGGGGCACTCCACTTGATACCAGCTGCCAACTAGACATGGAGCCATTGATCACTACCTGTTGAGCCCGACAATCGAGCCAGCTTTCTATCCACCTTATCGTCCATTCATCCAGCCCATACTTCTTTAACTTACTGGCAAGAATACTGTGGGAGACTGTGACAAAAGCTTTGTTAAAGTCAAGGAATAACACATCCACTGCTTTCCCCTCATCCACAGAGCCAGTTATCTCATCATAGAAGGAAATTAGATTAGTCAGGCATGACTTGCCCTTGGTGAATCCATGCTGACTGTTCCTGATCACTTTTCTCTCCTCCAAGTGCTTCAGAATTGATTCCTTGAAGACCTGCTCCATGATTTTTCCAAGGACTGAGGTGAGGCTGACTGGCCTGTAGTTCCCCGGATCCTCCTTCTTCCCTTTTTTAAAGATGGGCACTACATTTGCCTTTTCCCAGTCTTTCGGGACCTCCCCCGATCGCCATGAGTTTTGAAAGATAATGGCCAATGGCTCTGCAATCACATCCGCCAACTCCGTTAGCACTCTTGGATGCAGTGCATCCGGCCCCATGGACTTGTGCTGGTCCAGCTTTTCTAAATAGTCCCAAACCACTTCTTTCTCCACAGAGGGCTGGTCACCTCCTCCCCATGCTGTGCTGCCCAGTGCAGCAGTCTTGGAGCTGACCTTGTTCGTGAAGACAGAGGCAAAAAAAGCATTGAGTACATTAGCTTTTTCCACATCCTCTGTGACTAGGTTGCCTCCCTCATTCAGTAAGGGGCCCACACTTTCCTTGACTTTCTTCTTGTTGCTAACATACCTGAAGAAACCCTTCTTGTTACTCTTAACATCTCTTGCTAGCTGCAACTCCAGGTGTGATTTGGCCTTCCTGATTTCACTCCTGCATGCCTGAGCAATATTTTTATACTCTTCCCTGGTCATTTGTCCAATTTTCCACTTCTTGTAAGCTTCTTTTTTGTGTTTAAGATCAGCAAGGATTTCACTGTTAAGCCAAGCTGGTCGCCAGCCATATTTACTATTCTTTCTACACATCGGGATGGTTTGTCCCTGTAACCTCAATAAGGATTCTTTAAAATACAGCCAGCTCTCCTGGACTCCTTTCCCCCTCATGATATTCTCCCAGGGGATCCTGCCCATCAGTTCCCTGAGGTTGTCAAAATCTGCTTTTCTGAAGTCCAGGGTCCGTATTCTGCTGCTCTCCTTTCTTCCCTGTGTCAGGATCCTGAACTCGACCATCTCATGGTCACTGCCTCCCAGGTTCCCATCCACTTTTGCTTCCCCTACTAATTCTTCCTGGTTTGTGAGCAGCAGAGCCTGCTCCACCCCCCGTGGCTGCTCTACCTTCCCAGTCTCCCCATTTTCTAGTCCTAAAGAGCAACTGCAGAGTTCTTCACTCACTCTCCCTGCAGCCTCCTTCTACTCAGTGAGTCCCTTCTTTAGAGTCACCACAGACCTTCTGCCCCAGGTACGCTTACTCTTTAATGAAGCCTGGCCCACCCTTCAGGTGCCACCAGGTAACAGAATCATAGAAGTGTTGGACTGGAAGGGACCTCGAGAGGACATCTAGTCCAGTCCCCTGCACTCAAGGCAGGGCTAAGTATTAGACCATCCCTGACAGGTATTTGTCTAACCGCTTCTTAAAAAACTCCAGTGATGGAGATTCCACAACATCCCTGGGCAATTTATTTCAGTGCTTAGCCAGTAAGGAAGTTTTTCCTAACGTCCAACCTAAACTCCCTTGCTGCAGTTTAAGGCCATTGCTTCTTGTCCTATCCTTGGATGTTAATGAGAACAATTTTTCTACCTCCTCCTTGTAATACTCTTTTGAGAACTGTTATCATGTCCCCCCTCAGTCTTCTCTTCTCCAGACTCAACAAACCCAATTTTTTCAATCTTCTCTCATAGGTCATGTTTTCTACACCTTAAATCATTTTTGTTGCTCTCCTCTGGACTTTCTCCAATTTGTCCTCATCTTTCCTGAAATGTGGCACCCAGAATTGGATACAATATTCTAGCTGAGGCCTAATCAGCGCAGAGTAGAGTGGAAGAGTTACTTCTCATGTCTTGCTTTTACATGCACGTACGTGGGAGACTCCTGCTAATACATCCCAGAATGGTGTTTGCTTTTTTGCAACAGTGTTACGTAATTGGCCTCTCAGGCTCATGTTAGTCTTTTCATTGCCTGCATGGGGTAAGCACCCCATCACAACCTGTCCCCTAGGCCTTCTCCTTAGTTTGCTGTAGAGCGTCTGCCACCACCCATCTGGCGCTGTAAAAGAGAGTATTCCTGCTCCCTACGGGGCTCTCCCTCCTCTTGAGGGACTGAGCAGTTTCCATCTTACAGAGAACACTGTTTCCAATCTACAGTTCACGTGATGCTTGGTCACTTTATCCCAACCACTATCACCTGGGAGACATAACTAGACACAAGCAGGGCTGGACCCAGCTCTTTTAAATGGACAGCCCACCCTGTCACAGGCCAAAATACACGAAACTCTAATTTTCTTATACAAGAACAAATTTATAATAATTTAATAATCTCCCACATGCCTATTATTAGGAAAGACGCTCAATGCAAATTACCAAGAGAATTAAAAACAATTAACCAAGTACATCATTATTCTGCAAGGTGATAAAATCTATCGTATCTGTGAAATCATCTAAATACAGGCTTGAGAACCAAGCTGTTGCAAAGAAAAAACATCACTATTCTGAGGGTTGGAATCTTTAGAATAAAATTCAAGGGCAGCTCCAGCTAATACAAAGCAAGTAAAAATGAAGAGTAAGTGAGGCTCTCCGCGATTTCCTGTGGTCTGCAGCAATGATATTATTTGACTTAATTTGCCATTTGTTAACTTTCTTCCAAATTTTGCAGGGTAATTTTACTTAATTGACAGCTGCTAGTTTATTTTATGAAGCCTAAAATAGAATTATAAAAAAGGAAAGACTTTCTGCTACAAATTTCTGATCAAATGTAAAGGGAAAGTCAAATACAAATGAAAAGGCAATACCTGAAGCTTCATTATTACAAGGAACTATATTTAACAGTGAATTTAATTTCACGTCCTGATTAGGTGTGTGCTGATATTTGTTGTCATGGGTATTTTCCCCACCGTGTGTGTGGGGGGGAAACAAAACCAAAAAAGCACTTGTCCTATTGATTCATTCTGTTCTCCTTTCCTGGAATAGATCATAACATTCAGGGTTTCCCATGATTATTATTATTATTAAATAACATAGAAAATAAGTGTAAGAAATCTGTTTAACTTGATGATGTATAAATAAAAGTTCTGCCATAATATGTTAATAAATGCAATCCTATATCATTTTAACAAAAAAAAATTGGGTCAAATTGTCTGTAGGTATAAACTAGAGCAGTTTCATTATAGTTAACAGGGCTGTGCCAATTCACAACCTCGGAGTATTGGTTTTTAAAATACATACACACACACACACACAATATGCATTGTCTTTGCAGGATTGCCCCTCTGTGCTCCAGTTTAGCAAAGTAGCTAAGCATGTGCATAGGCGTGGCCCTATTCAGCAAAAAACTTAAGCAGGTGTTTCACTTTAGGAATGTGTTTTGCTGACTAGGGATGGATTGTTCAATCAGGATTTCAGGAACTAACTGTTTCACATATTGATATATACTGCAGGCCCAGGACAACAGAAATTTATCGGATTGTTATGACACAAGGCCAAAAAATCAGCTTGAGCAATGCATAAATAGACTGTTCCTTTTACTGACTTGCCCACTGTGCTTTGATTTAATAATGTAAGATTTTGGTAAAGTTACAGGCCCTAATACTAATTGTACAGTGTTTTATTGCTGATCTGTGGGCGCACAGTTTGTGTGTGCATTGCACTGGATAGTTTTTACTATGTACAGAAATTATATATATCAGAATCTCACTTCTGCAACTCCCCCCACCCCCATTTGGTACACATCTGCATTTGTGCATCATGCAGAACACCTGGTAAAACTCAGCTAAGTAAGGTTTCCACTTACATTTCCAGGGTATTGTTAAACGAAACAATAGATTTTATCAGATTTCAAACTGTGCTGGTACCTCGGTTATGAACCAAAGCTTCAAAACAACACCCACATTTAATGAAATAATAGTACTAAAAAGGAATTCATTATACCAGCATTGTCTGCAGAAGACTGTGGTAGCATCATACGTGGGAGACTTAGCAATTTCTTTATATGAGAGTTGTATATTTTAGTCACGTGAGTGAGGAAGTGGAATTGAATAAAATTTACTCTAATTTGACTTGTAAAAGAGGAGATTCATGTCTGAAATGACAGGTTTCAGAGTAGCAGCCGTGTTAGTCTGTATGCGCAAAAACAAAAGGAATACTTGTGGCACCTTAGAGACTCACCAATTTATTTGAGCATAAGCTTTCGTGAGCTACAGCTCACTTCATCGGATACATTCAGTGGAAAATACCTTTCTTTTCAGACATAAAAATTTTCTTTTTATGTCTGAAATGGCACATCGCTTCAGAGATCTCCTCCTCTGGAGGGCTGGATATTTCAATCATCTGAGACAGGGAAGGGAATTGAATGCCATTTGCTTTCTATTTTTCTTTTCCAATTTTATTTTCATGAGAGGAAATTCAGTTCAAGAATGTCTCCATGTGAAGACAGGCACATAACCACACCGATTTCTGGATCAGGCTGTACACAACACAATTCCCTTCCCACGTTGTGTTGGCCATTAGAGGCAACATGTTGAGGGACTGGACTTGGTAGACTGGTGAATATCAACAACTAACAGACACAAGGGCCTCAGTGGCCACAAAAGTTAATACATTTCTTCTTACTATTGTGTCTTTGATGTATGTCTCAAGAACGTAGAGACCCATTCACTGGGTTCCTATTCAGCCCTCTCATAATGGAAAGATCAGGCTGCACTAGCTTATGGCTAAAACGACTAGCTTCTAAGGGTATGTCTACAGTACAAAATTATTTTGAAATTATTCTATTCAAATTTTCGGAAGCTATTTTATACATTCAATCTTCTGTGTCCACACTAAAGTGTGTGAATTTGACGGAGTGCATCCACAGTACCAAGGCTAGCATCGAAAGTCAGAGTGGTGCACTGTGGGTAGCTATCCCACAGTTCCCGCTGCCCACTGGAATTCTGGGTTAAGCTCGCAGTGCATGATGGGGCAAAAACATTCTCGCGGGTATTTCTGGGTGTGTGTCGTCAGAAAGCTATGGCAGACAATCGTTTCGCGCCTTTTTGGCATGCAGACGCCATACTGCTTTCAGCAGACGGTGCACCGCTCCTCTCCTGCTACTATGAATCCACCTCTCATTTCCTCTCATCTTCCTATGTAATCTCTACTATCTACTCTTTCTCTTCCTCATTCCGCTGCCAACTCTGCTCGGCCATCGTGAACCGAGCAGCACAGCTTCCGCCGCCAACTCTGCTCTCCCGCTATTGCCACGCTTCCGAGCTTCTCCATGTTGTCTGTCCTGGGCTCCCACCTCCGTCAAAGCTACAGGAGACAACCATTTCCCGCCTTTGTTTGGCTACCATGAACCAAACAGCACAGCTTCCACTGCCACTCTGCTCGCCTACGTTTCGTGCCCTTTTTTCAGGATTACTCATGTAGGTGCCATAGCCATGGAGCCCAATCAAATCTCCACTGCAGTTTTGACCATTGTAAATACCTCGCACATTATCCAGCAGTATGTGCAGTACCTGCAAAACCGGGCGAGGAAGCGACGACAGCGTGATTACTATACTGATGAGGACATGGACACAGACAGCATGGCATGTGGCAATTGGGAGATCATGGTGGTGTTGGGCCAGGTTCATGCCATGGAACGCCGATTCTGGGCCCAGGAAACAAGCACAGACTGGTGGAACTGCATAGTGTTGCAGGTATGGGATGATTCCCAGTGGCTGAGAAACTTTCGTATGCGTAGGGCCACCTTCATGGAACTTTGTGACTTGCTGTCCCATGCCCTGAAGCACAAAGACACCAAAATGAGAGCAGCCCTCACAGTTGAGAAGCGAGTGGCCATAACCCTGTGGAAGCTTGCAACACCCAACAGCTACCGGTCAGTTGGGAATCAGTTTGGAGTGGGCAAATCTACTGTGGGGGCTGCTGTGCTGCAAGTAGTCAATGCAATCATTGACCAGCTGCTATCAAGGGTAGTGACTTTGGGAAATGTGCAGACCATTGTGGATGGCTTTAATGTGCTGGGGTTCCCTAACTGCAGCAGGGCGATAGACGGAACGCATATCCCTATCTCAGCCCTGGAACACCAAGGCAGCCAGTACATAAACCTCAAGGGGTACTTTTCCATCGTGCTGCAAGCACAAGGGACGTTTCACCGACATCAATGTGGGATGGCTGGGAAAGGTGCACAACACTCGCATCTTCAGGAACTCTGGTCTGTTTGAACAGCTGCAGGAAGGCACTTACTTCCCAGACCAGAAAATTACTGTTGGGGATGTTGAAATGCCTATAGTTATCCTCAGGGACCCAGCCTACCCCTTAATGCCATGGCTCATGAAGCCATACATAGGCACCCTGGACAGTAGTAAGGAGCAGTTCAACTGTAGGCTGAGCAAGTGCAGAATGGTGGTAGAATGTGCGTTTGGACGTTTGAAAGTGCGCTGGTGCAGTTTACTGACTCGGTTAGATCTCAGCACAACCAATATTCCAATTGTAATTGCTGCTTGTTGTGTGCTCCACAATATCTGTGAGAGTAATGGGGAGACATTTGTGGTGGGGTGGGAGGTTGAGGCAACTCGCCTGGTGGCCAGTTTCACACAGCCAGACAACAGGACGATTAGAAGAGCGCAGCAGGGCACGCTGCACATCAGAGAAGCTTTGAAAGCCAGTTTCATGACTGGCCAGGGTACGGTGTGACAGTTGTATTTGTTTCTCTTAAAGTTACCCGCCCCCTATATGTAATATGAAAGGAAATAAAGTCACAATTGTTTAAAAACTGTTCTTTATTATTTGCTGCACAAAACATTGAGAGAAATCAGAAGCTAGATGGGGGAGGGGGGCTATTGGATTGGGGGGTGGAGGAGGAGGAGGGAAGGACAAGTCCAGAAACCAAATCTGTTGTTGGTTCCCATAGCCGCCCCTACCACGTGTTCTTGGGCATCTGGGTGAGGAGGCTATGGAACTTGGGGAGGAGGGAGTGTGGTTATACAGGGGCTGCAGTGGCAGTCTGTGGTCTTGCTGTCTTTCCTGCATTAGATCCACCATACAGCGGAGCATGTCAGTTTGTTCCCCCATGAGCTTGACCATAGCATCCTGCCTGCTCTCATCGCGCATGTCCCTCCTCTCTTAGTATTCATGTAACGCATTACGCGATTCCGCAATTGTTTGCCTCCACGCATTCAACTGGGCCCTATCAGTGTGGGAGGACTGCATGAGCTCGGCGAACATGTCGTCCCAAGTTTGTTTTTTCCGCCTTCTAATCTGTACCAGCCTCTGGGACGGAGTAGATAGGGGCCACGTTGAAACATTTGCACCTGCTGTGGGAGGAGAAAAAGGGAGGGTAGTATTTTAAAAGATACATTTTAGAGAACAAAGGGGATACTGTTTCTCAGTGAAACAGGCAATTCATAGTACACAGCACATGTTCTTTCTGTACAAGGTCGCATTTTGCCTCTTATACTGAAGTGCCTGCCACTTTGGTGTGAGTAAGCCATCACATGCAGCCAGGCAACAGAATTCAGCTTGCAGGCAGCCTGTGGGCTCTCTGGGATGATCGCTTCACAAAACACCCTGTCCCCCGTCCCCTCACACACACACCCGCCCCCACCACGGAGCTCCGATGAGGCTCTGAGCAGGAATGAGCCCTTTAAACTAAACGCAAACAGCCCAGCGTGGCTCTGATGAGGCTCTGAGCAGGGATGAGCCCTTTAAACTAAAAGCGAAGAGCCCAGTGCGGCGGGGTTTCCCTCCATGCCCCACCGCATGGCTCCGATCAGGCTCTCACTCACCAGAAGTGCCTTTTCCAGGGTCATGGTCTGGGAGCATGCTTTGGGAGCGGGGGGAGGCTATTGGCTCCAGTGTTAAGAATAGTTCCTGGACAGGGGGGAAAATAGTTTCCCCACTTGCCACCTGTGCACTGTCCTCCTCCTCCTCTTCGTCCTCCAAAAACTCATCCTCCTCACTCCGTGCTACTCCCCCCTTGCAGGCGTTCATGGACAGTGGTGGGGTAGTGGTGTCGTCACCCCCCATAATTGCATGCAGCTCCCGGTAGAAGCGGCATGTATGGGGCTGTGACCCAGAGCTCCCATTCACCTCCCTGCCTTTTTGGTATGCTTGCCTGAGTTCCCTGATTTTTGTACGACACTGTTCTGTGTCCCTGGAGTAGCCTCTTTCCGTCATGGCCCTGGAGACTTTAGCGTATGTATTTGCATTTTTTTTTTTGGAACGTAGTTCTGCCATAACAGATCATCTCCCCAGCTTGCAATGAGATCCAGTACCTCCCATTCGGACCATGCTGGAGCTCATCGGTGAATCCGGGACTGCATGGTCTCTTGTGATGGTGGACTCTTCAGGGTCGCCTGTGATGGTGGACTGTGCTGATGGTCACCAAACAGGAAATTCAAAAGTTCCCAGGGCTTTTACTGCCTACCTGGCTAGTGCATTGGAGTTCAGAGTGTTGTCCAGAGCGGTCACAAGGGAGCATTCTAGGATAGCTCCCGGAAGCCAATATCGTGGAATTGTGTCCACAATACCTGTAACCCAGAACTGCGATCTCGATTTTAGTGCTACTCCACTTGCTGAGGTGGAGTACAGAAATTGAAGTAAAGAGCCCTTTAAATCGAAAAAACTGGTTTGGTCACGTGGACGGAATCAGTTTTATTTCACGGTAACTCGGCTAATTCCAAAATAACCGCGTACTGTAGACCAGGCCAAAAGAACAGGATTTAAACAAGCAGATCACATATGCCCCCCACCCCCCAGATAACCACTATGAGCCATCAACCTGCATGTGGTATCTACAGTTGTGGCAATCTGCAGATGCTCAGTATGCAATGCCTTTGCAAGTCTACCTGTCTCTGCATATTATGTTGGAAGTGAGAATATAGTAAGTGTGTGATAAATCTGCACAAGCAAATAAGGAGCCTACAAGAAAAAGAACTAGATGGATTCTAAATGCTAGCTTTCTTTAAAAGAGTTCATGTGCTAATTATGCAAATTAGCCACTCAGAGCCTGCTTGCAATCTTTAATGATAGAAATATATTTTGGACTAGAAAGAGTCATTTGAGCATTTCTTCCAAACACTTCTATTTTCATGTAACACCTTTTTAGCTGGCTGATGTGGGCTACATGGGTGTCTCGGCACTTTGGATAACTGTCACTGTAACTTAAAGGATTCACTAAATCCCTACCTCTTCCTCCCTCTGCCCCACATATATGCACAAGGGTAGGGAACAGAATGGCTGAGCCTCAGCACCTAATTGCTTGAGCCTTAGCACTTTTCTCATTACAAATTAAGCTCTGGGGAACAGCTATGGGTCAGTGAAACAGTAGCCCACCTGAGCAGTGCTAATCTGCATCCTGTGGTTGCCAGCTGAATACTTGCAGGTATTCCTGCTATACAGCAAGGGTAACTTTCTCTGCACCTGATCCCCCCACAGTTTAGTAAGGGAGTCAGAGTAGGACACAAGTTAATGTCCCAAGCCACTCTATTCACATCTTTCCCCTGTTGGAGGCTATGCAGGGAGAGGGGTGGGGGGGGTGTCACAGAATTAGGGCATAGAGATGTCCACAGAGGTACACAAACTGAGTGGACAGCACAGAGAATGTCTCTGGACCAGGCCATGGCTGGTTCCAGTGCAGAGGTAGAACAAAAGCGCTTTCTCCACATTGTCTCACTATGCAAGACACAGCACCTTGCCTTCCTGGGTGCAATAACTGCTCCATGCTAGTGCTCTTAGGATGCTAGCTACATCAAAAGCAGAGGAACAGCCCGTGCTCCACAGTGGAGCTAGCCCACCATACAGGGAAGCACAGACTGCATAGCCTGCTCTACTTCTGCATGTGTGGGAAATCCAGGAGGCATGGTGGCTGCCTAGTACTTGTGCTGCGATGATTCAGGTCTTCCCCATCCCCAAGGCAGGGCTGTAGATAAGGCCAGGATATGGAAGGCAGTGCAGGATTGGGACCTAGACGCAACAATTAAATATACACTGTATATATGTACAGAAACCAACAAAGGGCTTGTGTGTGCAGGCTGGAGTCCAAACATATGTCTGGAATGTAGATGTATATTTTTATTTAGTGTAATGCAGTAAAACTTTAATTTTACAGTAATAAAATAGATGGTAAGGACATCTAATATAATATATTCTTATGAAACCATAAATGACAAGTTGTGGTGTAAACTGGTGGCCAGAGGCAATGCATGGGGAGGAATGCAGGGTCATATGCCCTCCCAGATTGCTTGGTCACATGCTGTGGCCAGGCCCCCTCTCTGTAGAGCAGCTGAGCCAGCAAGCTGCACCAGGCATGGAGAGGCAGGAGGGGCTGTTACTTAAGCTCTGCCAGGAGACGCAGAGGAACAGATGGGAGCTGCATGGAGAGGCTGCTGCTTTCCAGGAGGGGAGGAGCTGCTGGGGGATGGAGGGCATGACTCCAGCTGTTCTGGGGTTGTGCCTCTTCCCCTCCCCCCCCGCCCCCATCAGCAGGCATGGGTTGTCTATGCTGGTGGTTGATCCATGAGCTGGAAGGCAAAAAAAACAAAAACAAAAAAACCCACCACACTCCTAATAATGCACAGCTCCAGGTTCTTTTCTCATGAGTTTTCTTTATTCACTTAAAAACAAAGATTCAAAGTGACTCAGCCCAATCCAAAGAATTTCACTGCCTCTCTGGGTCTTGTCTTTCCCTTGACTCCAGGGCTTCAGAGCCCTCCCCTCCTGAGGCTCCCCCTGTCCCTTTTTCAGGCCATCTGCCTGTCAGGTGCAGAAAGCCCATATGCAGGTCCTTCCCTGACCCTGGGTCTCTCCTGACCACGCTCTTGTTTAAAAGGCAGGAAACCTTCTATGCCATTTCTTGTAGGGCAGATGACTAGGAGCAGGCATGTTGACCTGCAACTACAGCTCCCAACAACAAATGGTCAAAGGGAAGTATCAGGCGCACTGGGACCCCCATAAGCCCAGTTAGTTTGCTTTTGCTAGTATAATCAATATTAACTAGTATTTAATTTAGATCTAAAACAGATTCAGCCATGAAAGTGAAGTGATTGAAAGTGAACATTCGTATGATAAATGTTAGTAACAGTGAGCCAGATTCCATTCTCACACCAGTGTAAGTTGAGAGTTACTCCACCAAAGTGAATTGAGTTACTTAAGTTTCACAGCACAATGGACGCCGCTCCAGGTAATGCAGAAATTGGAATCCTCTCAGAATTTTCTATGAAAAACAAGAAACTGAAAAAATATTACTGTTCTCTTAATGCAGCACTAAAGAGTTCTTTCCCCCTGAAACTCAGTTGACTGTACCCCAGTGGCACCATTAAAACTCTCAGCACAGTAGTTAGGTTGTAAAGGTTTCTGGCTGCAAATTTCCTAAACCCCCGCTAGAACGAGCAGTTAACCCCCTAAGCAAAGTTACCTAGTTGTCAGTCCTGAAGGCCTATTTGGAGTTCCAGCAGGTGGCCCTCCTCTCAGCAGTGAATGAGAATTTGCATGGAGGTGCCTTCTCTCTGCACATCACAATAAGGCTGCCCCTGTGGGTCTAATCACCATCTGCTCCTATGGTCTACTCCGTTTTCCATGCCCAGCCTTGGGCTCTGGCTTAATAGGTCAAGCTGTATAATCTCTTACTGCAAGGACTCCACCCCTATCATCGCTACAACCAAAAGCCCATCACCTAGCTTCTCTACAGGTTATGTTGGAGGGAAAGGAACTTCTACCTGCCCCTCTATTGTACAGTCTTTCTTCTGACTACTTGAGGCAAGCCTAACCCTACGTCTATGAACCTCACAAGATGCTCCAAGGGAAGCCAACATATTCCAGTATCTGGGCCAATCCACTCCCTAGCTAAAAATCAGATCTCCAAAATGAAATCAGTTAAAGCTAATACAACTGACCTCAGATCACGATGCTCTTATCCCTATAATATCATGAACGCTCTTACCCCTCTAGAACGAGTCCCCACTTATAGTACATACCTGACGATATTCCCATTCTCAAGTTTGCTTGTGAAGCCTATGAATTGAACCACCGACAGTAAGGCAAACCATGAAATCCCACCTCACCCTTAAAAGGCTTCCCCCAGCTAATCACTGAGATGGGTGGGTTCATCAATCAAAAGCCCCAGAAAAGTCAATGTGGAAGGTAAGGTGCCAGTCAGGCCAGCTGTCCTTGACCTCTGTCAACTTCCCCCCAGGGCCTGGACCCTCTGGAAGAGTTATAAGATCAGTAACCTCTAGAGAGCCTCTGCTGCTAAGCTGAGTAGATCCCACTACTAGGAGGGTTCGATTGCAACCTTGAAGTGGGGTCCCTAGTGGGAAACAAGCAATAAAACAAAGATGACACACCAAATACACAGCTAGAGTAAATTGGCACAGCTTCATTGACTTCAGTGGAGTTGTGCCATAGAAAATTTGGCCCCTCATATTTAAAATTATTCCTTTAAAATTGCTCTTTAACTTTCAAGCACCCTACCCTATAAAAGTGTAATTATAAAAGCCATAACTATTTTAATCTTTTAAGAAATTCATTTCACATACCAGAGTTAAGTGCTTTGGATTATGTTATGCGCTTTGCCTTTATTATCTACATTGCATTTGTAATAGACTGCCATGAAAGTTGTGCCTCTGAAATAATAAATCTAAAGTATCTGGGCAAATTATGTATTTTGGAAGTATATAATTAATTGTAGTTTCCAGGGCAAAGGACCATAGCAGCTATTTAAATTCTAATTTACATTAAAGCGAATAGAGTTAATTGCCTGTCCACAACAAATAAAAGAAATATGTACCTTGGAAGGCAGCCACAGTCCAATCAATATAAATCTGATATGCCTCTCTATAGCTGAGAGACATTACATTTTTGTATCACATTCAGCAGTCTAGGACTATTGATAGGAGTACAGGTCATTCAAATATGACCACTCAAGATGTGGAAACCCAAGATAATATTAAGGGTCTGGTGTGCTCACATTCAGAGAAAACAAATGGTTAGCATCACAGATCATTCTATAAACACAAAGAGAGCTACATCTTCGTAGGGTTATCATAATATGTTAAATCTTATATTTATATACATATATATACACACACACACACAATGTTAATCTCTTTGTGTCTGTTAAATTAGATAAAAACAAATACTCTTACACTATAACCTTCCAGCAATACTGCTTTATTTCTTAGAATTCAGAATAGTAACACTCAAGAATCCTAAAACACAGAGAAAGAAAACAGGCTGCTCCCAAGACAGCTAGTTACAACTCAAACCACCTTGTTTGAAGCTGGCTTTCAGTGTGACTCTGATTTCATGCTTTGCTACAGAGCCCCTGTCCTATAAGCAGGACAAGGAAACATCCACCACTTTTAAAATGATAACTTGCAATTCAAGCGCAGTCCTCAATATACTATATTTTTTTTAATATATATTCTTATCCTTCAAACCATTACTCCTGGCAATGAGACTACTTGAAGGAACAGGGAGTGCTCATTTGAGTTTGGATTGGAGAATTAAGCTCTATTTAAGTTTGTTACAAACCTATTTTGTGACACTGTGGTTGACATGGTGTCAATGTTTCATTTTCAGCTACAGAGCACCGTTAGCTAGGGTCTGAAATGGGTCTACGAGGGGGACAGAGGGTGCAGCAGGGTGGGGAACTCAACCTGTGAAGCCACAAGGTCTGAACCTATCACATGAGCCCAAGGCCCATCACCAAAATCCCAGGTCTTTTACCTCTTGGAGCTGTTCATTTTATTCCTTAAGCACACTGGAAACCAGCCACAGGTTGCAATGAATAATTACCAGCAGCCCAGTACCTCACTTAGGTACTAAGTGCATTTCTACTTAACCCACTGCCTTGAAGGTGCTGCAAGGAAGGCAAAAAAAACCCTGGTCCTGTGCAATTGGCCTATGGGAGAAAAAATTCCTTCCTGACCCCCCTAAACAGGCGATTGCCTAGACCCACAGCATCTATCAGACTGGGTACCCATTCCTAGTTTGGGTATGTAGGGTGGGCTGCTGAAACAGAGCTGAAAGAGGTACTGGGCTATATCCTGGAAGCTGGGGAATGCTGGTCAGTCAGCATCCCTCTCTCCCAGATGGCCAACAGATGTTCCTATTGTCCCTGG
Source organism: Caretta caretta (assembly GCF_965140235.1). NCBI lineage: Eukaryota > Metazoa > Chordata > Testudines > Cheloniidae > Caretta > Caretta caretta. The sequence goes on along the minus strand of NC_134206.1, from coordinate 45,441,755 downwards.
GCAAGTGTGTCTCTCCCTTGCTACTGGGGCTGCCCCCCTTTCACTGTCAGCCCCATCAATTTCCCCAACCTGTTGATGAAGCAGAGTGACGTTGTCATCTCATCTGAAGCCAGTAAGTTCAGAGGCAGAAGCAACTTAAAAGGATGCTAGGGGGAAATGTTAACTAAATTTTTTCACTCCCCTTCCCAAAAGGTGCATGTCCTGTTGGTTTGAGATCAAAACTTATTTTACTCAAGTATTTATTACATCCAGCCAAAATGTAAGATAGAATTATTTGAAAAGTAGTGTGTGGTCATGTACTTGACGACTGTATCAAAGAGTAGAGTTAAGTTTCCATGAGCATATATATCAGCAAATAGGGCAAATTCATTGGGAAACCCCCTCTTGTTTTCCCCATGGTTTCACAAGGTATAACCGAGTGTGGAATTTAGCTGAGACAATATTCACACCTTCAAGATGCCAATAGCCATGTGACCCGAAAGGCCAAATTCTGCCTTTAAATGCATGCCTGCCCCAGATCAGTGGCTACATTCAATTCCTGCCTCTGTGATTTTGGGCAAGTACTTAACCCCAACTCTACCTAGCTATAAAAGGAAATCAAACTTCTGTACTTCATAAAGTTGCTGTAAAGATCAAGTCCACGGAAGATTGCTAGATGCCTAAAGAGGACAGTGATGAAGGCTAAATAAGTACATAGGTAGGTATGTACATTAAACATGACAACTATATGTGTGACTATATAAAGTGATCATTTTCTACCAAATGATATTTTATAGGATAGAATCTCTCTATTATGCAAGTAGTGGTTTTCATTATATACTGCCCCTGAGTGGGGAAGAAAAGAAGTCCATATGCTCAACAGTTACACCAGTGCAACCATTTTGCGTTAAACAGGGTTGCACGAATGAAATTAAGAGGCGAGATTGTCAAGTACACAGCCTCTGATTGAAAGGGAACATCTTCATTACTCAAGGCACAATCTCTATTTATGGCATTGCTGTTTTATATTCTATACTGTATCGGTCTCAACTATTCATCTGGCTAGTCAGTTTCAATATTCCTAATTTTATCATTTGGTAATTAAACTTCTCCTGGTGATGTAACTGACTATAAAAGGCAACTATTCCTGTGAGAGAGATCAGGCTTGGTTAGGCAGAATGGAAAATAGATGAGTTGAGCTGTATTAGAAATTTATTTTTTTTTAGCAGATGTGAAAACTGCAAGAAGAACAGATGTGTGACTCATAAATCCTCCCAGTTACCTCACGCAAACTGACATATCTTCTCTGATTATGTCTGCAAACCAGTTAATGTTTTGTTCACCTCAGGAGTATTTTTGCATCATAGAGGGATGCTATAGAGGTTCTGTTTTTCTACAGTGCCTAGCACAATGGGGTTCTGGTCCATGATTAAAGCTCATAGGTGCTATAATAATTCAAACAACAAACAACAATAATCAGATCAAGGAATGATAAATAAGGCAACTGTAATACAAATTCATCTGTCACTATTCATAGAATCAAGACTATGGTCCAAGAAGGTTCTCAGTGTCTCTTCTCTACAAGATAATAGGGTTTTATTCACCTTACTGGCATTTTCCTCTATACTGTAGTGTACTCCACCTGACTCTTTGTGCTGCACAAATATTCTCAGGATTCAACAGGAACATTTTTTTGGGAGACATTGACCAAACATGTAGGATTGACAGTGCTCAAAATCTTCTTGACTTGTTCATTGTCATTCTCAGATAAGTTCTGATGTGCTGGCATTGCTGATCCGGTTCTCACATTTTACTGAGCCAAGGGGTAGCATAAGGACACAGCGAAGGTGTTAAAAGTTAGGGTACTCTGAAACTGTCACTGCAATTCTCTAACTTTGCACTATTATACCTCCATGATTGTGCCATCACTTATGTACTATCAATGTCAGATCTGGCTAAATCACCATTGATTCCAATAGTTTTTCCATAAATGGTATGTCCACTACTTGGTGGACATGCAAAACCACCAGCACTTTTGGACTGAAGCAAAGCCTCTTCACTAATCCACCAGCTAAAGCAGCAGCAGAACAGACTTGCATATCATTATCTGCATAATAGCCTCTCTTTGCACTGGCTCCCCACTGAAGAAGAAAGTCAAGCTCAAAATTTTGGTCCAGATCTTCAAAATTCTCTAGTGGATTGGCCCAAGATATCCAAAAGACCCATCTTCTACCTCTACATGACCATCTACAGCAGCTGTGTTCTACTTGAAATCAACCTCAGTAATGAGAGTTGTGTGCACAGGTGACAAAACTTTCTGGCCCAAGACTGAAACAGCCTCAGAAGTGATTAGAGCTCACCATCTTCAGAGTGAAGTGTAAGACCCCCACGTTTTTAATGAGGTTTTTTTACAATAAACCCAGGCCCTTGATTTGGAGAGAAAGAGAGACAAAGAAATCAATTCAAAAAAGGATTTCTGTTAGAATTTATATTACTTAACTAGACAGATTTTTTGCATTTGTTTCTGGAAACCCACTGTTTCCCCCCTCCCCAGCACACACACACACTCCCTTTTCCAAAGCTCCGTCCCTTTTGCTATTGTTACTTGTGCTATTTCTGACCTTGCCTTATAAGTTCTGAAGTAAGGACTGCATCTTTTATTAGTCCTATAAAATGCCATCCACCTTGTGGCAGTTTGAGTATTATGATGTAGTTTGGACCTAAATCCTGCAGTCCCTATTTAGCTAATGTTCTCAGTGATACACTGGAAGATTTGCCGAGCACTGTCTGAAGAAATGGACCATTTACTTGCAAAGTTTTCATCCTCTTTAGCAAGTTGAACATATAGGGCCCAATCCTACAAACAGATCCACAAGCAAGGACTCTTACTCCTGCATAGCCCCATTATGTTCAGGAGGGCTCTGCCTAAGACTGAGATCTTATGCATGCAGAGTTCTTTGCAGGATTAGGCCTGTCACAGGGTCAACCACTTGTAGCTCCTCCTCCTGGCAGTCCTAGGGATTAGCTCTGGTCGGGCATTGCACCCTCCCCAGCAGGGTCTCTCCCATCATCCTCTCACTCTACAGACCCCTCTTGCTCCCGGTACCACAGCCTGCTTTTTGTGACTCAGCCCTCCAACCAGGCCACCATACATGTTCCCCCCTTTCCAGGGTGTATCAAAGTCTTTCCAGGACAACAGTTTCAGGCAGTCCACTGTCTCTTGCCTGCTATACGCCACAGCCTCAGTGTCTGGTAGGGGAACCCAGGCCCACCCTCTAGTCCAGGTTTCAGTTCAGGAGCCCTCTGGTCAGGAGTTAAGGCCTGCACTGTCCTACCTTGCTACAACCCCCTCTTCCTCTCAGCTCTTGGGCTTTATACAGGCCGTTCCTCTTCCTGCCCAGCTGGGCCTCATTTAATCAACCCCCTGCTCCCTGGCTCCTCCACCAGGTGCGGCCTGTGGAGTTAATTGGCCTCCCTGGCCATCTTAACCCCTTCCAATCCTGTGTGGGGTGGACACCTCATCACAGGCCCTTTAATAAACTCTCTAACCCTGAGATCCTGTAGCATAAAGCAGTGCTCTCCAGCTGAATCACCCAAAGCTCAGGTACTACATGCCAGTATAAAAAGTCACCATAATGTCTGCTGAGGCACGCTTCTGTTGCACTCCAATCAGCTCTGACCAGTTTCTGAAGTACATGGCAATATCTCTTAAAGCCAAAAGAGGGCTTGGGAAGAAGCCCTAGGAATAGCCAAGCTTTGTAGAGGAAGCCTTTGCTGAGATTATATTGTTGGTTTTTTTAAGTTACCAGTAAAACCACATGCCAATAAAGGAGTGAATTTAGGCACTAAGCGTGGAATTCACAAAGTATTGAGGTGCCTAACTCCTATTGATTTCAGTGGGAGTTAGATGCCTAAATACCTTTGTGACTCACATCCCAACTTGTGGTCTGTGTGCTCTAATGACCTTGGTTAACAATTCCACTCCTCCAACACAATGGAACTCTGCAATAAGGGCAAATCTTCTATGTGCGGGAGACAAAACTTTCTCAGAGGCCAGTCTGCACCTGTGGAATGAAATCTTCCCAGGAACTATGAATGGTCACAAATCTCACCACCTTCTGGGGCTAAGGACAAGGTGCACTTTTTTGACCTGCCTTCTCTCATATAAAACACATAGCAGCATGTACATTTAAAACAAAAACCCTTCCAAAACAAGACATGCCACTGCATGCAGTTTCTCCTCTGGGGTGATGATGAGAGAGAGAATGAACCACATGTGTCAGTTGTTAGTCATGTCATTTCATGCACTACTGGAAAGCGCTCCAGCCCAGATCCACAAGAAGACTTAGGTACCTAACTCCCACTTTAGACATCTAAGTCCAAAATTTTGGTGCTACTGAGATCCTCAAAACCCCTGCTCAGCTGTCATCTAACCCTGGAGGCACCTGAAGTCCCTCTGGTAAGGTCCCCAAGATGCCTAAGTTTCTGCCTCTGGGCATGCTCACTGTTGCCTGATGACCAGCACCTATCTCATCCCTAAACTCCAGGGGATCCTCAAACCAGGTGAACTTGGCATTACCCTGCCTTTCCTATCTGCAGGGCCCAATCCAATAGGTGGTCTCAAAGTATTCCTAACTCCACACAAAACAGTCAAGGGGAATGCCTCCTTAATAACCTTTAGCCTAGTGGGTAGGGCACTCACCTGGGATAGGAGAAACCTGGTTCAATTCTCCCCTCTGCCTGATGAGGAGAAGGGAAACCCAAGTTCAAATCCTACCTCTCACATGAATGCTCTAACTCCTGGCCTATGGGGTATTCCAGACTGGGGCTCTCTAAGTTTCTCCTGCTGAAGCTTTTTCATTTTGTACCAAACACTTAATGAAATATTCATTCTCTCTCTCTCTCTCTCTGGCCCAATGACTCTATAGTTCAATGGTTAGGATACTCACCTAAAAGGTGGCAGATACCCATTGAAATCCCTTCTCCTCATCAGGCAAAGAGGGAAATTGTAACAACATCTCTAACATCCCAGCTGAGTACTCTAACCATGGAGTAAAATATTATAAGGGAGGATGCTGCCCTTCTTCCTCCCACCCCCAAACATTTTGGGTTAGGTGTGCATTGCTACTGTTCTTGCTAGAAACAGCTTAGGCACCTGACTGCAAGAAAGGTTTCATAGCTGTGGATACCAAGCAGAGATAGCCCCCATCCAGCCTGAACTTAGGTGCCTAACTCACCCCTCTTTCCTCAGTATCCGCTACTGGGAAGCTTAGGCAGTTTTTATGGATCCCATTCTTAGGTATCTATCTTTCCCCAGGCATTGAATAGGTCTCCTACATGCCTAACTCAGGGTTTATGGACTCCACGCAATGGCTAGGTACCTAAAAGTTAGGCACTGCAACACCTAAGTCCCCCGGTGGATTTGAGCCTCAGATACTATGGAGACAGGGGTGGTATAAGAACCTATATAGAGTAAAATCGACTGCAGTAGATCTAATCTACCTGGGTTTCAGTGAGGCATTTGATACAGTTCCACATGGAAAACGATTAGTTAAATTGGAGAAGATGGGGATTAATATGAGAATTGAATTGAAAGGTGGATACGGAACTGGTTAAAGGGGAGACGACAACAGGTCATACTGAAAGGTGAATTGTTAGGCTGGAGGGGTTACTAGTGGAGTTCCTCTGGGACCAGTCTTGTTTAACACTTTCATTAATGACCTTGGCACAAAAAGTGGGCATGTGCTAATAAAATTTGCAGATGTCACAAAGTTTGGCGGTTTTGCCAATATGGAGGAAGACCAGAATATCATACAAGACTATCTAGATGACCTTGAAAACTAGAGTAATAGAAATTGGATGAAATTTAATAGTGTGAAGTGCAAGGTCATGCGCATAGGGACTAACACAAATTTTTGCTATAAACTGGGGATGTATCAGTTGGAAGTGACAGAGGAGGACAAAGAGTTGGGAGTATTGGCTGATCATAGGATGACTATGAGATGCCAATGTGATGTAGCAATGAAAAAGCCTAATGCAGTCCTAGGATGCATCAGACAAAGCATTTCCAGTACAGCTAGGGAAGTGTTAATACCATTATACAAGGCACTGGTGAAACCTCACTGGAATACTGCGTGCAGCTTTGATCTCCCGTGTTCAAAAAAGATGACTTCAAATTGGAACAGGTTCAGAGAAGGGCTACTAGGATGATTAGAGGAATGAAAAACCTAACTTACGAAAGGAGACTCAGGGACCTTGGCTTGTTTAGCCTAACAAAACAGAGGCTGAGAGGACCTAAGGTTGCTCTGTACAGAGGCAGAAATACCCAAAGGGAGAAGAGGGTTATTTAAGTTAAGCACCAGTGTTGACACAAGAACAAATAGATATAAACTGGCCATCAACAAGTTCAGGCTTGAAATTAGATGAAAATTTCTAGCCATCAGAGTGAAGTTCTGGAACAGCCTTCCAAGGGGAGTAGTGGAGGAAAAAAACTGATAAGTTTATGGATGGGATGGGATGGTGAGATTGCCTACAATGGCATGTGGCCCAGCTGAGACTGCGATAGCAAATATCCCCAATGGCTACTGATGGGACACTAGATGGGGAGACCTCTGAGTTACTACAGAGAATTCTTTCTGGCTGGTGGATCTTGCTGACATGCTCAGGGTCTAACAGGTTACCATATTTGGGGTTAGGATCAGGAAGGAATTTTCCCCAAAGTCGGCTTGCCAGAGACCCTGGGGGTTTAGCCTTCCTCTGCAGCATGGGGCATGGATCATTTGCAGGTTTAATGTAGCATATAGGGTGGATTCTCTGTAACGTTAAATCTTTAAATCATTATTGAGGTCTTCAGTAACTTAGCCAGAGGCTATGGGTCTATTACAGGAGTGGGTGGGTGAGGTTCTGAGGCCTGCAATGTTCTGGAGGTCAGATTAGATGATCACGATGGTCCATTTTGTCCTTAAAGTTGATGATTTCCTAGCTTCAGATCATCATTAATAACAGACATATCTATAAAGAAAAAAGAGAAACACAGCATGCACAGGACCCAGTTAAAATCTTGCCTTGAGCTGACTGAAAAATACTGAACATTTTTCATGAAGAAGTTTCATCAAAACTTTGGATTTTCAAAAGGGTTCACGTCTATAAGACAATGTTAAAAAAACAATTAACTTTTGAAATTTTGCTGATTTTTCAACCAGCTTTAATCTTGACATTTGCCACCAGAAACAGTTAAATTTACTACTGTATTTGTGCTATTCCCCATTATAAGTACAGGGAATATTGCAATTACTACAATGCAGGTAAATACCAGGAAGCAATACACATCAAGGGCCCAGTTTTGCAGTATGTGCTCACAGGAGTACTCCTACGGCAATCAATGGATTTGCAAAATCAGGCCCATTATTTTAGTGTAACATTTTCATATTAAGCCATTAAAATTATACAAATAAAAACCTTTGTTTTATTCTTCCATCTCTTTCTCGTGGATAATTTGGAAAGAGAAAATAAGGTAGAATAACTGAACAAGTTGTCTGCCCAGCTCTGCTATTGTAGGGAATCTATATTTATGGTTTGAAATCTTGTTCATTGTAATCCCTTGTTTTTACTCACTAATGCCTTAAGAAATTTAACTTTGTATTGAAATCTGCCATGATTGGTCTCTACCTAAGGGTGATTTTTAAAATATTGTAGTTTCTATAAAGTTTGATGATTTTGGCCGTTTTGTAAATGTGACTGCATGAATAAAATGTTCTCTCATCATACCTTTTTCATCCACATGGGTAACTCAAAAATGGCTGAACTTTGGAACATGAAACTTGGCATGGGACTAGTCCAGCTGTACATCCGGGGCTACGTTTTATTGAATTTTTCCTAAGGGACTAATTTAACATCTATTGTAAGTATTCTCTCAAGAAGATTAAAATCTTGCTGAAGGTTATTCAAGGATTTTATTTCTCCATTAGCCACAATGTCAACAAGAGTTTATTTGCCACAGGTCAATTTCTAGTGCTTCCAGTTCAGGAAAGGTGCTGCCAATTCAGGAAGGGTGCAGTCAAAAAGAGGCCTGCAGGAACCAGAATAACTTATTTTCTCAGTAGGGTTGCCAGGCGTCCAGTTTGGGACTGGAATGCACAGTCGAAAAGGGACCCTGGTGGCTCCAGTTGGCACCACCGACTGGGCCATTAAAAGTCCGGTCAACAGCACAGCGGGGGCCCGGGGCTAAGGCAGGCTCCCTGCCTGCCCTAGCTCCCCGCAGCTCCCGGAAGAGGCCGCCAGGTCCTTGTGGCCCCTAGGCGCATTGGTGGCCTGGGAAGCTCCATGCACTGCCCCTGCCCCCAGTGCTGGCTCCACAGCTCCCATTGGGGGGAACCGTGACCAATTGGAGCTGCAGGGATGGTGCCTGTGGGCATGAGGGCAGTGTATGGAGCCTCCCTGGCCACCCATGTGCCTAAGGGCCACAAGGGCCTGGCGGCTACTTCCTGGGAGCCATAGTAAGTGCCACCAGGACCCTGAACACTCTCCTGCACCCCAACGTCCTACCCCAGCCCTGAGTCCACTCCGACACCCAAACTCCCTCCCAAAGCCAACACCCCAACCCCCTGCCCCAGCCCTGAGCCCCCTCCTGCACCCAAGCTCCACATCCCCCGCCCCACCCCAGAGCCTGCAACCCAGCTGGAGCCCTCAGCACCCTCCCGCATCCCAGTCGCCTGCCCCAGCCTGGTGAAAGTGAGGGAGGGAGGGGGAATGGAGTGAGTGGGGTGGGGCCTCAGAGAAGGGGCGGGGCAGGCGCAGGGGTGTTCGGTTTTGTGCCATTAGAAAGTTGGCAACCTTATTTCTCATGCCAACCAGCAAAAATTGTTAATTTAAAAAGGCTTCTCATTACAGGTTTAGATGAAAACTCACAAATCCTTCTCTGATAAACTCTAGCAATACTATCCCCTCCTCAATTTCAAAACAGTTTCATTCACCATAAAATGTGGACTACTAATAGGATAGTTCAGTTCCTTAAAACTTTAGTAACTCAGGGGTAGATTATATTGCCCCTTCCTAATCCACATTGTAGGTGAAATCAGTGGGAGTTTTGCCATTGATTTCAATGGGGTCAGGATGTTACTGCGTGTTTTTCTTATAGGCCCCAACACGGTAAACACATCTGACACATGGATGTTGTGCTGAAATCAAAGGCAGCTTCTCACTAAGGACCAGTCCTATAATAAACACACACATAAGTGACTTTATTCACTGAAGTAGTTCCATCAAACCATACAATGCTTACAAGATCAGGTCCCCAATCCTACACTAAATCCAGAGCCCTGCATCTGCTCAAATTCCACTGAAGTCAGTGAAACTCCATATGGACACAGGAGTCAATACGGGCAGATCCCAATGCAAAATCAGGTCCATAATGTAGTTCTTAGTTCTCATGAGAATAAAATTATCTTTCAAGTACAGTAGAACCTCAGTTGTACTAACACCCACCTTACGAATGACCAGTTATATGAACCTTATTGTCCTAATGTGTGGGGCGGATTCACATAACAAAAGTGATATCTATGAAGAACATTTTGACATCTCTTCACATTTAAATGCATTCAATGTATTGGAGATTGCTGTGGAGTAGCTTGAAGGACAAAAGAAAAGGGATGCAGTACACCACACGACAACTTATATACTACTGCAATTTTGAGATGTTCAATTTTAGGATCTCCTCAGACCCCACTTAGTTTGTAAAATAGGGGTTCTATTGTAATAGGTGATAAAAAATATTGACCTTCAATCATATTGCAATTTCTACATGTTAGGAAAGGACGTCTCCAAGGGTAGAATTAAATTATAAAAAAAGGTCTGCTGTAACATACTCAATAATGGGTAGTATTAAGGCTCATATACATTCTGATTGTTCTCATAAGTAATAAGAGACATTTTAAATAAATGAGCTATATGGTTGTATAATGTCAATGTGACAGGGTGGACTAGACCCTTAGGCCCCACTGCTGAAGACCTCAGGGTCCTGCCACACCCATCCCAGGAAAGGAATAGTGGAGCTAAGTCCTCTGAGCAGCCCAGAGGGACTGTGTAGGAAGCAGCCAATTAGGAGGAGGCTGCAAAGGGCTAGCCAATCAGAGAGGCTGCAGGGGGAAGCCAATCAGAGCCCAGGGGACCCTATAGAAAGGAGCTGCAGAGCCAAAGACAGGTAGTTGCTGCTTTGAGCTTGAGGAGTGAAAGTGGTGCTCCTAGTGGGCTGAAGGACTGCAGTACCATAGACATCTCAGTGCTGGCAGGGCCTGGGGGAGCGAGGAAGAGCTCCTGACTGGCTGCTGGGCCTGAACATAGAAGAGCCCTGAGGTAAGAGTAAAGCACTTGTGAAGGCTGGGGCTGCAGAAAGTGGCCCAGAGAACTGAAATCAGTTTTGTTAAAGGGATACAAAGGCATGAATTTAATTATAAGAATGTGAATGATAATAGGGAATAAATTAAGAACTGCTTATTAGCTGCCCAAAAAGCCACAACTCCACAATTGAGGAAGAAGGTCATGCTGGTTTAAAAAAACAACAACCCAAAACAACTTGAGAGGGGGAGTGAAGGCAGCTACAAAAAGTGTGAATGTATATAACAGATGGAAGAAAGGAAAAGTCAAAAGTTAGGAACTGTAAAAACTTGAAAAGGGAAGCCAAGGGACACAAGGATAAATCTATGGCCAGCAGAGTTAAGGACAATAAAAAGGAGTTTTAAAATATGTTAAGAACAAAAAAGAATGCTGACTATGGTATTGGGCCACTAGTAGATGGAAGTGGTAGAATTATCAATAATAATGCAGAAAAGGCAGAAGTGTTCAATAATTATATCTGTTCTGTATTTGGAAAGAACACAGATGATGCATATGTTATGCATATGATAATGCATTCCATTAGTATCTCTGGAGGATGTTAAACAGAAGCTACAAAAGTTAGACATTTTTAAATCAGTAAGTCCACATAACTTGCATCCAAGAGTTTTAACAGAGCTCTCTGAGGAGCTCACTGGAGCATTAATGTTGATCTTCAATAAATCTTTGAGTATTGGAGCAGTTCCAGAAGACTCAAACAAAGCTAATATTGTTCTAATCTTTAAAAAGCATAAATGGGATGACACAGGTAATTATAGGCCTGTCAGCCTGACATCGATCCCAGGCAAGATAATGGAGTGGCTGATACAGGACACAATTAATCAAGAACTAAAAGAGGGTAATGTAATTTATGTAAATCCATATGCATTTATGAAAAATAGATCCTGGCAAATTAAGGGTGATACCTTTTTCTGATGAGATTACAAGTTTGGCTGATAAAGGCAATAAGGCTGATGTAATATACTTAAAACTCTGTTAAGCATTTGAATTTGTGCCACGTGACATTTTGATTAAAAAAACTAGAACAATATAAAATGAACATAGCCAGTTTTTAATGCATTTAATCCAACTGATAGGTCTCAAAATGTAACTGTAAATGGGGAATCATCATCGAGTGGGTGTGTTTCTAATGGGGTCCTGCAAAGATTGCTTCTTGTCCCCATGCTATTTAACATTATCAATGACTTGGAAGAAAACTGAAAGTTTGCAAATGACACAAACTGAGGGAGTGGTAAATAATGAAGAGGACAGGTCACTGATACAGAGTGATCTAGATCACTTGGTAAACTGGGTGCAAGCAGACAATAGGCTTTCTAATGAGAGTAACTGTAAATGTATACATCTGGGAACAAAGTATGTAGTATACTTATAGGATGAAGGAACCCTATCCTGGGAAGGAGTGACTCTCTAAAAGGATTTGAGGGTTGTGGTGGATAATCAGCTGAACATGAGCTCCAAATGTGACACTTTGGGCAAAAGAGCTAACATGATCCTGGGAAGCATAAATAGGAAACTCTCTCAAGTAGGAATAGAGGTTATTTTACCTCTATATTTGGTAGTGGTGCAACCACTGCGGGAATACTATGTTCATTTTTGTGCCCACAATTCAAGAAGGATGTTGGTAAATTGGAGACAGTTCAGAGAAGAGCCATGAGAATGATTAAAGGATTAGAAAACATGGCTTATGGTGATTGACTCAAAGAGCTCAATCTGTTTATTTTAACAAAGAAAAGGTTACGGGATTTACTTGATTAGTCTATAAGTATCTATATGGGGAACAAATATTTAATAATGGTCTCTTCAATCTAGCAGAGAAAAGTATAACATGATCCAATGGCTGGAAGTTTAGGGTAGACAAATTCGGACAGCAAACAAAGCACACTTTTTTTAGCGGAGTAATTAACCACTGGAACAATTTACCAAGTTTTGTGTTGGATTCTCCATCACCGACAATTTTTAAATCAAGTTGGGATGTTTTTATTAAAGATCTGCTCTAGGAATTATTTTCAGGGAGTTCTATGGCCTGTGCTCTGCAGAAGGTCAGACTAGATGATCACAGTGGTTTCTTCTGGCATTAGAAACTATGAATCTACAATAAATTCTGAGTTATTCAGAGCACCCTAAATACCACTCCCTCAGTGCTGGAGGGTCTGTATTCTGCTGCTCTCCTTTCTTCCTTTTGTCAGGATCCTGAACTTGACCATATCATGGTCACTGCTGCTCAGATTGCCATCCACTTCTACTTCTTCGACCAATTCTTCCCTATTTGTGAGCAGCAGGTCAACAGTTGGTTCCAGGCCCCCTAGTTGGTTCCTCCAGCACTTGCACCAGGAAGTTGTCCCAAACACTCTCCAAAAACAGTCTGTGCACTGATGTATTGCTCACCCTGCAGATGTCAGGGTGATTGAAGTCCCCCATGAGAACCAGGGCCTGTGATCTGGAATCTTCTGTTAGTTGTCCGAAGAAAGCCTCGTCTATCTCATCCTCCTGGTCTGGTGGTCTGTAGCACACACCCACCACAACATCATCCTTGTTGTTCTCGCCTCTAAACTTAACCCAAAGACACTCAACAGGCTTTTCTTCAGTTTCACATTGGAGCACTGAGCAATCATACTGCTCCCTTACATACGGTGGAACTCCTCCACCTTTTCTCCCCGCCTGTCCTTCCTGAACAGTTTATACCCATCCATGACAGTGCTCCAGTCATGTGAGTTACTCCACCAAGTCTATGTTATTCCAATCACATCATAGTTCCTTGACTGTGTCAGGACTTCCAATTTTTCCTGCTTGTTTCCGAGGCTTCTTCCATTCATGTATAGGCACCTACGATAACTAGCTGATTGCTCTATTTTTGCAGTATGAATCAGGAGGCCTCCCCTGTTGTAGCCTCCTCCTTGTGTTTCCTCCCGGTATCCCACTTCCCCACTTATGTCCGGGCTTAGGTCACCATCCCCCAGCAAATCTAGTTTAAAGCCCTCCTCACTAGGTTAGCAAGCCTGCCTGCAAAGATGCTCTTCCCTCTCTTTGTTAGGTGGATTCCATCTCTTCCTCGCAACCTTTCTTCCTGGAACAACATCCCATGGTCGAAGAATCCAAAGCCTTCTCTCTGACACCATCTGCATAACCATGCATTTACAGCCACAATTCGATGGTCCCTACCTGGGTCTTTCCCTTCAACAGGGGGGATGGATGAGAACACAACTTGAGCCTCAAACTCCTTTATCCTTCTTCCCAGAGCCACGTAGTCTGCAGTGACCCGCTCAAGGTTATTCTTGGCAGTATCATTGGTGCCCACATGGAGAAGCAGGAAGGGATAGTAGTCTAAGGGCTTGATCAGTCTCGACAGACACTCTGTCACATCCTGAATTCTAGCTCCAGGCAAACAGCACACTTCTCGAGTTTCCCGGTTTGGACGACAGAGGATGACTCTGTCCTGCTTAGGCAGCAGTCCCTGACCACCACCAGCTGTCTCCTCTTCTTGGAAGTGGTGGTCATGGAAACCCCATCCCTCAGACAATGTATCCCATGCCTTTCGGTTGATGGGGTCTTCAGATCCCTTCCCTCAGATGACTCTTCCAAACCATTCTCCACTGTAGTACCTGTGCAGAGAGCCTGAAAAAGGTTTCTTACCTCTATCTGCATTGGGGGTACATGGGTTCTCCTCTTTCTTCTTCCAGAGGTCACATGCTGCCAATTTTCTTCCCCATTCTGCAATGCCCTCTCTGATTCTTCAGCATGGTGTGCCTGCAGTACCAAATGCTGACTTCTATCCAGAAAATCTTTTTTTCTCTGATGCAACACAAAGTTGACACTTGGGTCTCTAGTCCTTTAACCTTCTCTTCCAATATAGAGATCAGCTTGCACTTTGTACAGACGAAGTCATTTCTATCCTCTGAGAGAAAAACAAACATGGCACACCATGTGCAGGTCACAATAGCTGATCACTCTCTATCCATAATGTCTTCCTTCTAAGAGCCTCTTCTGATGTCCCAGCAGCAATCCTGCAGACACGGGCTCCTCCAGGAGTAAGGCACCCATTGGCTTGGCAGCAAAGTCAGCAGCCTGCAGCAAGCAGAATGCATCTGTTTCTCTCGCTGCCTCAGCCCCAGATGAGCTGGAGGCTCTGCCTTTTATACTTCCTGTCCCACTTTCCTACTTCCAGCAGAAGGAACTAGCTCTGGTGGTCTAGCTCTGCCCACCTGGGCACAAGGGGTGGTTCCTCCCACTCTGGGTTGGAGGGAGGCCACAGTGCCTCACTACACTCCCCAGAAAGTGTCTATTTTAAATGCTTATATACGCCAGCAATCATTCTGATGCCTCAATTTTTTCTTGCCCTATTGACATTTGTCAAATGATGCAGGTTTATTGGACATTGTCATCGAATGAATAATCTGAAAACCCAGAAAGAAGCCCTCTGGATCCCCGTTAGTGCAAATGCTGCCCATTGTATACAATATATCTAATCTATTTCTGGACTGTACACTAGAGAGATGAATGAATTATTATAGCTGTTCATGAGACATGGGCAATATGCCTAAAACAGGAGAAATTAATGCATATGTAACAGATACCTCATTTAACTTTATTCCTTTGACAGTTCACTTGACTTCTAAGTCTAAAAGGTGGACATTAATGATCATGTCTTTGCACATAATTATTTGGTAAATACAGAGACCCAGCTGCAAAAGACTGATCACAATGAAGTAAATGAGTTAGTCTAAATATGCTCTGAGCTGCAAAGATTTATTGCAAACGACCAATGGGATACTGGCTTTATTAAATGATTAATCTAGAGCACTGTCAAAATTAAAGGATTCAATACCAAAATTTATAGCCTAGTAGCCACTGATAACTAGATCATTAAGCACCATCATAAAATATTGACTTAGACACAAAAGTGGAGTGAAATAATACAAATTAATGAAATCAAGGTACTGTAATAAGCAATCAAGATATTGCAACAATCAGATTTTCTGTTTATGATCTGATCATCTCACCATGAAGATTTATAAGGCCTAATGCATCTCAAGTGTAAGTGTAACTTCATTGATGTCAACGGCAATATCTACTTACACCAGGTTCAAATTCATCTCATAATCAAGCTAAAAGTTGGTATTTGATCCAAACATAGATTCATAGAATCATAGAATATCAGGGTTCAAGGGACCTCAGGAGGTCATCTAGTCCAACCCCCTGCACAAGCAGGACCAATCCCCAACTAAATCATGCCAGCCAAGGCTTTGTCAAGCCTGACCTTAATAACTTCAAAGGAAGGAGATTCCACCACCTCCCTAGGCAACACATTCCAGTGCGTCACCACCCTCCTAGTGAAAAAGTTTTTCCTAATATCCAACCTAAACCTCCCCCACTGAAACTGGTGACCATTACTCCTTATTCTGTCATCTGGTACCACTGAGAACAGTCTAGAGCCATCCTCTTTGGAACCCCCTGTCAGGTAGTTGAAAGCAGCTATCAAATCCCCCCTCATTCTTCTCTTCCGCAGACTAAACAATCCCAGTTCCCTCAGCCTCTCCTCATAAGTCATGTGTTCCAGTCCCCTAATCATTTTTGTTGCCCTCTGCTGGACGCTTTCCAATTTTTTCACATCTTTCTTGTAGTGTGGGGCCCAAAACTGGGCACAGTACTCCAGATAAGGCCTCACTAATGTCGAATAGAGGGGAATGATCATGTCCCTGATCCGCTGGCAATGCCCCTACTTATACATCCCAAAATGCCACTGGCCTTCTTGGCAACAAGGGCACACTGTTGACTCATATTCAGCTTCTCGTCCACTGTAACCCGTAGGTCCTTTTCTGCAGAACTGCTGCCTAGCCACTCGGTCCCTAGTCTGTGGCGGTGCGTGGGATTCTTCCGTCCTAAGTGCAGGGAAAGCCAACTAAGACCAATAAGGCTGAAGAGAAGGAATGGAAGAGACTGCTAGATAGGAAAGGACAGAAGAAGCTGTGCGTGAGTGACTGTTCTTCCCCAAGATTCTGGTCTAAAGACTGTTGTGGCAGGTACTACAGTTTGCCATCGCCACCACTACATTGGAGCCTGGCCCCACTCCTTACCACCAACAGGGCTGTGATTGGAGGGTTCTGTCTAGAACACAGGAACCTGCCCAGTCAGCAGGGACTTAACAGCTAGGCGGGGACCTGGCACCACTGCTGCCTCACAGCCTGGACTTGCCCCCACCCAGCAACAGGGAGTGTGACAGGGGGCCTTTCCAAGACAGCCAGGTCTCGGTGCCAGGCAGGGAGCATACCTTCAGGCCCTCCATGTTTGGGGGTTTGTTTTTTTAAATCTTGTCTATCTGACACTCACCCATGGCTCTCACCAAGCCCTCTTCTGCATTGTAGCATCCATCCTCCTCCCTTCTCCCCTCTGGCTCCACCCTCTCCTTCCTGGTTACCTAATCCATCACCTCTCCCAACTCCTTCTCCCCTTTCCACCATGACCTCCCCCCGTGTTTCACCAGGACAATTCTAGGTCTAACATCCGCATCCTCCTCCTCGCCTCTAATGACACTTATACCAACTCTGACCCTCCCTCCACCCCCCCTGCCACTCTCATGCCACCATTCTAACCTCACACTCCTTCCCCTTCTCTTTCTGTCACGGGAACATCCACTCCATCTCTAAACAGATCAGCCTTTCATGGCCTCTTCATATCTCACTCCTCCAGCTCCTTCCTCTCACAGAAACCTGAATCCTCTGACACTGCCTCTGCAGCTGCCCTGGCTTACAGGGGGTCTCTCCTTCTCTCAAACTCCTCATCCTGTATCAGATTTAGGAGGAAGTGTTGGCCTTTTCCTCTCCTCTTCCTGCTGCTTCCCACTCTTTCTCCTCTTTTAAACAGCACTGTATCCAACTCTCCCTCCCTTCCGCCTCCAGGTTATCTCATCTACTGTCCAGCCAACTCCTCCCCATCAGCCTTCCCTCTCTGATTTTGACTCCTAGCTTGCTCTTTGCCTCTCCTCACAATCTCCGACATGCATCCTTGGTGGCTTCAGTCTCCATGTTGATGACCAGTCCAACCCCTTTGCTGCACACTTCCTCACACTCATGTCTTCATTTGACCTGCAACCAGGTTTAACTCTCCCAGAACCAAACGGGCTGTTTACTTGACTTCGTCTTCCCCTCTCTATCACCTGCTCTCTATCAGACTCCTCATCTGCTCTCCTTCCTACCCTCACTCTTCCCTTTCTTCTGTTGATACCATTGTTGATTCTCTTCATGTTTCACTCCCTTCCACCTTTGACTCTTTTGCTCTTCTCTCCCATCACAAGGTCCACCCTTCCAACCTGCAGCCCTGGCTCACCTCCAACCCCTTCCTATGCTCCTGCTCTTACATGGATTAGTGTCTTCGGGAAAATCCTGTGACTAGCATGACTTTCTCCAGTACAGGTTCATTCAATCCTCCTTCACTTCTGCCAACTTTCTAGCTAAACAACTCTACTGCTCCAGTTTAATTGAATCCCATGCCAGCAATCCTAGCTGCCTTTTTGCCACCTTGACTCACTCCTCAAACCCTCCCCTCCTCTTGCTTCTACTTCTCTCTGCACAGAAGATCAACAGTTTCTTCCAAAGAAAATTGACAAAATAGGATATTGCCTTCCCCCTTCCCTTGGCTTGCCTTCCCTTCCTCCTCCCCATCCCTGCTCACACACACAAGTTTTCAGCTGCTTTCCTCCTCTTAACTCTTCCACTTGTCCCAGTGACCCCATCCCATCTCCTGATCTCCCTCACATCAACTCTCACTCTCCTTTGGCTCCTTCCTCTCACAAGTCAAGCATGCTTTAATCTATCCTATCCTAAAAAGCCCACTCTTGAGCCCACTAGCCTCTCCAGCTACTACCCCTTCTCCCTTTCATCTTGTTGAACACATTCAGCTCATTGAACACACTGTTTATAGTCTATGTCTGGAGTTCCCCTACTCCAATTCCATCCTAGACCCTCTCCAATCCACCTTCTGCCCCTGCACTCCAATGAAACCACTCTCACCAAAGTCTCTAATGACCTCTTCCTGGCGAACCTCAGAACCAGTATTCCTTCCTCATCCTCCTTGACCTGTCAGCTGCCTCTGATGCAGTTGACCATGCTCCTCTTCTTGAAATCTTGTCCTCTCTTTGCTTCCGTGACTCTGTCCTCGCCTGATTCTCCTCTTGCCTCCCCATAAACATTCACAAAGCTTCATAGAATCATAGAATCATAGAATATCAGGGTTGGAAGGGACCTCAGAAGGTCATCTAGTCCAACCCCCTGCTCAAAGCAGGACCAATTCCCAGCTAAATCATCCCAGCCAGGGCTTTGTCAAGCCTGACCTTAAAAACCTCTAAGGAAGGAGATTCTACCACCTCCCTAGGTAACACATTCCAGTGTTTCACCACCCTCTTAGTGAAAAAGTTTTTCCTAATATCCAATCTAAACCTCCCCCACTGCAACTTGAGACCATTACTCCTCGTTCTGTCATCTGCTACCATTGAGAACAGTCTAGAGCCATCCTCTTTGGAACCCCCTTTCAGGTAGTTGAAAGCAGCTATCAAATCCCCCCTCATTCTTCTCTTCTGCAGGCTAAACAATCCCAGCTCCCTCAGCCTCTCCTCATAACTCATGTGTTCCAGTCCCCTAATCATTTTTGTTGCCCTTCGCTGGACTCTCTCCAATTTATCCACATCCTTCTTGAAGTGTGGGGCCCAAAACTGGACACAGTACTCCAGATGAGGCCTCACCAATGTCGAATAGAGGGGAACGATCACGTCCCTCGATCTGCTCGCTATGCCCCTACTTATACATCCCAAAATGCCATTGGCCTTCTTGGCAACAAGGGCACACTGCTGACTCATATCCAGCTTCTCGTCCACTGTCACCCCTAGGTCCTTTTCCGCAGAACTGCTGCCTAGCCATTCGGTCCCTAGTCTGTAGCTGTGCATTGGGTTCTTCCGTCCTAAGTTGCACTTATCCTTATTGAACCTCATCAGATTTCTTTTGGCCCAATCATCCAATTTGTCTAGGTCTTTCTGTATCCTATCCCTCCCCTCCAGCGTATCTACCACTCCTCCCAGTTTAGTATCATCCGCAAATTTGCTGAGAGTGCAATCCACACCATCCTCCAGATCATTTATGAAGATATTGAACAAAACCGGCCCCAGGACCGACCCTTGGGGTACTCCACTTGATACCGGCTGCCAACTAGATATGGAGCCATTGATCACTACCCATTGAGCCCGACAATCTAGCCAGCTTTCTACCCACCTTGTAGTGCATTCATCCAGTCCATACTTCCTTAACTTGCTGACAAGAATACTGTGGGAGACCGTGTCAAAAGCTTTGCTAAAGTCAAGAAACAATACATCCACTGCTTTCCCTTCATCCACAGAACCAGTAATCTCATCATAAAAGGCGATTAGATTAGTCAGGCATGACCTTCCCTTGGTGAATCCATGCTGGCTGTTCCTGATCACTTTCCTCTCATGCAAGTGCTTCAGGATTGATTCTTTGAGGACCTGCTCCATGATTTTTCCAGGGACTGAAGTGAGGCTGACTGGCCTGTAGTTCCCAGGATCCTCCTTCTTCCCTTTTTTAAAGATTGGCACTACATTAGCCTTTTTCCAGTCATCCGGGACTTCCCCGGTTCGCCACGAGTTTTCAAAGATAATGGCCAATGGCTCTGCAATCACAGCCGCCAATTCCTTCAGCACTCTCGGATGCAACTCGTCCGGCCCCATGGACTTGTGCACGTCCAGCTTTTCTAAATAGTCCCTAACCACCTCTATCTCCACAGAGGGCTGGCCATCTCTTCCCCATTTTGTGATGCCCAGCGTAGCAGTCTGGGAGCTGACCTTGTCAGTGAAAACAGAGGCAAAAAAAGCATTGAGTACATTAGCTTTTTCCACATCCTCTGTCACTAGTTTGCCTCCCTCATTCAGTAAGGGGCCCACACATTCCTTGGCTTTCTTCTTGTTGCCAACATACCTGAAGAAACCCTTCTTGTTACTCTTGACATCTCTGGCTAGCTGCAGCTCCAGGTGCAATCAAGAAGCTCCAGGTGCGACCTCGTTTCTGACCTTCCAATCCCTCCTTAAAACTCTCCTTTGCCATGATGCCTACAAAAAAGTAAAAGCTAGGTTGCTGGTGTGCTGAGACCACTGCCTATCATGCTGACCAATATTGTCTCATTATTTCCCCCTGTCAGGCTGTATCCACCTTTGTCTTGTGTCCTACAGGTAAATTGTAAGCTCTTGGGGGCAGCAATAATCTTTTTGTTTGGCACCTAGCACAATGGGTCCTGGTCCATGGCTAGGGTTCCTAGGCACTATGGTAATACAATTAATAATTTAAAAAAAATTGTTACCCCTCCTGCTTAATGTGTGTGTGCCAATATGGGGAGATAGCAAGGACTCAGCTTGTGGTTTTCCAGTGTCTGACAGATTGAGTTTCGGTGACAGCTAGATGTCTGAAGCTGGATATGGATAATACAGAGATGATGATGATAGTAGGTAAGGGAGAAACAACTGGAGGAGATGTCAGAGGTGATATCTGCCCCTCCATTTGATGGATTATATCCATCTCTTTAGTACCTAGTGTTTTCTTTGCTTGAAGATACTTATATACTCTAATCAAGTCACCTCTTAATCTACTTCTTGATAAGCTAAACAGATTCATCTTTTTAAGGCCCTCAGATAATTTTTGTGGCTTTTTTCTGTACCCTCTCCAATTTTTCAGCATCCTTTTTAAAATGTTGACACCAGAACTGGACACAGTATTATAGTATAGGTCGCACCAATGCCGTATACAGTGATAAAATCACCTCCCTGTTCCTACCCACTACTCTGCTGTTTATACAGCCAAGAATTACATTGGCCCTTTTTGCCACAGCACAGCAACCATATGTTGAGTAGCTTGTCCACTATATGACCATAAATCCCAGAGCCACCGCTTCCCAGGATAGTCCCACCCATTCGATAGATATGACTTACATCCTCTGTACTTAGATACATGCCCTCACATCTGTGGCTGCATTAAAACATATTTTAATGGGCCCCCCTCACCAAGTTATCCGGATCACTCTGTACGATGGCCATGTCCTCATCATTATTTACCACTCTGCCAATCTTTGTGTCATGGCCAAATTTTATCAGCAGTGATTTTATATTTACTTCCAGATCATTTGTAGAAATGTTTAATAGAATCAGGCCTTGTTCTTCTGGAACACTAGAAATACCCCAAATTCAATGACAAATTCCCATTGATGACTACTTTTTGACATACGTCAGTTAGCCAGTTCTTACTCCATTCAACACATGCTTTATTGGTATTATATAGTACTAATTTTTTAGCCAGAATGGCATGCGGTACTAATTCCAATGCTTTACAAAAGCCTAAATATATTGCATATATGCAGTTAGCATTATCAAACAGTTATAATCTCAGCAAAAAATAAAATCGTGTTTGTTTGACAAGACCTATTTTGAAATATTGAAATCACACCAGACATTGGCCTGTCAAACCAATAAATCACCACATGCCAGTTCATACAAAACTAGTGTGAATGTATTTTAGAATGACAGATCAGCTCAGCTACTCTGAGAACATCTTCAGCTTTTAGAAATCCTAATGGAGTTCATTAAAATATTTTCACCGATAATATAATACTGTATTAAAGATTTTCTAGCTCTAGCATTGCAATCATAATTAGTACATTATCTTGCTTCTTGTAATGCTCTACCTTGTTTCCATAACAAAGGAAATCCTATAATACTTTGCACTGTAAAACACGATTTCATTGTCGCTGGTTGCATATTTTTAAAACTGACCTTTCCCCCCTCCAGTTTCTGAAGCACGTCATTCTTTAACCTTGGACTGCTCTCTTGACAAGGAGAAAACTCATTAACCTTCTCTGTATAATTGAAACACACAGCTTTGTTATTATGCTGGCATTAACCCACATAAAAGGAAAGGTTCTGTAGGAGCCTGTTGCTTTAGTGATAGCCTGCTCTCCTGGCGATTATGTTATTGATAGCTTTTTCTGGGACACAGGCCAATTACTTCCCAGTAGAAGAATCACAGCACAAGAAAATGCACAAATACAATACTGAAGATCACATCCCACAGAAATGCTACCTATAGCTATCTTTTAATCTAAACACCCAGGTGATATAGCCTTTTTAATGTTTATTTTAGTAGGGACGGGTCACCTAATCACTGAGAGAAAAGACAAAGTATGACTGAGAGAAAAGACAGCTTTGGCAATGTATTTTTAAAACCTCAGTATAAGAGGAAAGTATTTTTCAGCTACTGATATTTTTGCGAGTGTCTGTGGTTTTACATTCTATTGTGTATTTAGTTCTAAAGAGCTAATCTCCTTTGCCTACACACTCCTAATACTCATTGACAGCAGTGGAAACTGCACATTCATAAAGAGAGGAGGAAGAAGACACAGCTAGAGAACATATTGCACTCAAAGATGGATTTCTCCACTTACCAGCCATATGAGGAATGCAAAGGGACTCATGAACAGCCAAACCTTTCAATACTACTTGCACTTAATAAGAGGAGAAAGGGAATTCCAATAGTCAATACTGCTAACAATCCATGTAGCTTTCCATGGTACAGTCATAGAAACACTGATGTTATCTCAAATCCTCCTCCCTGACCCATAGTTGCATTTGCTTCAGCTATGCTCTGCCTTTTTCCTCCCTGAGCAAGCTGTCCCACTTCTCCTGCCACTAGTGTTGTCCAGGGTGTATTCCTACCACTAATACGGACCAGCTTTCATCACATCCCCTGCAACATGATGTGCAAGGCAGTCTGGGAAAATTTAACCTGAATGCAGAGCCTTCAAAGCAACATACTAGGAGCACAGACTGTGCAACTTATGTGCTAGAATCTGTGTATCAGACTCAAGTGAAGTTTGCATGGCAAGGTCATTGCTCCAGGTACCAGGTGCACTGGGAACTGGCAGCCCCATTAAGCAGCCCCACACATGTACCCGCCACTATTCAAAAGCTATAAATAGGGATATTTGAGGACAAAATTAGGAATGCATCTTTATACTACAGAGAAATTAGAGCCAGGACAAAATCAGAACTTCAGATTTGAAGCCTCCTAGTTAAGATAATGGGAGAGACCTATTCGAATCCCCACATGATCCAAGCCATAGGACTTTGTTTCTAGGTTAGACCCCAAACCAGAATAGGTCTGTTTTCCAATTCCAGTTTGGATGCAGCCCAAATCTTGTGACAGTCCCCTGGTAGCAAACTCGAGATGGCAGAAGTCTCTGGGTTTGACACACACTGCAATAAAAAAGCAACGTTTTACAGTTTCATATTTCCAGAGCATGTTGGGGCTCCCAATCCCCAAAGCCGTGACTGCTGTGGTTTGGCATTGTTTAGTATAGAGGGAGTCCAACTGTTGGCCACATCCTCGGTCAACCACTTAATGCTTCAGGTGCCAGTGAAAATTGCCTGTACATCCACTCAAATGAAAATACAATGATCGTTCCTGGGCAATAGTAATAAAGCATAGAAATTGATGCACATAAAATATATATTACATGGAGAAGTAAATATTGCCCTGTCCTGTAAAATAAAATGCAAACATGAGATTATTTTATGAGCGTCAAACCATGTTTTTTCATACTGACCCCTATACTAGGAACAGTCTCCTGCTCCTTCCAGTCTTCCCTTAAGATTCACTGCTTTGTCAGCACTCTCCATCGCTGAACAACTATGGTAATGCTACCACGCTCCCTCCCCTTTAATTTTTTTGTACAGAATCCGTCAGATTCTGAACAGCCCCTACTGGGGATTGAAGTCCCTCCTAGCTCTCCCATGGTCACTCGCTGCCTGAATGGGGCAGGCTGAAGGTGGAGCCATGGCACTCCATCCCGTCCAGCAACACTGCCTCGGCACGGAGAAGAGCTGTCGCTTCAGTGCGTGCCCATACCTGTGGTTCCTGGGCTCTGGTCTAAACCTCACTGGTGTCAACGGAAAGACTCCCATTGACTTCAATGAGGTTTGGACCAGACCTCTGCTGAGCCAAATTCGGAGGTGACCTACATGGTGGTATACGTAACACTGGCAGGAAGGGAGTGCCCGTGGATGTAATTTGCATGCTGAGGTGCAGAAGGGAGGCATTAAGAGAGTGAAAGAACAATCTCATGCCCTCCTTTAAGATGCTTTTCCTGTGACAACCCCATCCTTCCACCCTCTTGGCATGTGAATTTCACTCCTTGCACACAGCTTACACCAACACTACATCGCCTCTCAGTCTGCTGTAGTGCGTTTCATACTGGAGTGCGCAAAGCTTTTCATAATGTGCCCATTTCTTAGTGAAGAGGTTGTCTCATGGATGCCACCCCTTCCACTTGCAATTGTGCAGACCACCTCCCCTGTCACTGGTGATAAAATAACATCCCTCTTGTTACTACAGCAATTGTTTACTATAAAAAGGTAATATTAGGGAGGTATTTAGTGCAACTTCTTTTATTGTGGTTTAGAAACTGGGAATAGGTGAGGGGACAATGGCCTGGTTGGGAATTTTGAAACATTACTATGTACAGTGGTCATAATTTAAAACAGCATTTTGACAACGGGTACCACAGTTATTCCCTATTCTATCCGTAAGAAAAAATTGTTTCTCAAATACTGTGAGGTGCTTTCTGGCAAATACTGATATTTTAATGGGGTAAACTTTAAGTTTAAAGACTATTTTATAAACTAATCCAGTTGACTACTAAGTCCCCGCAAGTCACCAAAGCACATGCTTAATTTTGAGCATGAATAGTGCCTGCCTTTTTCAATAGTGGTCTATTGGGACTACTCATGCTTAAAGTTATGCATATGCTTAAGTGCTTTATTGACTTGTAGCCTTAGTTTGCTCCATTAAGCAGGTGCCGTTCTAGCATTAAGACGCTCCTGGCCATTACTGACTGGGAAGAGCATGCTGTTCTTGATGCAAAATTTCACCAACGACTAAGGCAAAGATGCTAAATATAGCAGAAAAATAACCATATCTAAAGAAAGTAAAGACCTCCCACTGCTTACCATGGCCCTGATTTAGCAAAGCACTCAATAACATGCTTAACTTTAAGAACAAAAGTAGTCCCACCAGGGCCAGTGGGACAATTCACAAGTTTAAAGTTAGGTACTTGCTTAAATGCTTTTCTGGATCAGAGCCTAAAACTGCCTCACTAACATGCCCCATTTTAAATATAGGCAATCTCTTTCAAACTATCAGAATATTTCAAAACAAAATAATATATCCATTTCAAGTGAATAAGTGCCAAATTCTGCCACACTTACTCACAGTGAGTAGTACTGTGACACTAGCAGACCAGGTGCCAGCTCATGCCAAGGTCCCTATGTCTCAGCTGAACACTGACGGATACATAGCTGGATCCAGTCTAGCTCACCTGTATGTTAGTATTGTTAAAATGGGCATTAGAATTATAAGAATGTGTTTAGTGTTTACACTTTATTGAATGCACAAGAGTTGCTGCATGCACTAATCTCACTATAACATCTGTATCCCATATTGTAAGGTAATATGTGAGCCTCTATGACTCTGTAAATCACCAGACAGGAGAGACATTGATTAGTGTGCAGAAGGTGTTACACCCATCCCGAAAGGAAAGGTCCATCGATATCAGATGGACTATTGTGGGACATTGTAACAGGAATTTCCCTATGTACCCTCAGCAAGAGGAAAAAGACTTTTGTTTTCTGCTCTCCTCCTCATGAAGATGAATTATGCAAGTGGATTCCTCCCATCAGCTGAGCTTGCAGTTCAGAGCCCACGGCAGGAGAGAGCTAAAAAACCCCAAACAAAAGGAACTAGGGATCTCTGTACTGCTTGGACTTTGGGGGGCAATGTGTTTCTCAGCATAAGCAAGAGATGCCCAGCTGATTAGCCTGGGTTAGCCCTAACATACAGAGCTTTCTGATTATAGAAGCCTCTTTTACCTTTTGAAACTTAAGATTGTAACTCATTTGTGTATCCATGTTTACCTGCTTTAACCTTGTAAATAACTTGTTTCCTTTTTCTATCTAATCTTTGGATAATTTAAGATAGGATTGGCTAGAAGCATTGTCTTTGGTGTGAGATTTAAAGTGCAATTGACCTGGGGTAAGTGACTGGTCCTCGGGGACTGGGAGTAAGCTGACTATTGCTGTGATTCTTGGTGTGAGGGACTATCTATCACAAAGGTAAGGTTACCTGGGTGGCAGAACAAATCAGAATACCCAAGGGGACTGTCTGTGACTCCATGTTAAGGTTGTTTTAGTGCCTGAGGAGTTACCACTTGGTGAAATTTAACTATAGAGCTCACAACCAATTTGGGGTTTCTGCCCTGGTTCCTAGCAGTCTGCCTTGAATTTGGCACTCGTGCTCTTGAGTCACTTCAGGCAGCATTACATGTATGTTACTCCGCAAATATCGGACATTGTTTATGTCAATTTACTGAGCTTGATACTATTCACTCATGTAATAGGAAAGATTAATTCCTTGCAGGCATCACTGGATGAAATTCTATGGTCTCTGGGTTACAAAGGAGGTCAGACTAGATGACCATAATGGCCCCTTCTGGTCTAAAAATTTTACTCTAACCTATGAATGGATACTACCAACTTTGAATAAGGGAGGAAGACTCTTGCCCTAAATCATTTGTTCAGTAACAACTTATTACATAACTTGTGCATTGTTCTCTTTTCATCACAATGAACAAGAAGGAATTAGCAGAGAATACTTAATGCTAATGTAATATTATCCAAGCTGGCAGTAAACAGAAATCATTTTTTAATTTCATGCAAATCTTTTTAACCAAATTCCTCCTGTAATAAATGCAACTACATGGAATATTCAAAAACGAAAAGCAGTGATAACGAGTCATCATAGGAGGGTAGCATTGGAACATTGATAAACTAAAGTAATTTGCGACAATGATAAAAACTCAGAGATAATTTCGGTAGCCTTCAGCATTGCAGACTCCATTGTTTACAGCAACCATTCTAGTATCTGGTTTTAAGAAGCTGCTTAGAGCAGCCAGATTTTTTAAAATAAAGGAAGGATGGTGAGGGACATTTACAAATGCACATCAGTCTATCACATTAATTTTAATGAAATCAGATAAAGCCAGGGGATGCCTGAATATTTACCGCCAACCTGAATGAGCAGGTGCCAAAATGACTGTTTCCACCCTCACAAAACCAGATGATGAAAATGAAATATTAATCCAGCAATTTCATTTACTCAGCCTTCTGTTAATGGAGGAGTTAGTCCATCTCCTGAGAGTTATGAGACTCATGTAATTTTTTATCATTGGTACCAATTTATATAGTGCAAAAGGGGATATCTATTGCTGTGGTTTGCTAATGCTTGACATTTGAGTAAGACATTTATGAAGACTGTGTCATAATGTTAACACAATAGCAAAGCAACATTAATTGAAATCTGTGGCAAACACCTTATGCTTTCAGGATGTCAATGATGTCAATGTGCATCAAAAGAAACTAAGTTACGTCAAGAAGACATCAAAATAATATCAGTACAGATAGTATGGAGGCGAAAGATGAAATGCTGAGCAGCCATTCCCAGGGCTTTTTTCCTGGGGACTTCCTTGTCTCCATTCTCCCTGGGAGAGGACTTTCTCACCCTGAAAGGTTCTCTGCCTCTCTCTGGGCCCTCTTATATTTCCCTACAATGCCCAGTTAAGTCAAATGACCTGCAAGCAGCATGACCTTACTGCTTCTCACCACCTGGGGAGGCGAGCTAATTGTGTCAAGTTGGGGCTGAGTCCCATCTCCTCTTAAAGGGCCAATCACTATATGACAAGTGGCCTAAATATTGATGTAGGTGCCTTACTTTCTTTTGAAAATCTTGACTTAGAGAAATAAAAGGATCACTTTGTTTCACCCGCTATTGAAACGTAGTCACCCAGAATAGAACGTAGAAGCCATAGAAACAGCTTTACTAAAACTACACAGTAGGACATTAGAATTTGCTCTCAACTCCTTGACAAGTGATATCAGTGAAATTTCTTGGATATGAAGTTGCTGTATATGGACAAAAACAGGACCAAGGAGGAAGCAAAAAAGAAGAAATTCATCAGCAAAAAACTACAACAACAAGAAAAAAGACAAGAAGAGCAGCAAAGACTGCAAGCTACGTCCTGCAGAAGAAAGACTTCACTGACTTCAGTGGGATTTGAATCAGCCCCGGAATGCCTCACATTGTTGTTTAATATATCCTCTAGTCAGCTCAGTGTGTTGATGGGGTCCAAAAGGATCCAAGTCAACACATTTGCTGTTGGAGGTTGGATCACTATGAGGTGTGGACATAAATCTCACACCTGCGCCTTCCCTTCCTTCAAAACCAGTAACCTAACACAAAGGCCAAGGCAGAAAGCAGTAAAGCTGCAGTGAAAGCCTTACTTCTTAAAAGCTCAAACTTTCTGAAAGGAGTCAGCAAGTCTCACTCTTTGCAGGATCCTCACTGTATCAGGCCTGAGTTAGAGTGAGATCTTTGAAATAAATATAGACAATGCAGCCTTAGAGTTTGCAGCATGTTTAAAGTTTTTCACACACTCAGGCTTTAGTGGATCTGCTGCAATGAAACATCATCATCGACTTAGCAGGGAAGGAGAGCTAATAACTGATGACATCAAGAAGGCTAAGGTTTTTATTGCCTATTTGCTTCAGTCTTCAATAAAAGATTAATGGTGACCAGATACTCTACACAATTAATATTAACAACAAAGGGGAAGGAATGGCAGCCAAAGGAGGAAAAGAACAGATTTAAAAATATTTAGATAAGTTAGATGTATTCAAGTTGGCAGGGCCCGATGAAATTCATCCTAAGGTACTTAAGAAATTAGCTGAAGCAATCTTGGAACTATTAGCAATTATCTTTGATAATTCATGGAGGAAGGATGAGGTCCCAGAGGACGGAGAAGGACAAACATAGTACCTATCTTTCAAAAAAGGGAACAAAGAGGACCCTGGGGACTTATAGACCAGTCCGTTTAATTTCAATACCTGGAAAGATACTAGAACAAATTAAAAAAAAATCAATTTATAAGCACCTGGAGGATAATAAATAATAACCAGCATGGAGGTGTCAAGTACAAATCTTGCCAAACCAACCCTAATTTCCTTCTTTGATGAAGTTAGCAGATAGAGGGGAAGCAGTAAATGTGACATCTTGATTTTAGTAAGGCTTTTGACATAGTCCCACATAACGTTCTCATAAGCAAACTAGGGAAATGTGGTCTAGATGCTGGGTGCACAACTGGCTGAAAGACCATACTCAGTGTAGTTATCAGTGTTTCTTTATTAAACTGGGGTCAGTCTTGGGTCAGGTACTAGACAACATTTTCATTAATGACTTAGATAATGGAGTAGAAAATATGCTTATAAAATTTGCAAATGACACTAGGCTGGGAGGAGTTGCAAGCACTTTGAAGGACAGGCTTAGAATTCAAAATCATACTGACAAATTGGAGAATTCATCTGAAACCAACAAGATGAAATGTAATAAAGACAAATGCAAAGTACTACACTTAGGAATGAAAAATCAAATGCACAAACATAAAATGGGGAATAACTAATTGGCTGGGTGGTAATACTGCTGAAAAGGATCTGGGCATTAGCGGATCACAAATGAGAGTCAACAATGTGCTGCAGTTGTTTAAAAGCTAATATCATTCTCGCTTGTATTAACAGGAGTGTCATATGTAAATATGTCAGGTGATGCCTCACCTGAAGTACTGTGTCCAAGTTTGGGCATCACACTTTAAGAAAGATGTGGACAAATTGTAGAGAGGCCAGAGGAGAGCAACAAAAATGATAAAAGGTTTAGGAAATCTGACCTATGAGGAAATATTAAAAAAACTGAGCATGTTTAGTCTTGAGAAAAGAAGACTGAAGGGGGAACCCAATAACAGTCTTCAAATATGTAAAGGGCTGTTAT
The DNA here is from genome assembly GCF_965140235.1 of Caretta caretta. Classification (NCBI taxonomy): domain Eukaryota; kingdom Metazoa; phylum Chordata; order Testudines; family Cheloniidae; genus Caretta; species Caretta caretta. Next base: position 45,411,420 of record NC_134206.1, on the reverse strand, counting down.
AAAGAGGACGGTGATCAATTGTTCTCCATGTGCACTGAAAGTAGGACAAGTAGTAATGGGTTTAATTTACAGCAAGGAAGATATAGCTAGAAAGTTTTTCCTAAAAGGGTAGTATAGCTCCAGTATAGGCTTCCAAAGGAAGCTGTTGACTCTTCATTATTGGAGGTTTGAAAGAACAGGTCGGACAAACACCTGTCAGGGATGGTCTAGGTTTACTTGGTTCTGCCTCAGTGCAAAGTGCTGGACTTGATGACTTTGAAGACCCTTCCAGCCCTACATTTCTATCATTATTTGATCACATTTATAGCAAAATTTGTTCCTCATAGTCTCACCTGGAATGTGAAAAGAGAATGAAGATATTTTTATAGGGTGGTTTTCAGGATTTAAACTTGGCATAAGGAAGACAAATTCAAAGCCAGATTGGTAGTGCCCAGGACTGTATTGCAGAGAGAAAAGAGAGAGAGGACAAGAGGAAAGGACAAGAGAAAAGTGACAGTGAGGAGATAAGGCTATATGGGGCCTGGATTCAATGGAAGCAAAGGGTCCCAAACAAACCAAAGTCACACTCCCAACAAATCAAAATTCTTCCCTTTGCAATCAGGTTGATTAGCCCCAGTGTGACTGTCAGCTACTTACAGTTCTCCACACTGGAGCAGAAGATTCTGCTTTTGCAATATTTTCAGGTTCAACCACTCAGGGGAGTAAGTATTGCAAGGTTACTGTTAACCACTTATACTTCTATACCCAGAGGTGTGAGCAGTGTTGCCTCTGCAGTATTTCTTACTCCCACTCTCCACTCGTTATAGGCTGCAGCTGGCAACTTGGGGTATGTCTACACAGCAACTGGACACCCACAGCTGGCCTATTTCAACCGACTCAGGCTTGCAGGGCTTGGGCTGCAGGGCTGTTTCATTCCAGGCTCGGGTTGGAGCCTGAGCTCTGGGACCCTCCCACCTCCCAGAGTCCTACAGCCTGGGCTCCAGCCCAAGCCTGGAAGTCTACACAGCACTGAAACAGCCCCGCAGCCCGAACCTCACAAGCCCAAGTCAACTGGCAGAGGCCAGCCACAGGTTTTTCTTTTCTGTGTCGACATCCCCTTGACCTAAATCTCCTGTACATCGGCATACAGCATTACTGCTGCTCTGCAGCAGCACTCAGATGACTGCTTCTACTTGCCCATTCACTCCTGAGTTTCTCACAGGGGCATGGATTTCCCCCGTTCCCCTTTGAGTACATTAGTGAGGGAAACAGAACAGTAAGTTGATGGCCCAGGACCTTATCAGTAGAGGTGACTGTGTTTTCAGGTTAATAATTAAGCACAGATAGTGCTGCACTTCCAGAGGTATCCCTTGATGGCCTTGGATGGAGATGAGCAGCAACAGTTAACTGAAGTGTTAACAGTGCCCTCTACCTGAGGTTTGCTGATGTTACAGGCACCGTCAGAACATGACTAGTGAGTGGCTGGAACTGTGTCTGAAGCACAGCTTGGCCCCAGGAGTGGTTCGGGCAGGCTCCGCGGATCTCGGTAAAGCCCATTCTTACTCCCGCAGAGCTGGCGAGGAAATGCTGGCTCTGGTTCAGTGCCTTCAGGGTGGGGCTGGGATCAGAAGAAAACGAGTAATGGTGCCCATCACTGAGACAGGGGCAAGGATGGCACCACAGAGGAAGAAATTAGAAATTTCTTTTGTTTTTGACAGTGCAAATATTTGTAATAAAAAATAGCTATAAAGTGAGCACTGTCCACTTTGTATTCTGTGTTGTAATTGAAATCAATATATATATATGAAAATGCAGAAAACATCCAAAAATATTTAAATAAATGGTATTCTATTATTTAACAGCGTGATTAATCACAATTAACTTTTAAAAAATATTAATCAGTAAAGCTTCTTCTTAGCTGCTTTTTTTTATTACTGTTTGAGAGGATAAACAACATGCTACTATTCAAAACCTCAAACACTAGACAATAAACTATCAGTCGTGGCAGGCTGGATAGGTTTACAGTCCCTTGTATTGGACTCCCACTAGCCGGGGGCTCAGATCTGCCATCTGTAATTAACAACTATTTTCAAACATGCTTCACAGTTCATTTATAGTGGGAAGTGTTTCTTACCTCTTGGGGACTTTCAGCTTGTTTGGCTGAGCAAAACGTTTTCATGCATTGACTGAAATTTAAAAAGAAGATACTTCTATGATTTCTTTTGGGATTGCTTCATTTCCCCCACCAGCATCCTCTACCACCCACTTTATCCCCCTTATCCTTCCATCAGTCCTACCATGCCACTGAAATTCTCTCTGGCCCTAGAAGAACTGGACACAATTTGCTCCAGAGCCAATCAGTGCTACTTTGTGCATCAGCCAGAGAGATACCGGCTGCTTGAGAAATCTACAAAACAAGGAAATTCAAAGATAAGACTGGACAGTGCAACATGGCCCCAAACAGCTGGAAATACCAAAAGCAATTAAGTTAATTAAACATTATTCTCTTAATCTCATAACGTGTTTCTGAGGATACACATGGTACAAAAAGCAAACATTTAAAATACCAAAAGCATCATTGTACTCTAAAGGCTCAGAGCCAAATACTGGAGTGTGCAATTGCACTGACTAGGGACAGGATGGGGAGAGAATGTTTGCATGGTGTGGGATGGCCTGGGACTGTGCTTTTTGTGAACTCCTACCATGGAAAAGGTTTGGGAAGCAGGGATTGTGGTCAATCAATGGATCTGTGCTGAGTTATTGGCCAAATCCCTCTGCATAGGGAAAGTACAGTTTCTACAGTGCTATTTCTTTGCTGAGGCTGCAGTAGTGGCTGTGGATCAGGCTACATCCTGAAGGCAAAGACTTCATGATCTCCCCTAGCCACTATTGCATACTCGGGGCAGAATCACTTTGCCCAAAACAGATAGTTTGGCTTTAAGTGCTTTCTGGAATGCTGCACTTCGTAAGTGGCACAAAACTTCATGCAACATTCATAAGCCCATCCCTACCTTATCCTTCGTCCTTAAGACTCACCTCTGCTATCATGCGTAGTTGAGAACATCTAGTCAGATGAGAAGCTACAGTGTGTGCACACCTAAGTTACATGAAAACCTGCTGCTAGTGTCCTCCTTCTCCCCATTGTTTTCGTCCATCCCTCTGTTGTGTCTTGTCATTGACCTACTTTTAAGCTCTTTACTACATGTTTGTACAGTGCCTCTGTTGATCACTGAATGGGGCCTCAAAGCACTCTGGTAATTAATAAATTAACAATAAAATAATAATAGGAGTAAGATTCAACAGATTTCTGTTTGAGTCAGTGGGATTCATGTAAGAGTATCAAATCTGACCCCATTTTGTATACATTAGGGAGTTTAAGGCACGGCATAGCTGCATAGAAAAATTAACTACATTTCTGTTCTACAGAGTAAAGTAAATGTAAAAAAGCAATTGTGCATTTGGGGGATTTTTTTACAGTGGTAAAACACTGTATTTTACTTGGCAATAAATTTTTGCTGTATTAATTTAGTAAGTGCTGTCTTCTTGAAAATGGACCTAATCTTTTTTTTTTAGAGTTGACCAAGAAACTGTGATTTTCAATATACTGCAATAATCAACTGATATTTATTAATATTTTTCACAATGCGCTTGTCATAATGGTAAAACACCCCCTGACTCGACACTCACCTGGCTCCTGTGTTGGGGGGGCCACCTCCTTGGGCCCCAGGTGCTCTAAGCCTCCTGAGTCTGAGCAGAGTCCAGACACTGCTCCTGGCTGGGGTCCTGGGTACACTCATGGGGTCAGATCCTCTGTCTAGCTCCCCTTCTGAGGGCTGAGAGCCTGCAGGCCAGTTGGCCAGCCCCTGGGACGAGTGCTGACCACTCAGACTCCACCAAAGTGTAAACACACCACACCCAGAACTTTGCCATGTGGGTGCTCTGGGTTTACAGCTTAGCACTTCAGGGGCACGTGACAGTGCAAGGCAACAGACACACAGACAGACTTCACAGGATTCTCAACCCATTACTGTAAAGTGATGAATCGCTACTGGGCTAGGCTCCAGCCAATCCACAGGCCAGGAACTGGTCTTGTGACTCCCAGACCAGGTATATAAGCCTCACAGGAGGCCGAGCAACTCAGTGTGCTCAGTATCACTCCAGGGGTTGGAACTCACTCTTGCCTGACAGTGGCAACAGACTCCCCAAGCCTTAGCCTTCTCCAGCCTTGCTCCTAGTCCTGCAAAGCAGCGGCCTAACCGTTGTCAAGTTTTTTGTAGGCATCACAGCAAAGGAGAGTTTTGAGGAGGAATTTGAAGGCCAGTAATGAGGTAGCTTTACAGAAGTTTAAAGGGAGTGCTAGGGACACACAAAATTTTTATGCTTTCCTCTTCAATCATTATATGTTATTGTCCAGCAGTTTTAACATGCCTCAGTGAGGATCTCCGTCCAATAAACATTTGCATGGGGCTTTTTCTGAACTTCCCTAATTCTCAACAAAAAGACAAAAAAGCACATTGTCCTTTAACATAACACACACAAATAGACACGGGGTGCCACCTGGTGTGCTGGGGTCCCACTGAGCCTGTCCTTTCTACCAGCCTGGGCTCTTTCATCCTGTCCTGCTGCGCCCGTGCACCCCCCCCCCCCACACACACATGCATGCACACACACAGAGCCATCTGTAGAATCACAGTCTGCAATCAGCTCTGTGCAGGAAAACTCAGTTCAGTGAATTGCCCAGCACTCTTGTGCACACACCCTCTGGACTGTAAACCCAAAATTATATTGCCTTGCACTATTTAAAGACCTATATAGTGTAAGCTCATAAAATTCACCCCCTCCCTCAATGTGGAGGAAGATATGCACAACTTTTTGTCCCCCCATGAATTGCACAAACTGGTGTTGGAATAAACAAAAAACAAGTTTATTAACTACAAAAGGTAAATTTTAAGTGATTATAAGGGATAGCAAACAGATCAAAGCAGATTACTGAGCAAATAAAACAAAACATGCAAACTAAGCTTAATACACTAAGGAATACTAGCTACAAATAATAATTTCTCACCCTAAATGTTATTTCAAGCATGTTGCAGAGTTTCTTGAAGATAAACTGCACTGCTTGCAGCTTAAATCTCCAGGGATTCCTTTTACAGACTAGACCACTCTTGCCTGGGCTCAGTCCCTCCCCCCAGCTTAGTTCCTTTGTTTCTTCAGGTGTTTTCAGCAGTCTTCCTTCTTGGACAGGGAGGCAGTGCAGAAGAGCCCAGATTAACTCACTCCCCAGCCTTAAATAGGATTTTCAAATGGCGGGAATCCTTTGTTTCCCAGTTTCACATCCACCCCCTTCCAGTGGAAAAATACCAGAAGTCCAAAGTGATGTCCAGTACCAGGTGACATGATCACCTGACCCTGCAGTGTTAAAAGCAGCATTCCAGGAAACTTCTCAGGAAGGAGGGAGATTAGCATCTTCAAAGTCCTATTGTCCTTCCTAATGGCACATCCAGGCTGATTGCATACTGTCTGGTGGGCGGTCCCCAGCTGCAAGCACTTTTGTAATTGACACATAGTCCATATTCCTAACTTCAGATACAGAAATGATACATGCATACAAATAGGATAATCACATTCAGTAAATCATAACCTTTCTGAGGAGATCTCACATGACCCATCTTGCATAAAACGTATCTTAGTTCTGCCATATTCATACCATAACAATATCTCTATGAAGAATATGGGGCTTAATGTCACACACACACACAAATCTCTAGTTTCCCTGAACCACAGAGACTATTTGTTCCAAGAAAAAATAGCTAAATGCATATTGGAGTGCCAAGGGATGCATAAAACAAATATCAGGAGACAAAAGTGAAGTAAGTTATCATAGGAACCACTGTATACACAGATGCTAACTACTACTCTTATCTTGGTATCCCAAGAAACACACGCCTTGGACCAAAGCCATCCATGACTGGCTTCACTGAGGTTACAACAGGAATGATTTGGCCCCTTGCATTTTCTTTTAATTACATCACATTAATTATTGAGCTATAGCAATACCAACATTCCAGGAAACAAGGCCGGGCCACTAATGGGAAAAGCAGCTGCACTTCCCTATCTCAGTTACAGTGCAGATTTGTGTTAATTTATGCACGTGCGATTTTGATACTGAAATATTGTCCTTAAATGTCTTCTTTGTTGAGAGCCAATGCCTCATGTTAATCATAAACATATCAATCTTTCAGCTGTAGTAAGACAAAAAGAGCATCAACTGACATAATGATTTATGACATAATACAGAGCACACCACACCATACGCAGGAGTGCACTTACCCATTACAGATGCTATATAAAAACTCACCTACTCCAGTGCTACCCCTGATATTCATTCAAAGGAACATATGGAAGAAAGTGAGGGAGACCCATTTAGACAGCAGAGATCTACACACATACTCCCACATGCAAGGAGAGAGAGAGAGAGAGAGAAGAAAGCATGGAATAACTGTTCAATACATTAGAGAGCACTTCTAGGTTATCATCAGTTTTGTCATTGTGCACCTTAGTTTCTTTAGCTATGATGATTCATAACAAGACGTATTTGTTCAGCTTCCATGCAGTCTGTAACAAAAATTACTTTAGAACAGTCCTGGAAAGATTCTCTGAGGAGCTCACACCAACTGAACATGTTTTGTGATGTTCAGTCTTGTGAGGATACGGTACCCTAAATGAAAAGGAGTATTTGTGGCACCTTAGAGACTAACCAATTTATTTGAGCATAAGCTTTCGTAAGCTACAGCTCACTTCATCGGATGCATACTGTGGAAACTGCAGAAGCTCTGTGTATATAATGTCTTCTGCAGTTTCCACAGTATGCATCCGATGAAGTGAGCTGTAGCTCACGAAAGCTTATGCTCAAATAAATTGGTTAGTCTCTAAGGTGCCACAAGTACTCCTTTTCTTTCTGCGAATACAGACTAACACGGCTGTTACTCTGGTATCCTAAATGTATCACAAGGTGACATGTAGGCGTAACAATCCTGTCGGAAACAGCCAAACGCTTCATGAACACAGTTGAAATCAAACTGCCTATTTTCACTTCACCACATTTACACACCACTGTGATTTCACAACAGGGATGTACCTGTAAGTACAGGGTCAGGAACCAATTTCATACAAAACATTTAACAGGCCTTAGAATCCATTTTGTTGTGACTCCGCATACTGAATGCCAGGGATGACATTAAACAGGATTTTTTAAATTTCTACATTATGGGCTACTGCGGTGCAATTCAAGGACAAGTGCTATTCTTAAAATGCTCAGTGTCATATAAACTATGAAACTAGGGTGACCAGATGTCCCAATTTTGAGGAACAGTCCCTATATTCAGGGCTTTGTCTTATATAGGCGCCTATTACCTCCCCCACCCCACTCCCATCCCAATTTTTTCACACTTGCTATCTGGTCACCCTATATGAAACTATTCTTTATATTAATTTGAAAATATTTGTGTTTGCAAGATCCTGGAAAACATATGCTTCTATGTTAGGCTGCAATAATGTAACACAAAGGAAGTGTTTGAAGCCCCTGTCTATCTTAGGTACTTATATACCCCCTTTCACCATAGTAGGAGAGTATTTCACAATCTTTAATATAATTATTCTCACAATATCCCTATGTGGTGAGGAAATGCTATAATCCCCATTTTACAGATGGGGGAACTAAGGCAAAGAGAGATCAAGTGACTTACCCAAGGACGCTCAGGAAGTCTGTGGCAAAGCCAGGAATTGAACCCAGGTCCCCAGCTATCATCCTAACTACTGGACCATTCTTCTTCTTAGAACATTTAAAACAAGTCTGGACAAAACAGTAAAAGATATATAAAAGGGAAAAAAGGTGGGTGAGATGCAACCTAAAAGTCATCTCACAGGTCTTTTCTACACCAATTCTATGATACTGTCATTTATTATAGATCCAGAACCATTTGCTTGATCTGGACATGATTAGTAAGTACTGTAAAGTATCAGGAAATCAGTTCAATATCAGCACAGTAACACTGATAACAATTAATTTTAATAGATACTTTCCTGCAAATACTTTTTTAAAATGCATAAAGGATGCCATTACATACTTGCATGTGAGAATACCATCCTGTTTTGGTCACCTGACATCTTTTCATTTGAATTCACTTGGAAATGAAGTAAACAGCTTGTATATTTGAACGAAAATGCCTGCATCTGTAATAGTTCATATTTAAGTTACCATCTGGCCAATTTTTTTGAATATCATTTTACTTCTTTCTCTGATCCTTAAAATATTCCTCTGCCAGACTGCCACAAATCTCCCCTGCTGCTTCTGAGTGAAATTTGGCAGCTCTCAAATACCACCATGACAAGTCCAGGAAGAGAACAAGCCAGCATCCAGAGAGACAGGAGAGAATGAGCCAGCAGCCTGAAGAGAGACATTGTTTTTAATTACATTAATCATCCTGTAAATTTTCCATTAGTTTGGCTGGTTATATCGTAATTTCCCACAATAATTTCCCCAGAAGACATGAGTGTAATATTCGGGCTACGGCTACGCTACCGCAGTGAGTCAACCTACACTACGCAACTCCAGCTACATGAACAACATGGCTGGAGCCAACGGACCTTCGGGCGAGCTACCGTGGGGGGTCAACGGGGAAAAACCTCCCATTGACTTACCTTACTCTTCTGGCTGGGAGTAGAGTACAGGGATCGATTGGAGAGCGTTCTGCAGTCGATTTGGCGGGTCTTTGCTAGACCTGCTAAATTGACCGCTGATGGATCAATCTCAGAGCATCGATCCCTGCCGTAGTGTAGACCTGCCCTCGCTGTTGTGTTCAAAGTCAGGTCGCCTCTCTGACTTCAGTGGGTTGCACAGGGTGTAAATCAGTGCAGACTTTGGCTTGAGAAGGGTTATATTCTTGTCTTTTATGTTGTGTAGGTAATTTAAAAAGGCATCTGTAGGACAAGAAGAACTGTGGACCCAAATCATAGATCTACTCAAACTAGCGTTAAAATATATCCTGCATTTTGGAAACAAAGTTTCAAACATGGTTTTAATTTATTCTGTGATTTTATTTGGTTATTTCTGTATAGTCTGACAAATGAAAAGCCAAAGGGCCAACCCTGCACTTCCTACTTAGGCAAAAATTGTTTTGAAGCCAATGGTAGCTTTGCCTGAATAGTGACTGCAGGGTTGGTGGTGAAGTGTTCAGGCTGCTTCATCATGAATTGTAAAAATATAGCTGGTATACAATGAGCCCGTTTGTATGCTCCTTTGAATAGCTAAGAAACCTGTGGGAAGGATATTTCTTTTCAGATATCTTTCTCAACCTTTCGATTGAGTTTGAAGTTCTTCTAATTACTTTGCTGACGTATCTAATTTGTGACTTTAAAAGTTGTCGCTCACGAAAATAAATATAAATAAAAATAAATAAATGCAAAACTTTGTTTATAATCTTAAATCATTGAAAGCCAAGTCCTTAGAGTGCCTAGCCTGAGGAAACAGGCACTACAAGCAGGGAAATGTGCCAAGGTCTGAGAATTTTCTTATCCAATCTGCCGTGGTCAGCACGGTCGCTATTGTGAGCTGCGAGGAGGAGCAGATGTAAACTGATGTCATGGTTTGAACCAACAGGTACAGGCTATGTGCTGATCATCTGGCCATGCGTTCTTTTCTCTTGGTCTTTCAAGACGGCAGACCATAAAAAAAAAACAATATTTAGGTCAGATAGATAAAATATCTCATAAATCTAATACAGAATGATTTAGCAGATGGGTTCCCATGGGCATTCTCCACAGTGAAGAACATTTGCTTGTTGAAACTGGATGTGAATATGTTTTAATTGTTCATATCAAGACACACAATGGTTTAAGTCATGATGCTGTTCTTTTGTGATATACTGTATCATGCCAATTGTGACACTGGCAGACCAGGTGCCAGCTCATGCCAAGGCCCCAGGCCTCACTGAACACTTACAAATGCATAGCTGGAAACCATGGAAAGACATACGTAGGTCTAAATCTGACCAATCTTATCAACAAAATAACTCTAAATCTCCTCCGAGTAGAGAAACACTTGACACATTTACTCACTGTAGACTGCCCAAATTAGCTAATTCACAACCTGTAGCCATTCCACTAATGGGAACTTTATAAATTCTGTTACCAGATTCGCCTGTTACATTGGGGTATGCTCATTTATTAGGGTTACTCTTCTGGGGTGGGGTTCTATAATTCTGTCAATGTACTGCTTGTGTCACTTGTGTTCTCATACGGAGCGCTACTTCTCCCTTCTGCAAGTTCCCTCCCAATGAAGCTATCCTGCAGGACCTACGTTCCCCAGGGCTGGGTTCTGCCAGCCCCAGAATCAGACTAACATACGCACACACACATTAACAGAGCGCGTCTGAGAGGACCCGGTTAATCAGCACTCCCAAGCTGACCTCTTATATGTCCCTGGACTCAGCAGACTGGGTCAAGCAGCACTTTCAAGCTGCCTCCCTCATATGCCCCAGATTCAGCACGTCCCTATCCCCACTTTCGCATTACAATTGTTCTGGTAGTAACCCACTTGATGAGCAAACCACACAGGATTTTTGGGCACTACAAGGATCTTTAGCTTAGGTACGAGGAGCATTGCTGGAGAGAGAGAAAGAAACAACCAGCTTAACCAAGAAAGTTATTTATTGCCAGGTAATAATCATTCAAGGGGAGCCAAAAAAACCCAAAACAGTTATAATATTAAATCTAACTTAAATTTGATTATAAAAGTCAGGTTTAGAAAACTATAACTGATCACACAAGTCAGGGTCAGAAGGCTAAACCGAGACTGAGAGAGAGAGAGAGAGAGCTGGGTTCTCACTACTCCCTGAAGCTTGAATCAATCAGGGTTCCCAGGTGGTGGTGGTAGCTGAGGGTCCAGAGTGCTGAAGACAGGCAGAGCTCCCAGCATGGTCAGTCAAGAGAAGATGAAGTCCCAATGGAACTGATGCAGATTTTGGATCCAGGCATCAGAACACTACTTGAGCATGGTAGGGGTTTTTGTAGGGAAAGAGCAGTGGTTCTAGGGAGAACACTAGATTTGTTTATGGGTAAACTGATGGCTCAAGGGAGTATACCAAAGTTGTTTTGTTCAGGCTAGACAATAGGAATTGATCGTTCCTGGCTATGGGCGGTGTTCCTTTGTGGGAGCTCACAATGCAATTAGGCAGCTTCAGTATTTTGGATACCAATAAAGGATTTATTACTAGAATGGATCTGATAACTACTGAGCTGGATGTGTGCAGGAATGGGTTCATTAATATCTGGAGCATAGATTCCCCATCATACAGTGCTTTCCTGTTTTTCTGGTCCCAGAGTTCAGTGTGCTTCTTGCCTTGGAATCTCTGTTCTCCATTCTGTATGCTGATGGAGATGCCTCCCTGTCCCAAATGAGGCTAGGGGAGTTTCCTTAATCCTGTCACCCTTGTCCGGAGGAGTTTAGGTGTGTCTTCCACTGCCTTTTCATTGCTTTTTGTAAGTCTTTCTTCCAATTGGCTTTGGTTCAAGCAGAGGCTGGGGGGAGGGGGGATACCTTTTGTGAGTCAGACAGGCTGGACACTGTGCCCTGGTTCCCCAAGAACACAGAGCTGATAGTTAAGAGTGCTATGGTGGAACCAAAGAAACATATACTTGCTTCATACACAGCCACGGCATAGAAATTCAGAAACTTTTCATGTTGCAATCACTCAGCATTTGATTTCTGTCATTGGCCATCTAGCCATCTACCCTCCTGCTTCAGCTATCACAGGTCATCACCATGCTGTGGTGACCTGTGAGGACAAAACCTGAGCACAAGATATTTATCAGCCATTGTACCCAGTCAAGGACAAAAGATGATTATAATATCCTTCCAAGCCATTGGTAAAGTTGTCATGGCATGCACAATAGCCTTCGAGTCTGTCTTGGGGTACACATACACTTTGAGCTGGGGGTATGATTTCCCGATTGAGAAAACATACCCACACTATTTCTGATAGATGTAGTATGCTATAAATAAAGCATAGCTGCCATGGTGCAAGAAGCTAGCTGTCCAGAGTATGTGACTAGCCTATCTTAAGGGACTGCACTCAGCATGGCTCGCTCCTCCCACCATACGCACCACCATGGCTACACTCTATTTTTAGCATGCTAGCTCGATCAGAACTAGCATGGGTATGTCTCCTCGAGCTGGAAGTCACATCTCAGCTTGAAGTATAGATCTACACAATTTTGTACAAAGATCATTAAAACTGGCCCAGTGACCTGCCAGGAAAGTTGTACCCCAGCCTCACCATGACATACCTGGACACAATCCGGACTAATAAGTAGCTATGTCCTCCCTGCCCTGTAATCTGGAGTGCTCTTTACAATGCCTTGCTGCTGTAGCCTCCAACCCGATCTGCTGACAAACAGCCTCCAGCATGTAAGTCACTCCTAGCTATGTCTCTGTGTGTGCTGCAGCCAGCCAGACACACCTTGGCTCTTACCAGCCTTAATTAGGCTGCAGAGTGACCCCAATGCACCCCCAAGCCCGGATCTTCCCCCAGAAATGTATGTCCTGTACTGTCCAGCCCTCTCCTGCACAGTACAAATATACTGTCCTTTATTCCTTATTATTATTTTTAACTGTTATCCAGACACTTTAATTTAGACACACTGGATTAGATAAAACATTAAAACAAGTTTATTAACTACAAAGAGATAGATTTTAAGTGAGTATAAATAATAAGGCATAAATGTCAGAAATGATTACAAGAAAAATAAAGATAAAACGTTTACTAGTGCCTAACTTAACAAACTATATTACAGTCAAACAAAGTTTCTCAGCACATGCTCCAGCAGATTAATGACCAAATGCTCAGGTCAGGACCACTCCTGCTCTATCTCATAGTCCAACAGCTGTTTTCCTTTGCCTTCTTAGGTGTGATGCCAGAAACAGACAGGGACAGAAGGAGGGTCTCTTGGGGGTGTCTGCCCCTTCTGATTATAGTCATGTCCCCTGTTTAAGAAGCATTTCCAGCTGTGAGCAAGGCAACATGCACCCTGGTAAAGAAAGGAAACTCCAGTCTGTTTCTTTACTAAAATGTAGATATTTGTCCCTGCCCCCTTCCTTGCCAAAGGATGGCCACTTAGCAGGGAATGGTCTGTCAGCCACTGGCTGAGGTGTCAGCTTGCCCTTTGTCTCTGAGGAACTGGTTTAGCCACACCCCAGACTTATCTAAGAAACATGCTTCAGTCATGATTTCAGCTTATGTTCATAACTTTACATATAACGTTGCTATTTGTATTTTGCCATGATATTGTTGATCAGTAAGTTATGAATTTTTAAATGACACTTCCCAAGGCATACCTTGTGCAAACATTATTACAGTAGTGCATAGGGTGTGAACACAGGGGTATATTCCATCACACTCACATCCAAGGAGGCTATATAAAGAACAAATAGGCAGGACAGAACGTGTTCAGCATTGTGAATAACAGTTTGTAACAGATGATTAAGCACTGCTAGGCACAGAGTGTATTGATTTTACACAAAGGAATTGGAACCACATCATTTTGGTTGGTTTTATTGGATGCAGAGCAGTGTTCTACCTGGGAAAAGTTCCCAAGGGTGCCACTTCTGATTGCTGTGGTCCCACTGCACCCCGGATTGGGAGCACTCTATTTCAACTCTTGCCAAAGAAAACCAGTCTGAAAAAATATCCTTTTTATCATGCTTGAAATCCCCAAGCACTCTTTCTATGGTGGTTGTGATTTCCCATGTGGGCCATTTTTAACAGAACAAGCAGATAAATTATACAACAGCACAGGACAGTGAGGTCTACAGCCTCCAGTATCATCTAGCATAGATCTCATTACTATTTAATCTCAGGAATTCCTTAAGTATTTCTCTTAAAGACAAGAGACAACTATCTCTGAAGTGTTCTAAATACACAATTTAACCACTATGCTGAAGAACTCTATGCTGAGCTTATTATAATAAATACATTTGCTGCAAGTGCTACCATCAGAATCTGTAGCTAAATAAATATTTGGGTCAGACTCTGATCTCACTTATGCCAGTGTATCTTCATTACAGTAAATGGAGTTACTATGGATTTAAAGTGGTGTAACTGAGATTATGATGGCCCTCTGACTCTACTGACCACCCTTTTTCATCTGATCTTGGAAGCCTTCCTTACGTGATTGTTTCTTACTCACTTGACTCATGTGAATAACAACAGCTCACATAACACTTTGCAGGATCAGGGGCTTAATAACATACATATTTAGGGCCCCACCAAATTCACGACCATGAAAAATCCATCACGGACCATGAAATCTGGTCTCCCCCCATGAAATCTGATCTTTTGTGCCCTTTCTCCTTATACAATACAGATTTCACAGGGGGCAGGGGGGAAACAGCCTTTCTCAAATTGGGGGTCCAGACCCAAAAGGGAGAGTTGGGGGGGGGGTGTCACGAGATTATTTTAGGGAGGTCATGGTATTGCCACCCTTACTTCTTTGCTGACTTCAGAGCTGGGTGGCTGGAGAGCGGCATCTGTTTGCTGAGGTCAAGCTCTGAAGACAGCACCCCACCAGCAGCAGTGCAGAAGTAAGGGTGGCAATATCAGACCACACCATCCTTACTTCTGCGCTGCTGCTGGCAGCAACTCTGCCTTCAGAGCTGGGCTCCAGCCCAGCAGCCGCTGCTCTCCAGCTGCCCAGCTCTGAAAGCAGCACTGCCGCCAGCAGCGGTGCAGAAGTAAGGGTAGCAGCACCAATAACCCCCTCCAATAACCTTGCAATCCCCCCCCAACTCCTTTTTGGGTCAGGACCCCTACAGTTACAAACCATGAAATTTCAGATTTAAACAGCTGAAATCATGGAATTTACGATTTTTAAAATCCTATGACCATGAAATTGACCAAAATGGACCATGAATTTGGTAGGGCCCTCTATACATATTGTATCAATGACAGCAGCAACAACCCTCTTGATCTTACTTAGCAATAATTTGCTCAATTATCAGCTCAACTGTCATCTTTTTAGCATTCTTCCTTCCTTCACAATTTCTAAACTTCAGGTTTATAAAACATTTTACAGTTGGAGAAAGACCAACACCTTTACAACTGCATAGTGCTGTGATAATAAACTGCATTTAAGATACTATATACTATTAACTATGTAATTGTCAAGCATACATTTATATTACTCCCATTTTAAAATGTATAATTTTAAAATCACCAGTTTAAAACATTTAAAAATTAAATGTTGCTAGTTTTGAGCTTGAGACAACGTAAACTTTTATCAACATTCTGTCTACATAAAATCTACAGAGTGAATACACACGAGCATGTGGCTATATAGATTCCTTAGTACAAACTGACAGGTCACAAATAATTGATGTGTGTGTGTGTGGGTGTGTTCTCTGTCAACTTCCCAGAAATCTATAACTCAGAATCATTCACATACCACAGCAGCTGGACATCTCAACTGAAAACATTTCCATGGATGAGTGAGCCAAGCAAATGAATCACTTTTATGACCACA
The DNA here is from genome assembly GCF_965140235.1 of Caretta caretta. Lineage (NCBI taxonomy): Eukaryota > Metazoa > Chordata > Testudines > Cheloniidae > Caretta > Caretta caretta. Next base: position 45,395,865 of record NC_134206.1, on the reverse strand, counting down.
GAAAAAGGTTGCTCTTGGTCAATGGCTGGATATTAAAATATTAGAAGTCTATGACCTAGTTTATAATTCATCACAGAATTTTAGTTAGCACTACAGATATTAAGGTTATTTGCCTTCTGCTCCTAAAACTGAAATTACTTTAGAGACTTTAGTGAAGAGTGAAAGTGCTTAGTTTAATTATTTGATTAAAATTTTTTACAAGGATTAGAAAATCTTTGAACAATAATTTGTTAAGAATTCAAGATGGACACCACTAAATTAAATATAGAAAATGACAGCTGTTGAAATTACATTATTGCTGCAATTACTTGAAAATTCAGCATAACTTAATTACTAAGCTTCAAATGAACAACAAAAGTTATACTAAAATCTTTGACCCTTCTGCACCAAAAACTCTTGCTGAACTCAAAGGGAGTTTTGATTGTGCAGAGAATACAGGATCAGGCCCAAAAATGAATGAATGAGGGAGGGAGAGAAGGAGGTATCAGCATATAAACAAAAATCAGTGTTTTAGGAATAAGAAATAGAAAGTGAATCATAGATGGTGAGGACTGGCAAATCAGAAGTGGGTACGGTAAACTGTATACAACATTGAGCCCAATCCTATGAGGTGCTGGGATCCTCCTATGAGTCTATGTGAGCTGAAATCATTCAGTCCCTCGCATGTCCAGGTGTGATGTGAGGGGAAATACTTTTATTCAAGTAAATGTTCTCATTTAGAGTTTAAAGGCTATGGGACAAACCCAGAAGGGATGTGGAAAGTAGTGTAAGTTAGACTCCTACACCCTGTAACTTACATCTGTTGATGTTTGGCAGGTAAGAAAATCATAGAATATCAGGGTTGGAAGGGACCCCAGAAGGTCATCTAGTCCAACCCCCTGCTCGAAGCAGGACCAATTCCCAGTTAAATCAGTAAATCCCAGTAAAAGCAGCATGGTCCAGTGATAGGGCATTACACTGGAACTAAGGAGACCCAGATGCCGCTCCAGCCTGTGCCCCGACCTACTGTATGATCCGGAGCAAAATCCTTCAGCTCTCTGTGCCTCCGCTTGTTCTCTTACTCTTTGTCTGTCTTGTCTATTTAGACTAAGTTTGGGTGGCAGGGATTCCTTTTTGTACAGTGCTGAACACAATGGGACCACAATCTTTGGGCCTGATCCAAAGCCCATTGAAATCAATGGAAAGATTCTAAATTACTTCAGTGGACTTTGGATCAGACAGACACTTGGCTGGGGCCTGTAGGCACTACTGTAATATGAATAATATATAATAATGTGTTATTATCTTATTCTCCCTTTGACTCACAGCCACACATAGGGCTAGACTTAACAGCTGGTGTAAATTAGCATAGCTCCATTGTCTCTAACAGAGCTATGCTGATTTACACCAGTGGAAAATCTAGTTCATACGTTTTTTACTTACACACACCTGACACCTCTTATTGAATATAACTCAGTGTAAGGGATTTTAAGATGATTTAATATGTGTGTCAGTGACCTACTTCAATGTATGCTTTCTCACATCCCTCTGCTACATGGTTTTCTTCCTACACTCTTCTCTTCTGACTCCTGAGCATAGTGGTTGCAACAATTTAGACTACCTTATACTAATACTCAGTGAGTCAAATTCAGATGTAAGGTCTACTTTACTTAGCCCTGGTCTACACTAGGAGTTGAGGTCAAATTTAGCAGCGTTAAATCAATTTAACCCTGCACCCGTCCACACGACAAAGCCCTTTTTTTCGACTTAAAGGGCTCTTAAAATAATTTCCTTACTCCACCCCCAACAAGGGGATTAGCGCTGAAATCAGCCTTGCCGGGTCGAATTTGGGGTACTGTGGACGCAATTAGACAGTATTGGCCTCCAGGAGCTATCCCAGAGTGCTCCATTGTGACCGCTCTGGACAGCACTCTCAAGTCAGATGCACAGGCCAGGAAAAGGCCCGCCAACTTTTGAATTTCATTTCCTGTTTGGCCAGCGTGGCAAACTGCTGGTGAGAGCAGAGCTCATCAGCAGAGGTGACCATGCAGAGCTCATCGGCAGAGGTGGCCATGATGGAGTCCCAGAATTGCAAAAGAGCTTCAGCATGGACCGAACGGGAGGTACGGGACCTGATCGCTGTATGGGGAGAGGAATCTGTGCTATCAGAACTATGTTCTAGTTTTCGAAATGCCAAAACATTTGTCAAAATCTCCCAGGGTACGAAGGACAGAGGCCATAACAGGGACCCAAAGCAGTGCCGCATGAAACTTAAGGAGCTGAGGCAAGCCTACCAGAAAACCAGAGAGGCAAATGGCCGCTCCAGGTCAGAGCCCCAAACATGCCGCTTCTATGATGAGCTGCATGCCATTTTAGGTTCAGCCACCACTACCCCAACTGTGTGCTTTTTGACTCCTTCAATGGAGAGGGAGGCAACATGGAAGCAGGTTTGGGGAACAAGGAAAATGATGAGGAGGAGGTTGTAGATAGCTCACAGCAAGCAAGCGGAGAAACCGGTTTCCCCAACAGCCAGGAACTGTCAGGCAGAGAAGGGACCTCTGGTGAGTGTACCTTTTTAAATACTATACATGGTTTAAAAGCAAGCGTGTTCAATGATTAATTTGCCCTGGCATTCGCAGCCAGTACAGCTATTGGAAAAGTCTGTTAACGTGACTGGGGATGGAGCGGAAATCCTCCAGGGACATCTCCATAAAGCTCTCCTGGATGTACTCCCAAAGCCTTTGCAAAAGGTTTCTGGGGAGGTCAGCCTTATTCCATCCACCATGGTAGGACACTTTACCACTCCAGGCCAGTAGCACGTATTCGGGAATCATTGCAGAACAAAGCATTGCAGCATATGTTTGCTGGCATTCAAGCAACATCCGTTCTTTATCTGTCTGTGTTATCCTCAGGAGAGTGATATCATTCATGGTCACCTGGTTGAAATAGGGTGCTTTTCTTATGGGGACATTCAGAGGTGCCCATTCCTGCTTGGCTGTTTGCCTGTGGCTGAACAGAAATGTTCCCTGCTGTTAGCCACGGGGAGGGGTGAGGGGTTAGCCACACGGTGGCGGGAGGCGAAATGCAAACTTGTAACAAGTGCTATGTATGTAAAGTTAACAGCAAGGTGTAAGAGTGTACCCATTGTTCTATAAAATGTGTCTTTTTAAATACCACTGTCCCTTTTTTTTTCCAGCTGCATGTGTTTCAAGGATCACAGGATCTTCTCCTTCCCAGAGGCTAGTGAAGATTACAAGGGGAAAAAAATGCACTCGCGATGAAATGTTCTCTGACCTCATGCTGTCCTCCCACACTGAGAGTGCACAGATGAATGCGTGGAGGCAGACAATGTCAGAGTGCAGGAAACCACAAAATGACCGGGAGGAGAGGTGGTGGGCTGAAGAGAGGGCTGAAGCTGATAGGTGGCGGCAGCATGATGAGAGGAGGCAGGATTCAATGCTGAGGCTGCTGGAGAATCAAATTCCTCTCCAAGTTCCATAGCCTCCTCACCCAGATGCCCAAGAACACGGTGGGGGGGCCTCCGGCCACCCAGCCACTCCACCCCAGAGGAAGGCTGGCATTCAATAAGTTTTAAACTTTTAAAGTGCTGTGTGGCCTTGTCCTTCCCTCCTCCACTACCCCACCCGGTGCTTCCCTCCTCCACCATACCTCCCGGGCTACCTTCGCAGTTAGCCACCTATTTGTGTGATGAATTAATAAAGAATTCATGAATGTGAAGCAACAATGACTTTATTGCCTCTGCAAGCAGTGATCGAAGGGGGGAGGAGAGGGTGGTTAGCTTACAGGGAAGTACAGAGAACCAAGGGGGGGGGGTCATCAAGGAGAAACAAACAGAACTTTCAGACCATAGCATGGCCAGTCATGAAACTGGTTTTCAAAGCTTCTCTGATGCACACCGTGCCCTCCTGTGCTCTTCTAACCACCCTGGTGTCTGGCTGCGCGTAACCAGCAGCCAGGCCATTTGCCTCAACCTCCCACCCTGCCATAAACATCTCCCCCTTACTCTCACAGATATTGTGGAGTGCACAGCAAGCAGTAATAACAGTGGGAATATTGGTTTTGCTGAGGTCTAACCGAGTCAGTAAACTGCGCCAGCACGCTTTTAAACATCCAAATGCACGTACTACCACCATTCTGCACTTGCTCAGCCTGTAGTTGAACAGCTCCTGACTACTGTCCAGGCTGCCTGTGTATGGCTTCATTAAGGGCTAGGCTGGGTCCCCAAGGATAACTATAGGCATTTCAACATCCCCAACGGTTATTTTCTGGTCTGGGAATAAAGTCCCTTCCTGCAGCTTTTGAAACAGACCAGAGTTCCTGAAGATGCGAGCGTCATGTACCTTTCCCGGTACCATCCCCCGTTGATGTTGGTGAAATGTCCCTTGTGACCCACCAGTGCTTGCAGCACCATTGAAAAGTACTCCTTGCGGTTTATGTACTGGCTGCCCTGGTGGTCCAGTCCCAAGATAGGGATATGCGTTCCGTCTATAGCCCCACCACAGTTAGGGAATCCCATTGCAGCAAAGCCCTCCACTATGACCTGCACATTTCCCAGGGTCACTACCCTTGACATCAGCAGATCTTTGATTGTGTTGGCTACTTGCATCACAGCAGCCCCCACAGTAGATTTGCCCACTCCAATTTGATTCCCGACTGACCGGTAGCTGTCTGGTGTTGCAAGCTTCCACAGGACTATTGCCACTCGCTTCTCAACTGTGGGGGCTGCTCTCATCTTGGTATTCTTGCACCTCAGGGCAGGGGAAAGCAAGTCACAAAGTTCCATGAAAGTGTCCTTACGCATGCGAAAGTTTCGCAGCCACTGGGAATCGTCCCAGACCTGCAACACTATGCGGTCCCACTAGTCTGTGCTTGTTTCCCGAGCCCAGAATCGGCATTCCACCGCATGAACCTGCCCCATTAGCACCATGATGCCCACATTGCCAGGGCCCATGCTTTGAGAGAAGTCTGTGTCCATGTCCTCATCACTCTCGTCACCGCGTTGACGTTGCCTACTCGCCCGGTTTCACTTTGCCAGATTCTGGTGCTGCATATACTGCAGGATAATGCACATGGTGTTTAATTTGCTCCTAATTGCCAAAGTGATCTGAGTGGGCTCCATGCTTGCCGTGGTATTGCGACTGCACAGAAAAAAGATGTGGAACGATTGTCTGCCGTTGCTCTGATGGAGGGAGGGGCGACTGATGACATGGCTTACAGTGTTGGCTTACAGGGAATTAAAATCAACAAGGGGGGTGGCTTTACATCAAGGAGAAACAAAAACAACTGTCACACAGAATGGCCCCCTCAAGGATTGAACTCAAAACCCTGGGTTTAGCAGGCCAATGCTCAACCCATTGAGCTATCCTTCCCCCCGGTATTCCAGGTAGGACTGAATCTCCATTAAACTTTTCAAGGTGCCCCTGACAGACCTCACTGAAACGATTGTCCGCCGTTGATTTCAGAGGGGGAGGGAGAGCAAATGAATACCAAACAAATCTAGTCTATTTCTTGTTTTGATCCACTCCAGCTATCTTTTACATCTTTGGCTGGCAGCAGACGGTGCAGTAGGACTGCTAGCCATCCTCATCTCCTGGCTGCTCGGCAGAAGACGGTGCAATAGGACTGCCGGCAGGACTAAAGAGAATGACCTGGTCGAGTCACTCCCATTTCAGTCCCTGCGCCCATGTCTGCCCATGCACTCCTGACCGACCTTCTCGAGGTGGCCAGGAGCACCTCGGACATGATGATGATGGTTATCAGGCCTATTGCACCATCTGCTGCCACAGGGCAATGAGCTGCTGCTGTGTAGCAATGCAGTACTGCATCTGCCAGCACCCAGGAGATGTAGGGTGACAATGAGCCTAGCGGGCTCCATGCTTGCCGTGGTATGGCATCTGCACAGGTAACTCAGGAAAAAAGACGCGAAATGATTGTCTGCCATTGCTTTCATGGAGGGAGGCAGGGAGGGAGAGAAGGCCTGACGTCATGTACCCAGAACCACCGGCGACAATGTTTTAGCCCTATCAGGCATTGGGATCTCAACCCAGAATTCCAATGGGCGGCGTAGACTGCGGGAATAGTGGGATAGGTACCCACAGTGCAACGCTCTGGAAGTTGAAGCTAGCCTCAGTACTGTGGAAGCACTCCACCGAGTTAATGCACTTAATACACTTAGAGCATTTTTTGTGGTGACACACACAATCGACTATATAAAAACAATTTCTAAAAAAACAACTTCTATAAATTCGACCTAATTTTGTAGTGTAGACATACCCTTAGGGATGTAAGTTAAATATGGGTCTTGTTAAACAAGTCTAAGGGTTTGTCTCCTCAAAGCCACAGTCCAGAATATGGGTAATTTATGCATTGTAGGTAGAGCACTCTAATGTGTTGCACTCTAATTGTCCCATATAGACCCTTGCTGCATGAACTAAAAGGCACCAATGTGGCATTAACATAGTCCCAGGACTACATCATTTTGAAGCAGGTATCTTTTAGTTTGCACCAGTAAGGTCTATATGGGACCATTAGAGCACAACACATAAGAGCACTCTTCAGTTAACAACCCCATAGTCTGGCCTGTAAGGGGTGAATCAAAGTTAAAAGTTTTATCAAAGCTAATGTTAAAAAAATTATATAATACATAGGTTTAGAAAAGAGTGTCTGTACATCTGGGTATAGTGCTTAGATTATCCACAAATACAAAGTTTTTTTTAAAAAAAGTCATTTGATACATAGAGGACATAATCAGCAATAACCCAAATTTAGGTGAATAGATTTAAAATATTATTGTGAATACAGTTTAGATATTAGAATCCAAATACTCGGGTACATCACTCATGAAAGTTGTACAGAGATTTGGTTGTGGAAAGCAAAATATATCAATGAGTAGAGATTGTCCCTCAGTAATTGAGAATTAGGTTGGTTGTCCATTTAGAAAATACAATCCATGAGGAAAGTATGTGTTACTTTCCTGACTGCATTTCTTATTGGCACTCCAGCTCATCCCTCCTGATACTGCCCATGTCCAGTGATGTGTTCTATGTAGATGTCCCTCGACCACCTGATGGCGTCCAACACCCTGAGTTGCTGCATCAGCTGAGCATAGCATTGATTGATTCCGCATTCTCTCAGCACTCGCTCGTTACTGGGGTCCCATGCACCTAAGGCACTGATGATCAGTGCGTGTGTCTGGACCTGGTAACCCTTAGCTATCAAGGTTTCAGCCAGAGGGGCATATTTCTCTACCTTTCAAGCTCGGGCATCTTGGAAGGCCGCGGTCCTATTCTTGAATCGCACTGTGACGTCCACTATGATGATCTTCTTCTGGTCCTCATTGGTGATGAGGATGTCCGGTTGCAGTTGGCTGTCAGTTCCGGGGATGGCGGAATTTACGGCAACCTTCCCCATGGGTGGCAGGATGGTTCTGGCCAGGAGATCTTGGATAGTGTTGTGTCACAACTGCCAAGCTCTTGAATGAGGCTTGCAGCTACACAGGACATGGGCTAGCGTCTCGTTGGCATAGCCGCACTTCCTGCATTGCTTGTCCCGATTCCCATGGCGGACGGCTCCATTCAGTGGAACACAGTTGAGCCAGGCCCTGTGGATGAACCTCCAGTCGGCAAATCAGGTGAAGCTGTCCCTGAGGAGGAAGTGGTTGCTGGCGTCCCACTTGCACATCACCACAAATGCCTTGCCCTGGGTCCAGCTTCTGTTTCAAGTTTTGACCTACATTGGGGAACCAGAGCAAGATGTAGTTATACCAACTCAAACTCCATCTAGACTCACCTTTCAATTTGATTTTTTGTTTCTTTTAACAAACGGTAAATACCTTGTAATTTTAATGCCTGTCACCTGTCCCACCATTTTGAGTCTGAGAACATTTTTCATACAAAAATGCCTGTGACTGTCTGGGCAAATAATGCATTATCCTTCAGATACATTAAGTTGCTTGGACATACATCATTCATCCATACAAAGGTGTAAGAGAAAATAGTTATGATGAAAAACATTTTTGACACCAGTTGTATGGGTATTTTATGAATGTATGCAAAGTATTATGCATTATGGGATCATACGACTGTCATCAAATGCTTTTGCTGTCCACAATTGTCATAAACAGTGTTTGTATGAAAACACTGGCATAAACAGAAAAAGTTATGGCTAATAATCTATACAATAATTTTCTAGTGTCAATTAAAATTCCACATATATGCTACACTGGAAACAAACAGTGATGAAAAATGGTTTTGATAACATATAACTTGACAGGTAAAACATTATTATATTTCATTCCAATATATGCAGCATGTATCTAAATCAATTTAACATTGATAGCCACTCCATTGTTAGATGGGGATTTATTCCCTTGAAATTATAAGAAAAACAAAATATTTCCTTCCCAAACCCCACAGAGGGTTAAGGGAATGCCCTTGAATATTAGCACCATTTAAATTCAATAATAAAGAATATTTACAAGCATTGAAGGAAAGTATTAGCATCATTAATAACTCACATAGCTAAAAATACTAATTACCACATTATTAATGTTAACACTAATGACAATAATTACATATTGAAAACTCCCACCGATTTTACTTACATTTCTCAAATATTTAAACCTTAGAGGGCCCATCTGAAATTTGCATTTATGCCTCCATTGTAATGTATTATTAACATATCACAGTAGACGCACAAGGTGCTTTACAATAAACACAATACTACAAAGAAAGAACAGTATTTCTATAATGAAAAGTTTAGGGCACAAATGGCTATGATAGAATACAAACAAAAAGACAGGAAACATCTAGGCAAATGTAGAAGGTTGTGTTGCCATTGTAACAGGGATGTTTAATCAAATTGAAGGATTTTTTAAAAAATTTTGAAGCTGGAGAAAACGTTTTAGTTTACCTTAATTGGGAGACTGTTCCAGACATAGATGTAACCCTTCTGCCAAGTGGAGCCAGCAGCAACAAGGGCCAGGTTCAGTATCTAGGGGTTCCTTTCCAACAATACAACATAAAACTGGCTCGAACCCCCATCCAGTGACCTGGGACAATTACACACCACCCCCGGATGCCTCTAAGAGACAATACTTCCCCTCTTTCATGCACCGAGTCTGAGTGTAGCAAAAACTTTTAATAAAAGGAGGGAATTAACTCAGCATTAATTTGGGAAAACACCGCAACTAGGGTTCATAAACACAAACCATGAGCAAAAGACCCACCCCCAAGTAAGTTGGGTAGTGTCCTTTTCCCATCAGGGTCTTAAGTCCAGCAACCCAAAAGTCCCTTTAATGTGCCCATCCCTTCTCTGTACCCCACTCACAGTTGTTGTCCTTGGCCAGTGCAGCCCAAGAGTTCAGAGGTTCATCTGCAGAGTTCACCTCCCACCCTGTGCGGAAGGCGGAGGGTGCGGGGGAGGAGGCACCTTACACACCGCACTGCTCGGACACTCGCTTTTCGCCCCAATGGCTGATTGTCACACTTCTGCGGCTCTCTGCTCTGGCCCTCTCCACCAGCTTCTCCGCTGGCTGCTTGCTGCTCCTCTCCACCAGCTGCCCTGCTGACCGCTTGTTGTGCCTCTCTCCACCAGCCACCCACTTGCTGCGCCTCTCTGCCAGCTGCCCAGCTGGCCACTTGCCAAGATGTCTTCAGAGCACTCCCACACACACTTAACACAGCTCTCAGTGATTTCAGCTGTTTGAGGGATCCTCATTGCTGGTGCACACTAGATAGTCTCTCACAATAGAGACACTGTCCAAAAGTAGGTCTAATACTTAGACCTAGGTATCACTGATTTCAGCTCTGCAGCCTGGAACAAGCCTCCCAATTGAGTCTAAAGTAGCTCTTCTATTACACCATGGAGAGTGGAAGGGTCAAATGGTGCCTAGGACCCTTAAACAGGACCCACACCACCAAGTAGAAGTATCTATCCCACTCTCTCTCTTAACTCATTGGGTTTTGGAACCCATGTCCCCTACCTAGCGAGTGCCATTCAGTTGAGGGTGAGTCCCTCCATCGGGGTATGCCAAGTACAGTTCTGCTGCCCTCAGTTCACACAATAAGAATAACAATGCTTTATTACTACTGCCCCAATAACAAGTAGACTGGGGATCCAACACAAGCCACAAGTGATCATTGAGCAAGCAATCCCATCATGCTGAGCACCTAGGCAGGGTGGGTGTGTCCAGCTGAGGATCTGCCCTCAGATGATCTTGATGTGGTGGGGGTGTAAGGAATGGGAGAAAATGGAGACAGAGATAAGAATGGTCATGTGAGTGACAGTAGTGACAGAAAGTTTTGAAGGTGAAGAGGAGCAGCTTGAATTTTGTGAGAAAGAAGAAATGAATTTGGTGCAGGGATTCAAGAATTAGGGAGTTATAGTCAGAACAGTAATAAAGAAAGATGATTGTTGTAGAAAGAAGGAAAAGGAGTAGTGAATTAAAGGAAGAAGCAGGCAATAGGAAATGCAAAACAAAATTTCTGCTATAGTCACATTAGAAAGAATCTTCCATGATCTTCATATTTAAGAAGGAATATTTGAAGAAGCTGAAAAATTAACAACTCATCTGATGCATTAAATTATTTACATTAGGACCAAATCCTGCTCTCTGATGCACACTGCAGTCAATAGCAGTTGTGTTCATGCATTAAGTTGGTCTTTAAAAGCTATATGCAATGCTACCTGACCAGCTAGATATGAGTCTAGAGCAGGGATTCTGAGGACAACTCTTGCTGGTGGCCTCTCTCACAGTTTCCCCTAAAATACTTAATTAGCTTTAGGAAAAACAAAGAAACATGCACAAATACACATCCAAACCATTGTAATTTATTTACTGCTAGCTAGTAAATCTGTTGTGAAAAGTGATATTAGCAAACATACAAGTATCACTTTTCACAGCAGACATATTCAGCCCTGCCAAGCCTGGGGACAAATTAAGCCCTGGATGGGGGATCAGGGAAGGCAGCATGGGGCCGGAGCCTAAAGCCCCACAGCCAGGACCCAAAGGCCCATGGCCCGGGCCCGGGGACAGAGCCAGCCGCCCCGCCACCCCAGGTCTGAAGCCCAAAGCCTGAGCCATGCCACGCCTGGGAAGATGGGGGAACTCACCGGTTGCCTGCTTCTCCAGCGTTGTGCACCAGGTGTCTCCAGAGGGGGGCAGGACCCAACCCCTGCTGGCACCCCAGCAACCAACACCAAGACAGTGCATCCAAGAGCAATAGGGATGGGGAGGGACCACTACTTCCTGCCCTTCCCTCCCCCACCCCCCCCCCCATCACAGCCCAGGAGGCTGTGGCCACAAGAAAAGCCCCTGGTGGCTGCATGAGACCCTGGTAGCCACATTTGAGAAATGCTGGTCTAGAGGTTTTCAAAGAAGCAAGCAGGATTCGGAAGAGGCTGTTTCAGTAAAATTCACATTCATACAGAAAGAGCATTGTGAGTACACTGAATCACTTACCCTGTCTTAATAAAATATCTTTGGCTTATAGAAAACAAGAAAGCTTTTGGAAGCATTGCAAGGAAAAGAATAAGTGCACTCAGCTCCTTAAAAAGCAGTTGTGCAAAAAAGCAGCACCTCAGCAAAAATATCAAAGGAAAATAAGAAAATTCATAGACTCATAGAGTTTAAGGCCAGAAGACACCATTCGATCATATAGTCTGACCTTGTGTATATCACAGGCCATTACATTTCACCCAGTTACTCTTGTATTGAGCCCAGTAAGTTGTGTTTAACTAAAGTATAACACAATTGGAGACTTTAGCACTCACCCCCACCCATTTAGGGATTGCATTAATAAATAAAGGAAACACTGAGTTTGGAACAGCATCTTGTTTATCTCACTTTATTAAAAGGAGAAAAAATTAGTCCTGGTACAAAACTACTAATTAAAGCATTGCTTTTTAAAATATGAGTAAAAAATACAACTTACAAATATGGAACAGTTCCAAACAATGATCTTTGCCCTGGCTTTCTTGAAACATGTTCTTCTGTAACATCTGTAAGACATCAGTTTTGTCCTTGGGTACATGTAAAATCATAAAACCAGTTGAGACATGATTGGCCCATTGTGGATCGAATCCATCTTTTAATACAACACTGAGCTCTTAAACTACGCTTACAGCATTGGTTGCTGGTACCATCAAAATCTTTTTTTTCAGCTTCATCACAACAGAAAACAGATGGCATTGGGTTTGGCTGAGTATGACCCGGTGTGCCTGGAGTAGCCCTCACTGGAAATGCCAAGATCAGGGCAGGCTGGAAAAGGGAGAGCAGATACTCCCAAGACTGGTGAGTAACACTGAAGTTAAACTCTCCAACCAGTCACCGACTGTGCTTCTGATCCCGCACACTGGTTATCAAGAAGCAAAAAGAAATCACACAGCCCCCCTTTATTGCATGCCAGTTCTCTGGCTCGCAATCAGCACCTCGGTCCAGTACAGTGAGAACTTAAGTTATTTTAAAAAAACTCTGCTTGCATATACAAAATATTCTTCTGACCCCAAAGGGTCAGCCATGTTACCAGTTCAGTATAGGCTTGGATCTTACCCAAAATACCATGCTGCCAGCCAATCCTTTTGTATCTAAAACTAAAGGTTTATTATAAAGAAAAAAGAACAGGAACAGACATGTTAAATAGTAAAGCAGCCACATACATACAAAGATTCAAAGTCTATGAGGTTCCTAGCAGTATTGGTGAGTTTGCTGACTTGAAAGTCCCTCTGGAACACATCCACAGCTTGGATAAGTCATTCAGTCCTTAGTTCAGAGCTTCATTTGTAGAAAGGTTACTCCAGAGATAAGAAGCAGGACTGAAGACAAAATGGAGAAGATGCAGCTGCTTTTTATAGTCTTTTGCCATGCAGTTTGTGCTTCCTTTGTTCCAAACACAAGCTGCCCAGCACATGACCAGGAAGCCTTAGAGTTCTGCCTATAGGCATACCCCTGCGTGCCTTGCTGAGTCATAAGGTGTATCCCTTGCCTTCTCTCAGTGGGTCAGTTGTACAGCTGATGGCCCTTGGTGGGCTGTCAAGCTGGCTAGGCAATACTGATGCCAAACTGTCTCGGGGTGTCACAAGTTTGAAATACAGAGATACATACATATCTATAATTTATAATACAAAGGTAATACAAACATATAACCAAGATTTTCATATTTGGCAAATTATAACATTTCTGCAGATACCTTACATGGCATATCTGGCACAACTCATTGCAATTTTACAATATTGATATTCATAATATCCTCAGGTGTCCCCGAGATTTCATACGGTGTCACTCTGAGCAAATTGAGATATTTCTGAACTGACAACCATGATCTTTCTGTAAACTGACAGCTGGCTTTCAATAAATGAAGCTGAATAATTAATCCACAGTGGTTGAAACTGGAAACATACACCAAAGAATATCTTGATCTTGCATTCTGTTACATTTGGAGTTATGAGACTGTCACGATTTTGAATAATTTTGTGGCCTTTCTGTTCAAATCTTGATGGAATATTAGACATTGTAAAATCAATTACTTCAAATTAGATATCCTTATAAAATTCCTTTTCTATATTTGTGTAAAAAACTCGGTTCATTTGTCCCCTTATTTGCATTTTCTTGGGAACTTTTCTCTTCCTTGGAAGCACAGGCATTCCAATTATCTCTAATTTTAAACTGTTCCAGTGGATTTGCTCACACAATAACTTGTTGTTGTCATCTGATTTGATGGACTTAAGTGAATTGTCATGTTCATAACAGATTGGGCTTCCATTGCTGAAATGTCCGACTTTTGCAGACTTATGGACAGATTGTCTACCATGATTAGGACTTTTCAAGCTAGTTCAATACCAAAGAGGAAGTTAAATTTTCCCATTTGAGCTGCTATGCCAATTCAAGCTCTCATTTCAGGATCTTTCACTGCATCCTTTGCAACCTCCCAATTTGCAAACAATGCAAGGTAGTTCTCAGAAATTGATGTCAATACTTCTGCACAGAGAGTCCATCTTGTTGGATGTCTAATGATGTACTTAACACTTCATAGATTATGCTGAAATATAGCATCTTAGGGTTATCTTTTAATTATTTTCTGTAATTTCATAAACAGTTTCCAGAGCATCTGTTAGGTTTCTATTATGTTGAATAGTGTCCTGGCATACCAAATTCAAAGTATGCCCATAGCAATGAATATATGTAGATCCATGATTCATCCTTTTGCTCTCTGGTTGCTACACCTGATAGTCAGATGTGTTAGTGGCGTCATCATAGCATTTTCTGTGACACTTGTTTAACCTCAGATTTAGATGTAATAATATAACTTCAGTTACTCATATGATTATCTCTGCCAATGTACAGGCTACACTGTACAATCCAATGGACTCTTCATGAACATTCATGTCATCATCCATATATTGCACAAGTCTGTTCTTCCATCTAGCATAATTACATACCACTTTCTGAAAATTTTCTCAGAAATATCCCTCATGATTTTAAGATCTATTATTTCCATTATCTCATTTTGATGTACAGGACTTGTAACTGGCCTAGTGGATAAGGAGGAAGAAGTAGATGTGATAAAATTGGACTTTAGTAAGGCTTTAGACACAGTCCCACATGACATTCTCATAAGGAAGCTAGGGAAATATGTTCTAGATGATATTACTATAAGGTGGGTGCGTAACTGGTTGAAAGACCATTCTAAAAGAGTAAAAAGAAAAGGAGTACTTGTGGCACCTTAGAGACTCACCAATTTTTTTGAGCATAAGCTTTCGTGAGCTACAGCTCACTTCATCGGAGTGAGCTGTAGCTCACAAAAGCTTATGCTCAAATAAATTGGTTAGTCTCTAAGGTGCCACAAGTGCTCCTTTTCTTTTTGCAAATACAGACTAACACGGCTGTTACTCTGAAACCTGTCTAAAAGAGTAGTTATCCATGGATCACTGTCAAACTGGGAGGACATATCAAGTGGGGTCCCACAGGGGTCTGTCCTGGGTCTGGTAGTATTCAACATTTTCATTAATGACTTGGATGATGAAGTGAAGAGCATGCTCATAAAATTTGCAGATGACACTGAGCTCAGAGGTAATGCAAGCCCTTAGAGGGCAGGATTAGAATTCCAAATGATCTTGATAAATTTGTTCCTGTTATGCCTTTCTCTACTAAATTATAGAGCCCTTGTGTACCTAATATTTTCTCCCCATGAAGTCAAGTCACCTCTGAATCTTCTTTCTGATAAATTAAACAAATTGAGCTCCTCAAACTGTTCAGTGTAAGGCATTTCCTCCAGCCCTCAACTCAGGTTCTTTTCTGGCCTGTATTCTTTGTTCCTAGACATATGTTCCAATGTTGCAGTTGGCTGTATTTAAATGTATTTCATGTGAATGGGCTACGGTTACCAAGCAATCTAGAAAGCTATGTATGACTGCACTATCCTAGTCATTATTTACAACCGCACGTCTTTCTGTCATCTGTAAATTTTATGAGCAGTGATTTTATATTTACTTCAAGATGGTTGATGAAAATGTTGCATAGCATTGGGTCTAGTACTGTTCTCTATGGTACCCCACTAGAAATACCCCCATTTGATGATGCTTCCCCATTGACAACCACTTTTTAACATGGGTCAGTTAGCCAGTTGTTAACCCATTTAACATGCTTACTGATATTGAAAAGTAAAATTTTTTTAACAAACATTCCATACAGTACTAACTCTAAGTATATTACATATATTAAATTTGTAATCTCATCAAAGAATGAAATCAGGTTTGTTTGGCAAGACCTATTTTCCATAAAACCATGTTGTCTGGCATTAATTATAATTTTTTATGCAATAAAGATAATGGACTGATTAAGGTCCAGGAATAAACCCAAATCTTCATAGTGAAGCCTGTACTTAGCCAAACTCCTGTTGTCTTCAGCCTGATTGATAGCTGAGAAAAACTGAGTTAGAACTTCATGTTTGGCTCAGTGTTAAGAAGAAAGTTTTCATAAAGTTGGCAAAAATGAGACTGAACTGCGGGAAGATGGGGTATATAGTATCTGAACAAATTCTAATTTGAAGATTCTGGAAAGTCAATAAAATGTGTTTATACCTGTACAAGGGCAGAGTTTTGCATAGATTCTAAAGCCAAAGGATAGGGCTGTGAACATCTAATCTGACAACCTGAATAACACAAGAAAGCTTAAAGGTACAGGATCATGCGTGGCCTTTACAAGGGCTTGTCCAGGACTTGAACCTGAAATCTCTGGTTTACACCCTAAGCAAGAATTATACTACCAGACCTATAAGCCACTTGTATTCTGGCCTATTGTATTTTGTATTTAGTGAGCATTCAACTGACACTTATATAACATTGACGATTAAACTGAGGTGAAGCTCTCACACTCCAGATGAAGAATCTTAGCAAATAGAAAGGAATTTCAAAGAGCTGCTGAATACACTTATGAAACCTTCTCACTTTGCAGGAGGGCAGCCATGAAGAAATTAAGAGGACAGCCCAAGCCGGACAGAGCACATTTGGAAAGATGAATGCAATTTTTTAAAAGACAGCCTACCCATATGTTTGAAGATAAGTATATTCAATGAATGTATGTTTGCTGCCATCTGGAATTATATATAATGAGCAATAGCAGGAAATATGGAGCTGTAACCTTTGATAGGCTAATTGATAGGGTTTGTCCTGATTGTGGCTTATGCCTTATATTGTACTGATGGTTGATACAAGTTCGGTCTCTCAATCGGCTACACCATAAAGCGCAACAAAGTGAGTATCACCAGCAGAAATAAAATAGAGAGACACGAGAAGCACTCACAAGTAATCACATCCGTTTCTTAATAATTTCACTAAGCAGATAAACAATGCTACAAACATGGAACCATAACAGAAGAAAGTGAGACAATACAGAATGCTCAGCATTGATACTTGCAGTACTCATGCCTCCATGTGGGGAATCCCAGAGTATGGATAGTCATCAGAAGGGCATCAACTGGGCATCTTCTGAGGCGTCCCCCACAGCACACGGGCCAAGTGACACCTTTTATCATGAGTTACGCTAATGCCCACAGAAGCTCATACCTATGCTTGCAGGTTTCCACCTCTTTCCCTTGTTTGTATTTCCAAGCCACATTAACTTTGGGGTGTCCTGTTTTTCATAGGCTAAATTATTAATTCCTCTTATACTCATTAACACTTGTGTCAACTAATCATCATAGCAACTTGCAGATAACACATTGCTGACTGACACCCTATTCCTACAAAAATTTTAAAAAAATGTTACAACCAGCTTTAACCGATCTCTTGTGCTTTTTGGTACATTGCAATACAATTTTCACAAACATCAGCACTTACCACATGTATTTATTGTAACAGAACATTTTATGGTCCAAGGTTATTCATCAGTCAACTCCTCAAGTCAAACTGTTTCTAGGCTGGAAACCTTATTTGGTTACACTGAATACCTCATAGGCATGAAGCCTATAAGCCTTGTATTCCGACCTTAATTCATACCTATACCTTATCTATCTTATCCCTACAGTAGGCTAATTCTCCTATCAGTCTTATACCCCACTACCATTCCACTTTTTCCTAACCACACAAGCTAAGTGATTTTAACAAAGCTACAAATACCAGTACTGCAAGGTCATAAGCTACAAAGAGTAATACTGCATGGTGTTAGGATATAGATATTCAGGCCTGCCTGTAAAGGCCTGTACTTTAAGAATTTAGGTGTATTCTTATCACTTGGCTAGTTAGAGGTATAAAAGAAAGAATCAAAATCACTGTCTGCCAATGTAAGGTCCTTCTCTTACTGTGACAGTCTGGGGCCCTGTTCTTAGGCTAAGGCCTTTGGCTAAGCAGCAGAGGCAGCCATAAGCTGGGAAACGAACGGTCACATCCTCACATTCCAAACTAGTCACATTGAAATAAGGTACTATTGGGCTGTTAGGCACTATCAGGACAGGATTGTATGCCTATCAGCTCCAGAGAAAGGGAAGTGCCTAGAAAATGTAAAAGAAAACTTAGTTTGATAGCATCCTGTCTGGCAAGAACTCACTTATCAATACTGGGATGTGAAATCCTCACTTCTGTATTGTCTTGCCATTATAGTTCCCACTTTGCTATTGTTTGTCTGTATAATCTCTGTCTGGTTCTGTGATTGTTCCTGTCTGCTGTATAATTAATTTTGCTGGGTGTAAACTAATTAAGGTGGTGGGATATAATTGGTTACATAATCATGTTACAATATGTTAGGATTGGTTAGTTAAATTTTAGTAGAATGATTGGTTAAGGTATAGCTAAGAATATTACTATATAAATTAGGGGCAAACAGGAAGTAAGTTGGGATTCGGAAATAAGGAAAAGGAACTTGTATTTAAGCTTGCTGGAAGTTCACCCCAATAAACATCGAATTGTTTGCACCTTCGGACTTCGGGTATTGTTGCTCTCTGTTCATGTGAGAAGGACCAGGGAAGTGGGAGAGTGAAGGAATAAGCTCTCTAACACATGGATACATGTACATTAATAATATCTTGCATATTATATATACAGTAGAACCTCAGAGTTACGAACACCAGAGTTATGAACTGACTAGTCAACAGACACTTTGTTTAGAACTGGAAGTACACAATCAGGCAGCAGCAGAGACCAAAAAACAAAAACAAAACAAAACAGCAAATTCAGTATAGTACTGTGTTAAATGTAAACTACTAAAAAAAAAGGAAAGCAAAATTTTTCTTCTGCATAGTAAAGTTTCAAAGCTGTATTAAGTCAATGTTCAGTTGGAAACTTTTGAAAGAACAACCATAACATTTTGTTCAGAGTTATGAACATTTCAGAGTTACAAACATCCTCCATTCCTGAGGTATTCGTAACTCGGAGGTTCTACTGTATATGTTGACTAGATGTTATTTTACTGCATTACATGACTTTTGTGGTTCAAAATATTTTACATCTCTGCGGTTCACCTTTCATAAAGGTTTTCTGTACCTTTCTGGAATTATAAACATATACTGAAAACTACTTCAGATACTCCCATTTGTAGAGCAGAGTCAATTGTCAAAGATTGCATATTGCTGGCAAGAGTCCATTCAAAAAGGTACATGTGGGTTGTTGTGACAGATTTGAAGCTGCCCTGTAACAATTTATTAATTAGCTCGGTTATTGAGATGTTTACTGTGTGAATTTACTGGTTTAGCTCAATAGTGGAAAAACAGTCAGGAAAGAAAAGATGGTTCAAGGTAAGCCACCGATCAGCAAACACTTGAGAGTTACTAAGGAACAATGCCAGAACCACTGGCTCTGAGGACTCTCCCCTGGTAAACCTACAGGACTGAAGGATTGCAGGCACAGCCCAGGAACACAGAAGAACTAGCGCAAGGTTTAAAAGGGATGCTCTCTCAAGAGAAGGTGTTAGTTGTTCATGGGAAGAAGACTGAAACATAGGACTCCTCTGGGTGTCTGGAGACGCTACGCCTGTCTAAATTAGCATCAAAAGATGGCATGATGTTAGGTAAGAGAGACATGCAGGTAGAGTGTTGTTTTAAAATCTTTTTTTTCTGTTAAAGCTTTGTTCCTACTACTAAAATAAATGTTACTTTGATTTTTAAAAGGCTGTGTGATCACTGTATACCACTGATCACAGACTCCCGAAGGGCAGAAATGCAGGTGCCTGAACACAGTTGGACCTGCTGGGTTATAACAGTTGACACACAGGGCACAGTAGCTGAGGGCCCAGTCTCAGAGTGGGAGAACTGTAGAATGCCACCCTGGGATAGGCAAAGCATGAGGCCTGACATGTGAGGGGGGTGCACTCGGAGAGACCAGGGAGAAGACAAAGGTGCAGCTAGTTCTGTAACCGTGACAGCTGCACTAATTCCAGCAGCATGACTATGCTGGGGATATCTGGGAAGAAGCCATTACACTAGATGCCACTCCAAAAGATAGTTGTGATGTATTTCAGCAGAGTGAAATCTGTGCCACTAGCCACCTGTCCTAATGGCCAGTACCAATGATAGATAATTTTCCATTCCTATTAAGCAATCATTAAAATGGTGACCAAGCTAACAAATGATGAAAAGCACCAGACATATTCAATCTAGATTGCAATAAAACATTCTTTACACTATCACATGAGAAGCTGGTGGATAAATTAAGAGGACAGGCATCAGTTCCATTGTGATATCCGTTTTAAATCCATGTTATGAGATAGGATGCACTAGGTCATTGGAACACAACTGAATCGTTTTGAAAAAAATACATACAAAATACCTGAAACATGTGACTTCAAACAACCTATGTGCTCTTTTGTCGCTAACAACAAAACCAGCATTCTGAGCTTGGTGCCCGCCCCCCAGCTCAGCACCCCAGGCGGTGGTCACCTGCCCCTAAATCCAGCCCTGGCTGAGGCTCAGTATTTGCCAGCAGCAGTAAAGGCAGAGTCATAGGGTCAAAATCACGCTGCTTTGGAAATAAATTTAAATGACGTTGAGGTTGTAATCCCTTTTAGGGCAGGGTTTAGCTTTACGCCTAGCACACCTCCAAAGATACTGTCAGCACTGAACAACAACAAAAATAGTAAATAATAACAGCATTGTTTCCACTTATTGCAGGCCTGAATTTGACCTTTAGGATTCAGCTTAAGGGGATGCTCAGGGAGATGGGGGGGCTGTAGCAGAGGTGCTCAGGGGATTAATTATAAGTCAAGGAAGATTTTTATTATTATTGCGCACATTTATAAGGTGCCTGCCACTGTGGTCGTTGGCTGTCTTAAACTGAGGCACTAACATTCCCAATAAGAGCAGGAAAGCACCCACATGTTTCTACTTCTTGCAGGTTTGGTGCAAACAATGAAGAGAGATATGGCCAGTCTGCTAAGCACTATATGACGGCATGGCATGTCTCGGCCATGCTACCTTCACAGTCATTCTCATGGTGGTATGTGTGACATTTAGGACCAGCTGGAATATGCCCCCATGTGGGGAAAACAGGGCAGGGCCTGCCCAGACAATCAGGTGCTCACTTTCAGATCGGGTGCCCCTAGGGTTGCCAAGTTCCAGTGCCTAGGGGCAGGAGCCACTTGGCATCCTGGGGACAAGGATTGGGGGCCGTGGGTGGTTGGAGGGAGCTACAGCAAGGGGATGCTCAGCAGCAGCAGGTGGGGATTGGAGCCCCGGGCTCAGTGTGATTGGGGGCACTGCAGCAGGGGGATGCTCAATGAGGCTCAGGGTGGCTGGGGTGGGGCTCAGGGAGGCTGTAGCAGGGGAGACTCAATATGGCAGAGGGCTGTAGCAGGGAAGGCTAAGGTAGGTGGGGGGCTGAAGCTGGAGGTTGCTCAAGGAAGCAGGGAGGCTCAGGGCAGTGGGGGGGCTGTAGCTGGGGGATGCTCAGCAAGGCAGGGGGCTCAGGGTGGTGGCAGGGGGGCTGTAGCTGGCGGATGCACAGGGAAGCAGGGAGCTGTAGCAGGGGGCTCAGGACGGCAGTGACGGGGATGCTCGGGGAGGCAGGGGGCTCAGGGTGGTGGCAGGGGGGCTGTAGCTGGCGGATGCACAGGGAAGCAGGGAGCTGTAGCGGGGGGCTCAGGGCGGCAGTGACGGGGTGCTCGGGGAGGCAGGGGGCTCAGGGTGGTGGCAGGGGGGCTGTAGCTGGCGGATGCACAGGGAAGCAGGGAGCTGTAGCGGGGGGCTCAGGGCGGCAGTGGCGGGGATGCTCGGGGAGGCAGGGGGCTCAGGGTGGTGGCAGGGGGGCTGTAGCTGGGGGATGCACAGGGAAGCAGGGAGCTGTAGCGGGGGGCTCAGGGCGGCAGTGGCGGGGATGCTCGGGGAGGCAGGGGGCTCAGGGTGGTGGCAGGGGGGCTGTAGCTGGGGGATGCACAGGGAAGCAGGGAGCTGTAGCGGGGGGCTCAGGGCGGCAGTGACGGGGATGCTCGGGGAGGCAGGGGGCTCAGGGTGGTGGCAGGGGGGCTGTAGCTGGGGGATGCACAGGGAAGCAGGGAGCTGTAGCGGGGGGCTCAGGGCGGCAGTGACGGGGATGCTCGGGGTGGCAGGGGGCTCAGGGTGGTGGCAGGGGGGCTGTAGCTGGGGGATGCACAGGGAAGCAGGGAGCTGTAGCGGGGGGCTCAGGGCGGCAGTGACGGGGTGCTCGGGGAGGCAGGGGGCTCAGGGTGGTGGCAGGGGGGCTGTAGCTGGGGGATGCACAGGGAAGCAGGGAGCTGTAGCGGGGGGCTCAGGGCGGCAGTGACGGGGTGCTCGGGGAGGCAGGGGGCTCAGGGTGGTGGCAGGGGGGCTGTAGCTGGGGGATGCACAGGGAAGCAGGGAGCTGTAGCGGGGGGCTCAGGGCGGCAGTGACGGGGTGCTCGGGGAGGCAGGGGGCTCAGGGTGGTGGCAGGGGGGCTGTAGCTGGCGGATGCACAGGGAAGCAGGGAGCTGTAGCGGGGGGCTCAGGGCGGCAGTGACGGGGTGCTCGGGGAGGCAGGGGGCTCAGGGTGGTGGCAGGGGGGCTGTAGCTGGGGGATGCACAGGGAAGCAGGGAGCTGTAGCGGGGGGCTCAGGGCGGCAGTGACGGGGTGCTCGGGGAGGCAGGGGGCTGTAGCTGGGAGGGCGCAGGGAGGCGGGGGGCTTTAGCTTGGAGGGCTCAAGGAAGCGGGGAGGCTCAGGGAGGCAGGGGTGGGGGGTGTAACTGGGGGAGGCTCAGGGAGGCGCGGGTGGGGGGCTATAGCTGGGGGATGCTCAGGGAGGCGGGGGGGCTTTAGCTGGGGGATGCTCAGCGAGGCGCGCGGGGAGGGGGTTCAGGGCGGAGCACCCGGCGCTCGTGCCTCGCGGGGCGCGCAGACATCCCCTCATTATAGCCCTCCCCCCAGAAGGTCGTCTGGGGCCAGGGACGGGTACCGCTGCGCCTGCGCATCAGAGAGCAGCAGGTGTCTCGCTGTCAGCGCGTGCCTCAGCTCCTCCCCTCCCACTTCGGTCCGTGCGCGCGCCGCTCACGCGACCCCTTTCCTCTGCTGCCCACGTGCCTTCAGCTCCTCTTCCCGCGGACTGGCAGCGCCGCACGGCGCGCGCCCCCGCCTCTGACCGTCTGTTGTGCGCGCGTGCCTGCGCCTCTCTCTGCCTCAGCTCCATGCACCAGGCACCGCGTCCAGGGGCCAGCGCGGAGGGGATTGCACCTGCGCTCCCTATTGCACAGCCAGGAGCTGGCAGTGCCGCCCCCTCCCCGTGTCTGTGCAGTGCAAACAATGAACCTGCCAGGAGCAGCCTGCCCTGCTGCATAGAAAGGACCTGGAGACCCTCCTCCTCCAGCAGGGGAGAAGCCAAGGTGACCACCATTGAGGGCTAGTCCCGCTGTCTGTCTGTCGCTGTCTGTTTCCATCTGTCTGTATGAGATTGTGTTACCTTCGCACAGATGCTTGCATGGCATTGCTCTCTCTCCCCCACCTCATCACCTCCATTGCTATTAATTCAGGACCAAGGATGCTCTGCAGGGTAAATATCCCCCAGCCCGAATTTCCAACTGAGGTAGATAGGATGGTGGCTCCCAGGGTTAAAAGCATTCGGCTGTCCTGCCTGCTCCAGGTTTGAATCATGAGCATTCTTAACTAAATGGTTCAAAACCCTGATATTTAATTGCAAACCGTGCTGGTGACTTGTGATTTTATTTCATGCATCATGCAACAATTGCTCTTTTTCCATATTTAAACTCATGTGCTTTGGGTTTTGTTTATCTTGTTAAACCAAAAAACCTTTCAAATAGTTCTAGTTATGTTAACGGGTTTTTATTTCTTTAGTTCAGTACTATGTGTCCATACCACATTTCACTTGTTTCCCTCTTCCATTTAAGGAAGAAAATCTCTCTTATTACTTCATATCCTGTTCTTTTGTTTTCTTCAAATAATTTTAGGCAATTTAAAATTAAGTATTTTTCTTCATCATTTGTACTGTCACGTTTATGTAACATGTGCCTGCCTGTATATGAGATTCATAGAAATATCTAAGGAATTGCATGTTCTTGAATTGACTAGTACTGTATCTGAACATTAAAAAATGTCTTTTCATTGAAGAAGACAGGGGTTAAAATGAATGAAGATCTGAAGGTTAATTTAAGCTGGCTGCCTCAAGATCATTTAGAAGCCAGCTCTCCAGAGAATGTCTCAACCGCAGCCTCGTCCCTGATTCCTGTCGTAGACCCAGAACCAGAGCTCATAGTAAACCCCTGGGACATTGTTTTGTGTACTTCAGGAACCCTTATCTCCTGTGAAAATGCCATTGTGGTCCTTATCATTTTCCAAAATCCTAATCTTCGTGCCCCCATGTTCCTTCTGATAGGCAGCCTGGCACTTGCAGACCTCTTAGCAGGAATTGGATTGATCATCAATTTTATTTTTGCCTATCTTCTACAGTCAGAAGCTACAAAACTGGTCACTGTTGGACTGATTGTTTCCTCTTTCTCTGCATCTGTCTGCAGCTTGCTGGCTATTACTGTTGATCGTTACCTCTCATTGTATTATGCTTTGACTTATAATTCAGAAAGGACTGTCACTTTTACCTATATCATGCTTATTTTGCTCTGGGGAGCATCTATCTGTATTGGACTGCTGCCTATAATGGGCTGGAACTGCCTCAAAGATGAATCCACCTGCAGTGTTATCAGACCGCTCACTAAAAATAATGCAGCTATCCTTTCAGTCTCTTTCTTGCTCATGTTTGCTCTCATGCTGCAGCTCTACGTTCAAATTTGTAAAATCGTGATGCGCCATGCCCATCAGATTGCCTTGCAACACCATTTCCTGGCCACGTCCCATTATGTGACCACCCGAAAAGGAGTGTCTACTTTGGCCATTATTTTGGGGACCTTTGCTGCTTGTTGGATTCCTTTTACACTCTATTCTTTAATAGCAGATTACACTTATCCTTCAATATATACCTATGCCACTCTCCTGCCAGCCACCTACAATTCCATCATCAATCCTGTAATATATGCGTTTAGAAACCAGGAAATACAAAAAGCATTTTGGCTTATCTGCTGTGGCTGTATCCCCTCTAGCCTGTCTCAAAGAGCAAGATCACCTAGTGATGTTTGATTAACAGCTATGAGGACTTTATTTAGCATTTTGTTATTCAAAAATTCCTGCAACAATCTTTGGTTAGATACATTCCTTAGATTGTACATATCTGATTCATATTCAAGCCACAGGATGCACTGACCTTTTTGTAAAGAGAAACCCCATTAACCTAAATGAACTCAGTGGTTTAAGGAAGATTTCCAAAATCATAATGATTAGTGTTCTTTCAAATTGTATTGTTGCTCAGGTTCTATGAATAGACTAAACTGGTCTTTCACATCCACTCTGATTCTAAGTTAACTTTATTAGTGAAAAAAAGGTAGACTGAAGAGTTATAGCCTTTTTAAAATACTTTATGTGCTTCAGCTCAGTTATACTGCATGATTTTTCTGTTGTCACAAATTCTCTCTCTCTTAGCCTTAGTGAAACAGTAAAGAAGACTATGTCCTTGGTTCTGTTAACATAAACTAAAATATATATCACCAATTTAAAATAATGACCCAGTTATTATTGATTCATTTGGTATTTATTGTAATACTTTCTGGACCATTAATTTGCTAAAATGAAGAAGTGCTTGTGCAGGTTTGCTATTTTATATCTCAGTATAAATTGATCATTATTTTAAAATGTTACCTATTTTCTCATGAGTTCTGGATAGATGCTAGAATAGAATGTACGTTTCATCTTTACTACTGCTTTATTTCTTTTAAAAAATCAACTATACATTTTTTAAAATATAGGACATCAGGGCCTATTGTAACACTGATTTTTAAACAGAATTCCTCATTTAAATTGATGGGGAGTTCTGCTCAGAAATCTATGGCACAATATGGCCTCTAAGAATTATGCATTGTAATAGGTGCAGCATTTTAAGTTTCTTTGACAGATTCATATTTTCAGAAGTGTATAAGGAAATATTTAATAAAATAACTTGCTTAAAATAGTATATCTACAGTAAATGGTTCCCTAAAATTTGCTATTGATACACAAGTGTTATTTCATGTTCTCATTGTTCTGCTATGGTTTCAGATTCTGAAGTTTGAAAATTCTCTGAGCATGTCAGGTTCATAATTGTATGTAGCCAGAATGCCTATGGAACATATTTTCTGCTATTCTAACAATTTAATCTTTGAGTCCATCACATATTATGATGCTCAATACTGTATGCAGATCATTTCACTTCATTCTAAGATAATACTCCTTGTGTAAAAGGCAAAGCTTCCTTTCATGAATGGTTTAATTTAAGCTGCTTCTGATCTTTTCCATGAAGACACATAAGAATCATTAGAACAAAAATGTTGTTTTCTAATAACAATGTTGTACTGACAGAAGAAAAAGCTTACTGGAAAAAAAACCCCTGATTTTGGATTTCTTTGTTAAATTTGAGGTATATTCTCATATCAGTGAATGGGAATTTATAGTAAAACTTCCATTAGTGCTAATGGAAGTTACATGTATAAATGCCTAGGCACCAATATGGGGGTGTAGTCCCGTGAATATCAAAGTAAATATACTATATTGTTGCTTCAGTATCTTCCATTATAGTTTAAAAAATCTCAAATGTTGATAAAAATATACATGTACAGTATAGAGAGTATACACTACTATACTGCTGCCACTCTATCTTTTCAAATGGTATCTTTCCTTTCATTTAAACTTTTGGAACACTGTAGCTTTTGTGGCAAACTTCGGTGACATTAATAATCCATATGCTATACCCAGAACTAAATTTCAAATGTGAGTCACTTGTATATTAGCAATAATTTATTTTGGTTTCAATGCCAGATTCAAATTCCATTATTTACTTGGTTCAACCTTCATGATATCTGGCTATTACTTTGCATTAATCTAATCAAATTCAGTATTGTATGGTGATGGCCTTATCTTGACAGAACGGTACTCTTGCAACTCCCGTTGGCTTAACTGGGATTTGTAGGTCCTCAGCACCCACTGAAATCTCCCCTTAAACTATATAGGATATTTGTGTTCTTTATCTATCTCTGAATATTAATGAAGTTCTAGTAGTTTCCAGTTTTCTATTGTTTATAAGAAATCATCACTTCAAAAATACCTATGATGTATATATACTTGATTTTTATATACATATATGAAGTATCAAATATTGGAAATTATTGCTAGGATTATTTGTTAACATTTTAAAATGAATTATGTATAAGGGTCACAAATGCTATTTGCTTGTTAACAGACACAAATAAGACTTGCTAAAACTCCACAAACAAAACCTACCCCTCTCTTCCTCTGTCCTTTCCCTGAGTTTGGTCAGTCGCATCAAAGTGCCAAAAACTGATCAGGACAAACACCTACAGTTGTGACTGAAATTCTATCCCAAGAAGATCTGTGTTTTGCTCCACTTCTATCTAGGTACTAATATGCCCCTCCATTACCAGAATATCTGAGCACCTCACAATTATTTTTGTGTCTTTATCCTCACAACAACCCTGTGAGGTAGGGAGGAACTATCATTCCCCTTCTATAGCTGAGGAACAGAGACACCCACTAACTTGCCCAAGGTCACACAGGAATCCATGGCAGAGCATAGAATTGAACTTCAGTCTCCTGAGTAGTAGTCTAGTTCCCTAACCACTGGACCGTCTACTCTTTCCGCCCTTCTCTTCCAGTCTGGATCACGCCCTCCTGTGGCAAAACCCATAGTATGGGGCTCTGGAGAAGAAATCTGTGATTTCAGTGGTTGTTCCATCAGAGAGATTTCCACTCTCTTACCCAAGTAGGCCATTGTGCTTACCAACAAACCTGGAAGATCTCCAGAGATCTGTAGGAGGCCACAGCTGTCCACATGGAGGCTGTATGCCTCTGCAATGGCTCTGGTCTGGAAGGGGGGTTCAGCAGAAAATATCCAAGGATGCCAGAGGGGGAGAATGTGTGTCCCCACCACAGCCTTACCCTCTCCTCCGCTCCTGGCTTACCTGGTGTTCAACTCTTCACTCAGTGTGGAACTTAGACCTGTAGATCAGCCAGGGAAGAAACTACACTCTCCTTCCATGCAGGATCAGAGAGATTTGTACCCAGAGGGTCCATTTCACAAGCAGATCTCAGGACACCACCTGGGCTGAATTTAGGATAGAGAAGGATTAAAATTACAGAGTAATGTTCACATAGGGCTAGATTGTAGAAACACTATTTGCGCCAAGTGAGGGGCAGTGCCTGTCGGTGCACTGCTTCAGAAACAGACGAGCAATCAAATTGTGACTTCAGAGCCATTACCTTGCTCTTGATGTTACTATAGTCACTTTAAAAGCTTGAATGAAGCTGATAACCACTGATAATCAGGCCATTCATGTATAATTGTCAGTTTCCTCACTTCTGTAAATTTGTTCTAGAGCCAAAGGACCATGTTTTCAAAATGTGGGAACTGACTTTCATCTGGACTCTCTTTTATAAAGATGTCCTTAAACTCAAAAGGGTCTGCAGTAATAGTCCTGACACAGGCCAAAACTCCACTCAAAGTCAGTAAGTTTGGCCTATATAGGACTACAGGGTTGAGCCCAAAATGCTGTAATTGTAAAACTAGTAGTCCTGAGGTAAATACTGCATAATATACAACTGAATGACCTCGTGTTCAGAACTGCATATTAAACATTTGCCTCACCAGATTCAATAGTTCAACAAGAAGAAATGCTTTTTAAAAGCCAGCTGACCCCACAGAAATAGATGGTTCTGGCCAACATTCTGTTCAAGTTTCTGTATCTAGACAGTTCTGTCTTAGGCCATAGTTCTGCAAATTGTTCCATGTGGGCAGAACCCAGCACCACATGGAGTCCCCCTGAAGTTAGTGGGACTCCACACAGACCCAGGGACCTGCTGCCATTGGATAGCTTGAAGGAACATGTCCTTATACTGTAATATTGAACAGTACTAGTACCTAGTGCCAGAGGTGTTAAATTGACCATTCTTAGCAATATTGGGTTTCTTCATAGCTCAGTCATCAATTCAAGTATTTTTAAAATGCACATGCATAATTTAATTAAAAGAATGTTTACTTTGTTTTAAATTATTAACATGCTAGATCTATTGTTAGTAATAAGTTGTATTTTTAATGGTGAAACCTGTTGCAGCCAGTGGTTTGTGTACCCAACCTAAAAGCTTTTGCTAGTTTTTTTTATTTTTCATAACATTTAACATTTTAGCAATAATGCAAAAAATGCTTTTGTTATAAGAGCAATAAAGTCCCGATAAGATACAGTTTATATAAGCTGTAGAGTCAAAGCAATAGTGAGGAAGCAATAAAATCATTAGATAAAATATTGTGTTTCAGTAAGCAAATCTGACCTGTGCAAGGACTTTACGTAAGCAGAATTCATACTTTACTGTTAGGCACTTGTTATAGTATTTGGATGGGACATTGTTTCAGGCTGGTTGCATTATGATCATTGGAGTTATTGTGTTGAAATTTTTGTGGATAACTGTTTATCTCAATTTTCATATCCTGAATTCATAATATTTCCAAGATAGCATTATGTTAATGGAATAGATATTTCTATGGAATGTATTCTTTTGTATAGTTTAAAATTTAGTTTATAGAACAGTGTAAGTATAATTTTAATTATATGCTGAGTTTCCAGTTTTAGGTTAATCTAAATAAAAAATCATAGGTTTTCATAAGACCTACCCTGAAAGTACCCCAAATTTACAATGTTTGCAATGTTGAAAACAGTGGAGGGGCCAGGGATATCAGATTATCCATGCACATTGGCTGCTCAACCCCAATTTTGGAGTATGAAAGGAACATGATTTTGGTATAATTGAAGAACACATCCTTCACCTTCCCCATGCCCAGGCCTGTTTAAAGCAAGCAGAAAGCTCTACTTTGCAGTGTGCAGGGGATGCTGGCAACCCATCATTGCCCGCTTCCCATATCTCTGTAATAGAAGTTAAGTGGTGTAAAGGACCTTGTCCCATCTCTCATCACATAGGGGCCGAATCTAAAACTTACTGAAGTCAGTGGAAAGTCTCCCATTGTCTTCACTGGGTTTTGGATCAGGCTCAGGTTGAATTTCACCCACCGCTCATTCTTTTCTCATTACCTCCTTTTCCTCCCTACCATAGTTACTAAATATTAAGACACTTGTGGTTTGATTTTTCAGTGTTGCTGAGCACCAGCAGCTCCCCATTGCTTCAAAGGGAGCTGGGACTGCTCAGCACCACTGATAATCAGGCCATTCATGCATAATTGTCAGTTTCCTCACTTCTGTAAATTTGTTCTAGAACCAAAGGACCATATTTTCAAAATGTGGGAACTGACTTTCATCCACAGGAAGGGCATGTGCTTCTGCTTTTGAGTGAAAATATTGGTTAGAATGGTCCCCATTTAAAAATCAACTGTTATCACATAGTGATATCCAAGACACCAATCATTTCCCTGTGTTTAAAATAGAAGGTAATGCTGATATCTCAGGTACTATCCAAAAATTAAAAAAAATTAATTGCATACATAACCATGTGAAAAGCTTGAAAGCAAAAATAGGAGAACTAGAATATCTGGCAATGGAAAGAGATTTTGACATTATAGGCATTTAGGTGAAATGGAGAAAGGAATGATATACCTGGATGTATATTATATAGAATGGGTAGACTAAGTAACAGAGGCAGAAGATTATCACTATGCCGGAAAGACTGAACAGCATCTCATGAGATCATATTTCTGACCATACAGAGTATCTTACTGGATGCAAATCTTAAGTATAAGAATAAAAGTACACTGTTAGGGTAACACTGGCCTCCTGATCAGGAGAAAGATACCGAGAGTACATTTTTGAGAAGAATCAAAGATGCAATTAAATATAACAAAAGAGTAGTAATGGGTGACCTCACCTATCCTCATATAGACTGGTTAGATGTCACATTGGAAAGAGGTGTAAAGCAGTGGTTCTCAAACAGGGATCTGGGGCCACGAGCACGTTTCAGGGGTCCACCAAACAGGACCAGTGTTAGACTTGCTGGGGCCCACGGAAGAAAGCCGGAGTCCCACTGAATGGGGTGAAGCCCAGGGCCCTGGGCCCCGCCACCTGGGGCTGAAGCAGAAGTCTGAGCAGCTTAGCTTCACGGTGCCCCCTGTGGCATGGGGCCCTGGGCAATTGCCCAGCTTGCTACCCCTTAACGCCAGCCCTGGCTTTTAGATGCAGAAAACCAGTTATTGTGGCACAGGTGGTCTGTGGAGTTTTTATAGCATGACTGAGGGGGCCTCAGAAAGGAAAAGATTGAGAACCCCTGCTGTAGAGAATCAATTTCTTGACAACTTAATTGATTGTCTTCTTAGAACAGCCAGTTCTAGAACACATAAGAGGCTGTTCTTGAAATAGTTCTGAGTACTGTACAGGAAATACAAGAGGTAACTAAAATTGAGCTAATGTATAAATTAATCAGTGTCTAAACTCCTCCCATTTTCCTTTTTTGGTCGTGTGTGTGTACATGTCCACTGGCTTCTTCTTCAGTCTCAGCTTTACTGCTGCTGTCAGTGTTAAACACCCTAAAGGAAGAGAATATACAAGGTCTTGCCAGAGCAATATATAAGAGTGGTGTCATTAGGTCAGTACATGAAACAGGGCCAGAAAGTGACCATCCACAAAAGAGTGGGACTGATTACACAAAATACAGTCAAATGCACAAAGTAAACATATTGAAAATATAGAGCCAAGTTAAAAAAATCATTAATCTTTTTCAGCTGTAGTGATCTTAAGGGTTTCTTTCAACAATAGTGGAGCAGATCCAGGCTATTTCGAGTGTATTTGTTGACCTGCAGGATATACTTTACACAGTCTTTTGAGGAAGGTTGGTCTTAATGTGGCCCTTTTTGGGTGGGTCCGGGAAGCACATTAAGGCTATATTTTTTTGGGGACTACTGGAAGACTAGAGTTGAATTGATGGCAAAGCACCTAGAGTGTGAATAGGTGCCTCTTCTGCACATTAGAAATCAAAATAAATAAAATATTTCCAGTCAAATGCAATTCCCAAGGTGAAGCATCTCTAAACATTATGATGCCCCAAGGAGTCCTAGCAAGACAATACTGTTTAATAAATTGAGTTATGAACTGGAAAGGCAGAGGCCCCTTTCATGCAATGCATTGTGTATGAGCAGACAGTACCATTAACATCAACAAAGCTAGACAATTGGGCAACACGATGGCAAGTGAAATTCAGTGTTGATAGATACAAGTTACTGGTAGGAAGGAATAATACATTGGAAGGAATAATTTGAACTACTCACAGTCATTCCTGGGTTCTAAATGACTTGCAACCCCTCACAAAAAAGACTGGGGGTAGGGGGGAATTTTTGTCGACAGCTCAGTAAAAATGTCGGTTTAATGCTCCGACAGTCAATACTTGGAATGCTGTGTTCAATTGTGGTCACTAGCGGTTCAGAGATATTCATTGAAAATCATTAGAGATTGAAAAGATTAGGGCTATTTATTATAGAGCGGAAACTAACAGGGACATAATAAAGACATACTAAATAATGAATGCTATAGGGAAGATAAATCAGGCATGCTTATTTTCCCTTTCTCATAATACAGGAACAAGGGGAGTTCCAATGAAATTGAAAGGCAATACATTTGGAAATACTTGTCCAAAGTAAAAGCAGGTAAAAGGTAATAGCAACTTGTGGAACTGACTGCCACAGTATATCACTTCAGCCAAGAGTTTATCATTATTTTAAAAAGGATTAGCAATTGTATGGACGAGGACCTTCACATTTACATAAGATGAAATTTAAAAAGGTCAAGGGATGCAAATCTTTATAGTTCAGAGAATTACACAACTACTAACTGCCTGAAATTAGGGTAAAAGTGTTTCCCATTGGCAAGTTATTCTACAACTGTCCATTGTGTGGACTCACACCTTCCCCTGATGCATATGAAACTGTTGGAAACAGGATTCTGAACTAGATGGACTACTGGTTTGATCTAGTTCAGCAATTTCTGTTACTTTGTTCTTACGTAAGTCAGTGTAATACCTATTGGTGAATATGACTTTTAATGATGACCACCATATCTGCACAAATGTATAGCTGCAAAAATGTACAAATGTGATTGCAAATGAGCTGCCACTTTTCTGTAAATTTGACATGCTGGGTTGTATTTTAGTTATGAATGTCCTTGATCCTGCAATCCTGACATGCATAACTTCAGTTAAAGTCAGTGGGAGTTTTCTGCCAATTTAAGAACAGGCACAACAGCAGATTATTTTTTAGGGTGCATCATAATACATTCCTGTTTCTTCTGAAGAAGAGATCAGCACTTAACTTTATTGTAGTTGTTTCCTTGAAAGTGATTTTAAATGTGCTACCAAACATATTACATAATAAATGCCTGTGCTGAAGTTTATTATTTCAATTCTTGCTGATCTTGTAGGCTAAATTAGCCCTAGCCTTCTAGAGGAGATGAAGTAAATATATATAGTACAAAACCTTCAGTAATAAGGGAGAAAAAACCTGAACATAGCAGATTAGACATTACATGCAGCCTGATGAGACTCATAAGAGAAGGTAACTGACCCCCCCAAAAAATCTTGTTACAAATAAGTATTAGAATACTTATGTGAAACAAACCTTTTCAATAAAAAGAAAAGGAGGACTTGTGGCATCTTAGAGACTAACAAATTTATTTGAGCATAAGCTTTCATGAACTACAGCTCACTTCAGCATCCGATGAAGTGAGCTGTAGCTCACGAAAGCTCATGCTCAAATAAATTTGTTAGTCTCTAAGGTGCCACAAGTCCTCCTTTTCTTTTTGCAGATACAGACTAACACGGCTACTACTCTGAAACCTTTTCAATGTTATTGAAGTTTTTCAGTGTAATTTGTGGGGCGATATTCAGAAGTATCTGAAAATTAATGGAATTTGCGATCCTCAATTCCTTAGGTACTTTTGAAATTCTCCCCTCTAAATTGCCTATTTTGTAAACTAACTAGTTTTTATGCAAATATTAAAAATAGTAATTGTATCACTGTATATTCAATCAAACATAATATCAGGTGTATCAATATCAGATTATTTTAATTAATTTTAACGTTCATTTTCAGTAGAGCTCAGATTGAAAAAAGCCAACAAGGACAATATCTGCAAGAGTTGTTTAGTCTTGTTTAATGTAATTTCTAAACAAAATAATTCATAGTATAAACAAAATGAAATATAAAACAACAGAGTACTATAGTGACAGCTACATATTATGGGTTTGAGTCTCCTCTCACTTACATCAGCTTTATCCTGGTGCACTGCAATTCTAATGACTGTAATGGAATTACTTTTTATTTACAGCAGTGAGAGATCAAAATCTGGCCTCATATCTTTAGCTCCAAGGATCTCCCTTTTTATAATTCAGAGGTATCATAATCCTACATAAGTAAGGGATCTACATTATTATATTTGGAAGCCAAATGGTAGTACTTGTATATGTACATCCAGAAACCTTTTTATTAACAAAATAAAATGCTTTAAAAAATAAATTCACTCATTTTCAAATTTTCCGAAGACAAATGGATTGCATTCGATCAGTGGTTCCCAAACTTGTTCCGCCGCTTGTGCAGGGAAAGCCCCTGGCGGGCCGCACCGGTTTGTTTACCTGCCGTGTCCGCAGGTTCGGCCAATCGCTGCTCCCAGTGGCCGCGGTTTGCTGATCCAGGCCAATGGGAGCTGCTGGAAGCCGAACCTGGGGACGCGGCAGGTAAACAAACCAGCCCGGCCCACCAGGGGCTTTCCCTGCATGAGCTGCGGAACAAGTTTGGGAATCACTGCATTAGATAATTGTCTGTATATTTGTGATTGACTATTGCTTCTGCAGTTTGCTATAACACTTTCCTATATGTCTGTAGCAAAGTTACAGTGACAAAAATGTGTATCATTGGATGTTTTTCTTGCAGGAGATATCTGTTTCAATTGCAGGGAAAAGTTCAAGTGAATTGCTGCTATATTGTTTATATTTACATTGGTAGTATGTTCTCATCCTATTTAATCCTAAACTGCAAGGTATCCACCAACTGTTTAAAACTTCAAGGATGTCTCCGTAAGGGCCTGATCCTGGAATCCTTACTCAAGGAAAACTGCAATTGTATATTAATCACAAAATTCTAAGGATTCCACCCTGCAAGGTGCAGAGTGCTGCTCATCTTGGAATTGGAGGAGCTCAGCACCTTTCAGCATTGGAACGCAACACTAATTATATTTTCAAAAATTCTAAAAAAGTAATGCTTTTATAAATCTCTTTTACATATGCAGACTCACCTAAAAAGAACCCTAAGTCCACTCTTCATTTTAAGAGCTCAGGCAGTAAAACAATTATATATAACCTGCTTTCTTGAAAGGACAGAAAAACTGTGTTCTAGTACATTTTGGTATCCCATCAGTTTAAACTAGAGCTGTTGATTAATCAGTTTTAATTGCACTGCTAAAGAATAGAATACCCATTGAAATTTAGTATATATTTTTGGATGTTTTTCTACATTTTCAAATATATTACAAGACAGAATACAAAGTGTACAGTGCTCACTTTATTTTTATTACAAATATTTGCAGTGTAAAAATGATAAAAGAAATAGTATTTTTCAGTTCACCTCAAACAAGTACTGTAGTGCAATCTCTTTATCGTGAAACTGCAACTTACAAATGTACATTTTTTTGGTTACATAACTGCACTCAAAAACAAAACAGTGTAAAATTTTAGAGCCTACAAGTGCACTCAGTCCTACTTCTTGTTCAACCAATCGCTAAGAGAAACAATTTTGTTTATATTTAGGGGAGATAATGCTGCCTGCTTCTTATTTACAATGTCACCGGAAAGTGAGAACAGACGTTCACATGGCACTTTTGTAGCCGGCATTGCAAGTATTTACTTGCCAGATACTCTAAACTTTCGTATGTCCCTTCACGCTTCGGCCACCATTCCAGGATATGCTTCTATGCTGATGATGCTTGTTACAAAATTGTGTTAATTAAATTTGTGACTGAACTCCTCAGTGGGAGAATTGTGTCTCCTGCTCTGTTTTACACTCATTCTGCCATATATTACATGTTATAGCAGTCTTGGATGATGACCCAGCACATGTTGTTCGTTTTAAGAACACTTTCACTTTAGATTTGACAAAATGCAAAGAAGGTACCGATGTGAGATTTCTAAAAATAGCTACAGCACTCGACCCAAGGTTTAAGAATCTGAAGTGCCTTCCAAAATCTGAGAGGGATGAAGTGTGGAGCATGCTCTTTCAGAAGTCTTAAAAGAGCAACACTCTTGTCCAGAAAGTACAGAACCTGAACTATCAAAAAAAGAAAATGAACCTTCTGCTGGTGGCATCTGACTCAGATTATGAAAATGAACATGCGTCAGTCCAGACTGCTTTGGATCATTGTCGAGCAGAACCTGTCATCAGCATAGACGCATGTCCTCTGGAATGGCGATTAAAGCATGAAGGGACATATGAATCTTTAGTGCATCTGGCATGTAAATATCTTGCAATGCTAGATACAACAGTGCCATGCGAACACCTGTTCTCACTTTTAGGTGACATTGTAAACAATAAGCAGGCAGCATGATCTCCTGCAAATGTGGAGGGATGGCTCAGTGGTTTGAGCATTGGCCTGCTAAACCCAGGGTTGTGAGTTCAATCCTTGAGGGGGCCATTTAGGGATCTGGGGCAAAAATTGGGGATTGGTCCTGCTTTGAGCCGGGGGTTGGACTAGATGACCTCCTGAGGTCCCTTCCAACCCTGATATTCTATGATTCTATAAAGAAACCCTGAGCGATTGGCTGAACAAGAAGTAGGACTGAGTGGACTTGTAGGCTCTAAAGTTTTCCATAGTTTTGTTTTTGAATGCAGGAGGGCTTTTTGTACATAATTCTACATTTGTAAGTTCAATTTTCATGATAAAGAGATTGCACTACAGTACTTGTATGAGGTGAATTGAAAAATACTATTTCTTTTGTTTTTTACAGTGCAAATATATGTAATAAAAAGAATAACAATGTGAGCTCTGTACACTTTGTATTCAGGGTTGTAATTGAAATCAATATACTTGAAAATGTATAAAACATCCAAAAATATTTAAATAAATATCATTCTATTATTAACAGCACAATTAATCACACGATTAATCATAATTAATTTTTTTAATTGTGTGATTAATCACAATTAGCTTTTTAATCACTTGACAGCCCTAGTGTAAAAATCCCTTCAGTGTCATAGGTAGCTGAAGTGTGATCAGTGGACACTGAGACCAACAGTCTAATAGAATTCAAAAAAAGATTGAAAACGTATATGACTAACAAGAACATCCAGAGTTACAGTGGCAAGGATTTAAAACAAAAAAAAACACAACCAAGAGTTTTGGAAGGGATATAATCCCTCTTGCTTCAAGGAGGTCGGGAAGAAATTTTCCCCATAACTGTCTGCTATGAGCTTTTAGACACATCTGTTACTGCCCACTGTTGGAGATAGAATATGTGAGTAGCTGGACCAGTATGCAGTTTCTGTGTTCCTGCATCCAGCATTCCATTGTCACATCTCTGTCTCTTACTAGGAACTTAGATAGCCCCCATCACTACAGCCCATCTGAGCCTATTCCATGTATTTAAAAATAGAAGTAACAACAATTTTTTTATACATACTGTGTATATATATATATACACACACACACTCACTCACTCTCTTCAGGGAAAATCCCACAGAAAGGAGTAAATCTTAAATTCTCTGCATCATTGGCCCAAACCTCTGAGTCATCAATTGCCCTCAGTTCCAATTGAAGTCTCCTCTTAGGAGATCCTCAGCACCTCCTAGGATTAGGCCCATTAAAGCCACAGAAAACGCAGCCAATGCTCCTTTCAGCGAAGTGGCTATAGGAAGGGGGCAGGGACCTGGCAGCTTGGTTTGCCCATTTCAGATCTGCATAGCTGTTGTTACAGTAGTGCCTGCATGTGTCTGTAAAATCACATGGAATGAGGGCAGAGATGTTTCTGCAGACCTGATAGGAATAGGGGATCGTACTTCACTTGGCTTTCCATGAATTCCTGCTCCTTTCTTCGGTCCTCCCCCGCCCCATTTTGTGCTTCCCTCCGCTGCAAACAGAGAGCTATATCAGACCCCTGGTGCTCAATGCGTCAGTAGACATGTTCAGATGTGTGGCGTTCTACACAACAGCTCTTCCAATGTGCTTAAACATACAGTTATCTACTTTCATTTATTCTGGGTGTTCCTACAAGTTATTAAGGATACTAGGAGGAAATGGGTCAAGGAGAAAGCAGAAATAATTGAATGATATTTGCCAAAATATAGGATAGGAATACAATTGCAGATAATTTTACTAGTATTTTATAGTATAATTTAATAATATAATTATAGTATAAATCAAAGTGCAATGACAAGCCTATGGGGCCTATTCCCCAATGCTCACACAAAGCCTGTGAAAGCCCTGCACATGCATTAGGGGGCAGAATTAGGCCTTGTGCATATTGGGCCTGATCCAAATCCCATTGAAGTCAATGGGCCTTTTATTTTGCTCGTTACTTTTAGAAGTATGTACAGTAGACCTCTGTCCACCTTTTATTCTGTACCCCTTCCTTCTGAAGCAGTTTGGGGTTAAAGCCTACACTAGTTCATCCTTTTGTTTTCTCTCAGCTTTACTTGCAAAAAAAAAAAAACTATGAAAATTGATAGTAAATGGGTTTAGAAACAGAAATTTCACAGCACATAAATATTAAGACTGTGTCTATGACATCAAGTTTATATTTAACTCTAGCCCATCAGTTTAGAATCCCCTGGGCTAATAGAATCATTTTACAGTTTTCTAGAGTTATATACGTGTTCATTAACTAGATCCCAGGGAACATTTCTTTTCACTACCATATGCAGTAAAAAATGACTACGTATAATTTACAGTGCTTGTCCTCTTACATACGTTCAATGGGACAGCATTCCTAAAGAAACTGAATATAGTTCACCAAAATACATAATATTGGTGACTTCAATATGAGGATTACATACTGTATTGTGAAATGTTTTAGCAACAGCAGCTGCATGGAGATGCTTTCTGAAATACACATATCACTAGGAGCCAAACAGCTTGAATCCCAGTAGTTTGAATTTTTGCATGAATTGCTTTTGATATTAATCCCAATTATTGTCTTTGTATACAAAGACCTGTGGTTACTTCTTAGACTGCCTAATTTTTTAAATTGTGGTTGAAGTTTGAACCATAGGTTACTAGCGTGTAAAGAAATTTAGAAATTTTAAAATTTTATGAGTTTCCTCCAAGGTTAAAGCTTTGGACTGCAACTACAGCTCTTCTTGTTGTATACACAAAAATGATTTAATGCACTTTATTTTAATAAAAATGGCACAATTCTTTGTTTATAAAATGTTACAATTGCACTATGCTATAAGAATCAGTTACCAAATTTAAAATTGTACAGTTTTGTAGTCTACAGTGTAACTGCTTATTCATAAATGATTGAAACAATTAGATCTCTTTCAGTTAAATGTTAATTTTATATGTGGTACATGTAACTTAAATAAATTTTCCTTTGTAAAAATGTTGTGTATGTCCTCATACTGAATGGATTTTATCTGTCTTCATTCTTTTTCCCACAGGAAAATAGTGCTGCATTTTTAAAAAATTGAGTTAATACATACACAGCAGATACACAGGGTTATCAAAAGGTGTTTGTATTTTTCCAGAATTCTAAGGATCAAATTCAGGATCAAATAAAAATGGAGAAGACTCAGTTGGACACCCATAGAACTACTGACACCCTGTGTACAAAAATCTAAGTTAATGTAATTTTACACCAGTGAGCCAGAAGCAGATAAAGTCAGGGTGCGATTCTAACTTGCACTTTCTTCCACCTACTAGTTTAGCTGCTTTTCTTGCTCCACTATACCTCTCTTTTAACACCTTGGTATGTGTCATCAAATTACACTCTTATACACAGTGACCCAAATTCAGAGAGTATGTAAGATGTAATAGGTGCTGGGGTATAAGTTATATCTTGGTAAGTGTATGAGAGTCTTAATAAATGAGTTGTAAGGTTGTATAAGGTGGGAAACTGAGTTATGAGTCCACCCGATTTAGAGAATCTATTTTTACCTTTATTTGTAAATTTTCAGACAGAATGTTTCTCACATACAGTTTCTGATAATATATTTATGATAGAGAATAAACAGATAAGGTGGAACATGTAGCGGTCAAAGTTGCCGAGTTCTGGGGTACCAGAAGGCTTTTATGTACTTCATGGCTTCTGGTCTGATTCTTCAGTCTCATTCCTTCAGTTTCCGGTCTGATATTTCTGACTTGGGCCATTGTTCACTTGATTTCTTATATCTTTTCACATTACATATTCATTAGCTTTCCTTCAATCAATGTTAAGCATTTTGTCCAACATAACCCACGCAATACACAGGCAAGCTTCTATGTACACAGCTTTTGCTGTCTACAATATACCTTTAAAGTCAATATTTCTTATTTTGTCCAAACATGGGTTTTCAGGTGACATTTACTTAAAGTTCTAGCATCACACTTGTAAATATGTAAAAGGCCTTGTCAATAATTTTGCCTTTTGCATTTTGAGGATGCTTTTATTTTAGGATCTTGAACATCAGTTGTTCCCCAACAGAGCGCAAAGGACTCTGAGTTGGTGTATCATACAAAATGCAGCATGGTGGGAGGACAGAAGAAGTTATCAGTTACATTAACTTGGATTCCTTTTGAACTTATTTAGGCCATGATCCTGTAATTAACTCTATGCAAAGTCAGTTGCAGGATCAGAACCCTAGATTCAGATTTGAATTTGGCTCTAAATTTGAATCTTATGTTGAATTTACTAATAGAGACAATAAAAAGATAGGGCTGAACAACCAGCTTGTCAAATGAAATTCTGAAATTGTGCATCCACCATGTGTCTTGATTTTTGCATAATATAAAATTATTCTGTTTAGTATTTGGTTTCTTTTCTAGGCACATGAGTTGTTGGAAAGAGGGACGGGTCCAAACCAAAATAGGACATTTAGTACCTTAGTCAATGAATAAATGACTTATGAAACTAAAGACCATTGATAGTTGTACTTATTATGAAATACCTTATTTACTTTTTATAAAATACATTTTTGTGATTGTTCCCCCCCCAAAAAAAATAGTACTGATAGAACAGATTTTTTTAATTACCATCATTTTTGGATATTATTTATTATTGTTGATGCTAGTGCCAATCAAGCCCATTGTGCTAGACATTGTCAAAAAGTGATCCGGGTAACTACAGGCCTGTTAGTTTGACATCTGTAGTATGCAAG
Source organism: Caretta caretta (assembly GCF_965140235.1). Taxonomy (NCBI): domain Eukaryota; kingdom Metazoa; phylum Chordata; order Testudines; family Cheloniidae; genus Caretta; species Caretta caretta. The sequence continues at coordinate 45,354,523 of NC_134206.1, read as the reverse complement.
GTCTTGGAAAAAATTTTGAAGGAGAAAGTAGTTAAGGACATTGAGGTCAATGGTAATTGGGACAAAATACAACATGGTTTTACAAAAGGTAGATCATGTCAAACCAACCTGATCTCCTTCTTTGAGAAGTTTCAGAGTAACAGCCGTGTTAGTCTGTATTCGCAAAAAGAAAAGGAGTACTTGTGGCACCTTAGAGACTAACCAATTTATTTGAGCAAAGATCTTCTAAACTTTCCACAGTATGCATCCGATGAAGTGAGCTGTAGCTCACGAAAGCTTATGCTCAAATAAATTGGTTAGTCTCTAAGGTGCCACAAGTACTCCTTTTCTTTGAGAAGGTAACAGATTTTTTAGTCAACGGAAATGCAGTGGATCTAATTTACCTCCATTTCAGTAAGACATTTGATACAGTTCCACAAGCGGAATTATTAGCTAAATTGGAAAAGATGGGGATCAATATGAAAATTGAAAGGTGGATAAGGAACTGGTTAAAGAGGAGACTACAATGGGTCACACTGAAAGGTGAACTGTCAGGCTGGAAGGAGGTTACTAGTGGAGTTCCTCAAGGATCGGTTTTGGGACCAATCTTTTTATTACTGACCTCAGCACAAACAGCAGGAATGTGCTAATAAAGTTTGTGGATGCGACGAATCTGGGAGGTATTGCCAATACAGAGAAGGACCGGGATATCATACAGGAAGATCTGGATGACCTTGTAAACTGGAGTAATAGTAATAGGATGAAATTTAATAGTGAGAAGTGTAAGGTCATGTGGTTAGGGATTAATAACAAGAATTTTTGTTATAAACTGGGGACGCATCACTTGGAAGTAACAGAGGAGGAGAAGGACCTTGGAGTATTGGTTCATCACAGGATGACTATGAGCCGCCAATGTGATGTGGCTGTGAAAAAAACTAATTCGGTCTTGGGATGCATCAGGCAAGGTATTTCCGGTAGAGATAAGGAGGTGTTAGTTCTGTTATACAAGGCACTGGTGAGACCTCATCCGGAGTATTGTGTGCAGTTCTGGTCTCCAATGTTTAAGAAGGATGAATTCAAACTGAAACAGGTACAGAGAAGGGCTACTAGGATGATCCGAGGAATGGAAAACCTGTCTTATGAAAGGAGACTCAAAGAGCGTGGCTTGTTTAGCCTAATCAAAAGAAGGCTGAGGGGAGATATGATTGCTCTCTATAAATATATCAGAGGGATAAATACCACGGAGGGAGAGGAATTATTTAAGGTCAGTACAAATGTGGACACAAGAACAAATGGATATAAACTGGCCTTTGGGAAGTTTAGACTTGAAATTAGACGAAGGTTTCTAACCATCAGAGGAGTGAAGTTCTGGAACAGCCTTCCAAGGGAAGCAGTGGGGGCAAAAGACCTATCTGGCTTCAAGACTAAGCTTGATAAGTTTATGGAAGGGATGATATGATGGGATAGCCTAATTTTGGCAATTAATTGATCTTCAACTATTAGCGGTAGATGTGCCCAATGGCCTGTGATGGGATGTTAGATGTGGTGGGATCTGAGTTACGACAGAGAATTCTTTCCTGGGTATCTGGCTGGTGAGTCTTGCCCACATGCTGAGGATTTAGCTGATTGCCATATTTGGGATTGGGAAGGAATTTTCCTCCAGGGCAGATTGGCAGAGGCCCTGGGAGGTTTTCGCCTTCCTCTGCAGCGTGGGGCGCGGGTCACTTGCTAGAGGATTCTCTGGACCTCGACATCTTTAAACCACAATTTGAGGACTTCAGTAATTTAGACATAAGTTAGAGGTTTGTTACAGGAGTGGGTGGGTGAGATTCTGTGGCCTGTGTTGTGCAGGAGGTCAGACTAGACGATCATAATGGTCCCTTCTGACCTTAAAGTCTATGATTCTGTAACCCTTCTGCCTGTCAGAGTTGGCAGCAACAAGGGCCAGTTCAGTATCTAGGTGTTCCATTCCAATAACACAATGCAAAACTGGCTCGAGCCCCCACCCAGTGACCTGGGACAAATATATACCACCCCCGCTGGGTGCCTCCAAGAGGCAATACTTCCCCTCTCGCAAGCACATAGTCTGAGTGTAGCAAAAAGCCTTTTAATAACAGAGAGAAACAATGTGGCATTATGTTGGGGAAACACCACCAACAGGATTCATAACACAACCCATGAGCAAAAAACCCACCCCAAGCAAATTGGGGCCTGTCCTTTCCCTTTGGTTCTTGAGTGCAGCAACCCAAAATCACCCAAAATCCCAAAAGTCCAACGATCCAAAAGTCTCTGTCCCTGGTCAGGGCAGCCCCAGAGCTCAAAAGTTTATCTGCAGAGTTTTACCTCCCAGCCTGGGTGGAGGGGGGGGTTTAAGGGGCACCTTACGTGGTCCAAAGCTGATGGCCCCACCTCTCTATGGGGCTCCGCTCTGCCAGCCTCCCCATGAGCTGCTCTAGGCATCCGACAAACTGCTCTGCTTCACCAGCTGCTCTGCTCGCCATCCCGCAAACTGCAATGCTCTGCCCTGCCAGCCATCCCACAAACTGCTCTGCTCCACAAGCCGCTCTGCTCTGCTCCACAAGCCGCTCTGCTCTGCTCGCCATCCCACAAACTGCTCCACCATACATCTTCAGGCTCCCCCACTACTTAACACAACACTCAGTGATTTCAGCTTACTAAGTACAGTTCCACTGTCCTTGATTCCCATAATCAGGGTAATAATTTATTCTTCCTGCCCCAATAACAGAGACGCTGGGGATCCCCACAGCAGCCAAAGTGACCATTTGGGCAGCTATGGCCTCATTCTAGGCGGGGTGGGTGTGCCTATGCAAATGAGATTGGCCCCTGAAGTTCTTTTCCACAACTTGCCACACCTCACCACCAGATGTCAGGGTGGAGCTCATCCTGACTCTGCTTACAATTCTATGAAGTCAAGTAACGAAGAAGATAGTCCCTGCACCAGAGAGCTCATGCCAGACAGGATGCAACAGTAGGATGAAACAGGTAAATGGGGCAGGGTGGTTTGGAAGGATTTGGTTACAATAAAAGAGAGTTTATCAGCGAAGCAGGGGTCTCAGCTTAGAGATCAATGCCAGCTGGGAGTGACTTGTAGGCGGTGTGCTGAGGTACGGGCTGGATGAATGCACTATAAGGTGGGTAGAAAGTTGGCTAGATTGTCGGGCTCAACGGGTAGTGATCAATGGCTCCATGTCTAGTTGGCAGCCGGTGTCAAGTGGAGTGCCCCAGGGGTCGGTCCTGGGGCCGGTTTTGTTCAATATCTTCATAAATGATCTGGAGGATGGTGTGGATTGCACTCTCAGCAAATTTGCGGATGATACTAAACTGGGAGTAGTGGTTGATACGCTGGAGGGCAGGGATAGGATACAGAGGGACCTAGACAAATTGGAGGATTGGGCCAAAAGAAATCTGATGAGGTTCAATAAGGATAAGTGCAGGGTCCTGCACTTAGGACGGAAGAACCCAATGCACAGCTACAGACTAGGGACCGAATGGCTAGGCAGCAGTTCTGCGGAAAAGGACCTAGGGGTGACAGTGGACGAGAAGCTGGATATGAGTCAGCAGTGTGCCCTTGTTGCCAAGAAGGCCAAAGGCATTTTGGGATGTATAAGTAGGGGCATAGCGAGCAGATCGAGGGACGTGATCGTTCCCCTCTATTCGACATTGGTGAGGCCTCATCTGGAGTTCTGTGTCCAGTTTTGGGCCCCACACTACAAGAAGGATGTGGATAAATTGGAGAGAGTCCAGCGAAGGGCAACAAAAATGATTAGGGGTCTGGAACACATGACTTATGAGGAGAGGCTGAGGGAACTGGGATTGTTTAGTCTGCAGAAGAGAAGAATGAGAGGGGATTTGATAGCTGCTTTCAACTACCTGAGAGGTGGTTCCAGAGAGGATGGTTCTAGACTATTCTCAGTGGTAGAAGAGGACAGGACAAGGAGTAGTGGTCTCAAGTTGCAGTGAGGGAGGCTTAGGTTGGATATTAGGAAAAACTTTTTCACTAGGAGGGTGATGAAACACTGGAATGCATTACCTAGGGAGGTGGTGGAATCCCCTTCCTTAGAAGTTTTTAAGGTCAGGCTTGACAAAGCCCTGGCTGGGATGATTTAGTTGGGGATTGGTCCTGCTCTGGGCAGGGGGTTGGACTAGATGACCTCCTGAGGTCCCTTCCAACCCTGATATTCTATGATTCTATGAGGTGGGTTTTAAGGAGGATTTAAAAGAGGATAAGGTGGCAGCTTAATGAATTTTGACAGGCAGTTTTACCCATGCACAGGGGACAGCATATGGGATAAAGCATGCAGGTGCCAGAGAGTTAAATAGACAGGCAGGCCATTGAGGCTTGTGGTAAGTGATACATCTCCATTTCTCCCCAGCCTACTGTGACAGATGTTGCAATCGTGTGCAGTATCTTTGGGGAAACATACTGTGAGGTGTATGTATCACTGTGGGCCAGAACTGTATGTATGATTACGTTGTACTTCATGGAGGAGAGTGACCACAGCTCCTTCAGGAACTATAAAAATGGGGTGGGGGTGATTAGAGTGAATCTTTTACTTTTTGTAAACACCTCCAAAGAGGTACCATCTGCTAGGGAGGCTCACATGTGCTGATTCAAACTGGATTTCCAGAGAATAGGAAAACAAAGCACTTGGGGCTTTAAAAGGCTGCATTTGAACTGTTTCAGGGCCTTCATTCTGATCCAGCAAAAAGACAGGAACTTATATGCAAGGGGGGCCCCAACCCATAAAGGGTTAGACGGACTTTGGCCTACTAGGGCCCCATAAGACTGATGGCGACCATTGGTAAACTTTCAGCATGTGTATAGGAACTGTTCTTTTTTTTTTTTAATGTTTTCTCTGTAATGCTTTTACCTTAATAATAAATGTGCTTGCTTGGAAAGAGCTATGTGTAATTTTCAACTGCTGGCAGTATACTCTTCACAGCCCTTGGAGAGAAAGCAACGCATAAGCACTAGTCATTAGGCAGGCTGGCTTGCTGGGGATATCAAAGTGTAAGGCAGGGAGTTATGTGGCCTTAACCCCTGGCCCCACCTCCACCCCATGGTTAGACGGGAATGGAACAAGGGTCCCTGCCCAGAGATAGGCGACATCTGTAGACCCGAGACCTGACTGGGAACTCCTGGAGTAGGACAGAGGTGGGTACAAGGGCTGAAGTACAGGTGGAGTTACCCTGAAACTGTGACAATATGGTGGCAGCATGGATAGGATCTATGACAGTGGGGAATTGCCAATATAGTTACAGCCACAGTGAAAGCAGGTCCTGTAGACAGGAAAAGCAGAGAGAAAAATCTCAGCCTTTTCAGGAAACGAATAGCAAAAAGTGGGTGGGAGAAATGGAATAATGAACGACTGCAAAAAGGCATCTGGTTGAGAAAAAGGCAGCTCAAAACTGAGGTGGACAATAGCACAACTAATTGACCTGGTATACTCTGAGGACCAGAAAAGGAATGATGGTCCAGGATTGCAGGAAGCATCCAGCCCACTGGCAGAAATCTTGAAGCCAACTCCCTGAAGGGAAGCAGGGAAGACGCTGACAGAGACAGCAACCGTGCTCCATCCAGACTGAATGCACCATTGCAACAGGGCTCATGGACAGATCAACAGTTAGAGCAAGAGAGACTGCAGCTAGAGAGGAGCAGAGTGTGCCTGGAAACACAGCTGCTTGCAAAATGGGAGAAGCAGCACCAGCATGAGCAAGAAGAAGACAAAGATCATAACATCAGCTCAAGATGGAGAGGCTGTGACAGGAAAACCTTAATCTGGTAGGTGGTGCCAGACCCCAGGTACCTGTCCCCGCAGGTGACATGGACTCCAAATTATTTCTTTGCTTTAAAGAAAGGGATGTGTTTCTAAATGCTTTTGAAATGGGATGTGCATTGAACGAGGTGGAGCAGGAGGACATGGTCTGGTATCTGGCTCTACCACCATCAGGGAAAAGACTTCAGACATTTTTGCCCATATAGACATTGAGACTATAAAGATTATGGGCTATACAAAAAAGATTTGTCGCAAATGCTTAAATTGACCCCTGAAGTGTACAGGAGGAAGTTTCAGGGAGTTCAGCTGAGTTCAGTTCAAAGAGAATATGACCTATGATCAGGTGTTCACCCAAATTAGGGATTACGTAAGGAAATGGGAAACTAGCTGAGGGGTTACCACAGTCAGTGAGGCCCATGAATTAATGGGTTTAGAACAATTCTATAAACTCTGCCACCCTGACCTAAAACCATGATTAATTGACAAAGATCCTAGAGATGTAACCACAGCTGGGAAATAGGCAGACCATTATGTGGATAGGAAGCCTGTGTTTGTTAGAGACCTAGTAGGGATGGAATGGGATCAGAGGACAGGGATTCAGTCCAAGCTGAACCTGCACCTGCAGGGGAAGGAAACCTTCTCCAAGAATCTCTGGAATGGGTGGGGAAAAGTGGTATGCCATACGTGACCAGCTGGGTCACTTTGCACAGGGTTTCCCTCTCCGCCCACGGAGGCGCAGTGCGGTGCTGGAAAGGCCTGCTGCACCCCAAACTCAGAGTTAACTGTGTAACTGAACCTTCAGAGGGAGGGAGTCACACAGCTACTCCACCAATGGCATATAATTTCATGCCAAGCCATTCACACCCCAAACTACTGCTCAGCTGTCCTGCAGCACCCTCCTGGGTGCAGATCCATTGGATTCCCTGTGGGAATGGAAGGTTGAAGTTAATAGGGAGATATTCACTGAATGGAGAGATACTGGGACTGCTAAGACTATAGTTAAGACCCATCTCATGAAACCCCATCAAACGCTACCAGGATGTGAAGTCTGGATTAAAGTTCCTGATATAAAAGCCTTCGCTCTGCATACAGCACAGATTCCTATACAGACCCAGGAAGGGTCAGATGTGCTGGTTGTAGTTGTATTGGAAGATGTTTTTCTTTTGTGCTTTTGGGGAATGATATTATGGCTTTAAAAACCAAAAGGGTGAATCAGACCCTCTTAAATTAGCTCCAAACCTGCATGGGACTGTTAGCCAAAAAGTGCAAATGGAGTAGCTGACAGGGAGGAGAGATGATGGGGTTGTATCCCTGATGCCAGAACACAAGAGGAAAAGCTGTGGAGATCATCATGATCAAGTTACCTTCCCAGCGTATGCAACCAAATACCTGAGACTAAAGGAAGGGGGATGAGACAGCTTTCTACTCCATGGGAGCAAGGAGCCATACTGACCTGAAGGGAACTTCTGTGAGTCCTGTAGCCCAGGAACCAGAGGCATTAGAGAGCATGGTGATGGCAGGATCTCCAGCCAAAAATGGGGGCACTGAGGCAGCTGCAGTACACTGCCAAATCTGACACCCACTCAATGGTGGGACTTGCCCGAGTAAGGTGTACGACAGTTGCTTTGAGAGATGATGGAGGTAACAACAGCCAGGAAGAAAGGGGAACATCTCCCAGTCTATGACTGCCTGATGGTCTGTGAAAATGTTAAGGACCCTGGAGGAAGAACGGCTGCACACCTTGACTCAGTATGTGAGTCAAAAGGTCACTCCAGCAGGGTGGGAGATAAGTGTTTTTCCCTTTCTCCCTCAGAGAAGCTGAGGTTAGGTCAAAGAGATCCCCCGGCCCCAACTTCTGAGGGGGTGGGTCAGAGAAAGGAATTTGGCTGAAGACTCTCCCTTGTGCAACTCCTCTGCTGTTAAAAGCAGTGCATGATCAAGAGCTGCTCCAGGAAGAGCCAGCCCTGCCTTATTTCTCCCTTTTGTGTAAAGGGATGCTTCCTGGAATACTCCAGAGGAGGGTGGGGAATCCCAGGAAGCGTCACAGACAGGGATGCTACAATCTCTCTTGTTAACCTATTCCAGTACTTAACTTTCCTTATAGTTAGAAAGGTTGTTTATTTTCTAATTTCTCACCTAAATCCACCTTGTTGCAGATTAAGCCCATCACTTCTTGTCCTGTCTTCAGTGGGTCTGGAGAACAATTGATCGCTTTCTTTATAACATCCCGTAACATATTTGAAGACTTATCAGGCCTCCCCCACCGCTTCTTTTCTCAAGAATAAACATGCCCGGGTTTTTTTTTTCCTTTCCTCATAGATCATGTTTTCTAATTTTTTTTATCACTTTTTGTTGGTCTCTAATAATTTTCACTGTCTAATAATCTTTATGTTTTGGGGAAAAATACTGGAATATGTTATAATTCTTTGACATTCGTGTTTTGGTTTTTTTAAATGTTAGTGTGCCTTCAATTTGGTCCCAGCACTGCTTTGTGTTTATAGGGATCACTTAATTATCAAAACCAGATGCACTTGGTCTCAGCTGATTGTGTTGTATCTTTCCATGGTTGATTTTGCAACGGAGGCCATAGAGCACATCTGGCACACCCATACAAGGCTTTCAAGCTTTGGTGTCTCATCACATTAAATATTTTTTTCAACATTTAGAAAATTTGTCTAAGAAATGTGTCAATTCTTCTGCAGAGATAAAATGAGATGTTTCTCAGGGCTCATAATTTTCCCTGTTCTGCTTAGCATTTGTCTGGTTCCACTTGATTCCATTATAACTTGGTTTGATGATTGCTCATTAAACTTAGATGTATTTCAATTTCTCCATAGACCCTAAGCATGGAATCTCGGTGGTACATCATTTCCACAACTTCTTTACCTCCAAATGAAGCAGTGCTTCATTCTAATAAGGTTAAAATGAAAGAAAACATGGCTGTCTCTCTTTCCATCATTTTACCTTTAATGGTGATTAGAGAAATAGAGCTTCTTCTGCTCTAAACCTTCGAAGTTATTTTTGACACCTTTTCAATTACAGTTTAATCGGAAGGCATCTTTTCCAGGCACATGTCTAGTCTGTCCTTCAAAATAGTTGAGGTTTCTATATTTAACTGTAGAAATAGCTGCTTTGCAAGGGTGGGTGAAGTTTGTTATTCACTACCCCATGAATAGTTTTTGTGCTACGATTGTATCATCATGAATAGTATATACCCTTAGAAAAGCCCTTTAACAAGACACTCTATAAACGTTAGACCATAATTAAGCTAATTCAGGAAATTTTTGCTAGAATTTGAATTTTGTTTTAAAAATAGTTGTGAGACCTCACCTGACAATGTCATCTGAGCGCTGATGGTAACTTGTATTATGGTGATCCGGAAGCAGGTCCCATCAAGCCATAACAAAAACCGAAGCCTACTAAAATGTTGACTAGTCTTCTTTGCTTGAAAAAAAGTTATGTTACAAATGCAGCATGGATGACTTGCATGTTTCAGTTACTATTGACTTGGTGGGTAAGTGTCCAAGATCATGTCTCATGTTTAAGTTAGCAAAATTTATTTAAACATTTTGAATAATTTCTATTCTAGATAGTGATGCAAGTCTGTCAACAAGCTAAGGGTTTCAGAATGTTATCATTACTACCAGTCAATTGTTTGTTTTCTTTGAATAACACCGTTGGTATAACTAACTGCAGTATTCAGAAAGCATAAAACAACAACATTCAACTATGGAGTAATCCCAAAAATGAGGACATAAAAGGGCCAGTGAGAGCAGGTTATGCAGAAGTAGTGCGTGTTAAAAACAAGCAAGACCTACCAGCACACTGGAGTTTGTTATTCCACTGTCCAATCAGTTTGCTTTAATTTAGTCAGTGGCAGATAAATAGGGATCAAAAATTCAAACACTACTTAGATTCTACCTGAATGTCTAACTTCTTGAGTCTTTTTCAGAGTACATAACAAAAGGAGAGAAAAAGCTAGTATCAGTTTTATCTAATAAACTTGAGTATTGTTGAGTAATAAAAATATGCTTTTCAATAAACAAATCCTTTCATATTTATTTCAGCTATCTGGAATATTTTAAGAGCTCCAGCGAGTATATTGGCAATGTGCTTGCTGGATCCAAATAAGAACATCACAAATCTGAATCCCTCATCTACAACTGCCTATGCTTAAGAGAAGTCAACAAGAGAAAATATTTATGCTTATTTCTATTTACTTACTTTCTTTCGGGGTAAAAAATGATTTATAAAAAACCTACCCCAGGACCCAAAGAGCATATATTCCAGCTCGAGGAGACATACCCCCACTAGTTCCAATTGAACTAGTGCACTAAAAATAGAAGAGAAGCCATGGCAGCAGGGGTTGTGGGAAGGGCTAGGCACCCTGAGCACAATCCCTTCCAAGACACTAGGCATGTACTTAGAGGCCTGTGCATACACAAAAATGTGGATCCACATCTGCTAGCATCAACCCACACTCTGACCCACGATCCGCTAGCCATCTTTTACCTGTATCCACACCTGTAGCAGCAAGCCGTCTCACAAGGGTAAGCGACGGGCAAGGGCTGGAAAGGAGGGAGGGGTCGGGGGTGTTGCAGAGAAGAAAGCAGCATAAGAGTTGGGACTGGGGGTAAGGGGCAGCTTGGGGGTGGGGTCTTGAGGAGAAGGGGCAGCGTGGGGGGTCTGGGAGGAAGGAGCATTGCATTGTGTGTACTCCCAAGGGCTTGCAAGCAATGGCACATGGCAGCAGCAGTGCATGTTGCATTACAGTGAGGAGGAGGGGTGGGGCGCCAGGGCCCCGCCCGCTCCAATCCCTGTGACCAGGGGTGGGCCCTGCTGCCCAGGAGCCAGGGGGCCAGGCTTGGGACTGGGAGTGCAGCCAGTGCTGCCAGGCCGGGCCATGGTGGGGATGAGGGGCCCAATCTGCCTGAGGTGCCCAATCTGCTGGACAGGAAGCAGCGAGGTGAGCGGGTGCTGGACAGCCCCGATTCCATCCAGACTCAGTCACTGGCTGCTGCGGCCGGCCCCGAGTGCAGTGCACCCCCTGGGCTGCCCGAGCCTGATGCCATGGGCCAGGCACTGCTGGTGAATAGAGCCCTGCGAGGTTGTATCTGCGTCCGATCCACTAGCCGCATAAATGGTCCATGGATATGAAGTGAATATCCACGGATTTGCAGGGCTCTACATGTACTCAGGGCAGCTAGTTCGTACCACTGCTCATGCTGCCATAGCTACACTTCTACTGTTAGTGTGCTAGCTTGATGAGAGAATCACACTCCCAACTCTAAGTATTGACATACCCCAAGTGTGTTTGACATATATTAGAGAAACAAACAAATGTATACAAAACAACTAACAGCCTCTCCTCCCTCCCACCAAAAAAAGAAATAAGAAACCAAATAAAATAAAAATCAAGCTCAAACGATATCCCACCTCACACCATGTGAATACCAGCTTCTAACACCTCCCTCCTTCTCCAATAGCCTGGGAAATAGATGAGCTTTGCAATGTGCCCAGAAAGACCCTGTCTAGACAAGGGAACAGGCCATTCTGGAAATGTATTAGCTAACACATTTTAAAATCCTACCTATTTTCTAGCCTAGCATGCCCAAAGTCAGTAGTACAGGATTCCTTCAGATCATAGAATATCAGGGTTGGAAGGGAACTCAGGAGGTCATCTAGTCCAACCCCCTGCTCAAAAGCAGGACCCATACCCAATTAAATCATCCCAGCCAGGGCTTTGTCAAGCCTGACCTTAAAAACTTCTAAGTAAGGAGATTCCACCACCTCCCTAGGCAACGCATTCCAGTGTTTCACCACCCTCCTAATGAAAAAGTTTTTCCTAATATCCAACCTAAACCTCCCCCACTGCAACTTGAGACCATTACTCCTTGTCCTGTCCTCTTCCACCACTGAGAATAGTCTAGAACCATCCTTTCTGGAACTACCTCTCAGGTAGTTGAAAGCAGCTATCAAATCCCCCCTCATTCTTCTCTTCTGCAGACTAAACAATCCCAGTTCCCTCAGCCTCTCTTCATAAGTCATGTGTTCCAGACCCCTAATCATTTCTGTTGCCCTTCGCTGGACTCTCTCCAATTTATCCACATCCTTCTTGTAGTGTGGGGCCCAAAACTGGACACAGTACTCCAGATGAGGCCTCACCAATGTCGAATAGAGGGGGACGATCACGTCCCTCGATCTGCTCGCTATGCCCCTACTTCTACATCCCAAAATGCCATTGGCCTTCTTGGCAACAAGGGCATACTGCTGACTCATATCCAGCTTCTCGTCCACTGTCACCCCTAGGTCCTTTTCCGCAGAACTGCTGCCTAGCCATTCGGTCCCTAGTCTGTAGCTGTGCATTGGGTTCTTCCGTCCTAAGTGCAGGACCCTGCATTTATCCTTATTGAACCTCATCAGATTTCTTTTGGCCCAATCCTCCAATTTGTCTAGGTCCCCCTGTATCCTATCCCTGCCCTCCAGCGTATCTACCACTCCTCCCAGTTTAGTATCATCCGCAAATTTGCTGAGAGTGCAATCCACACCATCCTCCAGATCATTAAGGAAGATATTGAACAAAACCGGCCCCAGGACCGACCCCTGGGGCACTCCACTTGACACCGGCTGCCAACTAGACATGGAGCCATTGATCACTACCCATTGAGCCCGACAATCTAGCCAACTTTCTACCCACCTTATAGTGCATTCATCCAGCCCATACTTCCTTAACTTGCTGACAAGAATACTGTGGGAGACCATGTCAAAAGCTTTGCTAAAGTCAAGATACAATACATCCACTGCTTTCCCTTCATCCACAGAACCAGTAATCTCATCACAGAAGGCGATTAGATTAGTCAGGCATGACCTTCCCTTGGTGAATCCATGCTGACTGTTCCTGATCACTTTCCTCTCATATAAGTGCTTCAGGATTGATTCTTTGAGGACCTGCTCCATGATTTTTCCGGGGACTGAAGTGAGGCTTACTGGCCTGTACTTCCCAGGATCCTCCTTCTTCCCTTTTTTAAAGATGTGGGGAATTAGTTCCAAAGTTAAGGGCTTTCATGGAGAACACCTTTCCAGCAGCCCCATCTCTTTTACACTAATGGTGCATCTTCACTAGGAAAAAAAGGTGTTTTCTTAACTTGAGTTAACTAGCACAAGGTAAAATCCTAGTGAACACAAGGCAGTTTGTAGTTTTCATATGAGCTAGCAGACCAAGTAAAAGACTATAGGGGAGCCTAGGGTTTACCTTGACCTGCTGACATTTGTGAAAACTACAGATCACCATGTCTCTACTGGGATTTTACCTCATGCTAGCTCACTTGAGTTAGAATCATAGAATATCAGAGTTGGAAGGGACCTCTGGAGGTCATCTAGTCCAACCCCCTGCCCAGAGCAGGACCAATCCCCAACTAAATCATCCCAGCCAGGGCTTTGTCAAGCCTGACCTAAAAAACTTCTAAGGAAGGGGATTCCACCACCTCCCTAGGTAACACATTCCAGTGTTTCACCACCCGCATAGTGAAAAAGTTTTTCCTAATATCCAACCTAAATCTCCCCCACTGCAACTTGAGACCATTACTCCTTGTCCTGTCATCTGCTACCACTGAGATCAGTCTACATCCATCCTCTTTGGAACCCCCTTTCAGGTAGTTGAAAGCAGCTATCAAATTCCCCCTCATTCTTCTCTTCTGCAGACTAAACAATCCCAGTTCCCTCAGCCTCTCATCATAAGTCATGTGTTCCAGTCCCCTAATAATTTTTGTTGCCCTCTGCTGGACGTTTTTCAATTTTTACACATCCTTCTTGTAGTGTGGGGCCCAAAACTGGACACAGTACTCCAGATGAGGCCTTACCAATGTCGAATAGAGGGAAACGATCACGTCCCTCGATCTGCTGGCAATGCTCCTACTTATACAGCCCAAAATGCCATTGGCCTTCTTGGCAACAAGGGCACACTGTTGACTCGTATTCAGCTTCTCGTCCACTGTAACCCCTAGGTCCTTTTCTGCAGAACTGCTGCCTAGTCATTCAGTCCCTAATCTGTAGCAATGTATGGGATTCTTCCGTCCTAAGTGCAGGACTCTGCACTTGTCCTTGTTGAACCTTATCAGATTTCTTTTGGCCCAATCCTCTAATTTGTCTAGGGCCCTCTGTATCCTATCCCTACCCTCCAGCGTATCTACCACTCCTCCCAGTTTAGTGTCATCTGCAAACTTGCTGAGGGTGCAATACACACCATCCTCCAGATCATTAAGGAAGATATTGAACAAAACCGGCTCGAGGACCGACCCTTGGGGCACTCCGCTTGATACCGGCTGCCAACTAGACATGGAGCCATTGATCACTCCCATTGAGCCTGACAATCTAGTCAGCTTTCTATCCACCTTATTGTCCATTCATCCAGCCCATACTTCTTTAACTTACTGGCAAGAATACTGTGGGAGACCATGACAAAAGATTTGCTAAAGTCAAGGAACACCACGTCTACTGCTTTCCCCTCATCCACAGAGCCAGTTATCTCATCATAGAAGGCAATTAGATTAGTCAGGCATGACTTGCCCTTGGTGAATGACTTGCCCTTGGTAAAAACCTCCTTCCTTAGAGGTTTTTAAGGTCAGGCTTGACAAAGCCCTGGCTGGGATGATTTAACTGGGAATTGGTCCTGCTTCGAGCAGGGGGTTGGACTAGATGACCTTCTGGGGTCCCTTCCAACCCTTATATTCTATGATTCTATGATTCTATGAATCCATGCTGACTGTTCCTGATCACTTTCCTCTCCTCTAAGTGCTTCAGAATTGATTCCTTGAAGACCTGCTCCATGATTTTTCCAGGGACTGAGGCGAGCCTGACTGGCCTGTAGTTCCCAGGATCCTCCTCCTTCCCTTTTTTAAAGATGGGCACTATATTAGCTTTTTTCCAGTCGTCCGGGACCTCCCCCAATCGCCATGAGTTTTCAAAGATAATGGCCAATGGCTCTGCAATCACATCCGCCAACTCCTTTAGCACTCTTGGATGCAGTGCCTCCGGCCCCATGGACTTGTGCTTGTCCAGCTTTTCTAAATAGTCCCGAACCACTTCTTTCTTCACAGAGGGCTGGTCACCTCCTCCCCGTGCTGTGCTGCCCGGTACAGCAGACCAGGAGCTGACCTTGTTCATGAAGACAGAGGCAAAAAAAGCATTGAATACATTCGCTTTTTCCACATCCTCTGTCACTAGGTTGCCTCCCTTATTCCCACACTTTCCTTGACTTTCTTCTTGTTGCCAACATACCTGAAGAAATCCTTCTTGTTACTCTTAACATCTCTTGCTAGCTGCACCTCCAGGTGTGATTTTGCCTTCCTGATTTCACTCCTACATGCCCTAGCAATATTTTTATACTCTTCCCTGGCCATTTGTCCAATATTCCACTTCTTGTCAGCTTCCTTTTTGTGTTTAAGATCAGCAAGGATTTCACTGTTAAGCCACGCTGGTCGCCTGCCATATTTACTATTCTTTCGACTCATCGGGATGGTTTGTCCCTGTAACCTCAACAGGGATTCCTTGAAATACAGCCAGCTCTCCTGGACTCCTTTGCCCCTCATGTTATTCTCCCAGGGCATCCTGCCCATCAGTTCCCTGAGGGAGTCAAAGTCTGCTTTTCTGAAGTCCAGGGTCCATATTCTGCTGCTCTCCTTTCTTCCCTGTGTCAGAATCCTGAACTCGACCATCTCATGGTCACTGCTTTCCAGGTTCCCATCCACTTTTGTTTCCCCTACTAATTCTTCCCGGTTTGTGAGCAGCAGGTCAAGAAGAGCTCTGCCCCTAGTTAGTTCCTACAGCACTTGCACCAGGAAATTGTCCCCTACACTTTCCAAAAACTTCCTGGACTGTCTGTGCACTGCTGTATTGCTCTCCCAGCAGATATCAGGGTGATTGAGGTCTCCCATGAGAACCAGGGCCTGTGATCTAGTAACTTCCATTAGTTGCCGGAAGAAAGCCTCGTCCACCTCATCCCCCTGATCCGGTGGTCTATAGCAGACTCCCACCACGACATCACCCTTGTTGCTCATGCTTCTAAACTTAATCCAGAGACACTCAGGTTTTTCTGCAGTTGCATACCGGAGCTCTGAGTTACAACAGTTAAATATGGGAACCAAAACCAGAAATCAGAATCCTGCCTGAAGAGTGAGCCATCAAATATGACTGGGTGAAAACAGAGAACCAGATTCTGAACTCACACTGTTATAAACCCAGGGGAACTTCACTGGCTTCAACAGAGTGAGATTTACATAAGTGTGAAATCAGGATCTGGCCCAAATAGCAACATGCAGACACTGTTGCTGCTAAGCTTTGTGGGGTGTTGATTTTCAGAAGTAATTTCAAGGATGAAAGGGGTGACATATATTAATTGGGAGGATATATATATATATAATATATCCCATGCATAAAGACACAGAAGTAGTAGTTAAATAAGGAGTAAGAAGTGAATAGAAACTGTGGGTAGGAGGACAGCTACAGAGAGCTTTAAAAGTGAGATGAAGTCTGAACTGTCTGTGAAAGATGATGGGATGTCAGTAGAGAGATTCAGAAGGGAAAATTTGGCGAAATTTGTGGGAAAGGAAAGATGATCTTGGTCCAGTGTTTTGAATAGGACAGAAGACAGAGAAGTTGAGGGAGGAGAGACCAGAGCGAAGGAGTTACAGTACTCAAGACAGGGGAATTAACAGTATATTGTCTTAGGGATATAGACGAAAAGAGCAAAACTAATGGTAAACTCTATCATTGTCATAAAAATATAATTTTTAAAACAGTGCAGATGTACCCAGGGCTTACAGACTTTTGGATAAACTTAAAAACATTAAAACATTTTAAACAATTATTTAAATTTTGTTCACATTCAGCAGTGCAACATTTTTAAAAACTCCATGCTGGGGACTATCCGACCTGGTTCTAAGGTTCTTTGTCACCTGCTCAGGTTCTATGCCAGCTTAGGCACAGGAGCAGTAGCTCAGATTTTCATTACTATTCATGTAAGTCACATAATTATAAATACATGTAATAGATTTCAAGGTCAGATGGAACCATTGTGATCATCAAGTCTGACTGTAGAACATTAGCTATAGAACTCCCCCAAAATAATTCCTAAAGCATATGTTTTTGAAAAACATCCAATCTTGATTTAAAAATTGTGAGTGATGGAGAATCTGCCACAGCTCTTGATAAATTGTTCCAGTGGTTAATTACTTTCACTATTAAAAATGCATGCCTTATTTCCAGTCTGAATTTGTCTAGCTTCAATTTCTAGCTAGTGGATCGGGTTATACCTCTCTCTGCTAGATTCAAGAGCCCATTATTAAGTATTTGTTCTCCTCATAGGTGAAGTCACCCCTGAACCTACTCTTTATTAAGCAAAATAGAATGAACGAACTATAAAGCATGTTTTCTAACCCTTTAATCATTCTCGTGGCTCTTCTCTGAACCCTCCACAATTTATCAACATCCTTCTTGAATTGTGGACCCAAGAACTGGACACAGTATTCCAGCAGTGGTCACACCTGTGCCAAATATAGAGGTAAAATAACTTCTCCTCTCCTACTTGAGATATGCCTGTTTATGAATCCCAAGATCACATGAGTTCTTTTAGCTACAGCATCACAGAGAGTTCAGTTGATTATCTGCCACAACCCCCAAATCTTTTTCAGACTCACTGTTTCCCAAGATAGAGACCCCCATCATGTAAGTATGTCCTACATTCTTTGTTCGTAGATATATACATTTACATTTAGCCATATTTGCTTCTGCCCAGTTTACCAAGCAATCTGGATTGCTCTGTATTAATGATGTGTCCTCTTCATTATTTACCACTCCCCCCATTTTTGTGTCATCTGCAAACTTTGTCAGTGATGATTCTATGTTTTCTTTCAGGTCATTGATAAAAATGTTAAATAGCATAGGGCCAAGAACCAATCCCCACAGTTCCCCGCTAGAAACACCTCTGTTCAATGACTCCCCATTTAAAATTACATTTTGAGACCTATCACTTAGCCAGTTTTTAGTCCATTTAATGGGTGCCATGTTAACTCCATATCTTTCTAGTTTTTTAATCAAAATGTCATATGGTACCAGGTCAAACACCTCACAGAAATTTAAGTATATTACATCAACACTGTTGATCAACCAAACTTGTAATCTCATCAGAAAAAGATATCAAGTTAGTTTGACAGATCTATTTTCCATAAAACCATGGCATCAATTATGTTACTCTCTTTTAATTCTTTATTAATCGAGCATCTTATACATAAAAACATCAATAATCAGTTAGAATTTTCTGTAGTCTTAAAATATGGGAATAACTGGTATTGAGTCTCCCTATCTGTACCGTACAGCATTTTAAAATGTGTGATGACATGTAGTATGTGAGAATTACAGACCTTTTCACTAGCTAAACTCCATTATACTCCTTCTGCAAGATCCTTTGCTTCCAGATGGTGCTGGCTAATTATTATGCTACTATTTCTGCCTTGGCCTGAGAGGGCATCGTTCAGTTAGCTGCCCAGCATCCCTGACCTCTCTATAGGAGATGGAAAGGGTAAGCATAACAGTCTCCTCTGCCAGAACTAAGATCCTGAGTCTGTTCCCATTGATGGCAGTGCGGTAGGGTTAGGTCCAAGTTGAGTTGCTGTAGCACCTCGTTTTTTTCTTCTTCTGATGCCTCAGATTTAATACTGTGCTCCTCCCTCATCAGTTTTATTATTAAGACATCAATAGTCTCCATTCAAAAGGTGACATATAATTGCACGTGCAGGGAACCAGGTAGTCATTAAAAACCTCTTTTTTTAATCATTTACCAGTTGGTGGACCGGCAATAAGAAATTCTACCATTCTACCATTGCTCATGGCTGCCATGTATAGATTGTTGTCATTTTAGTAACATGAAAGAGATTTTGGACCAGATTTTGGTCTCAGTTACACTGGTGAAAGTCTGGAGAAACTTAATTCAGTGAATTTATTCTGGATTTTCACCAATCTAAATGAGATCAGAATCTGGTCAACAAATCCACATGTTCTCATTGTACACCTGCTTTTTGTGGTACGGGATTATTTTTTAAAAATACATAGTACAGGTAGGAGTTGCATCTGTCTCCTACCCTTGACCAAAAGGATTGAAGAAAACACCACCTGCACTCCCAGTTCCTTCACCCATACTCCCAGAGCCTGGTAGTCATTTCTGATCTCTATTTACGATGAATAAACCTTTTTCAATCAGCAGGCCTGGATAACTTGCACCCAAGAGTGCTAAAAATGTTGGCTGGGGAAATCTATGGCCCAATGGTGTTAATTTTTAATAAATCTTGGAACACCTGGGAAATTCCAGAGAATTGGAAGAGTGTAAATGTGCCAATATTCAAAGAAGGCAATTACCTGGGTCAAAGGTCCAGTTAAGTGCCCCTCATGGCCACTCAGCAGACTGCTGTCTGGAGATCCAGATTGCTGTGAGTAGATACTCCCTGGCTTTGGGTCCCTAGGGCCACGCTCATGGTGCAGATCTTCTGTTACCCCTTCCTGAGTGGTTAAACCATACAGCTCACTGCCTAGTGCCTGGAACCAGTGCTTATCTCCAGACTCCCCCTGTAGCTTACACACACCCTCTTTCAGAACTCTACTCAAAGGGGTAAGCTTTCGAGGGGGCACACAGCAGGTTTAACATACACAGACTTTGTATAACTAGATAGACTTTGCACAAGATTCTAAACTACCGTTGCTCTTTCTTTAATAGCACGAGAAATACACAGATCTATGCAAAAATAATAAACCATACACACATTTCCCTGCTTGTTTCCTCACCACTCCAGAGCATTCTTTGGATTGGAGTCATGGTCATCCAGGGTTGTCCCGGGGCCTTCTGTTGTACTGCATGGTTTGTGTGCTGAAACATGGAATCTTATCTCCCCAGCTCGTCTCATCTCACCTTGACCAGCCCATCTCTTTCCCCTCTCCTGCCCAAACTTCCAGTGTGTGTCTCTGTGGGTCTTCCCTGGTTTATATACCTCACACCCACACCCACACCCACACTTCCTAACATCTGGCTTATTTGTTCTGCCTTTGGTAACTTTTCACTGCTCCAAATCCCTTTCCTGCAGACCAGTTTAGCTGAAGTGTTTTCCCAACTCGAGCACCCTTCTTAGCCTAACTTTTATGTGGCCAGAGTACAGTCCTTAAGATTGTCTCTGTTCTGGGGAAATGTGAGACAGTCCTTGCCAGCAACGTTGGATACATATTCACAGAGAGGGTCATTCCAGAAACAGCAATTTGTCATAGTACCAACTTAATAACATCAACTAGAATTCATGTCATATATAGATTCCCCCATGCATCTCACTGGGTAACTATCGGCCAGTTAGCCTAACATCAGTCCCAAGCAAAATAATGGAAAAAGCTGATATGGGATTCAATTAATAAAGAATTAAAGGTTAGGAATATAATTAATCCCAGTCAACTTGGTTTTATGGAAAATAGCGGTTGTTAAACAAACCTGATTTCATTCTTTGATCAGAGTATGAGTTTGGTTGGTCAAGGTAACTGTAGAAGTAGTTCATTTAAACTTTTGTAAGCCATTTGATTTAGTGCCACATGACATTCTGATTAAACAATTAGCACTATACAATATCAACAGAGCCATGTTAAATAGATTGAGAACTGGCTTGCTGATAGATCTCAAAAAGTCGTTGTCAATGGCAAACCATCATAGAATGGGGGTGTTTCTAGTGGGGTTCTGGAAGGATCTGTACAAGGCCAATCAATGATCTGGAAGTAAATATAAAATTACTGCTGATAAAATTTTAAGATAGTGCAAAGATTGGTGGAGTGGTAAATAATGACAAGGACAGGCCAGTCATTCAGACTGATCAGGATCACCTGGGCCCATTCAAACAAAATGTGTTTTAATACAGCCAAATACAAAGCTATACATCTAGGAACAAGGAATGCAGGCCAGATGTACAGAATGGGGGACTGTACACTGGAAAGTAGTCTGAAAAGGACTGAGGTGTTATAGTAGACAATGCAACATGAGCTCCCAATGTGATGCTCTGGGGAAAAGGATCAATGTAATCCTTGGAAGTATACATAGAAGAGCAGCGAGTAGGGGTAGGGAAGTGATTTTACCTTTGTATATGGAATTGGTGAGAATGATACCGGAATATTGTGTCCAGTTCTTGTATCCACAATTTTAAAATGATGTTGAAAAATTGGAGAGGGTGCAGAAAAGAGCCACAAAAACATTTTGAGGATTGGAGAAAATGCTGCAGAGTGACAGACTGAAAGAGCTCAATCTGTTTTTTTCCCAGAAGCTAAACAGACTGAGAAGTGACTTGATTACACTGTGTAAGTACTTTCAAGGGGAGATAATACTGGGGACTGAAGTGCTCTTTACTCTTGCGGAAAAAGGCATAGCAAGAACCAATGGCTGGAAGCTGAAGCCAGACAAATTCAGGTTAGAAATTAGGCACAAATGTTTGACAGTGAAGGTGATTAACCATTGGAACAAACTACCAAGGGAAGTGGTCGGTTTTCCATTTCTGGATGTCTTCAAATCAACACTGGATGCCCCTCTGGAAGACATGCTATAGCCACCCACAAGTCACTAGGCTCAACACAGGGTTTATTGTGTGAAATGTAATGGCCTATGATATACAGGAGATCAGACAAGAAAATCTAATGGTCCTTTCTCCCCATAAACTCTATGAAACTATGATCCACAGTAGCTGCATAATATGGGCTTTACTCTGCAGTCTCTAAGTTAAATATTGTACCACTTCTCATAAAATATTAGCTCCAAATGCCTTCGTAAACAAAATTAAACAAATGGCTTCACCATCAACTTTTTTGGACCCTCACCACTTTATTTAAAAAAAATATGCCCTTTTTTGTTTCTAAAAATATTTTCCCTGTGAGTTTTCTTGTACTGTTAATCTTATTATGTTTGTAACCAGACTGAATTTTAAAGAGGGCCTTGCACTGAGCTCCTTAGTGGGGTATGACCTTTGGAAATAAAATTACTTGAAATTATTATTAGATCCAGGTTTTCCGTGGTTCCTTATGTTTCATATAATGTACCAGTGAGAGAAATGAACCATGATGATGACTGATTTCGTTAAGGCGAAAAGGTTCAGATTAATAGTCTGTCTCATGATACTAATTACTTAGACTTTAAGTTATTTGTGGCAAGGACCATCTTCTGAAGGATGAATTCAAACTGGAACAGGTACAGAGAAGGGCTACTGGGATGATCCGAGGAATGGAAAACTTGTCTTATGAAAGGAGACTCAGGGAGCTTGGCTTGTTTAGCCTAACTAAAAGAAGGTTGAGGGGAGATATGATTGCTCTCTATAAATATATCAGAGGGATAAATACCAGAGAGGGAGAGGAATTATTTAAACTCAGTACCAATGTGGACACAAGAACAAATGGATATAAACTGGCCACTAGGAAATTTAGATTAGAAATTAGACGAAGGTTTCTAACCATCAGAGGAGTGAAGTTTTGGAATAGCCTTCCGAGGGAAGTAGTGGGGGCAAAAGATCTATCTTGCTTTAAGATTAAACTCGATAAGTTTATGGAGGAGATGGTATGATGGGATAACATGGTTTTGGTAATTAAATATTCATGGTAAATAGGCCCAATGGCCTGTGATGGGTTTTTAGATGGGGTAAGATCCAAGTTACCCGGGAAAGAATTTTCTGTAGTATCTGGCTGATGAATCTTGCCCATATGCTCAGGGTTTAGCTGATCGCCATATTTGGGGTCGGGAAGGAATTTTCCTCCAGGGCAGATTGGAAGGCCCTGGAGGTTTTTCGCCTTCCTCTGTAGCATGGGGCACGGGTCACTTGCTGGAGGATTCTCTGCTCCTTGAGGTCTTCAAACTACAATTTGAGGACTTCAATAGCACAGATATAGGTGTGAGGTCTTTTTTAGGAGTGGTGGGTGAAATTCTGTGGCCTGCATTGTGCAGGAGGTCAGACTAGATGATCATAATGGTCCCTTCTGGCCTAAATATCTATGAATCTATGAATCTATGAATCTTCTGTTCTGTGTTTGTGCGGCACCTAGCACAGTATAGTCCATGGCTAGAGATCCTAGGCACTGTGGCAATACAAATAAAGAATATAAATGACTGAAAGCTGCTACCATCTACCAACTGTTTACTGGTCTCTGTGAAGTGGGGTGGTGGTTTCACTCTAGTTCATAGTGGTCCAACCCAAAATTTCCTTCATGATTGGCCCCTTTATTCACAGTATCAGCAGGACTGAAAGGAGAAAGACAAAACAAATAACTTAAAAGATATTTCATCTAGTCCAGTAGCTAATATGGATAAAGTGAGGACTTCGCTCTCCAGGGCTGTCAGAATGGCATGTTTGGGAGCCCTGAATTCATGGAGAAGAAAGGAAAATGCCAATCCTGGTACTAACAATAAAGTACCAAGAATCCATTTATTAACAAATCATTTTCTTCTGTACTCAGTATCTTATCGTACTATACATTCACGAACATTGCTTTTTCTTGGAGTCATGTTGAATACATCTCATTAACATCCGGGGCAACATAATTTTGATAAAACAGTAGAATTAAGTGCTCCACGTGTGCATTTCATAGAAATTCCTTTTGTTAGTTTGACAGTGGGTCAAAATATCCATATAAATTGAGACCTCTCTCAATAAAATAATAAAAACGGTAACAGCTTATTAATTGGAGACAAGGCTACTCTATAAATTACCTTCTAAATGTGCCTGTTTATAAAGAGCTTTTCTAATTGATTGTCCTATTGAAGAGTTTGGCTGAAAGCCCTGAAACACCAATCAAGAATTTCAACCATCATGTGAGCAATAAACAAACACTTAACAAAAGTCCACTGAAAATATAGGGGATTAGAGCATGACCATCACCATGGTATCTGAGCAATACCTGTTCATGTATCTGCCTCATTCTACACTTGATTAGAAGAGGCATATTCAATCACCAATGTGCTAGTTTCCAGAAAATCATTGGAAACCTCAGTCGTTTGCCAGCTTTGTGCCCTTCCTGCAGATCCTAAAGCACAGAACAGCTCATTTTGGAGCATAAAAGAGGATAGTCTTCATTTAACTTAATCCTGGGTAACACACATAGGAGTTTGTTCCAAGCAGTGAATGTGGTCAAACCACTAACTGTGGGGACACTGAATACAGTGTAAATACAATTTTTTTATCCTTATTCCTTACACAGGGAAGAGAAGATGGAATTAGAACTAGTAACCTATGTCAAATTTCAAGAAGAGAGACTTCTTAAAAAAATGCAGAAAACAGAAACAGTTTCTATGGGAAAAGTTAGGAAATAACAGTGGAAAAATTCAGTTCCTCTTTATCGTGTTAGCAATCCCACTGGATTTGTTTGGACAATTCATAGGAATTAAACAAATAGGATTTTGCCCAAAATCAGCCTCGAGGCAACTAAAAAAATACATTCTTAGAGTTCCAGAGAGTGTGCATATACCGGACACAAACAGGAGGTAAGAGTGAAGGACGATGTGGCTAAATGGCATAGTAGACGACTTTATTCAAGTCTCCCAAAGTATCCTTTAAAATATGAAACCTAGCCTAACTATACAAATAGAATGGAACAAACTCTTGCAGGGATTGCAAATGACAATTTTTAAGGTCAGGCTTGACAAAGCCCTGGCTGGGATGATTTAACTGGGATTTGGTCCTGCTTCGAGCAGGGGGTTGGACTAGATGACCTTCTGGGGTCCCTTCCAACCCTTATATTCTATGATTCTATGATTCTATGACAGAGATTGAGGACAGAGAAAATCTGAAGAGCTGCAGATATCAAGATAAATAGCCTCAGAAGTAAGAAGCACATGGATGCGTCTAAGAGTCCACTTGCCCACCAGGATGTGAGTAGGAAAATCAAAGTAGAAACAATTATTATAGAGAAGTTACTGATAAATAATACTTAGTACCTAGAATGTGCTTTCCGTACTGGAAGTGCTTTATAGCTATTACCTAATCTTCACAACATCTATCTGAAGTAAGTAAATACTATTAATCTCATTTTAAAGATTGGGAAACTGACACAAGGAGAAATTAGGAGTTTTGCCTGAAGCCTCAGAGGGAGTGCCAGAGCTGAGATGAAAACCTAAGAGTGCTTGTCTACCAGTTTGTGTTTAGACCACCAGGATTGTCTCTCTCTTCTACCTGCATGGGTCACAGAGAATTATGGAGATCTATCTGCCTCAAGATAATGAAAGTGAAGCACCACTGTCTGAGAGAGTTCATTAGAGAAGGGATGGAGCAACAAACAACAAATATCTGTAGAATAAATGTGACATTTGCAAATCATCGCATTGTTCTCTCTGTCTTCTGTCCGTCTTTTGCAGTGTTGTTGTACCCATGTCAGTCTCAGGATATGAGAGAGACAACAAGAAGAAGAGGAGCTCAACAGCTTATCTCTTTCACCAAAAGAAATTGGTCCAATAAAAGATATTACCTCACCCACCTTATCTCTCTTTGTCTGCCTTGTCTATTTAGATTGTAAGCTCCTCAGGGCAGGGACTGTCTCTTATTCTGTTTGTGCCATGCCTAAGACAATGGGGCTGTGATGTCAGTTGGGATCCCTAGGTGCTTCAATAATAGTAACAACAATAAATAATAGTAATAATTAATAATACTAAGACACATGGATAAGTATCACAGGCAAAGTATTGCAGACAAACAGACAAGTCAAGTGTATCTGCTTCACTACAACTCTCGAGAGCAACTCTTACTCTCAAGAGCAATTTCTCTCTATGCCTCCTCCTGTCTCTCTCTCATCCTAAACCCTCAGTATTCCAGTCTGAGACAGAAGGGAAGGTCTGGCTTGTGAGTTCTGCCTGCCCAATCTAGTTAACTAATACAAAGGTTATTTTAATAGCCTTAATTCCTTCAATCCATACAAAGCAGTGGACGCAACCACAAGCATGGCTTCCCTGTGAATTGCTTTTGTGGCCAACCTTTTTAGGGGCCATTGGAAGGAAGATGGCTTTGAAGGAGTCACTTGCTACCCAGCTGTAGGATCACATTTTCCCACTAGTATCTCTAGAGGACATTAAACAGAAGTCTACTAAAGTTAGACATTTTAAAATCAGCAGGTCCAGGTAACTTGCATCCAAGAGTTTTTAAAGAATTGGCTGAGAAGATCCCTGGACCATTAATGTTGATTTTCAATAATTCTTGGAGCACTGGGGATGTTCCAGAAGATAGGGAACAAGCTAATGTTGTGCCAATTTTCAAAAAGGGTAAACAGGATGATTCAGGTAATTATAGGCATGTCAGCCTGATATCAATCCTGGTCAATATAATGGAGCAGCTGATACAGGACTTGATTAATAAAGAATTAAATAAGAGTAATGTAATTAATGCAAATCAAATGGATTTACGGAAAACATATCCTGCCATACTAACTTGATATTTTTTGATGAGATTATAAGTTTGGTTGATAAAAGTAATAGTGTAATATACTTAGACTTATATAAGGTGTTTGATTTGATGCCTACACAACATTTTGATTAAAAAGCTAGAATATAAAATTAATATAACACACATTAAATGGATTAAAAATTGGCTAACTGATAGATCTCAAAATGTAATTGAGAATGGAGGAATTGTCATCGAGCAGCTCTGCTTCCAGTGAAGTCCCATGGGGATTAGTTCTTGGCCCTATGTTATTTAACATTTTTATCAATGACCTGGAAGAAAACATAAAATCATCACTTAAAAAGTTTTCAGATGACACAAAAATTGGAGGAGTAGTAAATAATGAAGAGGATACATCATGAATATATAGTAATATGGATCACTTGGTAAACTGAGAAACAAGCAAACAATATGCATTTTAATATGGATAAAGATAAATGCATACATCTAGGAACAGAAAATGTTGGCCATACGTGTGCAATGGGGACACTATCATGGAGAACAGTAACTCTGAAAAAGATTTGGGGGTCATGATGGATAATCAGCTGAACATTAGCTCCCAGTGTGATGCTGTGGCCAAAACAGCTAATGCAATCTTTGGATACATAAACAGAAGAATCTCAATTAGATGTAGAGAGGTTATTTTACCTCTATATTTGGCATGAATGTGACCACTGCTGGATTACTGTGTCCAATTCTTGTGCCCACAATTCAAGAATGTTCTTGATAAATTGTAGAGGGTTCAGAGAAGAGCCATGAGAATGATTAACAGATTAGAAAACATGCTTTCTAGTAATAGTCTCAAGGAGCTCAATCTATTTAGCTAACAAAGAGAAGATTAAGGGGTGACTTGATTATAGTTGTGACATTCTGCTCAGGTCACCCAGAACTGTCTTAGCAAGAGTGAATTTTACTGAAGATTAGATTGTGTGTCAGCTCCCTGCCATACCAGTCTGTCCACTTCACCAGCAAATTATTCGAGACTCTGCCAGGCTAAACCCTGCCCTGCAGGTAACAGACCGTGAACTCTTGTTCCAGAGTTCCCCCCAGACACATCTTTCTGCAGTGTCCAGTACCTCTTACTGGACACTCACAGAAATTATCAAGGTTGCTGCCTCCAAAGAGACAGAGTATACATCAGCCTGTTAAAATCTAGCTGAAGATGCATACTTTACTTCAATATGACAGCACTGAGATGGTTTATACTAAAACTATGAAAAAATCTCTGTTCTTTGTTAATAAAGTTAAATGATACTAAGCAAGAGAAAGAGAGACCGGTATAGTTGCTAACAAAAGAAAACAAAACACGTTTTCTAGTGACTAAAACTTAATTATAGCAAGTTACAAACTTTACCTAAGACATTTTTCTTACTTACATCAAGTTTTCAGCAGCTTCTGCTCTTCAGGCCAAGAGGGATTCAATTTTCTCAGGTTCAGAGGGTGCTGTTCTCTGTATCCCCTAATTGATGGCTAACAAGAATGGAAAATAAAAGAGGGATCAAAAAGACAAAAGTCCATTGTCTTTGTTTTAGGAGCCAGGAAGACTTTTTGGACCTCTGGTGTGCTCACTAAATTGTTCCCTCCATTGTTTGTTAGCTCAGTTGCCTTACCTTATATATAAATGTACTTTCATTGTTCTCTGCCTGTAATCAACCAGTCAGACAGATGAATCCACATTTCTTTGTCTAGGGCAGACCTGGTTTATGCACTGCCTCCCAAACACATTTTAAGAACATATTTCCAGCACACACATACAACTCTTTGTACACAATCTGTATGTACATCACACAATGATTTTCAGGACAAGCATGTCACCAGTTTATATATGATGCCTTACATGACATCTTTTAGATACGTATTTTGATAACAGTGTGTTGGGGATAGTCAGTGTGTCAGACCTGATATGAGTTATAGTGTGGTGGGCCCTCTGGCAATGGGCACTAAAGGTCACAACAGTCTATAAGTATCTACATGAAGAACAAATATTTAATAATGGGCTCTTCAGTTTTGCAGAGAAAGGTGTAACATGATACAATGGCTGGAAGTTGAACCTAGACAAATTCAGATTGGAAATAAGGTGTAAATTTTTGACAGTAAGGGTAATTAAACATGAGAACAATTTACTGTACCAAGGGTCATGGTGGATTCTCCATCACTGATCATTTTAAAATCATGATTGGATGTGTTTCTAAAAGATATACTTCTAGGAATTATTTTGGGGAAATTCTATAGCCTGTGTTCTACAGGCTGTCAGACTAGATGATCACAATGGTCCCTTCTGGACATGGAATTTGTGAATCTGCTTTGAGGAGTGATGCTGATCTAGGATCACACAGCCTTCACTCCCACACTGTCCTACTCCTCTGTACCCCCTAGACCCGTCCTCCTCTTCCACCTGCCCCCAGGTTTGGAAACACCATTGTCATCCACTCAAACCAGTCAGACCAACAGCCTACGTGAGTCAGGCAGAAACTTTCACCCAGTGAAATGTCCACCTGGGAGCACAAGCTAACTGATTTAAAATTTAATACCTCATTCAAGCAAAAAGAAAAAAATTACAGTAGATTGAATATTTTATTGTATAATTCATCTCATCACAAAAAGAAGATAGCAGAAAGAGAAAAGTTCAGAGAAGGGCAGAAAAGATTATTAGATTTTACTCTAAAGACCTGCTGGGAAAGGGTTTCCAAAGATTGAGAGATTAAAAATACTCTCATTATTTAACCTGGAAAGGAAAAAAGTAAGAGAAGATATGACAGAAATATCTACAATAATGAATGGGAGCGAGGATCTGGCAGATGCTCCTGTAGCCTTTATTGATCATGGTATTGAGTAATATTGGTAACCCCTTTAAATTCTATTATTAGACAAAGGTCCAATCTCCATGGCTACAACAGTATTCAAAACATCCAGGCTAACACCACGTCAGCTAGCATCAGTGTTTGGATTGGAGACTTGAGGAGCATGCAAGAAACCACCATCAAAATCACAGAAGCATACAAGAAACAACAATCACAATCTCATCTAATTAGATGTACCTTTATTAAAAGCCTTATTACATAGGGGAAAAAAACCAGTTAATATAACTGCCATGGAGATTGCAATGGTTTGAAAGTACAAAGTGTCCAGAACCAGTTTTTCTAATTCTTTCATCCTCCTATAGCCAGATAGAATCCTGAAGAAGAGTGGAGGGGGCTGGCTCCTGTTGAGGGTCAGGAACCATGACCCCCAGGAAGTGACTACCCCAGGCATCAACCAGGCCCCTTTTATAGTAAGTTACGCATAGGACCACCAAAGCTTATTTAATATGCATGGGGGTTGAACCCCTTCATGTCTGTCTTCGAGGATGTTACCCCAATATTATTGGGAGGCTTGTCACTTGATAGGCCAATTGGATAGTTCTCCTTTCAACTCATTAGCATTTACATCACCTTATCACCATAGTAACATGTGGTTACCTTAAAGTCTCTAATATTCCCCCCACCCCCGTGGTTATCTTGTGATGTCTACTGATCTCTCTCAGACATAATTATCCAAATTCAGCAGTTATTTTCAAACAATCAGCATAACACAGACACAAGCTCAGCATGTTTATTATTAACTCACTTACGCTAACTGATATTTATAATATAGCAAACTTATCCTAAGGCCTAATTTGACTAAGCTAAATATCTTACAGACCTAAGCCTGTAGGTTTCTTGCATTTCAGTTTAAACCTTAAGCTATCGCTTATCTGTTACCTATCAGTTATTAGTCTCTTATATCCAGCTCTTATAATGCATTCATTTATTAGTTACAAGCTACACTTCCATCTATCCTTATTCATTATTCAAGAGCAGGGAGACTGCCTTTGCATTAACTGGTTAAGGGACTGGACCAATCTTGAAAGGCCCAGACAGGTGATTTCTTTAACGAGAGATGGAGAGATCCATGATGACACCTTTCCTAAAGCATTTTCAAAAGAAAAACTGTTGGCATTTGTTTCTACAAAATAACTTACAAATCTGAGTCTGAAGTGACCCAACCCTAGCCAACATGGCTGCAGCTGTGGGACCCTGCATGAAAGACCCCCTAAGCTTATTCTTACCAGCTTAGGTTAAATGCTGCCACCACCAAAGTGTTACACAAAGAACAGAGGAAGTGCCCACTTGGAAACGTCTCCCCCCCCAAATATCCCCTCAAGCACTACACCCCCTTTCCTGGGGAAGGCTTGATAAAAATCCTCAATTTGCGTAGGTGAACACAGACCCAAACGCTTGGATCTTAAGAACAAGGAAAAAGCAATCAGGTTCTTAAGAGAGAATTTTAATTGAGGAAAAAGTAAAAGAATCACCTTTGTAAAATCAGGATGGTAAATACCTTACAGGGTAATCAGATTCAAAACATAGAGAATCCCTCTAGGCAAAACCTTAAGTTACAAAAAGACACAAAAAACAGGAATATACATTCCATTCAGCACAGCTTATTTTATCAGCCATTTAAACAAAACATAATCTAATGCATATCTAACTAGATTGCTTATTAGCCCTTTACAGGAGTTCTGACCTCCATTCCTGCTCTGGTCCCGGCAAAAGCATCACACAGACAGAGAGAACCCTTTGTTCCCCCCCCCCTCCAGCTTTGAAAGTATCTTGTCTCCTCATTGGTCATTTTGGTCAGGTGCCAGCGAGATTATATTTAGCTTCTTAACTCTTTACAGGTGAAAGGGTTTTTCCTCTGGCCAGGAGGGATTTAAAGGTGTTTACCCTTTCCTTTATATTTATGACACTAGCCAACATGGCTGCAGCTCTGAGTGCACAAGCATAGGCCTGTTCATTTCTCTCAAATGTCTCCCTTCGCCACCCCTTATCATCTCTCTCCTCCCCTCACCATGGTCCTCCCATGGTTACACACCACTTGGTCCCTATCCCCATTATCCCTTTTACCTCCCTGCCTGGCCTGCTGAAGTGCTGATTCATGCTGAAATGGCTCAGCTGAAAGCTGTGCCTCCTGAAGGGATTCAACTCCGTGGCTGAATTAACTAGAACATTTCTCTCACTGTCAGACAGGAGGAGAGCCGTTCAGTCAAGCCACTTCAGCAGCTGAGCATTTCAGCCTATCACTGGAGTAGGTGTGTTTATACAAAGTATAAAAATATAGAAGGCATCGTGAATAGATGATATACACTCGTGCAGCTAAATGTGCTCTCACTGTGACATACTACAGATGGGAATCTTAAATTCCCACTGTAGGTCCCTAAATCCAAAATTTAGGTACACTGAGATCCTCATAACGCTTGCTCAGCTGCTGAACTCTGGAGGCACCTAATGTCCCTTGACACCCACATTTTTTCTGTAGAAGTCCCCATAACACATAGGTTTCTTCCTCTGGGCAGGCGCACAATGTGTCACTCTAAGTCAGGGTGGACAAAATATAGCCTACGGGCCAGATCCGGCCCATCTAACATTTCTGTCTGGCCCACCAGGATCTTTGGCTGCCCCCTCGCGATTTCCAGGCTGCTAAAAGTCCCACAGTGCAGTGGGGCGTTCAGGCAGGCTGCCTGCCTGCTGTGGCCCCAAACTACTCCCAGAAGCGGCCAGCTCCTGCTGACATGTCTCTATGCACCCCTTGATTATTTGTTCTGTTATCTTTCTGGGTACTAAAGTTAAGCTGACCTTGAAATTGTCCAACATTAAACAGTTTTGAACAAAGTTCAGGATTAGTTATTCAGAGACCTCTTCCTGCTTAGTACCATGGCAAACATACCATTAAACTTCCTTGTAACCTTTTATTAAAGATACCAAAAAGAAGGAAAACCAGTGAAAGCATTTGAAATGTATAGTATTAAGTAAGGCTTAGATTTTAACAGCAACCCTTGCTCTTTAGTTAGAGAGTCTTGGACAGAAATGTATCTGATCAACCCCAAACAAAGAACATTGGAAACGATCACTTTCTAGACTCCGAGTAGGATTTTCAAAAGCAGCAAAGTGATTTAGGAACAGTAATGCCATTAAAAGTCAATGGGACCTGCATTCTTACATCACTTAGGCACTTATGAGTATCTCACTCCGCATCAAATTCAAGCTTCTTGAACTCACTTTTAGGCCATTCAAGATTCTGCCCCTCCCTACGATTGTATTTTATTGAAGTCCCCCACCCCCGTTCTCTTCACTCTGCCAATGCTGCCAGCCATGTTTGGCCACTTCTCCCACAGCTGCCTTCACTCATTCATTTTTACAGATGGAACACACTCTTCAAAACCCTCCCCTAGAGCAATTTCTATCCCGGCCTGCAGGAAATTACCAGCCGATAATGAGTAAAGAAATGGCTAACAGGGGCTGCTGAAGCTGATGGTACTCGTTTATTTATGTCTTGTAATAAAAAAAAAAGTCAAATGACTCAGAAGGATCAAGCTGAGCACACAGTCTATGCAACTGAATGTTCTTCTCAGTTATCCTTGTCCGTCTATTGATTGTTATCCTCACCCCTTGTGTCTCGTCTTAGACTGTCATAATTTTGGAGCAGTGATGGTATCTTTGTATATATTTGTACAGCACCTAACACATGGATTCCTCAAGCCTGACTAATATGATAGTACCGAAGGCCCCACTACTAACAGTAAAGAGGCTATTTCATTGCTCTAATTGAACCTATTACAATAAAATCTACAGTGTTTTCAGAGCACATTTTTTGCTAAATCAATCCAGCACTGCCATGGCTGCTGCCATTCACTATGCTGAGTTGGCCCATACCCAGGGACTTGTTTTTCTATCAAATATTTTAAAGGGATAGTAACTAACACAAATCTGCCCCTTACTGCAGCTATTTGGAAACTCACTGAAATCATATCAATATTCTCCTGTATCCTTGTACATAAGTTTTAAAAATCTGACAGATGCAACAAGCCACTCAATATTATGTTCCATTTAGAATACTATAGCTCTGAGCCCTACAGTGAAGTTTTCCTGGCACAGCCACACATCATCATAGTTTTCAAATTCACCATTTTCAGATTTGACTCTGTCAGTTTTGGTATTCATGCTTAAAAATATTTTTTTTCAATTCCCCATATAGAGAATGACAGGGTTCAGAGTAACAGCCGTGTTAGTCTGTATTCGCAAAAAGAAAAGGAGCACTTGTGGCACCTTAGAGACTAACCAATTTATTTGAGCATAAGCTTTCGTGAGCTACAGCTCACTTCATCGGATGCATACTGTGGAAAGTGTAGAAGATCTTTTTATATACACACAAGCATGAAACAATACCTCATCCCACCCCACTCTCCTGCTGGTAATAGCTTATCTAAAGTGATCACTCTCCTTACAATGTGTATGATAATCAAGGTGGCCCATTTCCAGCACAAATCCAGGGTTTAACAAGAACCTGGGGGGGGGGGTAGGAAAACACAAGGGGAAATAGGCTTGAATAGAGACTGGGAGTGGCTAAGTCATTATGCAAGGTAACCTAGTTAATTGCACCCAATTTGCAAATAAATTCCAATTCAACAGTTTCTCCCTGGAGTCTGGATTTGAAGGTTTTTTGTTGTAATATAGCAACTTTCATGTCTGTAATCGCGTGACCAGAGAGATTGAAGTGTTCTCCGACTGGTTTATGAATGTTATAATTCTTGACATCTGATTTGTGTCCATTTATTCTTTTACGTAGAGACTGTCCAGTTTGACCAATGTACATGGCAGAGGGGCATTGCTGGCACATGATGGCATATATCACATTGGTGGATGTGCAGGTGAACGAGCCTCTGATAGTGTGGCTGATGTTATTAGGCCCTGTGATGGTGTCCCCTGAATAGATATGTGGGCACAGTTGGCAACGGGCTTTGTTGCAAGGATAGGTTCCTGGGTTAGCGGTTCTGTTGTGTGGTATGTGGTTGCTGGTGAGTATTTGCTTTAGGTTGGGGGGCTGTCTGTAGGCAAGGACTGGCCTGTCTCCCAAGATTTGTGAGAGTGTTTGTAGATCCTTAATAATGCGTTGGAGGGGTTTTAGTTGGGGGCTGAAGGTGATGGCTAGTGGCGTTCTGTTATTTTCTTTGTCAGGCCTGTCCTGTAGTAGGTGACTCTGGGAACCCTTCTGGCTCTATCAATCTGTTTCTTCACTTCCGCAGGTGGGTATTGTAGTTGTAAGAATGCTTGATAGAGATCTTGTAGGTGTTTGTCTCTGTCTGAGGGGTTGGAGCAAATGTGGTTGTATCGCTAACATCAGCCACACTATCAGAGGCTCGTTCACCTGCACATCCACCAATGTGATATATGCCATCATGTGCCAGCAATGCCCCTCTGCCATGTACATTGGTCAAACTGGACAGTCTCTACGTAAAAGAATAAATGGACACAAATCAGATGTCAAGAATTATAACATTCATAAACCAGTCGGAGAACACTTCAATCTCTCTGGTCACGCGATTACAGACATGAAAGTTGCTATATTACAACAAAAAAACTTCAAATCCAGACTCCAGCGAGAAACTGTTGAATTGGAATTTATTTGGAAATTGGGTGCAATTAACTTAGGCTTGAATAGAGACTGGGAGTGTCTAAGTCATTATGCAAGGTAACCTATTTCCCCTTGTTTTTTCCTACCTCTCCCCCCCCCCCCCCCCAACGTTCTTGTTAAACCCTGGATTTGTGCTGGAAATGGCCCACCTTGATTATCATACACATTGTAAGGAGAGTGATCACTTTAGATAAGCTATTACGAGCAGGAGAGTAGGGTGGGAGGAGGTATTTTTTCATGCTTTGTGTGTATATAAAAAGATCTTCTACACTTTCCACAATATGCATCCGATGAAGTGAGCTGTAGCTCACGAAAGCTTATGCTCAAATAAATTGGTTAGTCTCTAAGGTGCCACAAGTACTCCTTTTCTTTTTGCATATAGAGAATGTTCAGTTTTCATGCTAGAGAATGGCAAACCCTACAATTTTCATTGATTTGGGCTGCTCTGTCTGCCTTCTTTCTAAATGAAATCTATTTAGCAGAGGTGACAAAAAAAGGGAAAATATTTTTTAAATCTCAGCTTGTTTCATTCAACATTTTGAAATTTGAACAACTGGTGCGAAATGACCATAAACCTAGTGGATACGGCTAGTAAGAGGATTTCCCCACACACCCACCTCACCTGCTGCCAAGGGGAATCCTTCAGATTTGTAGGATTGTAATAGTGGCTCCCTGTGATGGGGTTAATAGAGCCCTAGGGAGGCTGTGCAAAAAGCAGCTAATAGGAGAGGGGCTGCGAGGAGTGGCCAACTGGGGCCCAGCAGGCCCAAATAAAAAGAGCCTCATGGCAGAGCAGGTCAGTAGCTGCCTGGAGCTTGAGAGGGAGGATTGTGGAGTAGGCTGCAACCCTGTAGCACCTTGGACAGCTCAGTGCAGGCAGGAACCCAGGGAGAAGAGCGGGAACTCCAGACCGGCTGCTGAGACTGAGGAGAGTGTTGTGACCACGGGGAAGTGGCCCAGGGAAATGCAGCGACAGCAGAGGCAAAGGAATGCAGTAAGTGACTGAGGTTCAGAGGGTCCCTGGACTGGAACCCAGAGTAGTGGGCGGGCCCGGGTCTCCCCTCCACTTGCCACGGAGGAAGTAGCACATCATTGACTGCAGTTGCCACTGGGGAAGTGGCTGAATTAGTAACTAAACTCCCCTGGAAAGGGGAACAGAGATAGTGACACGGCCAGAGGGCTGAGTCACGAAGAGGACTCTGCAGTTCCCGATGCTGTGAGAGAGGTTGCAGGCCAACAGCGGAGGAGGACTGACAGTGTGCAGACGGCAGACAAGGGCATTGAGCTCGAGCTAATCCCCAGAGCGACCTGGAGGAGGTGCCAGTCCAGTGGTGAGTGACGTGCTCTGTGACACTCCCAATCCAAAACCTCCCCGCCCCTAAAGTAGGAGGAGCAGCTGCAAAAGACAGGGGAATGACCAGTGCATTTCTGTGATCTCCACCTCTGGAACAGCCTTTGTGGGGCTTTCAGCTGCTGATATAAAGCAGAGTGGCTTACATACTGCTCCACTTTACACTGGGAAGCAGGCCAGCCCCAGGTTAGAGCAAGCAGTAAAGGCTGCATTGCTCAGACACAGCCCAATCTGGGATCCATAATTGTATTCAAGGACTGAGGTGGAATCCTAAAGTGACAACAAAGTTTTGACTTGTAAAATGTACATTTGTTCAGTAACAGAGTCTCAACATTCTAAAAACACAGCCTTGTCTTTTCCACTGGCATGATCACAATAAACCTCACTGCATAAAATTTTATGCAGCAACCGTGGGTGTTCACAGTTTTAATTTTATTTCATGTTGTGACAAGTTCTTGTAAAAAGATGCTTAAGATGATGGAAATGTTGTATTGCAGTGGCACTTTTACCCCCTCTACTAGGGATCAAAGCAAACTATTGAACACAGGAGCCTAAAAAACAGCAACAGTTGAACCAGCTTATTATACAGCTAGCTAACATCAACTGCAAAAAGACCAGCCACACTGTCAAGATATGTCAATCTGCTTCCAATACACAGTAATAGAATGGTTTCAGAGTAGCAGCCATGTTTAGTCTGTATTCGCAAAAAGAAAAAGAGGACTTGTGGCACCTTAGAGACTAACCAATTTATTTGAGCATAAGCTTTCGTGAGCTACAGCTCACTTCATCGGATGCATAAAGTGGAAAATACTGTGAGGAGATTTACATACACACTGACCATGCAAAAATGAATGTTTACCATACACACTGTAAGCAGAGTGATCACTTAAGATGAGCTATTACCAGCAGGAGAGTGGGTTGGGGGAAGAGAAAACCTTTTGAAGTGATAATCAAGGTGGGCCATTTCCAGCACATTTCCAGGAGTTAACAAGAATGTCTGAGGAACAGTGGGGGGGCAGGGAGGGGGGAATAAACCAGGGGAAATAGTTTTACTTGGTATAATGACTCAACCACTCCCAGTCTCTATTCAAGCCTAAGTTAATTGTATCCAATTTGCAAATTAATTCCAATTCAGCAGTCTCTCGTTGTGACCAGAGAGATTGAAGTGTTCTCCGACTGGTTTATGAATGTTATAATTCTTGACATCTGATTTTTGTCCATTTATTCTTTTACGTAGAGACTGTCCAGTTTGACCAATGTACATGGCAGAGGGGCATTGCTAGCACATGATGGCATATATCACATTGGTAGACGTGCAGGTGAACGAGCCTCTGATAGATTGACAGAGCCAGAAGAGTACCCAGAAGTCGCCTACTACAGGACAGGCCCAACAAAGAAAATAACAGAACGCCACTAGCTGTCACCTTCAGCCCCCAACTAAAACCTCTCCCACGTATCATCAAGGATCTACAACATATCCTGAAGGACGACTGATCACTCCCACAAATCTTGGGAGACAGGCCAGTCCTTGCCTACAGACAGCCCCCCAACCTGAAGCAAATACTCACCAGCAACCACACACCACACAACAGAACCACTAACCCAGGAACCTATCCTTGCAACAAAGCCTGTTGCCAACTGTGCCCACATATCTATTCAGGGGACACCATCACAGGGCCTAATCACATCAGCCACACTATCAAAGGCTCGTTCACCTGCACATCTACCAATGTGATATATGCCTTCATGTGCCAGCAATGCCCCTCTGCCATGGACATTGGTCAAACTGGACAGTCTCTACATAAAAGAATAAATGGACACAAATCAGATGTCAAGAATTATAACATTCATAAACCAGTCGGAGAACACTTCAATCTCTCTGGTCACTCGATTTCTGATCTAAAAGTGACTATTCTTCAACAAAAAAACTTCAAAAACAGACTCCAACGAGAGACTGCTGAATTGGAATTAATTTGCAAATTGGATACAATTAACTTAGGCTTGAATAGAAACTGGGAATGGTTGAGTCATTATACAAAGTAAAACTATTTCCCCTTGTTTATTCCTCCACCCCCCCGCCCCAATGTTCCTCAGATGTTATTGTTAACTCCTGGAAATGTGCTGGAAATGGCCCACCTTGATTATCACTTCAAAAGATTTTCTCTCCCCCCACCCCACTCTCCTGCTGGTAATAGCTCATCTTAAGTGATCACTCTCCTTACAATGTGTATGGTAAACATCCATTTTTGCATGGTCTGTGTGTATATAAATCTCCTCACTGTATTTTCCACTTTATGCATCCGATGAAGTGAGCTGTAGCTCACGAAAGCTTATGCTCAAATAAATTGGATAGTCTCTAAGGTGCCACAAGTACTCCTTTTCTTTTTACAGTAATAGAATGATGCTGTAATTACCCTACGGCCAGGTCTGCGCTAGGAAAAGCACTTTTATGCCAGTGTAACTGTGTCGACAAGAGGACTTTCACTGGTATAGAAATGATGCAAAAAAGTCCCACCCCTTAGCCAATATTGCTAGACTGGCAAATCTTTCTAGTGGAGAGCTGGCTGACAACACACCTGTAGGTTCACAGTAAACCCCAGCTTTCTGTAGAGGACCATGCCTGCCTGCAATCACTACAAGTGTGATAAATAGACTGTAATCTCTCTGGGGTAGGGACCTTTTAGTACTGTGTTTGTACAATATCTAGCATAAAGGGGCTCTGGTCCATGACTGGGACTCCTAAGCACTGCCTCAGTAGAAAGAAATAATAACAGTGCCCACTCCAGGTGTCATGGCTGGGAATAAAAAAATCTCCTCAAAAGCTGTCTGATAATCATGTGCATTCATCTCAAGTTTACTAGGTGAGGAAAACGGGTCCTTTTTATATTATTAGCACTATTGGTTTATAATCTCTCTATAAACTTTAGTTATTATGGAGCTCTGGACTTAATATTCCATCCAGAGAATGCCACAGAAGGCACTATTGATTTCCATTCTCTCTGAGAGCTGGCTTCATATCTACTTAAATTAAAGGTTATATATATTCCAGCTATGGATTAGTTGTCATTCAAGTGTTGTTCTATTG
The DNA here is from genome assembly GCF_965140235.1 of Caretta caretta. NCBI lineage: Eukaryota > Metazoa > Chordata > Testudines > Cheloniidae > Caretta > Caretta caretta. Next base: position 45,315,346 of record NC_134206.1, on the reverse strand, counting down.
TTATGAGGACAGGCTGCCCTACTGGCAAGTTCCATTTTAAATAGGCAATAACACACCTAATGAAATCTATATGGAACAAAGCTAAATAAAGAATATTTATGCCTTAAATAAAACATCTCTGGATCTGACAGCATATTTGCTATGGAAAATTTGGGATAGATTACTCCAAAGAAATGAAAGGTTTCAGAGTACCAGCCGTGTTAGTCTGTATTCGCAAAAAGAAAAGGAGTACTTGTGGCACCTTAGAGACTAACCAATTTATTTGAGCTGTAGCTCACGAAAGCTCATGCTCAAATAAATTGGTTAGTCTCTAAGGTGCCACAAGTACTCCTTTTCTTTTTGCAAAGAAATGAAGAATGTCTTCAATATATACACTGCAAAAACATGAATTCAATGTCTGTGTTCGTACAACACCCAGCACAAAGGTGCCCTGGTCCTCCCAGACTAAGACTGAGCTTCTCTTTCCTCTCGTCAGCTGGGGGACAGTGTAAGGTGCACTGTAAGGTGTGGTTCAACCTGGCTGGGGTATCACCATTCAGGTCCTACAAATGCTTGGGTCAAACCCACCCCTTCACAAAAGGAATACTGACCTGAGATTTTTTTAATACAAAATAACAAGCACACATAAACTTTAAAAATTGTCATTAAAGCTGTCTGCATTCATCGTAAGGGAGCAGGGACACATAATAGTCTAGTCTCCTATGGGCTGCAATACTTTGGTCTCATTTCACTTGTTGGGTTTAGTGTGTGGGTGCTGGGAGGGGATGGTGGCACAGACGAGACAATCTGATGGTCCCTTCTGGCATTACACTCTATGATTCTAGGTAAGGAGACAAACTCTGGCTTTTGTTTTTTCTTCACAGTTCTCCATCTGAATTAAATCAAAGGCACTTCCATAGGCCCAGGGAGCAGGAAAGGTTGCAAAATAAAATTGCAATTTCCAACCTTGCCCCAAAATAGCTTAAATGCTCTTCCATTGCCTACAATGGTAAGTGTAATTGATTAGGGTTTTGTTATACACTTTCTGCTTAGAAAGCTTTGCTTTCCATTCCACTGATGTGGGAGGAGTCGGGTGCAGGCTGAAGAAAGAAAATAGCACCAGCAAACAATTACCTCTTGCACTTTGGGAGGGGAAATTTAACCATGTCCACAATCCCCACTGGCTCAGGAGGAAACTCTTGTAGGAGAGGAGGGAGGACAGATGTAAGTATCACCCCTCCGGTTCATCCCACCATCACACACAGACAGATCACCGTTCATGGGGAAGGGAGAGCTCTAGATCCTATGCCTTTGAATGTCATTCCTACCCAGCTTGGGGAGATTGGCCCAGTTGCCTCTCCACCAAAACCTATTCCTGGTCAGGAAAGGAGAAAAAAGTTCTTAAACCTACCAGAGCCTCTCTCTGGCCCTCACCCCCATACCAGGCCTTCTCCCACAAGGCTGCCTGAAGCCCCTTCCCTTCTCCTTGAAAACGGTTTCTGCCAGGCTGAACTTGGGCATCTAAAAACGTTTCCCCAGAAAAGAATTTCCCAAAATTAGCAAAACCAACACTATGTCTACATCTGCCCTATGAGCCCTGGGGTGTGATTCCCAGCTTGCATACACATGTGCAAGCTTGATTCTCAAAGGGGGTTGGGGGAATGTTACCAGTATAGTTAAAGCAGTAAAACTTGTGTGTAGACAGGGCCTTACCTGTGGCCAGTCAGAGATGACCTTCTGCTCCTATCCATTGTTATGGGTTTTCTGAATCTCTGGAATTCAGGCCAAGAGACTGCATGCTGAGTTTCTGCCATCTCTACCTGCTCTTTCTTCTCCTCTTACTGACAGAGAAACACACGCCATTAAAATCTGTCTCCAGATGGCAATTCCCAGTTTCTCCCTCTTTGTCCTCTTGGAGGGGCTGTTGGAGTAGTTGAAGGTTTCCTACTTCAGGGCGGTTTGTGTGCATTCGGAGATATTTGTTTCCATAGAGAATTCCTTCAGGAAGAAAGATGCTATATAGATATTATTTCACAAGAACATTTAAAGATTTTAAGCACATTGGAGTCATATTAAGTTGTGTAGGAACAAATATTTCCAATTAGATGCTGTGCCTTGTGTCATGGAAGAAGAAATGGGTTGTGCTTGAGCTGTTGGTTGTATGTATGAACGTGGGCTCGTCTCCACCATGCGCTGCTTCTCGACTCTGGGCTTAATAAACCGCTAAATTTGGATTCTGAATAAATTCCTATAATTGCCTCATCTGGCCACTGGAGGTCAGTGTCTTTCCATCAAAATACAGCTCCTTTTACCTGTTGTGTTTGCAGGCAAGTCTTTAATCCTCTCAGGCCAGCGCTCAGATTTTCTGTCAGTGGAACTTTTTAAGGCTGCAACCTCAATGCAGTGAAGACAGTAGACTGCAGTTTCTGGAGATGGCCTCTGTTGCACTACAGGGACTGCAGTGGGATGGATTCCAGCTGCAATCTTTCTCCTTCAGTTTAAGGACATGTACTTGCAGCCTGGACTCATCTGAGCAGTCTCATTCAGTGCAACTCAGTATTCACTTGAGTAAGAGCTGCAGAATTGGGCCCCACATTTGTCCTATTCCCCCAGCTGTCCCAGATTAAACAGAAACTTCCAATCAGAATTCCACAGGCAGCTGGGTTGTTCCCCATCCCCCATCCCATGCTTTCCCAGTTTTATTTCTATTTTTTAAAATTTCCAATGTCTAGTTATCCCAACCCCTCACCCCCACCTCTCCCCCATGTCTTGAGACGTGATATCTAGTGTGGCAGAGGATGCCATGGCATGGTGAACATATGTTCACAAATGTTTTTCATGTTTCCTGTAATACTTATCCTCATGAGTATTTTCAGTCAAATAATGTTGTAATTACTAGATCCTTGATGCTTCCCAGCTTCAGTCTAATTAATCCTGCTTGGCTCATTTTCTAGGATTAGCGGCCGAGAAGCTGCCTGCTTAGGTGGCTACACAAGCTGTATACGACAGCAATTCTGCACTGCTCCGCTTCGAGAAATACTTTCTAATATTACTATTGTTTACTCGCTGACTGCCAAAAGGGTGCTAAGAACATATAGCAAAGATGTGATCCGGTCCCCAAACAGCTTACAGTTTAAATGATACATGATGCAAAGGGGAGACAAAATAAAAGCTGGGGAAGGAGGAACAGTAACACAACAGCAAGATTACACAGTTACTCAGCAAAACCAGGTGGACAGTAAGGTTGAATTATTATTTTAAATTACCACCAGACCTCACCATTAGTAGCACAGAACGTATGCTTAGCTCCACAATAGCACTTTTCATCTCAAGATCTCAAATCAATTGGGATCGGAGGGCAAGCATCATTACCTCTGTTTTACAGATGGGGAAACTGAGGCATAGACCACTGAAGTAATTTGCCCAATGTCAACCAGTGGGTTAGTGGCAGAACCTGGAACAGAAGCCAGATTTCCTGAGCCTCAGCCCACTGTAACATCCACTGTACCATATGGCAACCACTCTCCTATTTCATATTTCATTTACTTTTGGTGCTCTCTGTATCCTAGTATTTAAATCTCCAGTCTATTTTCTGATTTAACCCAGGCCCAGTTACCCCAGCTATATGCTATATTTACAGTACCTGTCAAAATAAACTCAAACCCCAACACATCAGTCTTAGAACCCTAACTTAGATTTTGTATGCTCCCAAATTGTATATAGTTGATACTTAGTTTTGAATGGTTTTTAGCCTTTATTTGTGTTAACCTCTTAACTCTATCCTGCACTGTTTGATAACGTATTGACAACACAACCTGGGACTTTATATCCTCCTCATCCCTGATTAAAAAATTGAAGATAATTTACCTAATTCTGTTCTGGCCTACACTGATGTAAGCTGAGATTTACTCAACATAGATGCATAGATTTGAGGCCAGAAGGGACAATTATGAGTGTCCCATCAGACGTCTTGCATAACAGATGCCACAGAAATTCAACCAGATATTCCTGCATCAGATGCATAACTCCTGGTTGAGCTAACACGTCTTTTAACAAGATAGATAGCCTTGATTTACAATTTTTGAGTGATGGAGAATCCACCACACCCCTTGGTAAATTGTTCCAGGGTTTAATGAACTTCACTATTAAAAACCTGTCCATTATTTCCAGTCAATTTCTCTAGCTTCAGATCCAGCCATTGGGTCTTGTCAATGCATTAGGCCATTAAATCAGAGTGAGAGCAGTATCAATCCCAGTCTACCCATGTTCACCCATTGTATATAGAGCCCATCTTTTTTTATTAGCATTTGTCTCTCCGTTTTCTCTTTGGCAGCTGCATCACTGTATGTCAGCACTTCCCAGGGAAGTTAGATCTGCCTGAAGACATCTTTAGGGGACTTCACACAAACTGTGCTTTTCTGCCTTCCCAGGAGGCTTTGCTTGGGAATTACAGAGGGCTGCTTTTTTCATGAAAATAAACTTCCAGTCAAGGTGGGAAAGCTTTGCCAAAAAAGAGGCCCTTGCAGCATATTCTCTAGGCAGCCAGACTTCAGATTAGTCCAGTCTCTTCAGGTAGCTTGTAGGAGTAGGACTTACAGTAATGGGTCAGACCCAAGGTCCATCTAGCCCAATATCCTGTCTGCTACAGTGGCCAGCACTAGATGCTTCAGAGGATGGTGTAAGAATCCTAAGGTAGGTAGCTCTGGGATAATCTGTCTCACACATTAGGCCTAATCCTGGTCTCTAATAGTTAGAGCATGAGGTTTAATATCCCTTCCACAAATTTTGTCACCATGATTATGAAACTGGATATTCTTGATATCCATATACATCCAATACCTTTCTGAATCTTGTTAAGTTCTTTGGCTCAAGAACTTCCTGTGGCAGTGAGTTCCACAGTTTAATCACATACTGTGTGAAAAAAATTTGATTGACTGTCCCCTTGTTCTGGTGTTACCAGACAGGGAGAACAGCAGTTCTTGATCTACCTTAGAATCATAGAATATCAGGGTTGGAAGGGACCCCAGAAGGTCATCTAGTCCAACCCCCTGCTCGAAGCAGGACCAATTCCCAGTTAAATCATCCCAGCCAGGGCTTTGTCAAGCCTGACCTTAAAAACCTCTAAGGAAGGAGATTCTACCACCTCCCTAGGTAACGCATTCCAGTGTTTCACCACCCTCTTAGTGAAAAAGTTTTTCCTAATATCCAATCTAAACCTCCCCCACTGCAACTTGACCATTTATTTTTTTATATGTTATTGTCAAGGTTCCTCTCCCACTCTGAACTCTAGGGTACAGATGTGGGGACCTGCATGAAAAACCTCCTAAGATTATCTTTACCAGCTCAGGTCAAAACTTCCCCAAGGTACAAAATATTCCACCCGTCGTCCTTGGATTGGCCGCTACCACCACCAATCTAATACTGGTTACTGGGGAAGAGCTGTTTGGACGCGTCTTTCCCCCCAAAATACTTCCCAAAACCTTGCACCCCACTTCCTGGACAAGGTTTGGTAAAAAGCCTCACCAATTTGCCTAGGTGACTACAGACCCAGACCCTTGGATCTTAAGAACAATGAACAATCCTCCCAACACTTGCACCCCCCCTTTCCTGGGAAATGTTGGATAAAAAGCCTCACCAATTTGCATAGGTGACCACAGACCCAAACCCTTGGATCTGAGAACAATGAAAAAGCATTCAGTTTTCTTACAAGAAGACTTTTAATAAAAATAGAAGTAAATAGAAATAAAGAAATCCCCCCTGTAAAATCAGGATGGTAGATAGCTTACAGGGTAATTAGATTCAAAAACATAGAGAACCCCTCTAGGCAAAACCTTAAGTTACAAAAAAGATACACAGACAGAAATAGTTATTCTATTCAGCACAATTCTTTTCTCAGCCATTTAAAGAAATCATAATCTAACACATACCTAGCTAGATTACTTACTAAAAGTTCTAAGACTCCATTCCTGGTCTATCCCCGACAAAGACAGACTATAGACAGACACACAGACCCTTTGTTTCTCTCCCTCCTCCCAGCTTTTGAAAGTATCTTGTCTCCTCATTGGTCATTTTGGTCAGGTGCCAGCGAGGTTACCTTTAGCTTCTTAACCCTTTACAGGTGAGAGGAGCTTTCCCCTGGCCAGGAGGGATTTCAAAGGGGTTTACCCTTCCCTTTATATTTATGACAGTTATATACTTCTATTACAATGAGTACTGTTGGCAGAGAAGCCCAGGGTATCTCTCAATCTCTCCAAGTCATTTTGTGGAGCTTTTTCTATTCAGCTAAATTAATTTCAAATAAGGTGGGGGGTGGGGGTGGGGAATCATATCAGAGCAGAGGTGCTAGCTTCCTTCTTGCCCCACAGGTGCTCAATCCCCACTCAGCCCCAGGTCCTGCCCCCACTCCACCCCTTCCTCCAAGCACTCTCTCCCTCCCCGCCTCTTCACACCCAGTTCTGTCCCTCCCCGAGTGCGCCCCATCCCTGCTCCTCCCCTTCCACTCCCAACACCTCCTGCACACCACAGAATAGCTGATTGCAGTGGGTGGGAGATGCTGGGAGGGAGGGGAAAGAGTTGATCAGCAGGGCTGCTGACAGGCAGGAGGCACTGGGGGAAGCTGGCTGCTGGTGGGAGCTAAGCACCTGCTAATTTTTTCCATGGGTGCTCCAGGGCTGGAGCACTCACAAAGTCGGTTTCTATGTTTCAGAGTATAATAAAAAAAAATAGGGCTGAATTTTCATTTACACTAGTGCAAGCCATTGCCTTCTCTAACAGGGTGGCTTGTCCCTAAGGGTTGGAAGGCCTGGGGCCAGCCAGCCCAGATTACTGAAGAAGCCACACCTGAGAGGAATCAGGTGATTTCCCTATAAAGAGCAGCAGGAAGCATAGGGGGAAGAGATCAAAGACTTCTAGGAGTTAGCAGGATCCAGGAGAAAGTCCTGAGAGTTAGGACTGAGACTCCAGCCACATAGGGCCTGACAAAGCAGGAAAGGCCCCAGGCAGGAAGGCCTCGGAAAAGGAAGAGAAAACCTTTATTTTGTGCGGACATTTGCATGGACTTTGTTTTGGGGTTTTGAGTATTATTTGGAGTTTATTTTATATTAAAAATCCCAGTCCCCCAGGAAAGGTATTTTGACCACAAAAAGCTTGGGTGAAATTTTATTTGAAAAGCTCAAGAGGGGAAACCAAGGCAGGCTGCCTGTTGTGTGACCCTAGGCCACAAGGGGGGCGCATAGGAGGTGGCTGGCCTGGTGTCAACTTCATGTCTATAAAGTCCCCTCTCCATAAAGAACGTGCTTAATATTTTTGTCTTATTCTCCAATCTACATGATTTTTTTCTTAATGCAGCCACATTCTCTATGATATCACACAAAGGAGTTCCATTTTTTAAACATTGCTATAGTTCCAAAGCAAAAGAAGAGAAGTCTTTATTCTGAGTTATTATGGAGATTTAGCTTGGCGTTAGTGCACTGCAACATGACACAACCACAATTAGGAGGGAGACCCAGACTCCAGTTCTAGGTGTCTGGAGAGCTAGCATTCCAAGATGACTTTCTAAATCTCCACTATTTTCTTTGGCCCCTGCACTAACAAGTTCATGTGGTTGGCAGTAACTTTAGTGCTGTCCTGCCAAACAGATCGGTTCTGGGGTTAGCTTGCCTCACGGCTTCCCAGTACATGCCATCTTCTCTATTACATGATAAGTTCTTTGAGACAGTGAATGTCTTCATTGTGTGTCCTGTACACTGGGGAATTTGTCATCACTTGACAAATAAATAATAGATGGAGAAGGATAAATAGTTGTCCTAGAATAAGAGGGGGAAGAATGCCAATGTAAGGTTGGGAGCTAGAAAACTGCAGTAAAACTCACCCTTGGAAGCTTTCAAAATAGCTTTCCTCTAATATGAATTCAGAGCATTTTCCCTCTGTTCCTGAAATGACAGACATTCCTGGACGCCCATATTCTGACAATTTTTTCATGAGAGAATCTGCCCAGATTACTACACTCTCCTCTTTAAAATTCATGACTTAAAAAAAAAATCAATGAGGTATTTCTTTTTAATGTCATCTTTAAGACTTCATGTCCCAATGGGGTAGCAAGGCCAGCAGTTCCTGCCAATGCAATTTGCCCTCTCATACATCTCAGCTGATTGATGAGGGAAATAACAGCTGAAAGAGGCAGATGGGTGAATAGGGAGGAAAAAATCATTAAGTACTGAAACAGATCAAGCAGGCAGAATAAAAAGGGGAAGGTGATCTTCAGGAAAGAAGGTTTAACAAATTAAGGTTATCACTTAAAGGGCAGAGTTTCTCAGCTTGTAATAAAATATACATGAAATAAAACAAGAACATATAAATACATTGTTCACTCTGATGTCCTTACGGTCTTAGCGTAGCATGAAGCCTGGTCTTTCCCTTATTCCCTGCCTCATTCTTTTAATCTCTGCCTAATATATTTTCTTCTCTCACACTTATTTATTAAATTGACTAAAACCTACATAGCTTCTTTCATCAAATTGCTCAGCAAAGCTGGGTAAGCATAACTCTACCAATCTTATGGATGAGGCACTGGGTGGCTAAATGACTTGTCTAAAGTCACCAAGTGAGTCAGAAGCAAAATTCTAAGTAGCCCCCCTTCTATCCTGTGTCTGTTCATTCCAATACTTCACAAGTGCCTGACAGTTCTCAATATTATACCTGGATCTGAAGCTCCCCAGGGCTAGGGGGATTCTCCTATTTTTCTGCAGAGCAGCAAGCACATCTCCGGTACTGTGTGAATAATTAATACAAATTCCAGAACCGCAGCAAAGAATATGGAATGACTAGAAGCACACAGGCGATCACTTCCTTTGTTTAAAAAGCACGCTGCTGTGGGAGCCAAAATCCGTTTCTGAGATGGACTATTTAAACAAACTGAAAAATGGAAAGTGACCAGATGGTAAAGGGATGGTTTGGACTAAAACTCAAACTGGAGTCTTTGAAGTGAATAGAGATAGGATAGAAGAACTATGGCTCAAAATGGATTACAGAAAGAGAGAAAATCAGTAGTACAAATTTCCCTTACAAAATCCAGTTAGAAGAGATGCGAGACAATTGGAGTTACATTAAAAAAAAGGGGGAAAAATACTAGTGGGAACAGGAGATTTCAGCAACCAGGACAAACCAGGGACCCACTGTGTCAACATGGACAAGGGATGAGAAACAAATTCAAGAAAACAAATTAAATTGAAAATCCTGCGAAAGTGCTGCTCATAGAAAGGAAAAATCTTTGGCAGGTAACATGTAAACTGAGGCCCTTGGAGGGCTAAGAGTACGTCTATACTGCAGTTAGACACCCGCAGCTGGTCTGTGCCAGCTGACTCAGGCTCATAGGGCTAACGAGCTGTTTCATTGCAGTGTAGATGTTTGGGCTTGGGCTGCAGCCTGAGCTCTGGGATCCGCCCATCTTGCAGGGTTCTGGAGCCCAAACATCCACACTGCAGTGAAACAGCCCCTTAGCCCAAGCCTCGTGTGCCTGAGTCAGCTGGCGTGGGTCAGCTGTGAGTTTTTAATTGCAGTGTAGACATACCCTAAGAGGAAATATAAGGAGCTAAAAGAGTCCAGTCTCCAGCTGGTATAAATCACATAGTTCCATTGACTTCGACAGTGTTACTCCACTTTATACTAACTGAGGAGCTAGCCAAAATACTTTAAGGCTTAGAAGTAGGACATGGACCCAGTCAGTTCACCATGTTATAAAAGGGACAAAGATGACAATGGTGGTGGTGGTGGTAAGGAGATTGCTGGGAAGTGAAATGCACTGGCAGAAATTGAAACATTAAAAAATGTGATTGAATGCTAAAGAGTTATCAGGACTGGTTGGCATTCAGAGACTTTCACATCACAGGAGAGAGATTGAAAAAACCTATTTAAATCTTTTCAGCTATTTTCCCATATAACTACTGGGAGTAGTGTAGGATTATTCCTTACTATCTATTTTTTCATGCTTTGCTTACCCTAGGTGTAGCTATAAATGTAGCAATGATTCTTCCATCAGTTCTCCTGGAAAATAAATCCAAAGATCACCTAGGAGATCGGCTGCTCCTGGGATAATGTTGGGGTTCATAGGCTGGTTAATATTTGTTACCCAGAAAAACATGCCAATTGCTTGCCCTCTGAGTTCAAGTCCCTTGTTTTTGATCATTACCAAGCACTTTGGCACAGGTATTTTTATCTCAGCAACCTGCCTAAGATCTCAGATCCTCAGCTTCCAATTTCAACTCTCCAGCATACTTTTTATATGGCCTCTGACTCAAGATCCAAGCACAAATGTATTCCAGACCACAGCTAATCAGGTAAGTATTTCTGTATTTAACTATAACAAAAAAATAATCTCGTAAGAGACTTTTCTGTATTTAACTAAGAATCCCGTAAAGGCTACTTGCTTTCTTAGGTAACTGAGCAAAAAATCCCATGCAATGTGAATATGTCAGATTCCCTTTATATGTACAATAATCACAAGTGTTATCCATAGACAGGCACACACATTTCTCCACTACTCTTTCATTGTTACAGAACATGTGTGTTTTCCTCAGTAAAAACAACAGCAGTCCTCTCCTCCCACCCAAGTAAGGTTATTAAAACAACACACCTTTTAGATCATGGACACTCATGGATTCCATTCTCCCATTCCTTTCTCCATAGTACACTTCCCCACACTGTTCCCCATGCATGGAACACCCCTTCCATTCATCCCAGTTCTCCAAGCCACTGTTATCTCTTCATTCAAATCCTTCAAAAGACCTCACATCTTCCCCAAGGCCCACAAGAGCGGAGTAATCCTTAAACAAACCTCTAAAATCATCCCATCCTTGATTTCCCAGTGCCTCCCATCGTCTGTGCTTCTCTAAGGCCTTCAGGCAGGAACTGCCCCTATTTTTGTGTACTGTACATCACTGTGCACATTATCAGCGCTAAACAAATAATAAACAAATTCCAAGTCTTGCACAAAGCCAAGGATTCAAACTGTTTGGTGTTTGTAACCAATATCCCAGAAAAAACTGTTTCCATTCCTGCTCTGTAGGAGGAATCTAAAGTGATGTTAGAGACTCTCATCACGCGCTCGGAGTGTAAGCTCTCTGGTGCGGGGACTGTCTCTGTTGTACCTGTGTACAGGGCATAGTAGTATGGGGTCCTGATCCCTGACTGGAGTCTCCAGGCACTATTACAGTATCACTAGTATGAATAATGATGTTCAGGGTCACAAATTCTCAAGTACATATTAGTTGAGGAACAAATGAAGACTGTTGTTTGTGTGACCTTTGCAGGCTTTTCTGTTACTCGCTGCAGTTTGGCTGGGGATTGCCAACACTATTTGGAATCTTTACATACCCTGTGACAGAAGTGGCTTTTGCCCTACAATAGAATGATCTGGGTTGTGCAGACCGTCACAATGGATCCCCAGGATGTGTCCCAGTGCAGGTCCTTCCTTATGCTCATCAGCTTTCCTGACAAATATATATTTTATTTTCTTAAAAAACAGAAAACATAAGAATGCACCTACCAATAACCCAAGAGTCATACATTAGGTGAATCAAGTAAAACTATCAAGAGCTACACTACGAACATTATTAGCAGAGGTGAAAGTAAGCCGGTACGTCCCGGTACGGCGTACAGCCGGTGTGCCGTACCGGGACCCGCTTTCCCAGAGGGCAATTTAAAGCCCTGGGGTAGCAGCGGCGGCAATGGGGCTGCGGTGCAGATTTAAAGGGCCCCAGAGCTTCAGCCCCCACTAACACCGCCCCCCGCAGGGCCCTTTAAATCCCTGCCTGAGCCCTGCTGCCGAAGCCCTGGGGTGGCGGCGGCGGGGCTCTGGAGTGGATTTAAAGGGCAGGGGCGGTAGTGGCGGCTGGATCCCCGGGGCCCTATATATCCCCGACGGAGCCCGGCTGCCGCTACCCCAGGGCTCAGGCAGGGATTTAAAGGGCTCGGGGCTCCGGCAGCCGCTACCACAGCAGAGCCCCAGGCCCTTTAAAGCTCTGCCAGAGCCCAGAGGTAGCGGTGGCAGCCGGGAGCCCCCAGGGCTCCACAGTGATTTAAAGGTCGCAGGGCTCCACTGAGGTAGCGGCAGCTGGAGCCTTGGGCCCTTTAAATAGCCCACGAGCCCCAGGGTTCCCAACCACCTCTGCAGCTGGTAGCTCGGGGGTGATTTAAAGGGCCCGGGGCTCCCAGCCACCACTACCGCAGCTGGAGCCCTGGGCCCTTTAAATCAAGATTTAAAGGGCCCGGGGATTTAAGGCCCAGCCTCTTCCGATTAGCGCCCTGCCTCTTCCGGTTGAGGCCACGCCCCCTGCTCAGGACTCCGGCGTACTGGTAAGTCCTCTAACTTACTTTCACCCCTTATTACTAGGAACAAAAGAAAGAACAACTAAGCGCAAATAAACTTCCCACATAATCTTAAATGTCTCTGGATGACCCTAGAGAGAGAAAGTGAGTGAGGTAGTAGCTTCTGCTGGTGACAGAGCCAAGCCTTTGCACTTACACAGAGCTCTTCCTCAGGTGGACGACCTGGGCATCGATTAGTAATTTGTTCTAACGTTATGCGAGCATTCATACCCTTAATCCATTCTGACACTGAGGGAAATTTCCTTTGTCCCCTGACTCATTATGCACGTTCTTGCTAGTGCCAATACTTGTCCCATACATCTCTTTGATGCCTGTTTAGCAGGACTTCTAAAGGATTCAGAATGCATACATCTGGATTAGATAAACAAGAACCATCCAGTAAACCTGCCTGGCTCTGACTTTTCTTTTCTCCTGGTATTTTCTCAGGTGCCTGGCAAATTCTCTCATGGTTCATTGTACAGGCTATGTTACTGCTTTCATGGCTAGATAAGGCCTCATTTTCCCCCATAGGACACAAAATTGGTTTCCTGACATAGCTTCCCTTTGGGGCATCCTTTTTTTTTTTTTTTTTCCAGAGACCAACATAAGGGACCCTTCAAGTCTTGACAACAGAGAAAACACAAAATCAAGCATCTTTGCAGTGCTAGCGACAGGAGAGATCTCGACAAGCTGCACACATCTGTCTGAGGCGGCATTGAGTTGCCTCTGGAGCCCCTCTGGGGTGTGGAACGCTCCCTCCTCTAAAAGGGTGGCTTGGGGTAGAGGGATTTCTGACACTCTGGTGCTGGTGGAGTCACGCTGGAGAGAGAAGCAGCAGAGCCCATAGCTAAGGCAGAGTTCCCATCTTCCTGAATTCATTTGCACATTGCAAATGTGTTTCCCTTTGAGGGCTTGTTATTTTTTTTAAACAGAATACACATCGCCTCCTCAGAAAGTCAGATTCGATCCCTCCGTTCCTCCAATTCAGATGAGAGCCGCTGGAGTCCTTTGATGCCCATTAAAACAGACAGACATGTCAACATAATCACGTTGGGTTGGATCCCCAAATATTCAAAAACCTAGAGGCTAACGCTGAAAGTGGAGGAAACAACACGGCATGTGGACGTGGGCATCCGTACTAATCAGCCACCCTAATGCCAAACCACAGCTGGTTTACAATACACGCTTATGTTGTTGCTGAGAGGACACCAGCCTGATTGTATTAAAACAGTCTTTAAGTGCCCAGAAAAGCCTAGTTTATTTCATAAATTTGCCTTTAGAATAGGAGTCTTGTCCTAAATTATTTGAATTCAGTTTAAATCAGGCATGGAGAGGGTTAACAGAATAAAAGTAAAACCAGAGCTGCATGCCAGAAGGGCAGGAATTGTCAGGGGAACAGACCTGAGATGAATTAATTTTCCCAGTACATTATAAGGCCTTGTCTACACTACATAAATAATCCCACTTAATCACAGTTGGGCCACAGTCACTTTTCACAAACTGCTTTATGAGATGCATTCTTCTTTCCAGAAAAAAACAAAAGTCCTGTTACCATATCAGGGAATAAGGTTTTAGCCTAGGGCTTGGAGCTCCACAATACTTTACAACCATGTTTATTTAAACATGAGTTTTGCTAGTGCAGCTAGGCATGCAGGGTTCATGCTCTGGGAAGCTGTTTCTGGCTGCCATTAATAACCACACCCTTCCCTAGAGAAAAGGCTTTTGCAGCTAGTAATTTCATCCCCTTTACACAAATGTTGGCTGCAGAAAGCCACTTTTTTTGTTTAATTCATTTGAATATTAAGGAATCTTTGGCTGAAAGATTAGAAAGGCCCTGCAAAGAGCTACCAGAATGATTCAAGGTCTGTAAAACGCCTTGTAGTGGGAGACTTAAGTATCTCATTGATTAGTTTGTCCCACAGAAGGATAAGAGCTGACTTAATCACAGTCTGCAAGTACCTACCTGGGGAAGATTTCAGATAGTAGAGACTGATCTTTAATCTATCAGAAAAAGGCATAACAAGATGCAATGGTTGGAAGCTGCAGCTAGAAAAAAGTCAGATTATAAATAAGACACAAAGTTTTAACAGCGAGGGTAATTAAAGCATTGGCTGGCTATGCCAGAATAAGGACAGGAGACACTGGATGTGATGTAATTAGGCCACAATTTTATTCCTAAATGTCTGTCGGGGGGGCGGGGGGGAACCCGGCAGATAAAAGTGGACATTGCAGGTAATTCCATAATTATTTACATATATCCAGGGGGAGAGGGTATTGTCAGTCCTCCCCCTTTACCCATCCTGGTCCCCAGCCAACCCACTGCTGGGAGACCCCACCTTGAATGAGGCTGGGGGTGAGGGGGGGGGAATTGGCTTCCTGCTGTACCAGTCATAGAAGCCCTTGACACTGTTTCCATGCCTTTAAAGAATACCTCCTTTAAATTCTTTACCAATCCATTTTACCTGATCACTGTATTCCTGCCCTAGGTAGTACCTGCACTGGACAACAAGACACCAGCAAATAGCTTGGCTGCCTCCCCACCACACCTACCCAGATTCCCAGACATCGACTAATGCCCTCTTTAATATTGGCCAAAAAAGTGTCAATTCCTGTGTCTGACAGGTGAACCCCATCCTCTCTGAATAATTCTGGTGCCCCATATACTATGTCCCGAGGAGAAATTACCAACCCCGCTATGCCACCTATGAATTTGGCCACCTCCCTATTCACATGTCTCCTACCATTGTCAACCCAAGGGAGCTTCACAGCTCCCTGCCACACCCTACCCAAGTCCCTCTTAGCTCCGATCATTAATTCCACTCCTTTACACTTTCCCAAATCATTTCCCCCAAGGTGAACCATAATCATATCTTGTGCCTTCTCACAGGCCACCATGGTGTACAGAAGGAGCATCTGCTAGTCCTTTAACATGTCCCTCCTCTCATGCCAGCTCAGGACTGCTCAGGACGAAGACCCAGCTGTGAAACTCCAGACAAACTGGAAGCCTGCCTATGTGCCCAGTAAACAATACTGCACCTGTAGATCCACACACCACCTTCTGCCTGGCCTGTCTGCCAGCATCTGGAATGCAAACACAAACACTGATTCCACAGCAGGGTTCTCCCGTGGTTTGTGTGTGCTCCAGAATGCCAACATCCAACTGCCTGAATTGTGCTAGGCCCCAGACCCAGCTGGGCCTCACCTTTTGCCCCCCTGATCCTGAATGAGTGGGAACCAAATTCACATGCTGAAAGCCCCAATCTCATTAGTCCCCCTCTTAAAATGGTAACAAACTGAGGGGATTCCCGTCACCATGAATCCAGAGGGACCCATCCCTCCTTGGCCTTATTGCCATGTATGGTCTCACAGCCTCCACAGGGCAGCTCCTGGGCTCGCCACCCACCATTAGAATAATGGATTCACTCTGGCATCTGGTCCGTTTTGACCTCTTCAAGGTTGATGTCACCAATCGCCCCTCCCAATGCATATCCCTTCATTCCAAAGCCCGTCCAGAAGAGTCCCTACAGGACCCAGCTATTAGTCCGCTTATCCTAAAAGCTCTAAAAAACAGTTCCAGAAATGCTGCTCTGAACAAGGCCATCTTTGTCACAATGACCTACCATCTCTAGGATCCACACCAGATCCATAAGCATATTAACATCAGTGGGATGACATGCATCCTCCATAGGGCTGGTGCTTTGAGATTACCCAGCTAGAATCCTCGAACTAAAACCTTGCAACATTCCCCTCCTAAATGCAGCATTACATGCCTGCCTGATTATAGCCATACATCTGAACCATGCCGGGCTTCTCTCTGGGTAAGCCTCTGAAATAACACCTGCATAGAGCAGGAAGTGCGGGGAGGGAGCCAACAGAGAATTGATTCAAGTAGCCTGAGTGGGGTTGCCAACCCTTCAGGATTGTCCTGGGATCTCCAGGAAAGTGGTGTGACAGGTTCGGTCACAGAGACCTCCTCGGGACTGTCACCTGATGTGCTGAAACTACCTCTGAGCCTATTTTCTACTGCCAGCTTGGGATTCCAGAACCCTGCCTTGTTGAGCCAGACACGCTAGTCTGCTGCAACACAGATCCAGGTCTGGTCCACGCCCCCAAAGCTGCAGACTTTAACCAAAAACTGCTCAGCAAGTCACTTATCTCCAGCACCCAGTCACCCAGTTCCCAATAGGATCCAAACCCCAAATAAATCCGTATAAAGCTTATACAGGGTAAGCTCATAAATTGTCTGCCCTCTATAACACTGATAGAGAGATATGCACAGCTGTTTGCTCCCCCAGGTACTAATCACTTACTCTGGGTTTGTTAATAAACAAAAGTGATTTTATTAAGTATAAAAGTAGGATTTAAATGGTTTCAAGTAATAACAGACAGAACAAAATAAGTTACCAAGCAAAATAAAACAAAACAAGCAAGTCTAAGCCTAATAAATTAAGAAACTGAATACAGGTAAATCTCACCTTCAGAAATGTTTCAATAAGCTTCTTTCACAGACTAGACTCCTTCTTAGTCTGGGCCCAGTCCTTTCCCCTGGGTACAGTTCTTGTTAGTTCCAGCTCAGGTGGTAACTAGGGGTTTTCTCATGACTGCAGCCCCCTTTGTTCTGTTCCACGCCCTTTATAGCTTTGGCACAAGGCAGGAATCTTTTGTCTCTCTGGGTCCCCACCCCTCCTTCTAAATGGAAAAGCACCAGATTTAAGATGGATTCTAGTACCAGGTGATATGGTCACATGTCCTGTGAGACCCAAAGCCTCCTCACACAAACAGAGGAAGGCTTACACTTAAACAGTGCCATTTACAACCAATTGTTCTAGTTAATGGGAGCCATCAAGATCCTAAGCCACCATTAACGGCCCACACTTTGCATAATTACAATAGGACTTCAAAGGAATACTTCATATTTCTAGTTTCAGATACAAGAATGATACATTCATACAAATAGGATGAACACACAGTAGATTATAAGCTTTGTAATGATACCTTACAAGAGACCTTTTGCATAAGGCATATTCCAGTTACATCATATTCACACTATGACGGGTTAGGTCACAGAAACCCCCTTGGGACTGCCACCTGATGTGCTGAGACTACCTCTAAGCCTGCTTTCCCTGGCAGCTTGGGACTTCAGTACCTTGCCTGCTTGTGCCAGACACACTAGCCTGCTACAAACACAGATGCAGGTCTGAACCACATCCCCCAAAAGCTGTAGACTTAACTGAAAACAGCTTAAGTGCTCCTGTTGCCAACACCCAGATATCCAGTTCCCAATGGGATCCAAACCCGAAATAAATCCATTTTACTCTGTATAAAGCGTATACAGGGTAAACTCATAAATTGTTCACCCTCTCTAACACTGATAGAGAGATATGCACAGCTGTTTGCTCCCCCAGGAATTAATTTCTTGCTCTGGGTTATTTAATGGGTAAAAAGTGATTTTATTAAATATAAAAAGTAGGAGTTAAGTGGTTCCAAGTAGTAACAGACAGAACAAAGTAAGTTACCAAGCAAAATAAAATAAAACACGCAAGTCTAAGCCTAATAAAGTAAGACACTAAATGCAGGTAAATCTCACCCTCAGTGATGTTCCAATAAGCTTCTTTTACAGATGAAACTTCCTTTTAGTATGGGTCCAGCAATTTCTCACACCCCTGTATTTACTGTCGTTTGTTTCAGGCATCCTTTGGGGTGGAGAGGTTATCTCTTGAGCCAGCTGAAGACAAAATGGAGGGGTTTCCAGGGGCTTATATAGTCTCTCTCTTATGGGTGGAAACCCCTTGTGTTCTCCTGTGCAGAATCACAGCTACAAGATGGAGTTTTGGAGTCACATGGGCAAGTCATATGTCCATGCATGACTCAGTTCTTTACAGGCCAACACCACTGTTTACATGTTAATTTGAACATTCCCAGGAAAGCTCAGATGTGGACTGTCGTCTCTCAAGGTCTGTTGTCAGCTAAGTACTCCCAATTACTTGAATAACCCCTTCACACTATGTTGACTAAATCTGCCTTATGTGCTTCCTACAGCAAACACTTTAAATACAAGCATAGAGCCAACACGCATAATTTCAGATATAAAAATGATTCATGCCATACCAATAGGATGAATACATTCAGTAGAACATAACCTTTGCAAAGACATGTTACATGGCATATCTAGCATAAAACATATTCCAGTTATGTCATATTTATACCCATAAGCATATTTCTATAAAGGATTATGGGGTGCAACGTCATACACACTTATAAACATATTTTCATAAAACATATGGAGTGCAACATCACAAGTGGCTTCCCAGTTTTCCCATGTTCCAGCCACCTGTAGCCACTTGGGCATTTCATTGTCCAGCTGGCTCTGCTCCAGCTTACTCTCTGTCAGCACCTCCCCTGTGCAGCAATGAGAACATCTATATATTCACCTCTCAACATTATAGCTTTAGTAGTTCTAAACAGGTGAACTCCCATCAAGTCAGCCATCCCAGAGTGGCTGACCGCTGTTGCCCTCCAGCTGCTCCCAGGGCAGAAATTCTCTCTCATGAATTCACACACATTACCCATCAGTTGGTGAGTTGCAGCATGCTCATAAATCACCCCCACCCCCATGAAGGGCTCCCACCCCCAGACAAGGGGTCTGCCCTGCCCTGCTAACACCTGTCTCCCAAACTTAAGTCCATGCTGGGTTTCCATTATTTCCACTTCCTGATCCCCACACTCCTGGAAGATCCAAGCTGCTGCAACAACTAAAGGTTAGGCATGGGTAACCCAGACATCCCTGATGCAGCCCCTAGGAACCCTCCATAGCCTATATGCTAGTTCTGCTATTGCACCAGGTTCAATGTCTCCTCCCCTCCAGGGCTGGGGGAGTGTGATCACCTTTTCGTCCCCCACTTAGGTCCCCCGAGAGCTAAAGTGAGCAAGTTCCCTGAATCCCACCAAGGACCCCCCTACAAACACCCATTGCAGCACTGGATGGAAGGAACTTACTTTCACCCCATCTGTGCAGCCTCCATCTGGCACTGGTCACACTCACACCTGCCAGCCATGTTGCTCTCCTCTTCTTCAACCTGTTTCTTCAAATGTCCTGGCTCTGGGCTACCCACTACACCTTGTAAGCCTTGTAGTGCTGTGGGAACAACTTTGGAAGCAACTGCCTGTACTTAGGGTTACCAGTTTTGATTGGATGCATTCCTGGAGGTTTCATCACATGACAATCTTTAATTCCTGGAGACCCCAGGACAATCCTGAAGGGCTGGCAACCCCACCCAGGCTACTTGAATCAATTCTCTGTTGGCTCCCTCCCCCTACACCCAAACGCAGCTAGTTCACCACTGGGACAGTTTGCTTCCCCCGGATCCATGCTACTTCCCAGTAGGGGGGAATCCATTTGGTAGAGAGGCAGACCATCCTGGGACCTGCCCATCCTAGTCCTGGATCCAACCCCTTGCCTGTGTGGCCAGGATCCCACTCCCTCCACCCTGAGCTGGGTTTGGAATTCCCACCCAGGTCTGCTCTTCGGCAACTGCTATGGCCAGCTGGCGGGGGATGGGGTGGACACCTCCCCCCTCCTGTTTTCACCAGCCTGCTACAGCCCCACCCCGATGAGTATGAAACTTCCTCCCCTTCTGCTACTAAATGCGGGGGATCTTCCTCACTGGTGTGCTACCAACTGATGCCATGGGAGAGTAAAGCTTCCTGTGCTGCTATTCCTATTGCTCTGCCAGGCACAGGTAGAAGTGGACTTTTCCTGCACTAGCATGGCCCCCTTCTCTTCTGGTCATGTGTGGGGGGATGGGTCAGTGTCCCTGCTGACCGCTCTAAAGTTGCCACACTGAGTCACTCTGGCTCTCTAGCCCTTAAAGGGACCACACACCTTTTCCTATAAGCCAGATGGCCCCACGGCTCAATGTGTGGTGAGATCACTGGAACAAGTTACCTTGGGATGTGGTGGATTCTCCATCACTTGAAGTCTTCAAAATGAGATTGGGTCTCTTTCTAAAAAGACACTATATCTTAGACATTATGGGCTTGATGTACAAGTTACTGGATGAGGTTCTAGGGCCTGTGGTTATGGAGGAAGCCAAACTAGACGATCATAATGGTCTTAAAAACCGATGAATCTATGTTCTAAGCTCTAAATTTAAGTTTAAAACCTGAACTATTGGAAGTTTGTTAGGTTTAACCACGTTCTGGAAAACCCAGGAACTTTGGACAATTGAACTCGGAGGCCTTGTCTACACTGGCAAGTTACTGCACAGTAAAGCAACTTTCTGCAGTGTAACTCCCGAGGTGCACACACTGCCAAGCCACTTAGGGCGCAGAAACGCCAAAGTTGCAGCGTTGCAAAAAAACCTCACTTCAATGAGAGTCATAACCCTGAAAGCACAGAGGCTCCAGTGCTGTATTGGCAATGTAAACATATTACAGAGCACAAAGCAACAATTGGCCTCCGTAAGTGTACCATAATCCCTCAAGTGGCCGCTCTGCTCATTGTTTTGAACTCAACCGCCCTGGAGACATGCGCCCCTCCCCTTTCAAAGCTTCATTTCTGACAGCCTTTGTGTGCTGTGCTGATCTGCTCCAGGACACAAAGCAATCTGTTAATGTGGAATGCTTGTGGTGTTGAACACAGAGACAGGTGTGTGTGCGTGAGAGAGAGACAGACAGATTGCTGTGCAGAGAGCTGGGGAGGGAGGTGGGGGCTGATATCAGGGTCCCCCCCACTTCAGGACTGCTTGCTTCCTGCCACTGTCTGAACTTACAAGACAGCATGCTGACACACGCTGTCCCCCAAAAACACGTCTCTCTCCCCCACTCCCTCCATACACACACACACACACACAGTCCCTGTCACACACACTGCCCCCCCCTTCAGTTGAAAAGCAGCTGGCCATGTAGTAGGATGCCCATTGAACAATGGGATTGGGAAACCTGCATCATGTGACACTGTGCCTGCCCCATGAGGCATTGCAAAGCTCTTCCCAAAGCACCCTGTGGTCAGTTGCACTGTTGGATAGCTACCACAATCCACTGCTCTCCTTGCTGTTGCAAGACATGCTAATGTGGATGTGCTCCACCGTCACGAGGAGTACAGTGTGGACACGCAACTGCGGTTTAATTCCAGCGCTTTAATGAAAACAGTATAACTCATTGCCCAGAAACTTCCCAGTGTGGGCATACCCTTAGATGACAAGTATTAATTTCCCATCCAATGAGAGTTTGGTTGACCTGTCCCAGAACAGAAAGTTTTGGTACATTATCTTACCCTTTTATAAATTACTTATGTGCCATCTAAAATGTTTTGAAATTTCCCGAAGCATGGGGTGTTTCTATTCATGCATTATTGGATAAATTGCAAATCTTTACAAGATATGTATTCAAGAGCTCCGCATGTTTGTCTCTAAATATTCTAGCATCCACAAGTCATTATGAAAGGCAGTAGAGTAAGGAAGGTATTTTCTCATGTGGGCAGCCTGAAGTCCAGATACATATTATAGCCTGGCAGCAGGTGGCTCAAGGAAAGCTTTGTAAAGAAGGGGTATTCTGAAAATCAAGTTCCCATGATCTGAAATGAAAATTTGAATTAATGGTGCAGCATATGGCTGAAAACCTGCCTTTTTTAAAAGCACAGATACTGCCCCATCTAGGAGTCCCTCACTGTGTCAGCATCACCAAAGTCAAGCTGCAGCATCAGAAGTCCCCGGAGCCACAGCTGAGGGAACAACCAAGCTACCACCCACTTCTGCTGCACATGGGGTAGGGCAGGAGCTGAACTGCGCCACTCCAACAGAGAGGCAGGTCAAACCACAATCACTGCTTGGGGCGATGGGCCACATGGAAGCTTCTTCTGCTCTGAAGGCAGCCCAAACCTTCACCGTCAAGCTGGGAAGTGAGGCAGAAGTGCCACCAAGGAAGATGACATTGGCTGGTGTGTAAACAGACAACTCGTTCCTGCTGCTGCTTGAATCACGGTGGCTGGAGAAACAACCACCCAGGAATGCCCCCAGCAGGCTAGGAGAAGCAGCTGTCCCAACAAGAGTCTGGTTTCACAAGAGAAATGGCAGCCCATTACAGAGAGACCCCTCCCACAACCAGCACACAACTCCTGACAGTGGTGTCTTCTGGGCTGTGGAAGGAGCTCGTAACAGTACAATATAACCAATGCTTCCCTCGCCTAATATGACCACTGATTAACATTACAAGTCAAAATGATTTAGCAGACTATCCTCATTGTGTGCATGCACAAATTTTTGAATGTCTTCTTTGAAACTAATGTCAAAGGGCATCCTTCTTACTATGCTAATTACGAATTCAACTAGAAAGCAATTTTCCTCTGCAATAGATACCTCAAGCCAGTTGCATTCTTTAGTATTTGCTATTAAATTATACTTTTTTGGCAACTGGAAAACACAACTGAGTAGCTATTTGTATAGGACAAGTTGTTGGAAACAAAAATACTATAAAACTGATGAACAAGTATCCCGACTAGTCCATCTTTGAGGAAAAATTAAAGGGATATTATATGAGCATAACTATTACATAGTAACAGGTTTCAGAGTAACAGCCGTGTTAGTCTGTATTCGCAAAAAGAAAAGGAGTACTTGTGGCACCTTAGAGACTAACCAATTTATTTGAGCATGAGCTTTCGTGAGCTACAGCTCACTTCATCGGAGGCATACTGTGGAAAATACAGAAGATGTTTGTTTTTATACACACAAATCATGAAAAAATGGGTGTTTATCACTACAAAAGGTTTTCTCTCCCCCCACCCCACTCTCCTGCTGGTAATAGCTTATGTAAAGTGATCACTCTCCTTACAATGTGTATGATAATCAAGGTGGGCCATTTCCAGCACAAATCCCGGTTTTCTCCCCCACACCCCCGCAAACAAACCCACCCTCCTGTAGGTAATAGCTTATCTAAAGTGATCCCTCTCCTTACAATAAGAAAAGGAGTACTTGTGGCACCTTCATGCATCCGATGAAGTGAGCTGTAGCTCACGAAAGCTTATGCTCAAATAAATTGGTTAGTCTCTAAGGTGCCACAAGTACTCCTTTTCTTTTTGCGAATACAGACTAACACGGCTGTTACTCTGAAACCTCTCCTTACAATGTGTATGATAATCAAGGTGGGCCATTTCCAGCACAAATCTAGGGTTTAACAAGAACGTCTGAGGAAGGGAGGGGTTAGGAAAACAAGGGGAAATAGGCTTGAATGGAGACTGGGAGTGGCTAAGTCATTATGCAAGGTAACCTAAGTTAATTGTACCCAATTTGCAAATGAATTCCAATTCAGCTGTCTCTCGCTGGAGTCTGGATTTGAAGTTTTTCTGTTGTAATATCGCGACTTTTATGTCTGTAATCACATGACCAGAGAGATTGAAGTGTTCTCCGACTGGTTTATGAATGTTATAATTCTTGACATCTGATTTGTGTCCATTTATTCTTTTACGTAGAGACTGTCCAGTTTGACCAATGTACATGGCAGAGGGGCATTGCTGGCACATGATGGCATATATCACATTGGTGGATGTGCAGGTGAACGAGCCTCTGATAGTGTGGCTGATGTTATTAGGCCCTGTGATGGTGTCCCCTGAATAGATATGTGGGCACAGTTGGCAACGGGCTTTGTTGCAAGGATAGGTTCCTGGGTTAGTGGTTCTGTTGTGTGGTATGTGGTTGCTGGTGAGCATTCGCTTCAGGTTGGGGGGCTGTCTGTAGGCAAGGACTGGCCTGTCTCCCAAGATTTGTGAGAGTGTTGGGTCATCCTTCAGGATAGGTTGTAGATCCCTGATAATGCGTTGGAGGGGTTTTAGTTGGGGGCTGAAGGTGATGGCAAGTGGCATTCTGTTATTTTCTTTGTTAGGCCTGTCCTGTAGTAGGTGACTTCTGGGAACCATTCTGGCTCTATCAATCTGTTTCTTCACTTCCGCAGGTGGGTATTGTAGTTGTAAGAATGCTTGACAGAGATCTTGTAGGTGTTTGTCTCTGTCTGAGGGGTTGGAGCAAATGCGGTTGTATCGCAGAGCTTGACTGTAGACGATGGATCATGTGGTGTGGTCAGGGTGAAAGCTGGAGGCATGTAGGTAGGAATAGCGGTCAGTAGGTTTCCGGTATAGGGTGGTGTTTATGTGACCATTGTTTATTAGCACTGTAGTGTCCAGGAAGTGGATCTCTTGTGTGGACTGGACCAGACTGAGGTTGATGGTGGGATGGAAATTGTTGAAATCATAGTGGAATTCCTCAAGAGCTTCTTTTCCATGGGTCCAGATGATGAAGATGTCATCAATATAGCGGAAGTGGAGTAGGGGCGTTAGGGGACGAGAGCTGAGGAAGCGTTGCTCTTAGTCAGCCATAAAAATGTTGGCATACTGTGGGGCCATGCAGGTACCCATAGCAGTGCCGCTGATTTGAAGGTATACATTGTCCCCAAATGTAAAATAGTTATGGGTAAGGACAAGGTCACAAAGTTCAGCCACCAGGTTAGCCGTGACATTATCGGGGATAGTGTTCTTGACGGCTTGTAGTCCATCTTTGTGTGGAATGTTGGTGTAGAGGGCTTCTACATCCATAGTGGCCAGGATGGTGTTATCAGGAAGATCACCGATGGATTGTAGTTTCCTCAGGCAGTGGTGTCTCGAAGGTAACTGGGAGTGCTGGTAGCGTAGGGCCTGAGGAGGGAGTCTACATAGCCAGACAATCCTGCTGTCAGGGTGCCAATGCCTGAGATGATGGGGCGCCCAGGATTATCATTCACATTGTAAGGAGAGGGATCACTTTAGATAAGCTATTACCTACAGGAGGGTGGGTTTGTTTGCGGGGGTGTGGGGGAGAAAACCGGGATTTGTGCTGGAAATGGCCCACCTTGATTATCATACACATTGTAAGGAGAGTGATCACTTTACATAAGCTATTACCAGCAGGAGAGTGGGGTGGGGGGAGAGAAAACCTTTTGTAGTGATAAACACCCATTTTTTCATGATTTGTGTGTATAAAAACAAACATCTTCTGTATTTTCCACAGTATGCATCCGATGAAGTGAGCTGTAGCTCACGAAAGCTTATGCTCAAATAAATTGGTTAGTCTCTAAGGTGCCACAAGTACTCCTTTTCTTATTACATAGTAGTTCAAAAGTATCAGGTTATCATTGATGCTATTATTTAGCAAACCAAAAAACTAATCAAGCTAAAAATAATTTAGCAGCAAAACGCATGCCATGTAGTCCAAGAAAAGAAACACAAAGGCGCAAAAGTGATACTTTATTCATATTTGTTACTTTTACATAACCCAGAGTAAGATATACAAACAGATAAAAATGACCTAAGAGTTAGTTAGTTTACATCACTAAATTCGATTTAAATTCGTATTGATAAAATACTGAACGGAGATGACAAAATACTCCAAGTTCAGAAAAACAGATTGGCTACTATGGCTGAAAAATTCCACTTATCTTTAACTGATCACAAATTATCATTTGTTTTATATTTATCATTTAAAACTAATTGATGCATATTACAAAATTTCCATGGTACACTCAGTCTCTGTGCTCATAAAATATATTTTTGTCATATCAGATTTCATTACAATGGAAAGAATTATTTGTGATGTCAGAATATTTCACCTCAACACATATCAAAAGACTATTGAAAGTACCTCTCTCACCCATATCGTGACACTGGATAATACTGCAGTATTAGCTGCACTTTTGTCCATTTTATTTGCTCACCCACAGAATCATTTTGGTGCATTTTGCAAAGTACAGTATAACAATTATATCCTTATGACCAACACAAACAATGTCTCTCACATGTTAATGAGGAACCACCAGACCAGAAGTAGAATTTAGCCCTGTATTTTAAAGCAAAAACAATCCTAGAAGGTGCTGAGTGCCCTCCTTTCCCATTGACTAACCATCGTTCAGCACCTTCCAGGAGAAGGCCCTTAACGGGCAGTAAAACATAAACAGGGAGGCAAAGGCATTTTTGCCACACTACTATAAACTGAAGTCAAATCAGAAACTCGCATGCAGATTACACAGTAATAAAGTAGCCAATAATGTAATATGTGAATATTGTGACAGGCTGAATATTATTTTCTTTGGACAAAAGTAAAACCTGCTGTGAGTGAGCATGGCTCAAGAGGAAGGGAGGTTCAGAGTGAACGCGGATAAAGGCTAGATGCATCTCCTTCCCTTCCTTCTTAAGGACAGAAGGGCCTTGCAGAACAAAAGAGCTTTACCAAATATTTGACCTGAAATTATAGAGATCTCTTCTGTTACAAAGATTACAATTGTAATCTGGTAAGGAAAAAAAAAAAAAGACCAATCCTTCCCTCTCTCTCTCTCACACACACACATAAAGCCTTATTAGGGAAGGAAGCAGTCTGAGTCGCAGTGTACAAAAGAAAAACTATATGCAAATTTCAATATTGTATTGAATAAAGTATTAATTATTTTTAAAGGGAACAGAGAAAGCGCAAAAGCAGACTGTACGGTAGCCTTCTTTTCTAGAAGAAACTGAAAATATATACAGCATGGTAACTAAACACCAATTAAGCCATTTTAATTGTCAGTGTTATATAAATGGGACATACTGGGATAGAAATACATTCAAAAATCAAGGGCCTTTAATGAGTGAGTTATAAGAAACTGAAATGACATTACATGACTACACACATTCCATATAAGCAAAAGTCTATCTACATATATTTATATCTACAGGAATAAAAAACTAAGTTTAGTACTTGTGAAATGTATCCAATTGCTAGCACTGAACTGAAGTCGTTCCATTCATCCACGTAACAGACATAGTATTACCAGTAGTAGAGTAAGCTTCCCACTCTGTACTGACAAAGTGGCTCCACTCAGGTATCTAAAAACCACTCCTGAGTGTAACAGGGCATTTCAAACTTCAAGTATAGTCAATCCATGTCCAGAGAGTGCCAAAAAGAGTGTCAATTCCAATTGTGGTTTCTGTAATGTGAACATGTGTCTACTACATACTGAACTGAGACCATGCTGTTATTTTACTGTCAAACCACCAGCCAGCAACCTCCGGTTACTGACTGAGTCATCCAGTCCTCTCTCAGAAATAACTAGTAAATCCTGTGAATTGACTCTTCAAACTTACATTTCATTTGTGATTGTATATAGCGAGAATGTGTATAGGAGATTAAAATAATATAAGCAACTAAATCAAAAAATTCCTTAAAAATAATGTGTAAGAAGACATTAGTTGCTGTCTGTTAGATTTTAAGATTACATGATTAATTTCTGAAAAATGCTAAAAAGATGACATTTAAGGACCTGAAGACATTGCCCAGTCATGTATCATTGACTCTCCTCAAAGACCTACATGACTAACAGCCAGACAGTTTCACAAGTATCTAGATTGCAACATTATAAAGATAAGATGTAAAGTAAAAATATAGTTATACCTTCATGATCAAGAAAGTAAAACAAAATGCTGGTTTTGTAACAGTGCAACAACTGCAGCACACTTTGCGTGCAGCACACGATTTGCTACATTTAGTGGCACTTATGTATTATGCAGTAAATATTGAAAGTAAGACTGAATTTTTGGATCTGCATCAGCATAACCACATTATTATTACAAGAGTTGCTAAGCTACTGCATTCTGAATACCACCAATTCATTTTTAGTACTTAGATCACTAGTTTTAATACATTTCAACGCCCTGCCTTCTGTCCTGCTAATGGTGTCATTATTAGAGCAAAGCATTTCATGAATTCTGTTCCTGTACTTGGACCAGGACTCAGTCTGACCAATCATTTTCATCAAATTCTGAATCATCATCAGAATCACTGTACTCCACAGCAATGCGCCTTGAAAGAATAGTTGCCACATCATTTCCAACGGGTTCTCGCTTTGCTTCTTGTTCACGTTGCTCTTGTACCTTTTTCAGCTGAATTCCTATAGACAGGTAGACAATTCTATTTACAAACAGTTCTTTGCACCTAAAATATAATTTAAGGTTGTTGCTGCATTTTATATTTTAAATAAAGTTGAGAGGCATTTCCAAGAGGTGAAGGAAAAAAGACAGACTGGAAGTCATAAAAACTTTCCTGATCAAGAAAGAAAGAAAGAAAGAGACACACACAAAGTAGACTGACATCAGTCTTTCCAAGAGTATGTGCCCATAACTTTCTCAAAATAGCCTGCTATGATTTAAATTAAAGTTCTAAAAGACTATAGGACATTTTCAGTAGGAGTGATGCCAAAATTGTGTCTTGAAGGATTTTAAAGGGTTATGCTTTTTAAAGCAAGCACAACTGAATGAAGACTGCAGCACCTGATTTCAAAATATTTTTCAGCTGTTAAAAAAAGCCAAATCAAATGCACTGGAGTCAATGTTTGGATTTCACAGCTGTTGCAAGGGACCCCATGGAACCTGCACACTTTTTAAAAGAATACTTCATATACCGAAGATGAGTAAAAGTTTTCATTTAACTTCATTCAAACAAGCACCTGAATTCATCTTAAATCAGCTGTAAGCCTTGGAACATGTGACTTGCTGTACAGACCTCACCCCAAGCATTGCAAGGAGATTAACACCCTGAGGGCTTGTCTTCACTACCGGGGTAAGTTGATCTAAGTTACGCTACTCTAGCTACATGAATAACGTAACTGGAGTCGACATAGCTTAGGTCAACTTACCCCGGCGTTTTCACTGCGCTGAGTCGACGGGAGATGCTCTCCGGTTGACTTCCCTTACTCTTCTCGGAGAGCTGGAGTACCGGGGTCGATCGGAGGGCACTCTGCCATCGATTTAGTGGGTCTTCACTTGACCCACTAAATCGATCCCTGCTGCATCGATTGCAGCAGCGTTGATCTTCCCGTAGTGGAGACCAGCCCTCTGTCAAGGCATACCAAAAACGCATGTCCAAAGAGCAGGGACTGTCAAGATACCTAGGCTGGGCCATTTGTAGTGAAGTATTTCTCTCAGCAAATTATAAAGATGAAATTGTAGGTTGAGGCTAACAGCAGCTATCAACACAAATCATAGGAGACACTGTAGTCTCACTGTGGAAAAGGAATAGCTCTTAAACTCTATGTTCACTTACCCATTCGAATAGCAGCAAGAAGATCACTTCGAGCATCACTGATTGGCGGCTGTGTGGATTCATGTCGTTTTCCTTCAGGAACTGTAAAAGCATGCATCGGGGAGGACGTGAGAGATGAAACTGCAGCAGGGGGACCTGGTGGGGGAGGAGGTGGGCCGGGGGGAGGGGAAGCTGTAACAACAAGCCCAGAAGGAGGAGGAGAAGGAGCAGGAGCAGCAGCAGCATAGGTAGATCCGGTCACTAGTCCAGAATGGGAAGGTGGCACAGGAAGTTGAAGAGGACTAACAAAAGCAGTTTGTGCTGAAGGAATCATAGGGGGAAGAGGAGTGGGGGGAGGTCCAGTAGGATTATAATAATCTACCATCTGAGCTGGGAGCATCCTATATAAAAAAAGAACAAAAGTAACTTTTAAAAACTGAAATATTTGTCAGTAAGAAGAGTGCTTTTCTGAAATGACTGAAGTATTTGAACACTTAGCACTTACACAGTGGTGACCCTTTAAAATATGCTCATTTTACCTCAGGTACCATTAACTCACTTTTTGCAGCTTTCCCCAGCAAATTCCTTAGATTTTCATATAGGGAATATTGCAAATACTGAAGGGTAGCGTTATATTGTTATCCAAAGCAGTTGAAAATTTTAAGGGCAAGCACTATATAGGGCTTTTCTTATTCAAAGAGCTTTTACAAACACTGTCTGAATCTACCTTAATTCTCAATACCCCTGTGAGGCAGATGTATTTGTTTCTAAAGAATCATTTTAACCTCTCACGTATGTAATGTGGGAACTAATATCATTAATATATGCATCTATTTCTATTGTTTTCTTGCAGTTTTCAATATTTTTCGGTGCACTACCCCTGTGGCTATTTTTCCTCATGTACAAGAAAATCTTGCCATTATCCCTTTGTTTGGCAATGCATTGAAAGTTTTTAATATTTTACAGCCATATCAATTGTTATGTTGCACCCCATATTCTTTACAGAAATATGCTTATGATATGGCATAACAGATATATTTTATGCAAGATGGGTCTTGTAAGGTATCATCGGAAAGGTTATAACTTACTGAATGTGATTATTTATCCAATTTGTACGCATGTATCATTTCTGTATTTAAAGTTAGAAATATTGACTTTGTAACCATTACAACTGTGTGTGTATTTGGGAGACACCCACCAGAAAACAGGCAATCAGCCTTGATGGGCCATTAGGAAGAAACAATAAGACTGTGAAGATACTAATCTCTCTTTTTCCTGCGAGGCGCGTCCTAGGACTAGCTGTGACTCTACTACATCAGGTGGTCCTGTCACCTGGTACTAAACACCATCTTGGACTTCTAGTAATTTTCCACTAAAAGGAGGGGGAGATCAAGACTGGGAAACAAACGATTCCCACTTTATGTAAATCTTACTTAAGGCTGGGGATAAAGGCAAACAGGACTCTTCTCCGTTGCCTTCCTCCCCAAGAAGAAAGACTGCTGAAAGTACCTGAAGAGACAAAGGAACTGAGCTGTGGGAAAGGCAAGGGCTGAGTCCAGACTAAGACAGGAGTCTGGTCTGTAAAGAGAAATAACTGGAACGCTAAGCTACAGAAACTGTGCAACTTGTCTAAAACAACATTTAGGGTGAGAAATTATTTCTTGAAGCCAGTCTCTTTAAGATCTTAAGCTCAGTATGTGTGTTCTGTTTTATTTGCTTGGTAATCTGCTTTGCTCTGTTGGCTATCCCTTATAATCACTTAAAATCTGCCTTTTATAGTTAATAAACTTGTTTTTGTTTATTATTAAACCTAGTTTGTGCAATCTATAACTGGGGGGGGGCAAGAAGTTGTGCATATCTTCCTCTATATTGAGGGAGGGGGCGAATATATGAGCTTATGTTGTATAGATTTCTCTACAGCACAAGACAATAGTATTTTGGGTGTACTTTCCAGAGGGGAGCTGTACTTGAATGCTGGGCAATTTCCTAGCTGAATCTTCTCATAGAGAGCTGTTTGCAGACTCTGTGTGATTCTACAGCTAGTGCGTCCCTACCTGTGCGTGTGTTTGCTGCCAGAGGCCCAAGAGCCTAATTCAGCCAAACCGGGAGAGGGAGCCCAGGCTAGTGGAGCAGGCAGACTCAGTAAAATCCCAGTACGTCAGGTGGCAACCCAGAAGGGGGGGTCCAACCCATCACATCAATGTTATTAAATACATTGTTAACGATTTCAGTTTTTGACATTACCCCACCTCCATTTAGTTCACACTGTTAAATATACTTTGCAAATTAGCAGATTTCCTACTACCTACCTTACTGAGGTGTTAACAGGATTAGCTAAGTTTGTACAGAGTTTTGAACATGTAAAACAAGGCCTAAGTACTGTATTATGATGATGAAAAATGCACATTCTATTGGTCTTTCCAAGAACCCATGCCAGTAAATCAGAAGTTTTACCCATAGTCTGCTGGTATCAAAGGTACAGAGCTGTGTGGTCCATCAGAGGCCTGGGGTGGAGGTGGAGGTGGTTGTTGAGGTCTGTTTAAAGTAGCATGCCGCACTGCGGTAGAGGATGGTCTATATTCATGCTCAAGGCCCTGGTTTATACCCATATACTGTGGTCCATCTCCTGTTCCATATGAAGACATTACTGGCTGCTGGTGGAGGGAATGATTCGGAGTAGCAGGATAAGAATAATCGGTAACATCGGATGCATGGGACCTAAAATTAAAGTAAATGGGATGGGGTGGAACAGAACACATGAGTGTAGCAGAACACTGTCTCCACTATTAAGCAGTAAGGCTAATGGCTGCACTGGGAATGACTTTTCTTGTGATGGGTTTCCCTATTTTAATTATCAAGCATTTGTCAGACCATGGAAACTACAACAGCAGCAATATAATTATTAAGGCAACAGCCAGCCCCTGTTCAGATCCATGTAACTTCAAAATGAATTAATCTGACAAACTGGAGTACACAGAGACCAAATCTTAATCTGCAGGGCTTGCTTGCATCTTTTCAATATTTTGGCATATTAACTCTGTGACAGAATACTGTTGAATAAATCAAATTAAATGAAAAAAGCAAAACCAATAACAGCTTTTTTTTTTAGTCCTCGTCTAGTTGCAAGGAAACACTGATTTTTTTTTGACAACACACAATTAACAATTGTGGGCAACCAGCTAAGTATTAACAATGAAGGCAGAAAGAGAAAGCAAGAATGGAAGCAGTCGGTTATATAGAAAAACACATTTTACCGAAGCAGAGAGAACTAATTTCAAAAGCTTAATCTTTAAAGGCTTTCTTGCTTTATTCGCATAAGTAGTTTGGTTGGAAAGGCTGAGAGATACTGAAAAATGCAAATATTATTAGTTGAGCAGAGAGTTCATAAAGATGCAAAGTCTATGATGCTTTGTCAAATAAGCCCAAGAGAGGGAACAAAAGGATCTCTTCATCCCATAATTGCACAGAGCTGTACTGCATTAGTAACAGTCGTGCAGCCTGCCACTTGGTTAAAACAGATAGTCAGTAAAATGATGCATGTCATCTCTAAGACTGGAAACAAGGCAAGCAACAAAAAGCCAGGGTTTTGAGTAAAACAAAATGACACACCCTTTGGGCATTTTGTCCTTTTTCATGCTTCCTGCCTGCTCCAGTTTCTTTGCGTCACTCATGAACTCAATGCCCATTTTCCTTCTTTCCCACTCTTCTTTTCTTGTTCTTACTTTTCTCACATTTATTTGCTGGTTTCTATTTGGATTCAGCTTGTGTCTCTCTCTCTGAAGCACAACAGGGGTAACATAAATGCATTGCAATAAGCAGACACAGTCTGGAAACTTGGATTTCAAACTTTATGGATTTGACTGGGACAGCATAATAACAAAGGCTTTTTAATTGCTTAAGCTCTGTATTAAAATATAACAAGATACTATGAATACAAGCACATCTTTTTATTTTGTCAAATATTTACAACAAAGCTAAAACGATTTGTATTTTATGAGTTAGTTTATATATAGGCACTCTATTTATAGGCATTTCTATTTGGTCTCATCACCATAAGACAACTTTTGTGAGAACTGGACTCACTTCTATATTTACTTTTATAGCTTCATTCCCACAACATTCTCAAGGTAGATAAAGGTTAAAAGGGTGCATTATACGAATTACTAAATCTCTTCCTCACCCTACCACAGTCCCACAACTAACCCACAGTTGAAGTGCAGATTTCTGCAATGCAGCATTGTTGTAGCCATGTTCAGTCCCAGGATACTAGAGAGACAAGGTGGGTAAGGTAATATTTGTTATCGGATCAATTTCTGTTGGTGAGAGAGACAAGCTTTCAAGCTAAACAGAGCTCTTCTTCAGGTCTGGGAAAGGTACTAAGAGTGTCACAGCTAAATACAAGATCAAACAGATAGAATGTGAGCTAACTACTTATGCTAAACTAACTTGTATTTATTTACCTGTGACACACTTGGTACCTTTCCCAGACCTGAAGAAGAGCTCTGTGTAGCTTGAAAGCTTGTATCTCTCACCAACAGAAGTTGGTCTGATAAAAGATATTATTACCTCACCCACCTTGTCTCTCTAGACTTTCCAATACAGGCAGGTATTTGATTCATGCAAAATTCATTGTTCACATTGCTATAAACATTTCAAAATCTGTAATAAGAAAGGAATAGTACAATGGCAAAACCAACTTGATACTACAAATAATCTTCCTTCCTCCACCCACACCAAAATACCCCAGATCCTAGTGGAGGGTCTTTACAGTTCCTCCTTGGGGAAAGCTACATATTGCAACTATTTCCCAGAGCTTGCTTTCTTCACATTATAAAAATCTGCACACAAAGCGTGATGAATGCATGTTTTGACATTACAGGGAAATAAAGAGGAAAAGGGTAAATTAAACGTGACTCTTTAATCTCAAGGTCCCTGGAAGCAAGGTGATAGGTGTGTGAAGGAAGAAAATTTAGAGATGCAATAAATCTACATCTTGCAGTTGAGTAATGGGCACTGATATCATCCCATCAATTCAATCAGGTCTGGATGAACCAATGTGCCATGGGTAAACTTGCACAGGGTCCCCATCTCAGGCCCCACAAACACTATGGGGTGTGAAAAGCCACATACACACATACAAACAAAAAACCAACAGTGCCGGGAAGAGGGTGGGGTGGGGTGAGGGCCGGGCCCTGTCTGCAGGCTGTGGCAAGAGCCAACAGGCCAAAGCTGGGAGGCAGGAGTTGCAGCAGGGTGAGAGCAGGACAAGCTCGCTCTGGAATACACTCCCTGTGCCAGGGCCTCCCACCTGGGAAGGTGGGAGCCCCCCCATTGCCATAGTGCACAAGCCACCAAAATTCTTTTATCTGGCACTAAATTCAAGCAAGATTCAGATCAACATTTTGAAAATACTAACTTAAAAGAACTTTGTATAAAAAGAAAAATTTGAGTGATTAGCAGGACACATTTTGGCTGTAGAAATTATGGTAAACTAAAATAAACTCCTGGTAAAAAAAGAAATATAGACAAGGGACAACGTCTGAACACAAACTCTTGAAACTTAACACTGATGGAAAGGGAAGAAACAACAAAAACTCTGTCTGGTTTCCAAAGAGTCAACATCAGCTGGCAGAAGTCTACAGCACACAAAAAATATTCAACATTGAAAAAACAAAGTTCTGAGCAGATTCCCCTTCATTAATCACAACTATCCAGTGAAATGAAAACATGAATCCCACTCCTACCCAGTGGCTGTTGCC
Organism: Caretta caretta; assembly: GCF_965140235.1. Taxonomy (NCBI): domain Eukaryota; kingdom Metazoa; phylum Chordata; order Testudines; family Cheloniidae; genus Caretta; species Caretta caretta. Next base: position 45,280,176 of record NC_134206.1, on the reverse strand, counting down.
TAATGGCCACAGCAAGTAAACAACCTACACACTTACTGGAATTGTGAAATAGTTTGGCTTTTCACTAGATTCCAATTATTTCCTATGTTTCTTCTGCCTATCAATTAAATTCGACACACAGAAAAACCGTTTAGGGAAAAACTCTCTGCCTAGACCCACTTGAGGAACAGCCTCAGATGTCTGGCTCTCCCTTTGCATAGAGATCTCCCAGTGAGCTCAAAGGGAGTTTCATACACACGGCGGGAGCAGAATACTGAAGATGAGCTCTGTTGTGTGCACCTGAGAGGAGATTTTTGTTTAAAGTGACTTGTTTTAAGCAATAACGATGCAGCTGGTTTTGTAGCTTGCTTTTGTAAAAAAGCAGAATGACAATAAAGAACTGTTCCCCAATTACAGCATCCAACTAAAGGCAAAATTATATACATCACCAGGTATTCAAAATATTTCTCACTTAAATAGAAAAACACTTGAAGATCTCGCAGATGACTAGATCCTGAAATGATTAACAGTCATCTTGCACAGAAAAAACAACATGTACTGTCAGTAGCAATAAAATGTATCAAGGTTGAAATGAAGGAAGAGACACTAAAACTAACAATTATATATAGATCTAAATCTTTTTCAATTATATCTGTTCAAAATGCAAAAATAAAATATGAAGCAAACACCATCACACGAGTTAAATACAATGCTGAAGTTCAGATAACAAAAACATAAGGAGTAGATGTACAGAAATTTAAAGCAATTAGTACATATTTCTTAAATTTCATAGTACTTTAAAAGCATTTTTGAGAACAAGTTTAAAATGTTTATGGTGTCTTTTCTATACTAACTGCTACATTCTCAATCTAAAGCTACTCAGAATCTCAGAACATATAACTGTGATATAGCAAAGGGCTTGTTGTAAACAGACCTAGTATCTGGGGACAGTGATCCCTCTGAAGATGCTCCATGGTACACATTTTGAGACAACCTGTTGTCAGGTCTAAGCTCTTTGTCATATGCCATCATATTCCACTCCTGGCGCCTGTTCCTGGCTTTTCTAACCTTTTTCACCTCACGGGTTGTGCCATCTATACGCTTTTGCTCCTAACGTTCAAAGGAGAGAAAGCAAGCATGCAAAAGAGAGAAAAAAGGAAAGGAAAAGAGCAGGTTAAAATGCAGTTAGCGTGCATAGAAATAAGACTAGAATTACAGATAAAGCCAAGACTACATAAAATCCTCTGCAGTAACAATAACAATGAAAGAGTTAAATATCTCCTTATATATGGACCTGACAGAAGGAATGTTATTCATTACTGTGCTATTACTGTTTCTTTGACATAAATTAAAATTTTCTACAGAAGTAAGTAATGATCTTCACCTATTCCCCCTCCCAGTAAACACAGAATAATTGCCATTGTTAAAAAATATATTTTTTAAATCTTTCCTCACGATACATGGTAACGATGTATTCGACAATTCTGAAATGTATCTGATAACGCTTCTTAGACCTACAAATAATACAGATATATGTGTAAAACATAATCAGAATGAATTGCATACAAACACCAGTGGTTTTGTATGCCTATAAAGCACCTAGAATTTTGAAAGAAATACGGAAAAGTGGTAACTCTTTCCAGCTACGATTACATGCCACAATTTGAGATTTCTTTTTGTAACTCGTTTATCCTTTCATGTCTGAATTAACAAATAAGAAAAAGAACAAAATTCCTCCCACTCTCTCCTCACTCTCATTTCACATTATCTTATAGGAAATGAGTCACATTAATCATATTTGCAACACATCAGTATTCAGTTCAGTAATTTATTTTATCATGAAGCTATCAGACTGTTTCTTTTACTTGAGATTTTGGTGTAAAACTCCAAGTACTTTCAGTGAATTCTTTCTTTCTTCCTCTCTTTCAGGTGCTGTTTTAGTGCTTTCACAAACATCCACAACCCCAGTGGTAGCTATCCTGCCCAGCCAAGATGATGAATACATTTAAAAAAAACTTAGAAATTAAAAAAACAGATTTATTAAAGGGTCAAGTTTAGGTTGTGTAGTTGTTACAGATTATTTATGATTTGTACCTTTATTGAATGAGCACTGGAATCTAGACTTGGATAACATTTACCTCTAACTTTCTTGATTTCCTGGTTCACTTTAAAACTAGGGATTTCTCCAAAACATTTAAATTTCATTCAAAAGGATTGGGAAGATTTGTTACAAAACAGGATTTTTTTTATTTCAAAAAGGCTGACTTTCAAAAATTAAGGAAATTAGTTAGGGGAGTGGATTGGACTGAAGAATTTATGGATCTAAAGGCAAAGGAGACCTGCGATTACTTCAAGTCAAAACTGCAGAAGCTAACGGAAGCCTACATTCCAAGAAAGGGGAAAAAATTCATAGACAGGAGTTGTAGACCAAGCTGGATGAGCAAGCATCTCAGAGAGGTGATTAAGAAAAAGCAGAAAGCATACAGGGAGTGGAAGATGGGAGGGATCAGCAAGGAAAGCTACCTTACTGAGGTCAGAACATGTAGGGATAAAGTGAGAAAGGCTAAAAGTCAAGTAGAGTTGGACCTTGCAAAGGGATTTAAAGCCAATAGTAAAAGGTTCTATAGCCATATAAATAAGAAGAAAACAAATAAAGAAGAAGTGGGACCGCTAAACACTGAGGATGGAGTGCATCTTAAGGATAATCTAGGCATGGCCCAATATCTAAACAAATACTTTGCCTCAGTCTTTAATGAGGCTAATGAGGATCTTAGGGATAATGGTAGCATGATAAATGGGAATGAGGTAGATATGGAGGTAGATATTACCCTGAGGTAGAAGCGAAACTCGAACAGCTTAATGGGACTAAATCGGGGGGGGGGGGCAGATAATCTTCATCCAAGAATATTAAAGGAATTGGCACATAAAATTGCAAGCCCATTAGCAAGAATTTTTAATGAATCTGTAAACTCAAGGGTTGTACCATATGACTGGAGAATTGCTAACATAGTTCCTATTTTTAAGAAAGGGGAAAAAAGCGATCCGGGTAACTTCAGACCTGTTAGTTTAACTTCTGTAGTGTGCACAGTCTTGGAAAAAATTTTGAAGGAGAAAGTAGTTAAGGACATTGAGGTCAATGGTAAATGGGACAAAATACAACATGGTTTTACAAAAGGTAGATCGTGCCAAACCAACCTGATCTCCTTCTTTGAGAAGGTAACAGATTTTTTAAACACAGGAAACGCAGTGGATCTAATTTACCTAGATTTCAGTAAGGCATTTGATATGGTGCCACATGGAGAATTATTATTTAAATTGGAAAAGATGGGGATCAATATGAAAACTGAAACGTGGATAAGGAATTGGTTAAAGGGGAGAATACAGCGGGTCATACTGAAAGGTGAACTGTCAGGCTGGAAGGAGGTCACCAGTGGAGTTCCTCAGGGATCGGTTTTGGGAACAATCTTATTTAATCTTTTTATTACTGACCTCGGCACAAAAAGTGGGAGTGTGCTAATAAAGTTTGCAGATGATACAAAGCTGGGAGGTATTGCTAATTTAGAGAAGGACCAGGATATCGTACAGGAGGATCTGCACGACCTTGTAAACTGGAGTAACAGTAAGAGGATGAAATTTAATAGTGAGAAGTGTAAGGTCATGCAGTTAGGGATTAATAACAAGAATTATCATTATAAAATGGGGATGCATCAATTAGAAGTAACGGAGGAAGAGAAGGCCCTTGGAGTACTGGTTGACCACAGGAGGACTATGAGCCGCAAATGTGATATGGCCGTGAAAAAAGCAAATGCGGTCTTGGGAGGCAACAGGCGAGGTATTTCTAGTAGAGATAAGGAGGTGTTAGTACCGTTATACAAGGCACTGGTAAAACCTAATCTGGAATACTGTGTGCAGTTCTGGTCTCCCATGTTTAAGAAGGATGAATTCAAACTGGAACAGGTACAGAGAAGGGCTACTAGGACGATCCGAGGAATGGAAAACCTGTCTCATGAAAGGAGACTCAAGGAGCTTGGCTTGTTTAGCCTAACCAAAAGAAGGCTGAGGGGAGATATGATTGCTCTCTATAAATATATCGGAGGGATAAATACTGGAGAGGGAGAGGAATTATTTAAGCTCAGTACCAATGTGGACACAAGAACAAATGGATATAAACTGGTCATTGAGAAGTTTAGACTTGAAATTAGATGAAGGTTTCTAACCATCAGAGGAGTGAAGTTCTGGAACAGCCTTCCAAGAGAAGCAGTGGGGGCAAAAGACCTATCTGGCTTTGTCATAAATATAAAGGGAAAGGTAAACCCCTTTGAAATCCCTCCTGGCCAGGGGAAAGCTCCTCTCACCTGTAAAGGGTTAAGAAGCTAAAGGTAACCTCGCTGGCACCTGACCAAAATGACCAATGAGGAGACAAGATACTTTCAAAAGCTGGGAGGAGGGAGAGAAACAAAGGGTCTGTGTCTTATACTGGTTTCTGCCGGGGATAGACCAGGAATGGAGTCTTAGAACTTTTAGTAAGTAATCTAGCTAGGTATGTGTTAGATTATGATTTCTTTAAATGGCTGAGAAAAGAATTGTGCTGAATAGAATAACTATTTCTGTCTGTGTATCTTTTTTGTAACTTAAGGTTTTGCCTAGAGGGGTTCTCTATGTTTTTGAATCTAATTACCCTGTAAGATATCTACCATCCTGATTTTACAGGGGGGATTTCTTTATTTCTATTTACTTCTATTTTTATTAAAAGTCTTCTTGTAAGAAAACTGAATGCTTTTTCATTGTTCTCAGATCCAAGGGTTTGGGTCTGTGGTCACCTATGCAAATTGGTGAGGCTTTTTATCCAACATTTCCCAGGAAAGGGGGGTGCAAGTGTTGGGAGGATTGTTCATTGTTCTTAAGATCCAAGGGTCTGGGTCTGTAGTCACCTAGGCAAATTGGTGAGGCTTTTTATCAAACCTTGTCCAGGAAGTGGGGTGCAAGGTTTCGGGAAGTATTTTGGGGGGAAAGACGCGTCCAAACAGCTCTTCCCCAGTAACCAGTATTAGTTTGGTGGTGGTAGCGGCCAATCCAAGGACGACGGGTGGAATATTTTGTACCTTGGGGAAGTTTTGACCTAAGCTGGTAAAGATAAGCTTAGGAGGTTTTTCATGCAGGTCCCCACATCTGTACCCTAGAGTTCAGAGTGGGGGAGGAACCTTGACAGGCTTCAAGATTAAACTCGATAAGTTTATGGAGGAGATGGTATGATGGGATAAAGATCAATTAATTGCCAAAATCATGTTAACTATTCATGGTAAATAGGCCCAATGGCCTGTGATGGGATGTTAGATGGGTGGGATCTGAGTTACTACAAAGAATTCTTTCCTGGGTATCCAGCTGGTGAATCTTGCCCACATGCTCAGGGTTCAGCTGACTGCCATATTTGGGGTCGGGAAGGAATTTTCCTCCAGGGCTGATTGGAAGAGGCCCTGAGGGTTTTTTGCCTTCCTCTGTAGCATGGGGCACGGGTCACTTGCTGGAGGATTCTCTGCACCTTGAAGTCTTTAAACCATGATTTGAGGACTTCAATAGCTCAGACATAGGTGAGAGGTTTATTCCAGGAGTGGGTGGGTGAGATTCTGTGGCCTGCATTGTGCAGGAGGTCAGACTAGATGATCATAATGGTCCCTTCTGATCTTAATATCTATGAGAATTACATCTGCATATAGGGTAGTTTTATTTTTATCCAGTATCAGTAGTGACATTTCTTTTTATTAGGGTGCAAATGTCGGGCAAATAATTCCACTGCAGCTCTGGTGATGGGTACGTGGGGTGATGAATGCAGAACTCTAGAGGATATTACCACTTTCAAAGAGAACTGTGATTAGAGTGGTGTGTGTCTCTCCCTTTAAATAAAATGTATAGAGCCGAGTGGATACAACATTTGTATACGAATCTGATCTGCAAAAATGGTCCGTGAATATAAAGCAGATTTCCGTGGATTTGCAGGGCTCTAAAAATGTAGTAGAAACCATGTAAACAAGTAGGTGCTATAAATTAAAGATAGGGAAGGAGTGTATAGTCTGACTTTCTGAAAATAAGTACTTCAACAAACATGGCAAAGTATTGTTAGAGACCGTAAATAATTAGCTTCAGCATAACACTTGCATTAAAAAGGTTAGCAAAAATTATGCACAAAAAGCATCTGCAATGAAGTGATAAGGGTGATATAAGGAAATAGTTCCAGCATGTATCTACAGTACTTTGAAGAAATTAAAAAAGTTCACCAATAGTTAATTTATTAACTTGAGTTTACCAATTGACAGCATAATATCATATCAGAGATCACTGACTTGACTTCTTAAATACAATTGTAGAAAATCACTTAAACACCTTATAGTCTTAAAATTATTAGTTAAAATGAGGTAAGGTATTCTTCAGGGGGAATACAGAGGAAAAACTAGAAAGTGGGGGGAAAAAGATTGCATAATTTTTTCCTCAAAAACCTGTTAATGACCACTCATCAAAATTCTCGATTCACATTTTTGATTGTAGGTTTAAAAACAGTAAAGCAAAAACTTTGACAAATTCAAGTACACTAAACTCATTACCCTACTTTGTGTGCAAAGCATAACAATGCAGAACAGGAGACCTTATAGTAGCTTTTAAATGCACACAGGGTTTTAAAAAATTACACTTTTGTTCAGAGCGAACACTGTCATTTGAAAGAACCATCATATTAAATTTTCATGTATGCCTCCATGAGTTTCCTAATCCTGTAAAAATAGGGTTAACAATGGATAATAGGTCTCAAGAACTTCCTACGGCCAATACCTCAACCTTTTAAGGCAACTGCCCCACAGATGCTCTGAAAACCTGAATCTGTGAGTGATGATCACCTTTTATCTATCATTGATTGTAACGGAAGTTGAGACAAAGAACCTCACAGGATTAGATCCTAAATTAGCATTCTACTGGAATGTCTGGTTTTTAGCAGACTACACAAAGTTCTCATTTAGAAGACTTGTAGAGCTTTTACTCTGATAAGATACAAGTAATTTGTGGAATTCTCAAGTACTGAATTCTATGTGGAATTTCAGCTATAAAAATATAAACGAATCAAAATCAACTCCATTACAAATGGTTGTCATTGCCGCTTGACTAAATATACTCAAATACATCTAAAAAGTTGCCATTCTGTGAAGTAGTTAAGTATGCTCACGCTGTCTGTAAAAACTGCAAGTGCTACGTTAATAAGATTTGTAACAGAGATCTCAATATTCCTGAACTTTGTTTTTATTCAACGTCCAGTATTTTAAGATAAACAAAAAACATTCAATCTGAATTACATTTTTTTTTTTAGTCCACATAGGGTCTATTTTTGATCAACAAGTTAAAGACGACAGCATCATTCTTAAAGTGCATGGGTATTCAATAGGGATGGATAATTTGTCTTAAATACATATGGCGTGTAAACCACTGAGACCTGAAAGGAAATCATATATTAAAAGGGATATAAGTAACAAATTTAAGAAATATTCCTTTAGTGGAATTCAAGACACAAAATGCAATTCTTCAACTAACAGAACAAAATCTTGTCATCTTCTTTCCAACAACATTCTAAGGGTCTAGGACAGTGTTTCTCAAACTTTTGTATTGGTGACCCCTTTCACACAGCAAACCTATGAGTGCGACTTATAAATTAAAAACACTTTTTTTGTATTTAACACTATTATAAATGCTGGAGGCAAAGCAGGATTTGGGGGTGCTTTTCTACCTCAGATGAATTGGGCCTTCCACAAATTCTTGTAGCCTTTTTATGCATCATGGCACTTTTAATCAGGGCTGTCAAGTGATTAAAAAATTAATTGCAATTAATTGCACGGTTAAATAATAATAGAATAACATTTATTTAAATATTTTTGGATGTTTTCTACATTTTCAAATATGCTGATTTCAATTACAAGACAGAATACAAAGTGTACAGAGCTCACTTCATATTTATTTTTTATTACAAATATTTACACTGTAAAAAACAAAAGAAATAGCATTTTTCAATTCACCTCATACAAGTACTAGAGTGCAATCTCTTTGTGAAAGTTGAACTTACAAATGTAGAATTATGTACAAAAAAATAACTTCATTCAAAAACAAAACTATGGAAAACTTTAGAGCCTACAAGTCCACTCAGTCCTACTTCTTGTTCAGCCAACCACGAAGACAAACAAGTTTGTTTACATTTGCAGGAGATAATGCTGAACACTTCTTGTTTACAATGTCACCTGAAAGTGACAACAGGCATTCACATGGAACTGTTGTAGCCGGCATCGAAAGATATTTACATGCCAGATGCACTAAAGATTCATATGTCCCTTGGTGCTTCAACCACCATTCCAGAGGACATGCAGCCATGCTGATGACGAGTTCTGCTCGATAATGATCCAGAGCAGCGTGGCCCAACGCATGTTTATTTTCATCATCTGAGTCAGATGCCACCAGCAGAAGGCTGATTTTTTTTTTGGTGGTTCGGGTTCTGTAGTTTCCACAAAGGAGTGTTGCTCTTTTAAGACTTCTAAAAGCTATTCCACACCTTGACCCTCTCAGATTTTGGAAGGCACTTCAGAGTCTTAAACCTTGGGTCGAGTGCTGTAGCTATCTTTCGAAATCTCACATTAGTACCTTCTTTGTGTTTTGTTGAATCTGCAGTGGAAGTGTTGATATTAAGAACATGTGCAGGATCATCATCCAAGACTGCTATAACATGAAATATATGGCAGAATGCAGATAAAACAGAGGAGCCATACAATTCTCCCCCAAGGAGTTCAGTCACAAATTATTTAATGCATTATTTTTTTTAACGAGTGTCATCATCATATAAGCCTGACCTCTGGAATGGTGGCCGAAGCATGAAGGGGCATACGAATGTTTAGCATATCTGGCATGTAAATACCTTGCAATACTGGCTACAAAAGTGCCACGTGAATGCCTGTTCTAACTTTCAAGTGACATCGTAAATAAGACGTGGAAAGCATACCTCCCATAAATGTAAACAAAGTTGTTTCTCTTAGAGATTGACTTAACAAGAAGTAAGACTGAGTGGAATTGTTGGCTCGAAAGTTTTACATTGTTTTGTTTTTGAGCGCTGTTATGTAACAAAAAAATCTACATTTCATAATAAAGAGATTGCACTTTCATAATAAAGAGATTGCACTACAATACTTGTATGAGGTGAATTAAAAATACTATTTCTTTTATCATTTTTACAGTGCAAATATTTGTAAGAATAATAATATAAAGTTGGCATTGTACACTTTGTATTGTGTAGTAATTAAAATCAATATATTTGAAAATGTAGAAAACATCCAAAAATATTTAATAAATTTTAATTGGTATTCTACTGTTTAACAATGCGATTAAAATTGTGATTAATCACAATTAATTTTTGTAATCACAATTAATTGTTTTGAATCAATCACGTGAGTTAACTGCGATTAACTGACAGCCCTACTTTTAATGCACAGTAACTTCCACCCAGAGCTGTCTGGCTCTACACAGTTGCAATGAAGACCTGTGTTCTCTCCCAATGCACGGTAGAATTCCCTACTGACTACTGGGACAATTCCTTGTGGCTAACAGTCTTCAGGTGAGTGAGCCTGCTGACCAACCCTTCCAGTTCAGTCTATTTTTATTCTTGGCCGGCGTGCATCCCACCTCCCTTCTGTTAGCAGGGTTCCTTGTAGGCTCTATGAGCAGCAACGGAAACAGTAGTTCCATTTTACGTTCGTGTTAACAGACCTGGTGAATGTTCTATGTGATTTATGATGCTGAGAATCCACTGGGGTCAGAAGGAGTGAATTTCACTTTATGAATTTGGAGGAGTGAAGTTTCACTATGGTGACTCTTCACTTTGATTTAGAGGCAGATGACATATGTGCATTCTAAGTTTTAACATGCAACTCTCCAAATCAGCAGTCTGATAGTTCTTACTTGGAGCTCTTTTCTTCCGGAATCCTTTAGACCAATTAGGCCCCTTCCCTGGTATCCAGGAGGACATTATGTTGAATAAGATAGGCAACTGCTGATTCATCTACCTTTTCTTCTCACTCTCCTTTCTTGGGACTGCATGAAGAACCTTATGGCCCTTCCAGAGCTTCCTCAAACCAATCAGCAGCGAAGTGGCAACATGAATAAGCATCTACTAAACTCTTCATCCCATGCAAGCTAAAAACAAACACTTTAAATATATATATATATGTGTACATCCTCACTATAGATGATGCACATGCCTCTAACCCCTGCTAGTCAAATACCTGAACACACTAGTAAAAATTTGGAAGATTCTTCTCTATGAAGAACTTTAATTTTTTTTTTTGGCTTTGAGGAGCAGCAAGGAGTATCATTCCTAATACACATCCACTCTAGTTGCTGATCCATGAAATATCTGTGCTACCTTACTCACCAAGTCTTCCAATAGAAGTAGAAAAGAAGAGTCACAATTAAAGAATATAAAGAAATAACAGGGTAATTATCTGAAATTTGTGTTTTCCTGTGGGTGTGGGGTAGCTGGATAAAGAACACCTAATAATGAATATAAAGGTAAAGAAACGTTATAAAAAACATTACAACTCAAACTTTATTCCTACCAAGGCATATACTCTTCCCAACGAGGCAAAGATGGCTGATTTCCTGTATACTAAAAAGCAGATAATAGTAAGGATTTAAAAGAAACTACAGTTCTGTTTCATTCCATTTCCAAACCTCTTAAAGTAAAAAGAAATAAACTGTAATCAAAATTCTAATACGAAACCTACTATTTCAGTCATATCTAAGTAGCAAGAGACTTTAGACATGTACATAAGCTAAGCACAACTTAGCCTGGATAAATGCACACGCATAAATTCTGTATATATATTCTACACATATTTATTATATGGCTATTTACCTTTTGTCTCCTCTTCTCTTTTCGTTTATCTTCTGTATCTTGTAACATTTTTTCTTTCCAAAGATCAAAAAAATAGGAGGGATCAGTATAGAACTTCAAACCATCTTTCTTATCATCTCTGTAAACACAATGGAAGAAAAGCTTAGCAAATGTCAATAATATGTCATTTAAAACACAAGAGGCTCAGCTTTGAGCTTTGTTGGTTTAAGCTTGGTCCCTTTCTATTGTTTAACTGTAGTAAGCCAAATAAAGTACATTGCACATAATTTTAGTTCAACATCTATGAAAGATCTCCAGAGCAATGTCATCTATGTAAATGAACTACACTAAAATATATCTAACAGAATTAGAAGAAGTCTTTGAATCATGATTTGAGGACTTGAGTAACTCAGACAGTTGTTATGGATTTATTACAGGAGTGGATGGATGAAGTTCTGTGGCCTGCGTTTCTGGCTTTAAGGTCTATGAGTACACTAAAGCAAAATCTCTCAGTTACACCGCTATACACTGTCACCCAGGTATAATTATGCAGCACAAACAGATATGCAAAATACTTCATTATTCAGCTATTTATGAGCACTGGTTTAATAAAATTTTAATTTAATTTTTAAATATTCAGCAATTAAAATGATCTACAATTATACCTTCAAAGTAATGATACTAAAAATACGCTGCAATCACTGATATATATATTATTTATATAGAGCTTTTTCAGATAAGTTACCGAAGCAGAAGGGCGTACTTTTTGCAAAAATATTGTACAATCAGAAATCACGGCATCCTGTTATAAGCATTAGTTATATTTAACAATCACTCATATTTAAGCAATCTAATACCCAAGACATTTTAGGGAAAGAAATGATAACGTATTACCCAGAATACTTAGAAAAAGACTGAAAAATGAGAGTCTTTAAACAGACTATTATAAATCTAATGGAAACAGAGAATGAAATCCTGCTTACTGTACCTGTCTATTTGCCAGGAAAAAGTCAGGAAATGAAAACAAACAGCAGCAGCACCCAAAACTCAAGATAAACAGAATAAAATGGTAATTACTATATTCTTCCTTTTCTTTACAGTATTTATATACTCAATGACAACCTCAATTTCCTGTTACCAATCAGGTTCAGATTTACATTATTCTGAAATGGGATGATTTCAACCACAGTGCAGAAATGGAGTACAATTATTCATCACAACCGTATGACAGTTTACATTTATTTTACAGTATGAAAATCCAGTTGTCCATTCAGTACAATCCATAAAACTCATCATATAATATGTCCACTAAAAAAGTACCCATCTCCACTTCTTAGGTTCACTTTCAGATGTTAATTTTTTGAGAGAAGGAACTATCTGCACTCGACAGGTATGCAGACAGTGTCCCTTTTCCACTGCACCCAGGAGGGGCTGCTGATCTCTATCTAGGTATTTATGGAACCACATTCATTAGTTGAAAGTCATCTGGCATGGCAATAACTTACAACACTCCTTTGCACATGGATAAATTAAAATTGAGATTAAGTGACTTATCTAAAGCTATAGAGGAAATCAGTGTAAGAATGAGGTTTAATAATTGGGTGTGTCTGGCTCACAGTCCTGTGCTCAGACTGAGTATCTTTAATATAATAATTTCTACAGCTCCTTCCATATACAAAGCACTGCAAAACCAAATTATGTTACATTATATCCAATGAGCCATTTTCCAGATTCACAGAAAGCCAATCTATGAAACTAATAATAGGGTTTACTTTTCAAATACGAAAAATATTAACCCCCTAGAAATAAATTGTTACCATTCAGTCTGACGGAGCCTTGCATTATTTATGTTTATTCAGTTTGTTAACATTATATCATCTTGCAATGTGCAAAGGGGTGACTCAAACTATTACCTCATAAAACCTGGGGATACACCTCAAACCCTGTGTTCAGAAATGCATCTGTACTGTATAGTTACCTACCCATTCTCCTCCATACTGCTAAGAATGTATCTAGAATTAAACGAGATGAATAGCACAGTACAAGAATTTAGGCACTGACTTTATCCATACCTATATGGTGTAAGAATATTCAATGGAGGTGGTTTGTCACTCTGATTGTAGATGTCAGCCACTGGATTAGGAATGCTGTTCTTTGAAACAACTTGCTGGTCCTGTATTGTCGAACTTTTAAATGCTTTTTTCATGTTGATATCCTGTAACGATACTATTAGAGAGGAAAAGAAGATATTTAATTGTGCATATTTTCTAATATTACTACAGACCGAAATTGAGATCTCATTTTTACAACATTAAAGAGTTTTTTATTTGAAAATATTTCAACAAACTTTTCAGTACTCATATGTAGTAGCAAAACTGAAGTAATATTTATATATTTAATTTGTATAGTAAATATTGTCAATGCATCACGTGAGAACATAGGAATTACCATAGTGAATCGGACCAAAGATCAATTTAGTACACATCCTATCTCCAACAGTGTCACCAGATGCCTCAGAAGGTGTAAACACCTCTCATCTAATCTCACCCTGATCTCTAATAGTTAGAGATTGGCTTGTCCTTGTGAATGAGACAGCTGTTCTCAATCAATATTCTCCATATCGTTCATTAAATATACTCCAATCATGTCTCCCCTTATTTGTCTCTAAGGAGAATTACCCCAGTCTTTTCACGCTTTCTCCATATGAGCGTTTTTCCATGCCCTTGACCATTCCTGATGCCCTTGACCATTCCTCTGAACCACCCTAAGTTCTGCAATATCTACTTTTAGATGGGCTGACCAGTGATGAACACAAGATCCTAGATAAGGCTGCACGACTGATTTATATGAAGGATCTGCAGCAGTATGAACAGCAGGAGGGGCTAGCCACCCAGAGTGCATGCCCATCAGAGAAACTGGATACGTACTCAAGGCGGCTCATGCGGCTATGGCTATATTCTATTATTAGCACACTTGCTCCATGAAAGCTAATACAAGTATGTCTCCTCAAGCTGGGAATCACATACCCCGCTCAAAATTCAGACTTACCCAGGTCCAATTCTTGAGTTGATATAATTAATTCAGAAAAATGTAAGTGTGTGAGTTTAGATTTTTTTCCTCCAATGTGTACTGCTTTGCATTTATTTACATTTAATTTCATTTGCCATCATGTTGCCCATTCACCTAGCTTGTTTAGATCACTCTGAATTCCTCTCAATCCACTCTGGTCCTAATTTACATAACTACATCATTTGCAAGTTTTGTTGCAATGATGAACTATCAGCTCAGCATTATTCCAAAGGAAAAGCAGGGATTGTTGTGTAATTAATTACTGTGACCTTGTCAACATCACTTCTGGTTCAGTGCTTTTATGCAATTACCTACCCTCTTCTACTGTTGAATCCAGCTGGGTAACTTTGACAGCAAGGCGATCAATTCTGTCTTGAAGAGAATTTGCTCTGATGTAGAAGTTGTTGGCCTCATTAAACAACTCACCAAATATGTCTTCAGCATGCTTGCCTGTAGAGAAAAATGGAGAATGCCATCTGTTAAAGACTTACAAAAACACAGGAAACACTGCTTCAACAGCATGATATTACAGTTAAACACTCGTAAAAGAATTACAGTATACTAACGTACTACGCACTTTAGCAATGCAGTATTACATTCAGAACAGTTAAATGCAATGCAAATGGTCAGACAGATCAAAATAAACTTAAACCATCTCCTTAAGTAGCTGAGCTGCTAACAAAAACATGTAATCATTAAAATCCACTTCTGTGTTGAAAACTCCATGGTAGCCAATGTTATTGCTATCTTTTAAAAAGTTTCAGTCAATCCTGGGAATAGTAGTGAGCCACAGTAAGTCAGGTATAATTTAGTATATTTATTAATCACCTGAACAAGAGTGAGCAGCAAGAAGTGGCAGAATTCTGTTAAAGTTCTAAGTTGTGCCCTATAACCAGGCTTAACTGTACACGTTGTTAATTAAGGACATTCCAAACATGCCCTTCAGTGCTGTGTATTGACTGCTGGGTTGTTCAATGAAATCCTTTTGGAATCTATTGCTGGAGAGTGAAAAATGTCCACATTCTAGAACCCTGGAGGAGACGCCCCTTTCCTGGATCCTTTATTTGGAAAATATAGTCTATTAATTTAACAGTGACAAGTGATGCTCACAGAATAGGGATGAAGGAAAATTTACAATATTTTGATTTTATTTTCTTTCTTTTCCGAGTGGGGGAGCTTCTGAATAGTAGAACCTTCACTAAGTGTGGTGTCAAAATCTGTAGATAACATAATGAGCTAGATGAGGGGTGGCCAACCTGTGGCTCCAGAGCCACATGAGGCTCTTCAGAAGTTAATATACGGCTCCTTGTATAGGCACTGACTCCAGGGCTGGAGCTACAGGTGCCAACTTTCCAATGTGCCGGGGGGTGCTCACTGCTCAATCTCTGGCTCTGCCACAGGCCCTGCCCCCACTCCACCCCCTCCCTCCCCCTCCCCTGAGCCTGCCGTGCCCTTGCTCCTCCCTGCTTCCCACCAGAGCCTCCTGCACACCATGAAACAGCTGATCGGGAGGTGCGAGAAGGAAGAGGGAGGTGCTGATCGGTGGGGCTGCCAGTGGGTGGGAGGCGCTGGAAGCAGGGGAGCTGATGGAGGGCTGCTGATGTATTATTGTGGCTCTTTGGCAATGTACATTGGTAAACTCTGGCTCCTTTTCAGGCTCAGGTTGGCCACCCCTGAGCTAGATCCTGAGGTGCACCCAAGCTCTCCTTAGCGCACCTAGTGGGGAGATAGACGTGGCATTGTGCCATCTTTCTGCTCTCCACCCCCCCAATAAAAGTCTTGGGGACAGCTGACAAAGAGTCAGAAAACCAGAACCAGAAAAAAAAGGGAAACAAACTTTTAGCAATGCCTCTATTTAAATGTTCATCTTCAGCCTTCAGAATTTACTTTCCATTAAAATGAATGGTCTGTTTGCAGCTCAGAGTTATTGTTTCAGAGTACTTGTAGATTCAATAAGACAACACTGCATCTGTTCACTTTCAGAAGATTATCTTTACAATCAGAAGAGCTAGGAAAAATATATGTTAAAAGTTTGCATTTTGCAAAACAGATAGTATGGGAGAAACTGCTTCACTAGCCTTCCCCAGGCTCTTTACTGGCTTTCACAGACTCCCTCTGATGTTGTGGCTAAATCAAAAGCTAAAGTTTACAAAAAGTGCTTTAAAAGAAGAAAAACAATCTTGTCAGTTACCTTAAAGGAGGTAGAAGAGATGATTAAAGATCTGCTTGTTAATAACTTTCTCTTTTTAACACTGAAATTTTTTTTCAACTGTACTTGCTGCTCTAAAAATGAATGGTGACTGGAACACTAACTTCCTGCTGATAACAACAACAATCTGGTAAAATAACATTGTAACAGATAACTCAAATGAACATGGTCCAAACAATTTCTTAGACACAGCTTTTCTAGTTGCTCAGAATATTACTTTTTAAATTAGATTTTTTAACAAAACAATTAGTTGATACATTGGAAAGCTGAGAACTTGAAAGCTGTCTAAAGTTAGGAGGCTCATAGCTTCCATATTAAAAACTGATTGTGCTATTAAAAGCCAACCATTTAAAAACAGTATTACACAGCTTCTGGAAAAGCTAAATATTATTTGCAAAAAAGAAAAAAATAGTTACTTCACTTTCTAATAACAGCAGGAAATCTATGCATAAGACATTCCAAAAGTCAAACTGCAATCACCCATTACTATTTCTGGATCAGTGTTTTTACAACAGAGGTGATCTGTTAATCCTTAATTTTAAAAGCTCCTCCCCAGCCACCCCAAATAGATAAATAAACTGAGAGTCCTCTCCACTTCACCCCCCCAAAAAACTTTCAAGCTCTACTGTTTCCTTATAGTTACTGTGATATCAGACACCAAAAAGCAGTTCCTCCCTGCACTTACAAGTATCATCCTCATTCTACTCCATATTAGACTTTTCTTGACAAAGTGGTTTGCAAAATATACTTAAGTCTTTTGAGAAGATCACTAGTACTTTTCATCAAATAACATGTATCATTATATTTCTCTCCAACTTCCGCAGTAAATAACTTGTGGGACATTGGTCTATAAAGTTTTCATGAATCTGTAGTTGATCTCTGGTAGCAATCTCTGCAAAAATCAATTGCAATTAATTCCCCCAAAAAATCTGAATTAACATATTGAATAAGATGTCTCTGAAGTTACCTTCTGTAAGAAATGAAACTTATTAGTGCTGGGTACAGAAAAGAAACAAATCAGTGATGCAGATGAGCCCGAGGAGCAAAAACCTATCAGTGTTAATTACAGAGACTATCTCCTGTAGCCATCTGGCCCGCCCTGTCATAAAGCTTAAAAGAAGAGTGATTTTTTTCCCACTTATCACTTTATTTTGTACAAAAACATGTAAGCAGTTGCCACATCAGCTGCCTGTGTTCTCATGCAATTGTACTTTTTGCTTAAAATTATTTCTGTTACACTTTTCCAATTTTATTTTCTGCTGATCTTATTTATTTGCTCCACTTTCTCCACACGTTTGCCCACATTGTTGCAGTTGTGCTTAAATAATCCCCTTTCTTCAACTTGGCAAGCCCTCTCCCACCTTTCGGTCTGACAGGATTTTATTTTTCCCCATCAAGTTCCACTAGTGTTACTACCAACCTGTATTTCTCTGCCTGCTCATGTCCCTTGTGAGCACCTCTGCTTCTCAGCCAGAAGTATCTAAACATTATTAGTTGACTGATTCCCCTGTCAAGCCATATTAGATAACACTTGACTGGTGACTCCAATGTGGGAATCTGGGAAACACCCTGAAACCATGGAATTCCTATACATGTCATGACTGCTAACAGATCTGCAAATTAGGACTACTGGCAAATATATCTTTTCTTTTTGCCTAAACATTGGTTTTATTTTGAATTTGTAATGAATACTAAATTAAGATGGCATTTACTATCATTGTGGTGTCCGTCACAAGGATGAAAAAATGACACTACAATGTTTAAGCAGCTAAAATTAGCACAATCTTAACCTCAGTTGAGAAGTAATGTAAAAGCAAGCATGGCGGCACAGGATAGGATATTAGAGTTCACAGGGCAGCAATCAGAGAAAGTGAAAAGAGAGTTGCAATATATTAATACTACTACTATAAAAGTAGGGTTGGCAGAATTTGATTTTTTTATAATTTTGACTGATAATGTTTATTTTTAAGCATTTTTTAATTTTTATCTATTTAAATTTTCGCAGTGGTGGGAAATTCTGGGAGGGTCAGACAATTATTTAATGAGAGTAGATAAGATTCAAAATGTTGACGTTTTATAACTGTTACAAAGCAAACGGTCAACATCATATACAAAGAAAATATCCTTAAATCAAACCCTAATAAGTTCTCAAGCAGCATTTATATTTTTCCATCAGTGTCTGCGTATGCCCTCAACAGAGCCGGCCTTTGGGGTGGGTGGCCAGGGCGGTTGCCCGGGGCGGCTGCCCAGGGCTGCCTGCTAAAGATGGCGCTGTGCGCTGGCCCAGCCCAGTTCTATACCTGCATGCTGCGGCCAAGGGGCTGCGGTGCTGGTTCCTGTCCACCCGGCCCAGCCCCTGCCCCACTTCTCTCCACCAGCACCGGACAGAGAGGAGCCCTCAGCTGCTGCAGCTCTGCTCCGGCCCCACCTCCTCCCCCAGAGGTTCATACCACTGGGTGGTGCGAGCTGGAAGGGGAGGGGGAGGCTCGGTGGCAGGCCTGGGTCAGGGTTTCTGGCTGCCCCAATTTCATGCAAAAATTTAATTCCACAGTTTCCTTTATGCAGTTCCTTCCCCTCCCTCCCCCCCCAACACACACACCCAGGGCTCCCTGCATCCAGGTCACTTTCCCCACCTGGGCTGTGCTGTGAGGCATCAGCAGCTGCTGCTCTCATGCCCTCTCCTTATGCAGCCCAGGCAGGGAAAGTGACCTAGATGCAGAGAGCCATAATGTTGCTCCTCGCCTCCCCCACAGTGTGCAGAGCAGAGGAGCAACAGTCCTGGTGGGAGCGAGCAGCAATGCCAGCTGCTTCGTGCATCCAGCTCTGTTTCCCCACATAGGTGCAGGAGGGGGATGCAGGAGTTAGGAGTGAAGGGGGTGCAGGAGGGGGAGCAGGCCTTTGGGGTGAAGGGAGGGTGGGAAGACTGGGAAGCCCAGGGGGCCAGGGGCAATGGGGGGGCACCATGCCCATAGGGGCCAGAGGCACCAAAAAGCAAGTTTGCCCAGGGTGCCATTTTCCCTAAGTCTGGCCCTGGCCCTGAAATCAACGTTTACCAATGAAAATCTAATTCTTCCAAGCCTATATAAAAGTATCCAAGATGGAGAGTTAGCAGCCAGCGTTCTGTATGCACAAAGCTCAAGGAAGAGGTCTGACTCTTACTGGGGTCTTGTCTACGCTTAAAAAGCAGCTGCACCACTGTAGTGCTTCAGTGTAGCGCTACCTATGTAGACGGAAGAGCTTCTCTTGTCGGCATAACGACTCCACCTCCCCAGGAGGCGGCAGCTAGGTTGACAGGAGAATTCTCCCATCAATCTGGTACTGTCTACACAGTGGGTTAGGTCAGTTTAACTAGATCGCTCCAGGGTGTGGATTTTTCACACCTCTGAGCAACATAGTTATACTGACCTAATTTTCTAATGTAGACCAGGCCTCAGTATTAACCCTGGAGGGGACAAAGCCCTGGGGGCTAGAGATGTGCATTTCACTCGTGCAATGAAATTCCAATCTGGTTTGGCCAAAATATATTAATTGTTAAAAATTGCTATTTCCCTTCTCTTGAGTGGGTTGCTCAGGAATTATCATTTTAGCAGCATGTCAAAATAACTGACCATGATTGTTCTAATCTAATCATCATCAGCACACTACACTGAGAAAGCCCGAGAGCTGCCAGAGCAGAGTGAGAGGGGACACAGCTGGATCAGGCCTACCCCACGTTTAACCCTATTAGCCCCATTCCTCCCCAGACCCAGCAAACGGCACCATTAGCCCTTCCCCAATACCCCTCTGGGGGCAGAAGCTCCTTTGAGCTCCCAGGGATGGAGAAGAGATGGAGGGAGACAGCACACACAAGCTCAGTTAGCCTTCCACTGGCCAACCCTGAGCCTAGCATGTGGCCCCAACAGCCCATGCCCACTTCTGGGATAAAAGCTTTGTCCTAAATCCTGATGCTCAGGTGGTAAGAGTCTGTGCTGTGGTGCTGAAGGTTCAGGACTCACACCTGACCAATAATACATGATGGGAGAAAGTTGTTACAGTTGAACATAATATAATGGGTTTTTTTACCTTTTTCTTTTTTTAAAAACAAGGAAGTTACTTACAAAAACCTACATTAAGAACATTATTCAGGTTGTATAATCAAGCACTTAACAGGCAGACTTATGGTTGCCTGTCTTCTTCTTTAGTATGGCTTGGGTAGCTAGCAATGATTACAAATTTACAGCTAGATTTGATAGCTAGCACATTGCCGCAGCAGTGAGCTGGTGAATGTCCTTCAGGCCCCCAGCGAAGAATGAAGGGAACCCTCAGATATGATGTACTCCATCGTTTGTGCCTGGTGACCACAGTTGGATACAGGTATTTGGCTCATTTTCCATTTAAAGAGGGTTTTTGTCCACATTTCCAAAGAGATGTCATGATGCGATTCAATCTGCACCAGTCAAAACCTGGTGGATCCTCGGCAGGGTCAGTGACGAGCTGCTTGCTGTGAGCAATCAAAACGTTCCATGTGGCTCTTTCCTTGAGCCTCAGCATTGAAGTTGAGCGAAAGGCTCTTCATGCAGTTCCAAAGAGGACTGTAGGATTTTCATCTGGTCTTTGCTGGGTTCTGCAGGTCATCATGCAATGGATCCTCATGTTTGCATTGACATGATTGAGAAAGCAAGATGTCTCAGCAGCTCTTCTGATCTGTGGAGGCTGGATATGCGACAGGACCAGGAGTCAGTCAACTTGAATCAATCTGAGCGTCTCTGACACTATGTGCATAGTGTTATTGAGTTGTGTATCAAGGAGTTTAATGAGACCTCTGTGAGCTGACACTCAGTACTCAGATGCAGAATACACCAAGGCAATTGCTGAGGTTCATAGGGTCCATAGACTGAAGCCCCATGATGTTCTGGCCAGTTTCCGGATAAACATAACACAAGACCTGACCCTATCACAAGTGTTCTCAAAGTGTTGTCGAAAGGTCAAACTCTGGCCCAGTGTAATGCTGAGATACTTTGGGTTAACCTAATGGCTGACGTTCTTACCGTAGAACTGCACATCAAGTTTGGTATTAGACATTTTATTGTTCAGACGGAAAGTGGTCACCTTAGTTTTCAGGTTAGGCCTAAGTTTCCCGCATTGGAAATAATCAGTCACTGTGCTAAAATCTTGGGTTAGTGTGCACTTGATGGTATGGAGGCTTGTGTGCTGAACAGCTAGGGCAATATCATCCGCATACATGAATTTCCTCGACTCTGTCGCTGGCATATCCATGGTGTATAGATTAAAAAGTATCAGGGCCATGCAGCATGGTTGCCTGTTAAACTTTAATTCTGCCCCCTTCTGCATATATATTATGAAACAGTTTTTAGTTACATAATCACATAGTTACCTAATCACATACTGGTGGTTTTTTTACAGGACCCCAGTGACACTAATTTATTATTGACTATTGGGCCAGGATGATCTCACCACCACAGAAACTAAGGAAGTGGGGCGAAGTAGAAGGGAAATGGACAACGTAGCAATACTTAAAACAAAGGAGTATCATATTTATGTTAACAGAGTTTTACACCCATTATAATTTCAGTTCCAAATATCTTTAAGGTCTGCATGCTTCTTAATTCTCAAGTACAATTACAGTCTTTTATTCCTTTTGGGAACCCAAAGTTTGAGTCTTTTAAGGGAAGCAGGCTCAGCCTGTGTCTAAACTCTCCCTGGTTCAGTACCTTCCTTTCCAAGGGTCTGTCATAGATTCATAGACGCCAAGGCCCAAAGGGACCATTGTGATAATCTAGTCTGACCTCCTGTAGAACACAGGCCACAGAACTTCCCCAAAGTAAATCCTAGAGCATCTCTTTTCAAAAAAGAGCTTATATCAGTGAGGTCCTGCAATGGGCACTAGACAAAAGTTGCAACAACTACACGATACTGACATAAATCCAAACTGTTACCGCCGGGAGGGGGAGAATTCCAGCCTCAGGTTGTCCAAAACCAAATCCCTAGGTTTTGCTGTGAGGAGGGCGAAAAAAACCCAAGCAGCCTCCGCCAATCTGGTGATACGGGGAAAAATTCTTTCTCCGCTCCACAGTGGCAACTAGCACAGCCCACAGCAACCTAGCACAGGAAGGGAGGGTGGGTTCACTGCTGGTAAGCAGCAAAAAGGAAGTGACTGAGCACACTGCTCTTATCATGGCTCCAAATCTCCTGACAAATTCTGCGAGACATTATGGCTCCAAATCACGAGCTAAATCTCACAAGACCTTAAGCCCAGCCCAGAAGTCCTGAGGAGGCTGGAAATCTCTCAAGACCTGGGCCATCTTGTCCTTTTTACCCTCTTCCATTGCAGGAGCCACCAAAACACACCCTTCACTGCGCTCAGGGCCCTCTTTTGGATGGACAATACATTCTTGGTGTCTGGGACAAAAGGCAGTATTGTACTACTTCCTGAAGTGTTCAGAAATAACGATCAAAATTTTGCATAAATTAATCTTTATGCTTTCTTTTGAGAATAAACATTTTTATTTTCTATACTAGCCAACCCTTGCACATAAGGATTCAGATATGATCCTAATACTAATAAACTGAGAGGCATCTGTTTCGGGAAATACAGCTGAGCAAGATGCACATATTTGAACCCCAGCTGGGTTCGGGACCTGACAGTTTTGAGGGTAACTTGAGGTCGAATGGCTCCCAACTACACTTCCCTGAACAATACAGTTGTAACAGAACACTGGAGGAAAAACAAGCTCATGGATAAGAGAGGTAGTTCTGTTAGCTCTCAGCAGCAATGGCATGCACTCTCTTGTGCAGATGGAGCCAATGACAAGCACCAGCACAAGAGCACTCCTGTACCCCCCCCAACAAGTTTTTTATGCAGTTCCATAGCTTGATACCACAGGTGCCAAATCCTCTAAGTGGAAATGCACAGAGGCCCTCTGTGTAGAGCTCCTGCTTTCAGTGCAAAACAGAACAGGACACAATCTTAACTTCAGCATCACAATAGCTCTGCCATAATATATATAGAAATAGAATCCTGAGGACATTCCCCATGAGATTCACTCCCATTAAACAACATTTAGAACTGTAGTCAGATATTTAAACATGATACTTTTCTTGGACACAGTTTAGTACAGGGTGGATTAATCAGAGCTCACTGCTCTCTAAACAAGTTCAGTTGACTCAAACTTTCCTAATAAATGTAAGCTCAAAAGAATAGTATCTAGTGCCATTATCCTACAGAGTTGGAAACCTAGTGAAGTCACATGACTGACTTTTTAATTAAGAGCTTTACCTGCATAAATTACTTCATGAAACGATTTGTTTCTGGCAGAAAAGAGTCTAAAGTCAAACATATTTAATCTATAGCTAAAATAAATATTGTAATTATCTGAATTTCTAAAATACACAAAAATTGAAGCTCTTTCTTCTTTAAATAAATCTAAACAAATCTAGACTTTCTTTCTAAAATTCTCTTAAGTTACTCTAACTTTCCTCAGTTACTGTTTGTCATTCTGCTTACAAGGGGACAATGGGATCCATTCTCTTCCTGATATGTGTGCTTATTTCTCATTAGTATTAACGTGTCATATGCATATAAAGGAAGAAGAGATTCCTAAGAAAAAATAAGTTCTTTAAAAGACAACTGAACCAACTTCCTATGGCCATCAAATGCCAAGAAGCAGAGTGGTCTACTGGACTGAGCAAGGGACGAGAAGCCAGGAATTCGTGATGCATGTTCTAATCTTGGCTTTTAGATTGATTTACGTGGCCTGGGGCAAGTTCACTTAGTCTCTCTGTGCCACAATTTTCACATCTAAACTCTAGCTGCCTCAGGGAGGTGTTTGCACAGACCTTTGAAGATGTGAAGCAATATATAAGAGCAGAGGTATTATTATTATACACTTTCCAAATGGGGAAGTCTTACATTTTAATTTGTCCATTTAAAACAAGCAAACTTAAAGCCTTTGTGCGACTCAATTTTTCATTAATAAACAAAAGTACAAAACTATAGAGACTTACTCAGACTGCTTAGTTGCCGTATAATAGCAGCAAGGGTACTGTTCGTTACACATTCCAGTTCACTAGTTATTCCTTCAGGAAGAGCTCCTCGGCAGAGGTGCCTAGGTTCAATGTTCCTCTTTACTAAAGGCATGGCTAACAATCTGCAATTTACAGAAAAAATAGTGTTATAGTTCAAGCAAAATAGGAAGTTACAATGTATACTGGACATTTCCCTAATATACCTTAAATAAGTGTTTCCTTTATTGCTTATTTTAGATCACCTTCAGGTGTTCTACACGGCCCAGAAAACACAAGGATGACAAGCCCCTGCCCTGAAGAGTTTATAGTCTAAGTGGACTTAACAGACAAACGAAGATCTAACATCCAACAGTAATGTGCTGGGGGAGAGGACACAGGTTACAGAAATAAAATTGCTCACTTAAAGTTTTATTGGTCGTACAACTGTTGGTTGTGTGTACGTTACGGGGTTTGATATTTTGTAACTGCAAATATACTTAAATTTCTAGATGACGTTGCAGAAATATGCTTTTAGGAATGATCTGAATGAGGTACTGATGCAGACTTGACAAACAGATTTTGCAAGACCATTTCAAGTATAAAAGGCAAAATGGAACGTGCTGAGACATTTGTTAGCGAAAACAAAAGGGACATCAAGGCTGGTGTCCCTGAAGGGGTTGAGGATGGAGACAGGCAACCATGTGGCAAAACAGAGCAGACTGAAGGCATTGTGAAAGGAGACAAGGGCACAATGGCTGCATAATACAGGTCCGTAAGAAAGTAAAGACGAAAAGTTTGAACTTGATGCAACGTTCAATGGGTATACAGTGAAGTGACTCAAAGGTGGAGGTAAACATAAGTTACTTTTTTAATATCACTTAATAAATCTTTGTAAATTCAGTCGAAGCAACTGAGAGGCAAGAAAGATCATTTTGAGATGGGCATTTTGGAACAAACTAAGGAAATGAGGCAAAGTTAGTATAAAGAAGATTAGAGAGAGGAGGAAGTTGCAATACTTAAGGGAGGTGATGATCAGCACGTGAACCAATGATGTTACTGTAGAGATGGGAAAGCTCATGTATTTTCTTTCTTTTTTTAAAAAAATATCTGATGACAACAGCCATGCACTATTGAAGAATAAATGTTTAGATCTGTAGGATCACAGATATATTCCAGGAGGGCACATTTTTGTACAGAAATCTGGTATCTACCTTGGAAAACTGTAAGTGGCAAGACTTTATTTGGAGGCAAATACTGAAGTCTTCCTCTTTGCTGCACTGGAACAGTAATAAAGTAGTGACCTTTCACCTTTAATTTACTCCTGAGATAATTCTGCACAACTGTGCAATGCAGAATTTGTGCAGAAGGGGAGATTACTTACCTGTAACTGGAGGTTCTTTGAGATGGTCCATATCTGTATTCCACTGAGGGTTATCCACATGCGCTGTGCGCTTGGAGCTTTTCAAAGTAGTCCATCGGTCCACGCATGCGTCCTTGTACTGCCTCATGGTTTCACCCAAGGCGATAAAGGGCAGGATGGACTGACTGCACCTTCAGTTCCTTCTCTACCACAAATCTAACAAATCTGCAGCAGAGGGGAAGGAGGGTGGGATTGGAATACAGATAGAGATTACACATCTCAAAAAGCCTCCAGTTACAGGTAAGTAACCTCCTCTTCTTCTTCGAGTGATGGTCCCTATTGTATTCCACTGAGGGTGATTAACAAGCAGTCAAAAGATAACAGAAGGGTGCACCATAGAACGGAGACTGCTGCACCAAAAGAGGCATCCGTCACAGAGTCTTGCACCAGGGCATAGAGAGAAGAAAAGCTGTGTACTGAACTCCGCATGACCACCTTACATATGTTCATAAGGGACATATTGTGGAAGGCGGCGGTAGTTGATGCTTGCGCTCATGCGGAATGGGCCCGAATCCCACCTGGTGGGGACTGCCCCGACAACTGATAGAGCGTAATGCACCCTGAGACCTACTTCAAGAGTCTCTGGGTGGAGATGGCATGCCCCTGAATTCGGTCTGCTATGGCAACAAATAGTCTAGGAGACTTCTGGAATGGCCTCATCCTTTGTAGGTAAAAAAGCATAAGAACAAAAGAGCAGCCATACTGGGTCAGACCAAAGATCCATCTAACCTAGTATCTGTCTTCCGACAGTGGCCAATGCCAGGTGCCCCAGCGGGAATGAACAGAACAGGCAGCCCATTCCCAGTTTCTGGCAAACAGAGGCTAGGAACACCATCCCTGCCCATCCTAGCTAATAGCCATTGATGGACCTATCCTCTAGGAACTTAACTAGTTCTTATCTAGTTCTATGTCCATCTGGACATAGTTCAAAAAGTCATATTTGGCCATCAGCAGAAGGCAGTTCGAAATACAGAACAGGAGGCTGGCCGAGGAATAGACCTTCCTATCCATAAGGTCCAAACTCTTGCCCTCGTTGTCAAAGGGAGTGGAGCATGGATGCCGTTTGGCCCGTTCCATGGCAGCCTGAATCACCAAGAATTAGGCATAGGGTGGGAGAACAGAAACTCAGACCCCTTGGAGGGGACAATCTCTTTTCCACCCCTTTTGGGGTGGGGGTACAGGTGGCCTGGGTATGTCATACAGTACATGTCAGTTGGAGAATGGCATCGTTAATCAGTAGAGCCACTCTAGCTGGTACCAATGCAAGCAAAATGTCTGACAGTTGGTGCTGACTGTCCTGCACTCCACCCCTTCCAACAGGATCCGAACAGCATTAGCTGTTCTTCTTAGCAGCTCCTGAAATTGATGATAGTTATCAGGAGAAGAGGAAGGTGTCAACGACAAAGCGACATCTGGAGGCGACGAGGGAAGCCTCTCCAGACCCAGAGGTACCGATGGAGCTGGGCTAACTGGTGCATCGTCCAGTCCCGATTCCAAATGTCTATTCAACAAAGGACGGGTGGGTGAAATTGGGGACTCCTCCTGGGTGGATTGGGACGGTTCCAAAGCCAGATACTGGGGCCACAAGCTCCAATATGGCCAACCTGGCTGATCCTGATACTGCGGTGGCAGTGCCCACGGAGCCAGATACCAGTGGCTCTCAAGCGGAGACAATGGAAGGTATTGCCACAGCACCATCAGAACTTTCGGGTAGTCATGCCTTCAGAACAGAAGCAATGGACCACGCATACCATCAGAGTCCTCTGACTCAGAAAAACTGGAGTCCTGTACAGGTGGAGGTGCAGACAAAATGGGGTGTATTACAGGACATGACCAGAAGGCAGCAGATCCGACGTAGGAAGGAGGCCCTCTTAGCAGCTAGAGACCTCATCCCTTCCAGGGCAAACAGTTCATGAGGTCCAGGAGCACATCTGAGCCTCCCTGGAGTCAACAGCAGAGACATGAAATCGGAGCCAATAGGGGAACCTGTCTCAGTGCATACAGTGGGAGTCCCAGACGCCTGGGGGTGACAGTGGGAGCCTCAGTCAAGCAACATTTCCTGAATCTTTTTTTATCTCTATTATTACAGACATACTCACTGACAAGTATTTTGAAATAAATTACAAAAATATTCGCAACTGGTGTGATTATATTGTGTTATTTTGACAAATAAAATATGCAGAATTTTGCAGAATTTTTAATTTTTAGACGCAGAATTCTTAAGGAGCAGAATTCTCCCAGGAGTATATCATATTGGTAAAACAGAAATAAAGTCTTTCTGCTTTTGAGACAAAACTATACAATACTTTTAGCAACCACTGTTTTTGAAATAAATCTTTAGAATTCACTTGTGGCAAGCTGGGAAGAAAAAAATATTTTAGAGCAGTCCATTGAGTATTTACAAAGTTAACTTTTAACTCAATATTAAACATACAAATTATTTAATTTTAAGAGGTTTTCAAAACAGGATCTTAATAAAAATTATTTAAATGACACAGACTTGAATTTTAATATCTTAGTCCTCCAGCAACAGAAAGCTTTTTAAAATATTTCATGTCTTAAATCCAGTTCAGTTTGGTGATATTTTGTTTTACATCTGGTGTTTCAGACCAGATACAGGAAACTCATTTTTTATTTAATACAAGACCCATATGAAGATTTTTGGTTCCTGTTTGGTGTTTTTGTACTCCTTGAGGACTGGATTATTAGTTTTTAAAGCACTATTTAACATCTTAGATTATTCAGTCTTATGATTTTGGCCTAACAAAAGACTTCTGGAAGTTTAGAACTGCTAAAGCTTATGCACACTTTATAGAGGATACAGCATACTATTTGTGTTGAACATGAAACTACTTATAAGGAATTATTTAACTGTGTAAGAAAGGGATAAAACTGAAGCTAGTAAGAAGTAAAGTAATAGGCCATCATTAGTATAACTGCAGATCCCAAATCTTAAAATTACTTCAATACATAAAATACATCATACAGTTACCTATAACCTATTCACAGGCAACATTATCATACAGACCAGTCAAGATTTAAGCACTCTCCATGCCATATACGAGCAAAGTTTCTGAAATTCTAGTGCATGATTAACATTTCACAAAAATATATTTTCTTAGAATTAGTCATTGTCATTTGCAATTTAGCAGTAATGTCCTCTACTTGATAAGTGTGAGTATTGTTTTAACTGGATAAATATAGTGGAATTTGTGTTTTATATATAATTGTGCACAGCTTTTCTTCTTTCAAGTGGGCTTTCTGAAATGTTCTGCCCCTCAGTAAAAAGACACACTGGTTCTAGCTGCAAGTTGTGCTTTTGGGTGTATTTACTTTGTAGCTTATTTAACATTTATTTATTTAATATGTTTCAATTGGAAGTTAAATTCCAATATGTATGCTCAGCAATAATAATTAAAATATGCACTATGCTAAAAGAATATACTAGTAATTGCTTGTTTTATTTATGCAATAGTGCTCTCATACATTAAAGATACATTTCTTAAGCAGAGGCAGATCAGAAAAAGGTACTCAACTTGAATGTATAATTTCCTTGGAAAATTATATTTCATCTATATGATTCAATCAGATAGGAAACCTACAATATGGAGGCACACACATCAGATTTTTAAAATAATTTACAGGCTTTTCTTAATTAAAGTCAATTCATAAATAAGCATAATACTTCATTCAGCTCTGATTAAAAATTAAGACAGCACTTTTTAAAGGAATAATTTTCTGCTTGATCTGGTGGTATCCATTTATTAACATAAGAATCTTTTCAATTAAGTGTCTCTTGCTTTACTAATTATCGTAGAACTTTCCAGTGCTACAAACTTTTGTATACGCTAGTAAAAATATATCTATTCTTCACCCCGTTTTATTCACTACCATACATGTTTTAACAAATGTAACATGTAATTCTTTGTGAATATATAATCCTTCCATCATTTTCTTACCACTACTCTGCATCTCACACTACACTTTCCAAGCCAAGTAAACAAGTTGGAAAAATCTTATGGGGTCATGGCAGCATAATGGCTAAATTCTCTTTCAATAGATGTTAACAGCATCTAGGAGTAGGAGATGAAATATGTCTCTGCATTACTAGGGCACAATTCAGACTGAGAAAAAGCATTGCCAGGTGCAGATTTTTTTATATTAACTTTTTATTATTTTTTTAAAAGATATATACACAAAAACAAACATAAAATATACATAAACTTCTCATAATACATAAATTCTCATATACATAAAGTATTCATAATATATTAACCATTTGCTACCTAACCTTAGCTATACTTTAAACATTTAATTATATATAACACGAGTGGTTAAAATATAAACCAATTTGTATTATACAATTTACAAGCAAACAAAATTTGCTTATAAAAATCCAACCAGTTAAAGAAAAATTATTGACGTTAGAAAGAATAGACTCAAAATTCAGAGGAGAGGAATAGAGATTGGAAGGAAAGGAAGTGAAGAGTGGGAGGTCAGGAGGGGCCATGCATTTAATAGGATCATTCAATTTTTAAGCTTGGCCTCCAAGGAAAGAATTGTATACCGTAACAGAAATATCCAAAGTGCAGATGGTTTTCACAAAACAGGAAGTGTTTCAAGTGATCTTTTGACTACTTACATTCTGTAGAAAATGCTAAGTCCTTTTATAAATATGCTTTTAGTATGACACACACAACCATCCTCACCTTCAAATGGAACCACCTGAGAGGAGACAAAGGCTCAAAGAAAAAACATCATTTTTCTATAGCTCTATCCTATTGTATGACCAGATGCTGCAAGACTTGTACGAAAATGCTTGCTGGTATTTTTACTATTTTATTGAATTAGTCCATGTAACCAGGCTAATATACCAGTGGTTATTCCACAGTGGTTATTTGACTACTGTGTTAGGATACATTAGAGAAGATGAGATACTGTATTTTCAAGAGAACTGAAAACCTATAGAGGAACTTTGTAAAAAGAACTTCTTAAGCAGTTATTAAAAAGAGGTTCTTCTGCAGGAGGTCAGAAAAGAAGATCAGAAATGGTCCCTTCTAGCATTAAAAATCTATGAACATCCATCTTCTATCTTCATTTTTCCTCTACATTGCCCTTTCTGCTGTTACAAGTTACTCTGTGGCTCCAGAGAGTTGTTCTGCCAGTACAAGTGAAGTTGTGCAGAATGAAGCATACTGCATTCTGGCATAGCACAAAGCAAACTGCTTCATTGTTAATTACAATATTTTTAGCAAACATTTTGGGACAGAGAAGGGAGGAGAATACTTTTTTAGTATATTGACATTTTTCAGAAACAAGCAGGAACGTAGGACGAAGCAAGTAATGCAGCGAGTTGTAATTTTTTCAGATAACTAACCAGTTTACCAAAGTATGACCGACCATCAGTTATACCAGCCACTGATTTACATATCATTCATTCTACATACTCTAGATTTTGGATACAACTGAAGATGATGCAGGATACAGAGGCTTATGATAAAGGGAGAGAAAGAAAGGAGGGATTCTTCAAGTTTCTCATCATACTAGCTATGATCTGGGAAAGCATGTTTTAACTTTAAGCACAAGATTAATCCCACTGAAGTCAATGGTTCTACTCACATGCTTAATATTTAGATTGTGCTTACGTGCTCTGCTAGATCAGGGCCAAAATGCTTAGCATCTTTCTGGATTGAGCCCTTGGAGTTCAAAATTTGGTTCTGAGCTTATTTTATATTGGTGCCCTATAATGATGACACCAGCAGGAGAACAGAGAAATTCAAAAACAGTTAAAAATATCTTTTATGGGAATACCATTTAAAGGGTACTCTCAGAAACATGGATTATTTTAGAGTAGTCTATTTTTTAAAAAAATGCTATAGTGTCCCTTTAATAATGTATCTTTAAAATGTGTAGTAAAACCACCTGCACAACTTGTTTTAAATTAGAATTTAATTATTCACCAGTTATTTGTGTAGAAACAGAAGAACAAGAGGTAACTGATAATTTTTTCCCAATGCTTTTCAAGCTGTTTCAGCACTGTGTTGTTTCAATTCCGTTTAGAACATGTCCCCATAGTAAAGTGGATAATTGCAAACTACAAGGAACGGTTACTGCATGTAAAAAGACAGCCACGCTGCCACAGCAAGACAGACTTAAAATTCATCCAGAAAGCAGATGGAAAGTAACAGGCATGAAAGACTCCAAACACAGTACACAATCCTACTGAATAACACCAGAATGTGGCTATTCTAAAAGACAAGTTGAAGCTTCTAATTGTAAAGAGTTTGGAGGTCTTTAGACAACTGGCAAGAACTCAAACCAACAGCTGTTACTAAAACGAACATCCTTGTCTCTCCCACTCCCTCTAAGAATGACAATACATTTTACTTTAAAAAAACACAAATGCAGCTGGAGTTTCAGGAATCTAGACAGATTTTGTGCTTATTAAAAAATCATTTTTTTCATACATTCATAGAAGTTAGAGATGAGAAAAAAGCCTATTCAATCATCCAATTCATCTCCCTGCAAATGAAGGATTGTTTCCTATGATACTTTATTTAGGCTATGTCTACACTGGCAAGCTTACAGTGGCATAGCTGTACCGATGCAGCTGAGCCACTGTAAGATCTCTCCTGTAGCTGCTCTATGCTAACATGAGAGCGCTCTCCCGGCAACATAATTAAACCACCCCCAACAAGTAGCAGTAGCTATGTCAGCAGGAGAAGCTCTCCCACCGACACAGCGCTGTCCACCCTGGTGCTTACGTCGGTGTAACTTATGCTGTTCAGGGGTGTGGTTTTTTCACACCCCTGATGGACATAAGTTATACCAACATACGTGGTAAACAGCCTAAGTGTTTTTGTCAAGTCCATTTTTAAAAATCCAGAAACAAGACTTCTCCAAGTTCCTCTGGGAAACAATTACACAGCTGAACAAAATTTCTCCTTATCTTCACCCTGTATTTTCCCTTTGTAAGTTTCATCAGTATCAATTAGGTGTTATACAGGGCTCTTCATTCCTAGATCTCAAAGCATCTTACCAAGGAGAGTAACTGTCAAAATCCTCACTTTATGGAAAAAGAAAACAAAGGACATATAGATTAGGTGACCACCCAATGGTCACACAGTAGGTCAGTGGCAGAGTCAGGAAAATAATGTAGGTCTCCTGACTTCTAGTTCCCTAACCTACCCACTGGCCTACTGTGTGATGGCTACCTTGCTCTAGTGATGGCTCTTCATTTTTGATATTTACACCTTTTAGATAATTGGAGACCGTTACATAGGCACCGACTCCATGGGTGCTCCACGACTGGAGCACCCGTGGGAAAAAATGGTAGGTGCTCAGCACCCACTAGCAGCTCCACAGATCAGTGCCTTCCCCTCCCCACAGTGCCTCCCGCCAGCCCCACCAATCAGCTCTTCCCCCTCCCTCCCAGTGCCTCCCACCCACCATGTATCAGCTGTTTAGTGGCATATGGGGGGGACAGGGAGGAGTGAGGGCGGCACGCTTGGGGGAGGGGGCAGAATGGGGCTGAGCAGGGGCGGGAAGAGATGGGGCAGGGACTTGGGGGAAGGGATGGAGTGGGGTGGGCCCTGGGGTGGAGCGGGGGATCAAGTACCCCCCTGGCACATTAGAAAGTTGGTGCCTCTGGACAGTTGTATCTTTCCTATATCCACCCTTTGTTGTCACTTAGCCAAGGCTTCCTCAAATCAAGTCCTCTGATAATTCTCATTTCTTTTTCCTGAACTACATCCAATTTGTTAGTATCATTT
Organism: Caretta caretta; assembly: GCF_965140235.1. Classification (NCBI taxonomy): domain Eukaryota; kingdom Metazoa; phylum Chordata; order Testudines; family Cheloniidae; genus Caretta; species Caretta caretta. The sequence goes on along the minus strand of NC_134206.1, from coordinate 45,246,817 downwards.
CCTACTCAGGTTAATTTTCTCTAGGTCTCTTTGCACTGGAGTAATTTGGCTCCAAAATTGGGGGTGGGAGGGGAAATGAAGTGAGGTGGTAGGAATACAAATCATCAAGGCCCCATCAACTCTGCATATCTTTCTGCCCTTTTCCTTCAGTTCCCTTCCTCCTTCCTTCGAAACATAGCAAATCCCCCAGCCCCACAATCTTTCCAGGTGCCCTTTTGATGTCTCCTTGTCCCTCCTCCCCACCATACTCTCTTTGGCTGCTCGTTTCTCTGCTGGAGTTTCCCCCCACCTCAATCTGGTTCTCATCTTCCCCCTCAAGTTCCTCCTTGTCCCCTCCTCATATTTCCTACCACCAATCCCCTCCCCAATATCTTTTCAAGGAACATCCTTCTTCCTCTTCCCCACCTGCTGAGAGTAAGAGTCTCCACCTTCCACAGCGGCCTGGAGGAAAGTAGCCACCTTTTCTCTGATCCTCCTCCTATCCCTCTGTGAGCAGATAAGCTGTCTCTGTGCTGCTGTTCTGAGATGTCTCCAGTGAGCCATGGATTTTCAGTGGTATGGTAAAGGTGTTCATAATAGCCTAGAGAAGTCACATCTTCCAAAGTATATGTACAAACTGTTGCCAAAAAAGCAAACATCATTCTGGAAGGTATTTGCAGGAGTGTTGTAAGCAAGACATGAGAAGTAATTCTTCCGCTCTATTCCACGCTGATAAGGCCTCAACTGCAGTATTGTGTACACTTTTGGGCACCACATTTCAAGAAAGATGTAGGTGAATTGGAGAAAATCCAGGAGAAGAGCAACAAAAATTACTAAAGATCTAAAAACATGACCTATGAGGGAAGATTTAAAAAATTGTGATGGTTTAATCTGGAGCAGAGAAAGCAGAGGGAACATGATAACAGTTTTCAAGTACATAATAGATTGTTACAAGGAGGAAGGAGACCGCTGAGGATAGGACAAGCAACAGGCTTAAATTGCAGCAAGGGCAGTTTAGGCTGCACATTAGGAAAAACTTCCTGTCAGGGTGGCTAATCACTGAAATAAATTGCCTAGGGAGGTTGTGGAATCTCCGTCATTGGAGATTTTTAAAAGCAGGTTAGACATGGGGATGATCTAGAGCAGTGGTTCTCAAAGCCGGTCTGCCGCTTGTTCAGGGAAAGCCCCTGGTGCGCTGGTCCAGTTTGTTTACCTGCCGCATTCGCAGGTTCGGCCGATCACAGCTCCCATTGGCTGTGGTTCGCCACTCCAGGCCAATGGGGGCTGCAGGAAGCCGCGCGGGCTGAGGGATGTGCTGGTTGCCCTTCCTGCAGCCCCCATTGGCCTGGAGAGGCAAACTGCAGCCAGTAGGAGCCACGATTGGCCGAACCTGCGGACATGGCAGGTAAACAAACTAGCCCGGCTCGCCAGGGGCTTTCCCTGAACAAGTGTCGGACCGGCTTTGGAGAACCACTGGTCTAGAGAATACCTAATCCTGCCTTGAGTGCAGTGAACTCTCAAGGTCCCTTCCAGTCCTACGAGTCTATGAAATTTTCCAAGTAGTACCTTACCTGCTCTTTATCAGATTATTTCTGTAAGTCTTCCTTTCTTACTAACTCTACAACCTTCTAGCTGGGAAAGGAGTGCAAGATATTCAGGGTTTGATCAAAATAGTTTGTTCCTTTTAGCATCAGGCTTTCACTTTTGATCTTCTTATGCTACATCTGTCTGCATACTAGACAGCTGTGACACTGGTTCAGATGTCCCTAGAGCAATTTTGTTTCTTTGTTAAAAGCTTTTCCTTTTTTTTTTTTTGTTTTTTTGTTTTTTGCCCTTCTATTGAGAGGAATTTTGCTTATCTGTAGCTTCACAAGCTCATATTTTTTTGCTCACTTCTTTGGGTCAGATTTGACAGTCCAGTGATGTGATATAAAGGAGATCAAACCAGTAAACGGCATGGGGGGAAACAGGCTCTAGCTGCAGTGTGTGTAGGCCTGAAGGATTTTCACCTCAGGTGTTCTCAAGCAGCCTCCATAGATCCACAAATCACCTAAGGACAAGCCTAATTAAAAGTATGTAAAGAGTCCTTTGACCTCAGTGAAAATACTTGTGCTTAATAGTTTAGTATGTCCTTTGGTACCCCTCTGAAAGAGGATGATTAAGGGGAAGTTTATTATTTTTGTTTTCTCTTCAAATAGAGATTAGATGATACAGTGGTTTGGGCAATCTTGACATAAAAAGTTGTAGAGGAGCAAGGCTGTGTTCCCAGGAATTCCCAGGGAGACAAGCCTAAAAGTCATTAGTGTTTATATAAACCGATTGTGGTGAAAATTTCTTCCTTTTGTGCCCATGTAAGTGTTGTAAGTTATCATACAAATAGGAACATCTGATTCTGATCAACTGGCAACATTAATCAAAAGTAAAGTAAAGCAAATTCAATTAGTAAAATAATCTATTTCTTTCCAGGTACAATTAAGTAAACAGATGGGTAATTAGTAATGTGACTGGGATGACTAAAGTGTTTGCCTTGATTTCCTGAATAATCTGATAGTGTACTTGTTTTCAGACAATGCTGGGATGTATTTATATAACATTTTATTTCCTTGTTCTATTTTAGTCTATTGCAATATTAATGGATTTTTAAATTTATAGTATTTCTGCATTTCACTCCACAGTTAAAGAACTTTACTACGATTGTTTATATAAACAAACTGAAAACAAAAGAGCAAGGTTGTTTTTTTGTGTGTGGCTTAAATCGCTATGCTTTCTAAAATGATTTATTTTCTAATATTACAATGCAAGTATTTTGTATTGATTTTCTTGTTGAAGAAAAGATTTTTTTTTAAAAGGAATTCAGTTTCCTTGCCATTTTTGAGTCATTAATTTCATTCCTCTCCTCATTTATTAAAAGACATTTTCCCTCAGTCCTACTTTTCCTGGTCCATTTGTGAATGCCCCTCAGCTAACATTAACTTATTTCTCTTTTTTTTTTTTTTTTGGCTGCACTTATCTTTTCCCTGCAAGCTGTTTTTGACTAAAGTAGTCTTTTTTGTAACCTCATTCTCCCCCAACTCACTGCCTTATCATTTACAGTATCAGTATGTTTGGTTTTTTAAACCTCTGATCTTTGAATACCCTCCTCACATCCACAACATGTAAAATTTTACACCTGATTTCCAGTCTGAATTTTTTTAGCTTCAACTTCCAGCCATTAGGCCCTGTTATACCTTTCTCTCCTAATTTGAAGAGTCCATTATCAAATATTTGTCCCCCATATAAGTATTTATACACTAATCAAGTCACCCTTAAACGTCTCTTCATTAAGCTAAATCAATGGAGATCCTTGAGTCTACCACTATATAAAGGCAGGTTCTCTCATCCCCTCTTTAAATAGTCTTGTGGCTCTTCTCTGAACCCTGTCCAATTTTTCAACATCCTTCTCAAATTGTGGACAGCGTATTCCAATAGCAGTTGTACCAGGCATAAATAGAGAATTAAAATAACCTCTCTACTGCTCGAGATACCCGTTTATGCATTCAAGGATCACATTAGCCCTTTTGGCACATCACACTGGGAGCTCATTTTTAGCTGATTATTCCACACCATCCCCAAATCTTTTTCAGAGTCACTGCTTCCCAGGATACAGTCTCCCATCCCAAGTATGGCCTACATTCTTTGTTCCTAGATGTACACATTTAGCCATATTAAAACACATATTGTTTGCTTGCAGCCAGTTTACCAAGCAATCCGGAGTGCTCTAAATCAGTGATCTGTGTTCTTCATTATATACCACTGTCCTAATTTTTCTGTCATCTGCAAACTTTATCAGTGATGATTTTATGTTTTCTTCAGGTCATTAATAAAAATGTTAAATAGGGTAGGGCCAAGAACTGAACCCTGTGGGACCAGATTAGAGAGACACCATATTAATTTTATTATGTTTCGTTTTTTAATTAAAATGTCATGCAGTACCTAGTCAAACAGAAGTGTAAGTATATTACATCAGCACTATTAACTTTATCAACCAAAGCTGTAATCTCACACAAAAAATCAAGTTAGTCTGACAGATTCTATTTTCCATAAACCTATGTTGATTGGCATTAGTTATTTTACTCTCCTTTAATTCTTTATTAATCAAGTCCCATATCAGCAGCTCCATTATTTTGCCCAGGATCAATATTAGACTGACAGACTTATAATTACTTGTTTACCCTTTTTAAAATATTGGCACAACATTAGCTTTTTTCCAGTCTTCTGGAACAAGCCCAGCGTTCCAAGACTTACTGAAAATCAAAATTAATGATCCAAGGAGCTCCTAAAACTGCAGTACAAGTTATCTGGACCTGCTGATTTTAAAATCTCTAATTTTAGTAGCAAGACAGGGTGGGTGAAGTATTATCTTTTATTGGATTGACGTCTGTTGGTGAGAGACAGAAGTTGGTCCAATAAAAGATATTACCTCACTTACCTTGTCTCTCTAATATCCTGGGACTGGCATGGCTATAACTACACTGTATATAATTTTAGTAACTGCTGTTCAACATCCTCCTGAGATACTGGTGGAATGGAAAGAGTTACATCATGACTACATCATCATCTGCTTTTTCCCCATATACAGAACAGAAATATTTATTGAACACTTCTGCCCTTTCTGCGTTATTGTGGATAATTTTACCATTTCCATCTAGTAATTGATCAATACCACTGTTAAGATTTTTTTTTGTTCCTAATGTATTTTAAAAATTCCTCCTTATTGCCCTTAACTCTTCTGGCTGTAGAGCTCTCCTTTGCTTCCCTTATCAATTTTCTACAATTCCTAACATCTGATTTATATTTAGATTATAAATTAAAATAATTGCATTAGAGCAATCTGTGGTCCCATTTCTTATTGTACTGAGTTCAAGCACTTTGTGGTCATAGGTCCAAGCTTCCAGCTCCTCTCATTTTCAGACAGTAATTAGGTGATTCAGGATGGCTTCTCACATGGGAAGTCTACTTTCTGGATCATGAAGCTGTCCTCTCTCTAATTTACAGCTGCTATTTGCTAGTCAATATACTTATCAAACACCTTCTCTTTAGTACCTTCTTCTAGGGTATGTCTACACTACGAAATTAGGTCGAATTTATAGAAGTCGGTTTTTTAGAAATCGGTTTTATATATTCGAGTGTGTGTGTCCCCACAGAAAATGCTCTAAGTGCATTAACTCGGCGGAGTGCTTCCACAGTACCGAGGCAAGCGTTGACTTCTGGAGCGTTGCATTGTGGGTAGCTATCCCACAGTTCCCGCAGTCTCTGCTGCCCATTGGAATTCTGGGTTGAGATCCCAATGCCTGATAGGGCTAAACCATTGTCGCGGGTGGTTCTGGGCACATATCATCAGGCCCCCGTTCCCTCCCTCCCTCCATGAAAGCAGCAGCAGACAATCGTTTCGCGCCTTTTTTCTTGAGTTACCTGTGCAGACGCCATACCACGGCAAGCATGGAGCCCGCTCAGGTAACCGTCACCGTATATCTCCTGGGTGCTGGCAGACGTGGTACTGCATTGCTACACAGCAGCATCAACCCATTGCCTTGTGGCAGCAGACGGTGCAATAGGACTGGTAGCCATCATCATGTCCGAGGTGCTCCTGGCCACATCGGCCAGGAGCGCCTGGGCAGACATGGGCGCAAGGACTAAATTTGGAGTGACTTGACCAGGTCATTCTCTTTAGTCCTGCAGTCAGTCCTATTGAACCATCTTATGGTGAGCAGGCAGGCGATACGGATTGCTAGCAGTCCTACTGTACCATCTTCTGCCGAGCAGCCATGAGATGTGGATGGCTTGCAGTCCTTCTGCACCGTCTGCTGCTAGCTAAAGATGTAAAAGCTAGATGGAGTGGATCAAAACAAGAAACAGACCAGATTTCTTTTGTACTCATTTGCTTCTCCCTTCCCCCATCTAGGGGACTCATTCCTCTAGGTCACACTGCAGTCACTCACAGAGAAGGTGCAGCAAGGTAAATGTAGCCATGTATCAATCAGAGGCCAGACCAATCTGCTTGTTCCAATAAGAACTACTTAGGTGCACCATTTCTTATTGGAACTCTCCGTGAAGTCCTGCCTGAAATACTCATTGATGTAAAGCCACCCCCTTTGTTGATTTTAATTCCCTGTAAGCCAACCCTGTAAGCCATGTCGTCAGTCGCCCCTCCCTCCGTCAGAGTAACGGCAGACAATCGTTCCGCACCTTTTTTCTGTGCGGACGCCATACCAAGGCAAGCATGGAGGCCGCTCAGCTCACTTTGGCAATTAGGAGCACATTAAACACCACACTCATTATCCAGCAGTATATGCAGCACCAGAACCTGGCAGAGCGATACCGGGTGAGGAGGCGACATCAGCACGGTCACGTGAGTGATCAGGACATGGACACAGATTTCTCTGAAAGCATGGGCCCTGCCAATGCACGCATCATGGTGCTAATGGGGCAGGTTCATGCTGTGGAACGCCGGTTCTGGGCTCGGGAAACAAGCACAGACTGCTGGGACCACATAGTGTTGCAGGTCTGGGACGATTCCCAGTGGCTGCGAAACTTTCGCATACATAAGGGCACTTTCATGGAACTTTGTGACTTGCTTTCCCCCTGCCCTGAAGCATATGAATACCAAGATGAGAGCAGCCCTCACAGTTGAGAAGCGAGTGGCAATAGCCCTGTGGAAGCTTGCAAAACCAGACATCTACCGGTCAGTTGGGAATCAATTTGGAGTGGGCACATCTACTGTGGGGGCTGCTGTGATGCAAGTAGCCCACGCAATCAAAGATCTGCTGATATCAAGGGTAGCGATCCTGGGAAATGTGCAGGTCATAGTGGATGGCTTTCCTGCAATGGGATTCCCTAACTGTGGTGAGGCCACAGAGGGAACCCATATCCCTATCTTGGCACCGGAGCACCAAGCCGCCGAGTACATAAACCGCAAGGGGTACTTTTCAATAGTGCTGCAAGCTCTGGTGGATCACAAGGGACGTTTCACCAACATCAACGTGGGATGGCCGGGAAAGGTACATGACGCTCGCGTCTTCAGGAACTCTGGTCTGTTTCAAAAGCTGCAGGAAGGGACTTTATTCCCAGACCAGAAAATAACTGTTGGGGATGTTGAAATGCCTATATGTATCCTTGGGGACCCAGCCTACCCCTTAATGCCATGGCTCATGAAGCCGTACACAGGCAGCCTGGACAGTAGTCAGGAGCTGTTCAACTACAGGCTGAGCAAGTGCAGAAGGGCTGTAGAATGTGCATTTGGACATTTAAAGGTGCGCTGGAAGAGTTTACTGACTCGCTTAGACCTCAGCGAAACCAACCTTTTTTCTGCGGAAAAGGACCTAGGGGTGACAGTGGACGAGAAGCTGGATATGAGTCAGCAGTGTGCCCTTGTTGCCAAGAAGGCCAGTGGCATTTTGAGATGTATAAGTAGGGGCATAGCGAGCAGATCGAGGGACGTGATCGTCCCCCTCTATTCGACATTGGTGAGGCCTCATCTGGAGTATTGTGTCCAGTTTTGGGCCCCACACTACAAGAAGGATGTGGATAAACTGGAAAGAGTCCAGCGAAGGGCAACAAAAATGATTAGGGGTCTGGAACACATGACTTATGAGGAGAGGCTGAGGGAACTGGGATTGTTTAGTCTGCGGAAGAGAAGAATGAGGGGGGATTTGATAGCTGCTTTCAACTACCTGAGAGGTGGTCCCAGAGAGGATGGTTCTAGACTATTCTCAGTGGTGGAAGAGGACAGGACGAGAAGTAATGGTCTCAAGTTGCAGTGGGGGAAGTTTAGGTTGGATATTAGGAAAAACTTTTTCACTATGAGGGTGGTGAAACACTGGAATGCGTTGCCTAGGGAGGTGGTGGAATCTCCTTCCTTAGAAGTTTTTAAGGTCAGGCTTGACAAAGCCCTGGCTGGGATGATTTAATTGGGGATGGGTCCTGCTTTTGAGCAGGAGGTTGGACTAGATGACCTCCTGAGGTCCCTTCCAACCCTGATATTCTATGATTCTATATTCCCACTGTTATTACTGCTTGCTGCGTGCTCCACAATATCTGTGAGAGTAAGGGGGAGATGTTTATTGGAGGGTGGGAGGTTGAGGCAAATCGCCTGGCTGCTGGTTACGCGCAGCCAGACACCAGGGTGGTTAGAAGAGCACAGGAAGGCGCAGTTCGCATCACAGAAGCTTTGAAAAACAGTTTCATGACTGGCCAGGCTACGGTGTGAAAGTTCTGTTTGTTTCTCCTTGATGAAAACCCCCTGCCCCTTGGTTCACTCTACTTCCCTGTAAGCTAACCACCCTCCCCTCCTCCCTTCGATCACCACTTGCAGAGGCAATAAAGTCGTTGTTGCTTCATATTCATGCATCACACAAATAGGGGGGTGACTACCAAGGTAGCCCAGGAGGGGTGGTGGAGGAGGGAAGGAAAATCCCACACAGCACTTTAAAAGTTTACAACTTTAAAATTTATTGAATGCCAGCCTTCTGTTTTTTGGGCAATCCTCTATGGTGGAGTGGCTGGTTGGCCGGAGGAACGTGGCCCACCGCGTTCTTGGGCGTCTGGGTGTGGAGGCTATGGAACTTGTGGAGGAGGGTGGTTGGTTACAGAGGGGCAGCAGTGGCAGTCTGTGCTCCAGCTGCCTTTGCTGCAGCTCAACCATACACTGGAGCATACTGGTTTGGTCCTCCAGCAGCCTCAGCATTGAATCCTGCCTCCTCTCATCACGCTGCCGCCACATTTGAGCTTCAGCCCTGTCTTCAGCCCGCCACTTACTCTCTTCACCCCGCCACCTCTCCTCCCAGTCATTTTGTGCTTTCCTGCACTCTGACATTATTTGCCTCCACGCATTCGTCTGTGCTCTGTCAGTGTGGGAGGACAGCATGAGCTCGGAGAACATTTCATCGCGAGTGCGTTTTTTTTCTTTCTAATCTTCACTAGCCTCTGGGAAGGAGAAGATCCTGTGATCATTGAAACACATACAGCTGGTGGAGAGAAAAAAAGGGACAGTGGTATTTAAAAAGACACATTTTATAAAACAGTGGCTACACTCTTTCAGGGTAAACCTTGCTGTTAACATTACATACATAGCACATGTGCTTTCGTTACAAGGTCGCATTTTGCCTCCCCCCACCGCGTGGCTACCCCCTCAACCCTCCCCCCTCCCCGTGGCTAACAGCGGGGAACATTTCTGTTCAGCCGCAGGCAAACAGCCCAGCAGGAATGGGCACCTCTGAGTGTCCCCTTAAGAAAAGCACCCTATTTCAACCAGGTGACCATGAATTATATCTCACTCTCCTGAGGATAACACAGAGAGATAAAGAACGGATGTTGTTTGAACGCCAGCAAACATACACTGCAATGCTTTGTTCTACAATGATTCCCGAGTACGTGTTACTGGTCTGGAGTGGTAAAGTGTCCTATCATGGAGGACGCAATAAGGCTGCCCTCCCCAGAAACCTTTTGCAAAGGGTTTTGGGAGTACATCCAGGAGAGCAGCGAATGCCAGGGCAAATTAATCCTTTCACATGCTTGCTTTTAAACCATGTATAGTATTTTAAAAGGTACACTCACCGGAGGTCCCTTCTCCGCCTGCTGGGTCCAGGAGGCAGCCTTGGGTGGGTTCAGGGGATACTGGCTCCAGGTCCAGGGTGAGAAACAGTTCCTGGCTGTCGGGAAAACCGGTTTCTCCGCTTGCTTGCTGTGAGCTATCTACAACCTCATCATCATCATCTTCTTCGTCCCCAAAACCTGCTTCCGTGTTGCCTCCATCTCCATTGAAGGAGTCAAACAACACGGCTGGGGTAGTGGTGGCTGAACCCCCTAAAATGGCATGCAGCTCATCATAGAAGCGGCATGTTTGGGGCTCTGACCCGGAGCGGCCATTCGCCTCTCTGGTTTTCTGGTAGGCTTGCCTCAGCTCCTTAAGTTTCACGTGACACTGCTTTGGGTCCCTGTTATGGCCTCTGTCCTTCATGCCCTGGGAGATTTTGACAAAGGTTTTGGCATTTCGAAAACTGGAACGGAGTTCTGATAGCACGGATTCCTCTCCCCATACAGAGATCAGATCCCGTACCCCCCGTTCGGTCCATGCTGGAGCTCTTTTGCAATTCTGGGACTCCACCATGGTCACCTCTGCTGATGAGCTCTGCATGGTCACCTGCAGCTTGCCACACTGGCCAAACAGGAAATGAGATTCAAAAGTTCACGGTTCTTTTCCTGTATACCTGGCCAGTGCATCTGAGTTGAGAGTGCTGTCCAGAGCGGTCACAATGGAGCATTCTGGGATAGCTCCCCAAGGCCAATACCGTCGAATTGTGTCCACAGTACCCCAAATTCGACCCGGCAAGGCCGATTTAAGCACTAATCCACTTGTCAGGGGCGAAGTAAGAAAATCGATTTTAAGAGCCCTTTAAGTCGAAATAAAGGGCTTCATCGTGTGGACGGGTGCAGGTTTAATCATAGAATATCAGGTTTGGAAGGGACCTCAGGAGGTCATCTAGTCCAACCCCCTGCTCAAAAGCAGGACCCATCCCCCGCTCAAAAGCAGGACCCATCCCCAATTAAATCATCCCAGCCAGGGCTTTGTCAAGCCTGACCTTAAAAACTTCTAAGGAAGGAGATTCCACCACCTCCCTAGGCAACGCATTCCAGTGTTTCACCACCCTCATAGTGAAAAAGTTTTTCCTAATATCCAACCTAAACTTCCCCCACTGCAACTTGAGACCATTACTCCTCGTCCTGTCCTCTTCCACCACTGAGAATAGTCTGGAACCATCCTCTCTGGAACCACCTCTCAGGTAGTTGAAAGCAGCTATCAAATCCCCCCTCATTCTTCTCTTCCGCAGACTAAACAATCCCAGTTCCCTCAGCCTCTCCTCATAAGTCATGTGTTCCAGACTCCTAATCATTTTTGTTGCCCTTCGCTGGACTCTTTCCAATTTATCCACATCCTTCTTGTAGTGTGGGGCCCAAAACTGGACACAATACTCCAGATGAGGCCTCACCAATGTCGAATAGAGGGGGACGATCACGTCCCTCGATCTGCTCGCTATGCCCCTACTTATACATCTCAAAATGCCATTGGCCTTCTTGGCAACAAGGGCACACTGCTGACTCATATCCAGCTTCTCGTCCACTGTCACCCCTAGGTCCTTTTCCGCAGAACTGCTGCCTAGCCATTCGGTCCCTAGTCTGTAGCTGTGCATTGGGTTCTTCCATCCTAAGTGCAGGACCCTGCACTTATCCTTATTGAACCTCATCAGATTTCTTTTGGCCCAATCCTCCAATTTGTCTAGGTCCCTCTGTATCCTATCACTGCCCTCCAGCGTATCTACCACTCCTCCCAGTTTAGTATCATCCGCAAATTTGCTGAGAGTGCATCGATTTAACGCTGCTAAATTCGACCTAAAGTCCTAGTGTAGACCGGGGCCTAGTCTTAATTCTTTTAACCAGTTTATTTCACTTCTAGATGGAGCATATCCATTCCCCATATGCCTGGTCTGCAAAACGAGATCACAAGACAGTTTCAGTGAATTCTGTGGAACTGTGAGAAAGTACACACTGAAGCCTTCATTGGACCCATACAAACATTCAGCACATTAACGATCTATCTATCTGCTACCTGAGAGCACATAACTGTAAATATGCTTTATAGTAATGTCACATTAACACAGAAAAAAAATTGCACATTTTAACAATGATTTCAAATGAATTGTGCCTGATTATACAAGAAGTGAATTTGGTCATCACTGTTTAAGTCTTTAATTTTTTAACATTGCTCTAAACAAAAGCCAGTTTTTCTTTTATCTACTTTGCATTCTGTATACATATGGCTAATTAATTACATAGAGATAAGGATAAGATTATGTCATGGAGGTCACGGATTCCATGACTTTCAGAGACCTCCATAACATTTTCCAGCCCCCGGGTGGCAGGCCGGAGCTGGTCTGATGGCAGGGGGCTCCAGCAGCTCCTAGCCACCATGGGCAGCTGCTGCTGGACACCTCAACTTCTGCAGTGGGACTCGCGCTCTCATCCCCCCACTCCCACTCATGCTTCAGGACCCCTGCCCCCCATCAGCCCCATTTTGTCACAATTATTATTAGTAAAAGTCAGGAACAGCTCATGGGCTTCCGTGAATTTTATTTATTGCCCATGACCTGTCCCTGACTTTTAGTAAAAATAACCATGACAAAATCTTAACTTTACACATGCAACACCAGTTTACTTTATTGTTTTCTCTCAAACAAATAGTGACCATATTAAAGTATCAACAAAAGAAGATGGTAACATATTAATCCTGTCCTTATTGTGATGGTTGCTCATTCTACACACCTCCCATATCGCTCAGTGTGAATGAGAGTGGTGGGACAGGGAAAGAAAGAGTATTCCAGACTGATTGGAACATCTGCTCAATTGCCTTTATTACTAAAATATTTTATTCCCACTATTGACTGAGTTATGCCATCAAAAATTAATATCATAAAACCAAATAAAAGGTAAATATTCTGAGCAACAGAAGACAAAAGTGACTTTTCAAATTATGTATTCGCAATTGACATGATTAGCATATTTTTAGTTTCTCTTATTAACTTAATATAGATTATATAAATCACTATTTTAAAATACGTATATATATGCAAATGTTTAACATTTTAAAACTCTCCCACAGGGCTTTTATGGAGAGGATTTTTTTTGGGGGGGATTACCACAGTAAAACAAGAACTATTTAGTTATATGTATTTTCTTTCAGATGAATTTTCTTGAAATCTAATGCTGTATCCTGTGAATCTAATGTTCATGAACAGTGATGCCTAATTTCCCTATTACTCTTATTCTCATGTGGCTCATTATTAGTTAAAAACATTGTACAGACAACTTCTCCAATGACAAGATTTTCTGGTTTTGATTTCTTGTATACTTCACCCTGAGTACTTCATATTCTACATTATCAATTTTTAATCATTGCTTTGGTAATACACTACCTATTCAACATAGTGTCTTCCCCTCCATCACTTCTTCCCTTTATAGCTTTCTTAATTAAGGCCTGATCCAAAACCCACTGAAGTCAGTCTCTTTCCATCAGGCTTCAAGAGGCTTTGGATCAGGCCCATATATTGCACTTACCCACACAGACATTTGAGTTTTGAAATTCACTCTTCTAGGTTTCTGAATTACTTTTTTAGAAGAACTAGCTAAGGAACATATTTTATGTCAAGATTCTGTTACATGGTCTCTTCTAGTGCTTAGAAACAGGACTGATCCATGAGGCTATATATAGGTTACCTTCAGTTGTGTTTTTGCCTTCCTCTGAAAAGAAAAACCATACAGACAGTGTGTTGAAATTTGTTTCAACTCTATTTCAGCAATCCTGCACACCGCAAATATGTTAGTGCTACGGACCTTGTACAACAAAAGTATTTTATTTTTACATTTCCTTTTTTCAGAACTGGCAAAAGTGTATGTAAAGGTAAAAAAAGTTACTAAGATTATTGGAAACCAAACTCTTGAATGAAAAATGGAATTTTGACAATCTCAAATTTATTTTGAACATTACATATATTTTTGCAACATTGGGAAACCAGTGTACACTGGGTGGGGTCAGACTGAATGAAACATCTTAAAGCAGTGGAGAAGAGGCTGGAGACCTTAATTCTCTTCCGCAACCCCTCCATTCCTCCCCAATCCCTTATCCCCTTCCAATACCCTGGACCTCCTACACATTATCATAGAATCAAAGTAGTATAGGACTGGAACGGATCTCAAGAAGTCATCTAGTCCAGTCCCCTGCACTCAAAGCAGACTACATAATAACTAGACCATTCCTGACAGATCTTTGTCTAACCCGTTCTTAAAAACCTCCCATGATGGAGATTCCACAACCTCCCTAGGCAATTTCTTACAGTGCTTAACTACCCTGACAGTTAGGAAGTTTTTCCTCATGTCCAATCTAAACCATCCCTGCTGCAATTTAAGCCCATTGCTTCTTGTCCTATCCACAGAAGGTAAGGAGAACAATTTTTCCAGAACTGGACACAATACTCCAGTTGAGGCCTTATCAGCGTGGAGTAGAGCAGAAGAATTACTTCTTGTGTCTTGCTTACAACACTCCCGCAAATACATCCCAGGATGATGTTCACTTTTTTTTTGTTACAGTGTTACACTGTTCACTTATATTTAGCTTGTGATCCAATATAGCCCCCAGATCCCTTTCTGCAGTACTCTCTTCTAAGCAGTCATTTCCCATTTTGTATGTGTGCAATTGATTGTTCCTTCCTAAGTGGAGTACATTGCGTTTGTCTTTATTGAATTTCATCCTATTTACTTCAGACCATTTCTCCAGTTTGTCCAGATCATCTGAATTTTAATTCTACCCTCCAAAGCACTTGCAACCCCTCTAGCTTGGTATCGTCTGCAAACTTTATAAGTATACTCTCTATGCCATTATCTAAATCACTGATGAAGACATTGAACAGAACCGGACACAGAACTGATTTCTGTGGGACCCTGAGACACCCGGACACCCCAAAATTCATCACTGTCATGTAATTAGGATATGTTTGTACAAAGTATGCCTTGTGAGGTATCATTCTAAAGGTCTTGATCTGGTAGACATTAATATCTCATGGGACTATATGTGCTACTGTCATATGTGCAGTTATAAAGTTTGGCTATTTATGTGTTACTGAAACATTGTGAGACTGAAAACACACACAAGCAGCCTTTCAGGCACAACAGTAGAAAGGCCAAACAATGTTAATGGCTTAGTTGGGAAATGCACACAAGGATTACTCCACAAACTGTCTCAGTGGAAACCTCTTAGAGATAGCACACACACAATGGGAACTGTTTGACCCAGGTCTCAGCAAAATAGCTTTTCAGCAAGTGGGAAGAAGCTATAAAAGGGGGACAATGACAACATGATGGTACCTCACTCTCCCTATAACAACACACATGGAAACACCTGAGGAACAAGGACCAAACTGTGGGAAGTGATGGTCTCAGGCTAGCAGGATTTTTAGCCTGTGTATGAAAACCTGGCAAAGCCAAGGCAGTCTGTGCCTTAAGAATCTGCCAACTTGCTTATCACTCAGGGTGAGAATTTGCTAATTCATATCCTACCTATTTAGTGTGTTAAGCTCAGTTTGCGGTTTTGTTTATTTACTAAGATAATCTGCTTTGATCGGTTTGCTATCATTTATTTAAAATCTATCTTTTGTAGTTAATAAACTTGTTTTTGTTTTGTCTAAAACCAGTGTGTGAAAATCATATCGGGGGGTGGGAGGGGAGCGGATGAAGGTGTTGCATATCTTCCTCCACACTGAGGGAGGGATCAAATTTTATGAGCTTATGCTGTACAGTTCTCTATGCAGCACAAGA
The DNA here is from genome assembly GCF_965140235.1 of Caretta caretta. NCBI lineage: Eukaryota > Metazoa > Chordata > Testudines > Cheloniidae > Caretta > Caretta caretta. The sequence goes on along the minus strand of NC_134206.1, from coordinate 45,231,439 downwards.
CCGTATAATTTTGGATTTACACTCCGGGGGGATGGCACTTGAGTATCTGGCAGTTCCTTAGCTGAGCCTTCCCATGCAGAGCTGATCTCAGCATGTGTGCATATAGCTGCAGCTGGGTGTGTCCCTATCTGTACGTGTGCTGGTTAAGTGCAATCTGAAGCCTGAGGGAGGGCTTGGCTGGCTTGCTCGCAATACAGTGTAAAGTGAGCCCAGGCTGGTGGGTCAGGCGGGCTCAGTGGTACCCCAGTTCCAAGTGGTGCCCCGGGGGGAACCCATCAGAGACCCCACTTGATATGCCCTTCAAGTATGACTGTGAATCACTGATAACTACCCTCTGGGAACTGTTTTCCAACTAGTTATGCATCCACCTTACAGTAGCTCCATCTAGGTTGCATAACCCTAGTTTGTTTATGAGGTCATGAGAGACAGTATCGAAAGCTTACTGAAGTGAAGATTACCACGTCTACCGCTTCACCCCTATTCACAAGGCTTGTTACCCTGTCAAAGAAAGCTATCAGATTAGTTTGACACGATTTGTTCTTGACAAATCCATGCTGTTACTTATCATCTTATTATCTTCTAGGTGTATGCAAACTGATTGCTTGATTATTTGCTCCATTATCTTTCTGGATACTGAAATTAAATGGACTGTTCTGTAATTCCCCGGGTTGTCCTTATTCTCCTTTTTATAGATTGGCACTATATTTGCCCTCTTCAAGTCCTCTGGACTTCCTTCTTGAGTGCTCTAGGATGGATTTTATTAGGTCCTGCCAATTTGAAGACATCTACCTTGTCTAAGTAATTTTTAACTTGTTCCTTTCCTATTTTAGCCTCAGATCCTATCTCATTTTAACTGGCATTCACTATGTTAGACATCCAATCGCTACTAACCTTTTTGGTGAAAACAAACAAAAAAAAAAGCCATTTAGCACTTTTGCCATTTCCATATTTTCTGTTATTGCCTCTCTCTCCTCACTGAGCAATGGCCTACTCTGTTCTTGGTCTTCCACTTACTTCTAATGTATCTGTATTATCACAGTACCTAGGAGCCCTCGTCATGAAGTAGGACCCCATTGTGCTAGACACTGTACAAACAGAGCAGTAAGACAGTCCATCCCTGCCCCAAAGAGCTTAAAATCTAAATATATCAGACACAGAATGTGGGAAGGGGTATAGACATCTTTCAGTATCCCCCTCCATACCCTGCCTTTCTCCTGAACGTCTGAGAGAATGTCAGTCTGGTAGGCAGGCAACTGAGCTCAGATGGGGTATTCAAGCTAACAGTCTTCTGATTTATTTTGGAGGGAGCTTAAAGGAAGGGGCGTTCAGGGTCCTTTTGAGATTCAATTTTCCATGCTTCGTCTCAACTCAAAGACAAATAATTCTGGAAAGATAAATGGATGAAGTGATTTTGCTCTTTGAGTAAGACAAACATGAAAAGCTTCCCCCTTTGATTATAAACTCTCTAATTATGCAAAAATGGCTGAAGTTTATAATGGCAAACTTTGCATGTCTCTGGACATCTCCTTTGAACAAAACTGGTTTAGTAATTTTGAAGGTAAAACTCAGTTAAAATGAAATGTAACAGTTCACCCACTACGTGAATGCAGTAGGTAGCATTGCATCAGTATAGGCTGTCCATAATCTGCTGGCTGAGCAGTAGGTAACTTACTGCAGTAGAGGGCTGGCAGGATAGCAAAACACCTTTCCTGGGCCACAGAGCCCTCCCCAATCTGAGGAAAGGAGTGTTACTATTCCACACATCTCCTGTTTATTAGGGTACAAGTTACACAACATAAGTGGTTCACATGATGTGTGTTACCTACTACAGTTTACTTGCATAGATCAAGCTGGAAATAAGTGGAAAAAGTCTTTACTTGATATAGATGCAACGGAGAAAACTGAAATTTTTAAAAAATGTAATTCACCTTTAAACGGATAAATAATTCTGTTTTATTACTGGAGGTTTTACTGGTGGTGCATACCAGATGGTACTAGTATTTAGAATATAGTGGGAGGATTTTGTTTGTTTTTGCCAATGAGGAAAATTAGAGCAGACAAACTCTAGATGGTTCTCTCTCAGGATGGGGGTCGGTTCACAAAATCTGCAGCTACTGGGATTCTGAGGAGGCATTTGGGGGCTAAAAGGGTTTCTTTTTCCCAGTCTGCTGGTGTCTCTTCCCCCACACTTCATTTCAGTAAGCAGCCTGGTCCCGTCCCCACCCCCCACCCCACTCTCTCCAACTATGAAGACTCCCTGTCCATGAAAAGTGAGAGTGCAGATCCCAGATCCACCATGGCTTCTTTACCATAGTCTCTAGAAAGGATAGCAAAGAAGTGAATTGCTGGTGGGGCTGAAGATGGTGTCCCTAGCCTCTGTTTATCAGACGCTGGGAATGGGAGACAGGGGATAGATCACTTGATGATTAACTGTTCTATTCATTCCCTCTGGGGACCTGGCATTGGCCACTGTCGGAAGACAGGATACTGGGCTAGACTGACCTTTGGTCTGACCCAGTATGGCCGTTCTTATGTATGATTTCAGCCAGCACTGGCTTCACCCCCTCCTCGTGACATCTTTCCTTTACCTTGATTCTCAGCTTTGGGTGGCAACTCAGAGGTCTTTTATTCCTTCTTCATGATGAAGTCTTAGGAGGGGACCTGCTGGCCCTACTCCCACATTTTGCTTCTTCAGCGGGCCAACAGTCAGTCCACTTCTGGTAACAAATGCTACTGGCTGCAACTTTAGGGGAGTGGATGGTTCTGCCTACCTACCATTCATTCTCCCTGTTCCCATTTGTATCTAGCAGCAGCAGCATTGTGGAAACATGTCAGCTGCATCTAGCCCTAAAATAATCTGTGGTTCCAATGCCCTATAGGGGCAGCGAGTTGTATGGGCCCAGGGTGCCTGGGCTCCAGGAATATTCAGGGCCCGGAGGCCCGGACCCCTTCTGGGCACCAGCAAAAATTATCCAAACCTGCCGCTAGTGATGCCCTACAGTGCACTGAGATACTAAGAAATCCTGTCCCATTACCATACCTGCTCAATTTCTCAAAGGATCCTTTTGCCCAACATGGAATTTTAGCTATCATCAGGTTGAAACATCATAACCATTTCACAGCACACAACAATACTACATACATATTTCAGGTAAGAAAACCGAGGTACCCAACTGAAACCTCATGCATAATTTCAGGAATGCAAAACATAATTATCCAAATTGGATTTAACCTAGCACAGCAGAGTACATCCCTTCTCTTTTAAAAAGAACTGTAAGATTTGTAATGAACACCTAATTTTTCCATCTCACCAAAAGAACTTATTCTTGCAGCATACAGTGTTCCCCTCATACTATCCGAGGGGCACTGGTCAAATACTGACATAAAGGGAAAGTGACACATAAATACTCAACACAGCTACCTGCAGCATGGTGACTTTTTACTGAGAAAAGTTCCTTTCCTATCTAAGTATTGTCCTAGCACAACCCTCCTTATTTCGTGAGATCCGACAAGATTACAACCCAGGCTGGTACGGCTGCAGGCACTCAAATACCATTATAACCTGAAATGATGAGCAAGGAAAGACAGAAAGAGTACAGGATCATTAAGAGGGAGTTTGGCTAATGCTCAACTTCTTAAAAAAAAAAAATGTTAAAAAATGTTAGCTGTGGATGTTTAAGTGTGCTCCTTTGAAGAATACAAATTGCATATCTTAAGAACCCATAACAAAAATCAAACAAAGTAATGAAATATAAATTCTTGCATTTCAGTTTCATTGAACTGAGGGAGGGACCATTTTTCTTATCTAAATTAGTGTTACTGCAATTGTGTAATGCAATAAATATAAGCAACTCATCTACTGTTTACTATGTATTTTTAATGTTATGTTGGGGAATTTACTGATAACATAAATCTTGTGATGGAGAATTTGACACATGCCAACAAACTGCATGCATGAGCCTACAACATTACTATTATTTATACTGCAACACAGACTGAAGTCCATACATATTTCAAAGATAGTTTAGAATTTACCTAAAGCTGTTGTCTATGCTGGAAAAATATGAGTGCTCCAGAATCTAAAACTGTCAGAATGTTTTAACAGATGTAAACTGCATAGTTGACTTATATTGATCCTATTTAACATTGTCTTATTGGATTTCAAGTGCTTGGATTATCTGTCTGGGTCAAGACCATTGTGACAACCACAGAATGTTAAGGTCTTTAAGATCTACCCGGCAATGAAAATGTGCAGTTTAAATCCTCAAAAGACCTTAAGCTAACCAGCAGTAAAACCAATGGAAGCTTCCTTTTGATTCTCAGCATTGCAATTAACCCTAAATTAAAAATCCGCAGGAAAATGGTGAAGGGTTCTTTTTTCCCCCTGAGAAATTCCTTTTGTCTTTTGAAAATGATCTGTTGATACACAGTGTTTTCTATTTTTATTTTCTTGCTACTTAAATTTAAAAGATCTAGCAATGGCTATTAGCCAAGATGGGCAGGGACGGTGTCCCTAGCCTCTGTTTGTCAGAAGTTGGGAATGGGCGACAGGGGATGGGATCACTTGATGATTACCTGTTCTGTGCATTCCCTCTGGGGCACCTGGCATTGGCTACTGTAGAAAGACAGGACACTGCGCTATATGGACCTTTGGTATGACCCAATATGGCTGTTCTTATGTAAAAGGCTAAGGTAAAAAGTGAAGTTAGATCCAACAACAACAAAAAGATCTAGAGCAGACGAACCTTTGGTCATCTCTGTGTTTCATTTGATTTATATTTTCTGTCTTCACTAGCTGCTCAAACTAACGCTATTATCCTCATTCTGATTCAGCATCTTTTTTAAAAATTGTATACGTCTTCCCTTTTAAATTCAGTACTAGAGCTGTCCAGGAATTTTTCTTCACAACATTTTTTCAACAGAAAATGTGGCTACTGCAAAACCGAAATTTTCAATGAGACAGTGTCAATTTTGCTAATGTTTCTCAATTTTCTATTTGGAAAAGCAAAACAAAGTATTTTGTTCTGGTTTGGGTCAACCTGATTTGAAATACTTCAGTTTGTTGAACCACATTTGAACATTCCATTTTGGGTCAATTCAACATTAATCTGTGTCTGCTTGAGCTGCTGCAGTGCCTTTTGCCCCTTTCTGCCCCCCTTGCGCAATGGGCTAGACTGGCTAGACTACATCTCTCATGATGCACCTGCAGTCTCCATTTTGGCTGCACCCACACGGTGCTTCATGGGATTTCCATGACTGTTGTGCATCACAAGGTGAGGTAGTCTGGCCAGGGATCCTGGCCCAGAGAAGAAAGGGGGCATAAATTACAAGACAGGTGGACACAGTTTAATGTCAAATTGTCCCAAGACCAAATGTTTCAACATTTCAAAGGATTTTACCTCAAAACTTTGCATTCCACAAAAAAACCATTTAGATTTTTCTTCCTGATTCATGACGACAACAAATGTCAAAATACTGAAGTTTCACATAAATTAGAAATTCTAATTTTTGCTAAACTCTACTCTGTGTCCCTTCTGGTTACTCTTTCTTTGGGGATGGGGGGCAGGAAAGAGTCTGTCGCATATTACCACTTTCTCCATCAATCTGATGTTTCTATCAAGTTGAGAATGGGACCCAAAAAGCAATTTTCAATAATTTCAACTTCTGGAAATGAGAGCATGTCTTGCTGAGCATTTTGTGCACCTGTGTTAAGCAACCTGCAACAAGAATTGCTTGAGTATACACACCACACTGTTTTCCCATGATTAAGGTACCTTTGCCTCTTATCACTGAGGCTACACAACACTGCAATGTTTCAACATCAGCACTCAGTATTCTGGTCAGATATCCCATGGTACATTACTCTAACACTCTGCTACACATATAATGGACATTGTGGCATACCCACTGGAAGGCAACGGCATTCTGGGGCTTGGGGATCAGCACGAAATAATTTCCATACCACCTCTCATTTTATCCCATTATCCAGCCACGTTTTCAAAGTACTGTCAAGCCGCATGGAGAAAACATTTGCGATTTCTGTGGTCTTCACAGTGATGACAGGCTGCTGCTAGCATATCTGAAGTCATACAATAAATTCAGAACAAGGGCATTAAAATAAACTGAGAAGGTAATGTGTGATAAATGAAAGGGGGTGGGGGGAACTCCTTTTTATGGACACCGAGCCAGCCAGTTAACTATAAAGTCCCTCTTCATGGCTGTTCTCTGCTTCCTTTACCTGTAAAGGGTTAAAAGGTCTCCCTTGTTAGATAAAAGAAACGGAGTGGGCACCTGAGCAAAAGAGCCAATGGGACGGCTAGAACTTTTTAAAATGGGAAAAAACTTCCCCTTTGTCTGTTGTTGTTCTCTGGGGAAGAGAGGAACAGGGCAGCAGTTATGCTATGAGAAGCTTTAAGCTAGGTATGAAAAATCATCAGATCATACCGAGAACTACTTATTTGAAACCCCCAGATAGGTAAGTAGATGGGGAATGTCTAGAAAGATGCAATTAGGTTTATTTCTTTTATTTTGTAAGGCTTGTGGACTCCTCTGTGCTAACTCCAGATGCTTTGTTTTAGTTGTAACCTTTAAGCTGGACCTCAGGAAGCTTTCTTGCTGCTTAATCCTTGTATTGTTTTAATAAAATTTACCTTTTTTAAGAACAGGATTCAATTTGTGTGTCCCTAAGAGGTTTGTGTATATGTTGTTTAATTAGCTGGTGGCAACAGCTAATTTCCTTTGTTTTCTTTCTCAGCTCTTCCCCGGAGAGGGGTACCCCACAGGAAGGAAGGTAAAAAACCACTTCTTCAGATGCAGTTTTTTACCCATGAAAGCTTATGCCCAAATAAATCTGTTAGTCTTTAAGGTGCCACCGGACTCCTTGCTGTTTTTGTGTATACAGACTAACACGGCTACCCTCCGATACTAGTCTGTGAAAGAAGCTTACTGGAACATCTCTGAGGGTGAGATTTTACCTGTAGTCAGTTTCGTAATGTATTAGGCTTAGACTTGTGTGTTTTTGCTTTATTTTGCTTGGTGACTTACTTTGTTCTGTCTGTTATTACTTGAAATCACTTAAATCCTACTTTTTATTCTTAATAAAATGACTTTTGTTTATTATTGAACTCGGAGTAAGTGATTAATACCTGGGGGAGCAAACAGCTGTGCATCTCTCTCTATCAGTGATATACAGGGAAACAATTTGAGTTTACCCTGTATAAGCTTTATATAGAGTAAAACGGACTTATTTGGAGTTTGGATCCCATTGGGAACTGGGTGTCTGGGTGCTAGAGATAGGTGACCTGCTGAGCAGCTCTTGGTTAAAGTCTGCAGCTTTGGGAGCATGGACCAGACCTGGGTCTGTGTTGCAGCAGGCTAGCACATCTGACTCAACAAGGCAGGGTTCTGGAGTCCCAGGCTGGCCGGGAAAACAGGCTCAGAGGTAATCTCAGCACGTCAGGTGACAGTCCCAAGGGGGTCTCTGTGACCGAACCCATCACAACTGGAACATGCATTTGGAAGACTGAAAACTAGATGGAGCATCGTGATAAGAAACATCTTCGTTATGACAGCTGTTTGCTGTGTTTTGTGCAACCACTGTGAAGGCAAGAGAGAAAACCTTGCAAATGGATGGAGCAGGTGGTGGGCAGATTTGGTGAATGTTTTGAATGGCCTGATTGAAGACCTCTATGAAATGATGCAACTACTCAAGGGCACAGACTGAGAGCCACATTACAGTCGTAGTTCAAGTATAGGTGCCATTTGTAAACAGCGTACATGCTTTTGTAGAGGGCATCTATCAGCATTACTGACTGTGCATGTCTTCTTGTGTACTTCCTGGTAAAAGGAGTTAAACAGACTTGGTGTGTATGTTATATCACATTTCTTGTTGAGTTTTTAGTGCACAATATGTGAATGTCATATAATGCTTGTAAACAGGATCCTTTTTGTGCATGTGTGGCTGTTATGACCGTGATGATGCATATTTCAGGGAATGGTGCAAAACTCAGAACCATGAATGTAAACACATTTTCAGTGCTTCGGTAGTAATGAATACACCAAGCAGAATGGGATAAGCTTGTGAACAGTAAAAACATAAAAAGAACCTATTCAAAATTCAAAGTTGCTCAAAGCTGGAAGGATTCAAAGGCCCTGTGCTCCAGGAGTGTTGTTTGCCTCTACATCATCCACAACAATTGTGTCTGATGTGCTAGCCCTTTTCCTGCCCTTCCTCTCTCTCATGCCAATACTATTGCAGAAAAAGAACAAGTTATTGTCCATTAGTCTCCATGCCAACATTGATAAAATGTTACTTTTCCCTCAGTTTTGGAATTCCATTTCCATTGGCTATTTCCAGTCTTTGTGGGCTTGGAGATGGTAAGATGTTTACTCAGTTTCTCCCCTTTGCATAGGATCCCTTGGGCCTGTGATATGATGGGTGTGGGTGGAGGGTATTAGTTCTGCCAAGCTGGGAATAGGATGATAAAATCCAGGTAAGTTGTGGGCTAGTTAAAGTGGGTGCAACAACGGTTAGCTAGTAATTGCATGTGCACTTCCGTAGGCTGACCTTACTTTGGAGAACGTTATCCCCAAAAGACAGAAGGATTCTGTTCAAAAAGGTATTGGGCAAAATAGGATGATATGCTTGCTGTTTGTCAAGATGGTTCCCCCAGGCTGGCTTCCCCTCCACAGGTTAGGTTTCTGCCTGTGGTTCAGGCTGATCATCCAGCTGTGATCTGGGATACTCCTGGATCTCCACCACTGTAGCTGTCCCAGGGTATCAAGGTTCCTCCCCCACTCTGAACTCTAGGGTACAGATGTGGGGACCTGCATGAAAAACCTCCTAAGATTATCTTTACCAGCTTAGGTCAAAACTTCCCCAAGGTACAAAATATTCCACCCGTCGTCCTTGGATTGGCCGCTACCACCACCAATCTAATACTGGTTACTGGGGAAGAGCTGTTTGGACGCGTCTTTCCCCCAAAAATACTTCCCAAAACCTTGCACCCCACTTCCTGGACAAGGTTTGGTAAAAAGCTTCACCAATTTGCCTAGGTGACTACAGACCCAGACCCTTGGATCTTAAGAACAATGAACAATCCTCCCAACACTTGCACCCCCCCCTTCCTGGGAAACGTTGGATAAAAAGCCTCACCAATTTGCATAGGTGACCACAGACCCAAACCCTTGGATCTGAGAACAATGAAAAAGCATTCAGTTTTCTTACAAGAAGACTTTTAATAAAAATAGAAGTAAATAGAAATAAAGAAATCCCCCCTGTAAAATCAGGATAGTAGATACCTTACAGGGTAATTAGATTCAAAAACATAGAGAACCCCTCTAGGCAAAACCTTAAGTTACAAAAAAGATACACAGACAGAAATAGTTATTCTATTCAGCACAGTTCTTTTCTCAGCCATTTAAAGAAATCAAAATCTAACACGTACCTAGCTAGATTACTTACTAAAAGTTCTAAGACTCCATTCCTGGTCTATCCCCGGCCAAGACAGAATATAGACAGACACACAGACCCTTTGTTTCTCTCCCTCCTCCCAGCTTTTGAAAGTATCTTGTCTCCTCATTGGTCATTTTGGTCAGGTGCCAGGGAGGTTACCTTTAGCTTCTTAACCCTTTACAGGTGAGAGGAGCTTTCCCCTGGCCAGGAGGGATTTCAAAGGGGTTTACCCTTCCCTTTATATTTATGACACAGGGTTCACCAGGTCAATGATGCAGCAGTTGAGGTGGACCGTACCACTGATCTGGAGCATCTACGTGCCACGGCCAAAGGTGTCTGATGATACCATCAGTTCCTGCAAAATTGTAAGTCTGATGTAGACAGTGCCATTCTAGAAGAGTGTATGTCCTGGGCCTCCCTGTCCTTTACAGATGGTCTCGGGGGGAAGGAGGGGGTTGGCTTGCTGGAGCTGCACTTTTCCTAGTGCTCCAGGATCTCCTGGCCCTAACAATTCCAGAGGAAAAATCCTTCACCTCCTTGGTACTGAGTTGAGAGGCCAAAGCTTCTAACATCACAGACTTAGCGGGAAACCAGGACCCTTTGGGAGCCAGCCCCTTATGGTGGGAGACAGAGCGCCGCCTCTTTGGAGCTTTCCCTGAGTCCTCCAAAGTCTCCCCCTGTCATAAATATAAAGGGAAGGGTAACCACTTTTCTGTATACAGTGCTATAAAAATCCCTCCTGACCAGAGGCAAAGTCCTTTTACCTGTAAAGGGTTAAGAAGCTCAGGTAACCTGGCTGCCCCCTGACCCAAAATGACCAATGATAGGACAAGATACTTTCAAATCTGGAGGGGTGGAAAAAGGCTTTTGTCTGTCTGTGTGATACCTTTGCTGGGAACTGATCAAGGATGCAAGCCCTTCAACTCCTGTAAAGTTAGTAAGTAATCAAGCTAGAAAATGCATTAGGTTTTTTTTGTTTTGGCTTGTGAAATTTGCTGTGCTGGAGGAAATGTGTATTCCTGGTTTTGTGTCTTTTTGTAACTTAATATTTTGCCTAGAGGAATTCTCTATGTTTTGAATCTGACTGCCTGTAAGATTATCTTCCATTCTGATCTTACAGAGTTGTTCTCTTATCTTTTTTTGTTCTTCTAATACAGTTCTGTTTTTTAAGAATCTGATTGAGTTTTTTGGGTCTTAAAAATCCAAGGCTGGTCTGTGCTCATCTTGTTTATTCTCAAGCCTCCCCAGGAAAGGGGGTGTAAGGGCCTGGGGGAATATTTTGGGGAAACAGGAACTCCAAGTGGTCTTTTCCCTTATTGTTTGTCAAATCACTTGGTGGTGGCAGCATTTTACCTAATCCAAGGGCAAAGACTTTGTGCCTTGGGGAATTTTCAACCTAAGCTGGTAGAAATAATCTTAGGGGGTCTTTCATGTGGGTCCCCACATCTGTACTCTGGAGTTCAGAGTGGGGAAGGAACCCTGACACCCCCTCTTAAAGGACACCTTGGCTGAGGTCAAAGGGGTACTGGGTCAGTCCAGAGACAGACGTACAGGAGGTGGAGGTATTCTGACCTAACTCAGAAGCAGGTCAAAGGGAACACTCCTTCATCAGAAGCCTCAATTTAATCTCTCGATTCTTCCATGCTCTAGATGTGAGAGCTAGGCAGAGGTTAAACTTTTGGTAGACACGGGACTCTCCCAAGCAATGGATATATGTAGTGGCCATCACTGACCATGATGGCCTCCCAACAAGAGAAGTAGCATTTGTAACCTGGCAGGCCAGGCATGCCCAGCCAAAACAAGTAAGTCCCCCGCCACCCCAAAAGAGGTGGGAAAAGGAGAGGAAAAAAACAAGCCTCTCACTAAAATTCTATACTAACAACAAATAATAAACAAAAACATTACACTAATTAAAAAAATCAATTGTAGAACATGCTGAGGCATGCACACTTGGACGCGCTACAGCTCTGTCGCAGGCCAAGGAGGAAGAGAAGAACTTAAGGGCAGTTTGGCCAGGCAGCTCAATATATCCTTGGTGTGCGGCATGAGGTTGTATAGAGCACATGCGCAGGCTGAATGGACACTGCTAATGGAAAATCTCCGATGAAGGTCTCCAAAGGTGCATGTGCACCTGAAGTACAGAACTAACAGGGATGATACTCAAAGAGGAAGTTTTGGTATTTCAACCTTTCATCCCCATTCAGTACAAAACTATTTCAAAATACTTGGATTTCCCACAGGACAGAAATGCTGGCTTTTGCTGAGCTCTAACTAACATTTCTAAAAAGTAAAATATTGCAGTGTTTATTTTAGGGAAACAGTTGCACATTTCTTCAAAAGATTAGAATTTTCCCCCCACGCAATACATGCCATTTAGTATTAGCAAAAATCTTCTTTTGAAGTTGTTTTAAAATATATTTCCCATTTAAGCATTTACCCCAGGTTCACTACACTCATACAAGCTGTGGAATAGACCACAGACCAGTTCACATATGACAAAATCATTGACAATAACAGTGCAAAAAAAAAAGTTCAATATTTTGTTACAAAGGGAATCTACTTCCAAAGAACAATAATCCATAAAGAAGAAAAATACATGTAAAGAGACATAAGTTAAAATATTTTAATACATTATTAAAAAATAAAAATAGCTGTTTTGACTATTCCAGTGCAAATCTGTGGAATCTAACTATATTTTCGAGTTTAGGTTATTCAAAAGAATGGGGAGGGAAGAAAGACTAGTCAAAGCTAAGTAACCATGTGGAAAGGAGGTTTGATACACAAGCTCTTCTCTCAAATCCCTTTGTATATATCCAATAATTTAAAATGCAATTTACATCAGTTCAGTTAAATAAAAAGACAATAATTAATGACAACATGACAAGATGTCAATCACTGAGTGTAAACAAGTCCCATAAACACCCTCAGAAGTGAATTATAACCTAACAACGTATATGCTTAGTGCTTATTAGCAATCCAGCTGAATCATTCCCTTCCCCAACCCTTGCATCAGTATTCAAAATGGCTTTTTAAATGAAATTAGAAGGATAGTCATGCGTATCTTTCAGCAGGAATAGCAGCTTAAAACAGATGGATATGAAGTCGTGGGGGGGGGGGGGGGAGGAGGAGAGGGTGGAATCAGGCTTCCTTAGAGCTTTCTTCTATTTTACAATCAACATAAGTACACAGTACACAGAAAGTGTAAAAGGTTAAAGTCAATAGATGGGTGAAGTGGATGCCATGTCAATTTCCCTTGGTATCTCTGGCTTGTTTTCCACAAATCTTCCTCCTTCCCAGTATCTCAAATTCTGATTTCAACAGGTTTTGCACACAAGCAGCTCACTAATCATTTATTTTTAATGATTCCTGTCTTAAACTTCAAAGAAAATGAAAATGTAAGGCAAAGCCAGGTATGGGTGAAGCACCATTGGAAGTAACACGTGAGTCAATATGACTATGTTTCAGAGTAGCAGCCATGTTAGTCTGTATTCGCAAAAAGAAAAGGAGTACTTGTGGCACCTTAGAGACTAACAAATTTATTTAAGCATAAGCTTTCGTGAGCTACAGCTCACTTCATCCGATGAAGTGAGCTGTAGCTCACGAAAGCTTATGCTTAAATAAATTTGTTAGTCTCTAATATGACTATAGTAAAACAAAGATGCATATGCTGCATTTTCAAATGCTTTTGTAGCTACATACACAGTAACTCCCATTATGAGATAAATAAGCCATTATAAATCCAACAGAAACCTCAGACTGAATAACTCAGTTGGGATTTTTAGGAGAAAAGACTTTTTTAAGACTTGAAGGCTGAAAAGCTGTGCTCCATGAAATCAGATATTGTGTCAAAGGATCTCCACTGAGCTGGCGGGATAGAAACGTTCCAGAAATTAACTTAGAAACAAAGGCAAACAGCGTTTCCAAATAATCACTTACTAAAGTGAGGCTTCAGCAACTTTCTCCAGTTAGGGTCATCAAAATCTTAGTTTACGTTGCTGCAGATCCTGGAGATTACCAAGGATAACACTGAAAAGTCAGAAAAATAGTAAAATCAACTTTCATTTTAACATTTAAAAAAAAATCTAATTAAAATATTTTGGAAACATACGGTTTTTTAAACACAATCAGAACCTATAATTTTTTTTTAACTCCGTTTTGGAAATGAAAATCCCTCATGAAAACTCATGAAATAGCAGAGCTTTAAATTAACAGAGCATTTGTGAATAGTGTATTGGCTTACAGCTGACCCCGAAATTCTGCTCTACCAGAATCAGTGCTAAATGTGCATGTTGGCAGGGTTGGGGGGAGCGGGTAATGGGGGGTGGCTCAGTTCCACTTTGCTTTTCAGCCAATCAGCTGGTCAGATGGAGTTATGGAAAGGATCTCATGCAGCTGTGAGCAACTGCTCTACATGGAGGGAGCGGCTAAAAAAACAAGGGCTACAGCTTCACCTCTCTTCCCTGTACCCAAAACATATACTCCTCCTCAGCCACTGAATATCTGAGGGAGGGAGGGCAGCTTTAAGCCCAATGTTGCATTGCTGCTGGTTAGATGGGAACAAACATGCAGCTGAAGAAGTGTATCGGTGAGGGAGAAGGCAATCTTGCTTCAGTTCTTGGCTATTTGGCCAGTGTAGACCAACTAACTAGGCCTGAAGGGTGTTAGTGGCTTGGTAGCCTGCCTACCCCAACATTGTTACAGTTGGGGCAGTCCATTCGGCTGCTATCTTTCTAGGTAACTTAAATGGCCCCAGTTACAACAGTATGTAAGCATTTAAACAAACATTTATTTCTTCTCAGTATTTGGTGAAAGGAAAGCAATGTCCCCATTTTACAGATAGGGAAAATGGCATAAATTGACTCGGCCATGGTCACAAAGAAGCCTGTAACAAAACCAGGACTTGAACCTACGCCTCTCAAGTCTCAGCCCTAAGTGCCTATGAGAAGCATAACTAAATTGTTGTCTCAGAACCCACGCCACCACAAGTTGTGGTTCACTAAAAGTAAGCTAAAGTCTCTTGTACATGAAGAATTCCCAGGGAACCCATTGGCACCACAGCCACCTCTTGAGTCCCTAGGGCTGCACTTAATGCATCCTCCTAGAACCCGAAAACACAGTCACCAACTCCCTGATTAATTTTAATTAAAGGTAATTCTGCTCTCCACCTGCCTCCCCAAGCCTTCAACATTGCAGACTCTGGAGGTTTAGGTGCTGTCTGAACTATTTTCAGGACGGGAATAGCAGATGTAGAAGTGGCCTGGATGGTCTCTTTTGAAGATCTGCCACAACAGAGTAGTTAATTAGGGGGAAGACTAAGTCCATTGTATGGGAGTTAGAGGAGACCAGTCCCTCCCAGCCAACCATTTTTTTTAAACACACTTGCAATTTAATGTAAACTGATGCATTTCAAAAGGCAAAATAACTAAGGTGGCACTTGAGATTAAGTTTTTAAGATCTAGGGATGAAAAAGTTAACCTTCACAGGAAGATAAGGTGGGTGAAGCCTGAAGAAGAGCTCTAGGTAAGCTCGAAAGCTTGTCTCTCACCAACAGAAGTTGGTCCGGTAAAAGATATTATCTCAACTGCTTTGTGTCTCTAATATTCTGGGACTGACACAGCTACAACACTGCACACAACCTTCATAGGGACAGTATAAGCCATATTCGGAAAGAGCATAGAATCACAGAATATCAGGGTTGGAAGGGACCCCAGAAGGTCATCTAGTCCAACCCCCTGCTCGAAGCAGGACCAATTCCCAGTTAAATCATCCCAGCCACGGCTTTGTCAAGCCTGACCTTAAAAACCTCTAAGGAAGGAGATTCTACCACCTCCCTAGGTAACGCATTCCAGTGTTTCACCACCCTCTTAGTGAAAAAGTTTTTCCTAATATCCAATCTAAACCTCCCCCACTGCAACTTGAGACCATTACTCCTTGTTCTGTCATCTGGTACCACTGAGAACAGTCTAGAACCATCCTCTTTGGAACCCCCTGCAGGCAGTTGAAGGCTGCTATCAAATCCCCCCTCATTCTTCTCTTCTGCAGGCTAAACAATCCCAGCTCCCTCAGCCTCTCCTCATAACTCATGTGTTCCAGACCCCTAATCATTTTTGTTGCCCTTCGCTGGACTCTCTCCAATTTATCCACATCCTTCTTGAAGTGTGGGGCCCAAAACTGGACACAGTACTCCAGATGAGGCCTCACCAATGTCGAATAGAGGGGAACGATCACGTCCCTCGATCTGCTCGCTATGCCCCTACTTATACATCCCAAAATGCCATTGGCCTTCTTGGCAACAAGGGCACACTGCTGACTCATATCCAGCTTCTCGTCCACTGTCACCCCTAGGTCCTTTTCCGCAGAACTGCTGCCTAGCCATTCGGTCCCTAGTCTGTAGCTGTGCATTGGGTTCTTCCGTCCTAAGTGCAGGACCCTGCACTTATCCTTATTGAACCTCATCCGATTTCTTTTGGCCCAATCCTCCAATTTGTCTAGGTCCTTCTGTATCCTATCCCTCCCCTCCAGCGTATCTACCACTCCTCCCAGTTTAGTATCATCCGCAAATTTGCTGAGAGTGCAATCCACACCATCCTCCAGATCATTTATGAAGATATTGAACAAAACCGGCCCCAGGACCGACCCTTGGGGCACTCCACTTGATACCGGCTGCCAACTAGTCATGGAGCCATTGATCACTACCCGTTGAGCCCGACAATCTAGCCAGCTTTCTACCCACCTTATAGTGCATTCATCCAGCCCATACTTCTTTAACTTGCTGACAAGAATACTGTGGGAGACCGTGTCAAAAGCTTTGCTAAAGTCAAGAAACAATACATCCACTGCTTTCCCTTCATCCACAGAACCAGTAATCTCATCATAAAAGGCGATTAGATTAGTCAGGCATGACCTTCCCTTGGTGAATCCATGCTGGCTGTTCCTGATCACTTTCCTCTCATGTAAGTGCTTCAGGATTGATTCTTTGAGGACCTGCTCCATGATTTTTCCAGGGACTGAGGTGAGGCTGACTGGCCTGTAGTTCCCAGGATCCTCCTTCTTCCCTTTTTTAAAGATTGGCACTACATTAGCCTTTTTCCAGTCATCCGGGACTTCCCCCGTTCGCCACGAGTTTTCAAAGATAATGGCCAATGGCTCTGCAATCACAGCCGCCAATTCCTTCAGCACTCTCGGATGCAACTCGTCTGGCCCCATGGACTTGTGCACGTCCAGCTTTTCTAAATAGTCCCAAACCACTTCTTTCTCCACAGAGGGCTGGCCATCTCTTCCCCATTTTGCGATGCCCAGCGCAGCAGTCTGGGAGCTGACCTTGTTAGTGAAAACAGAGGCAAAAAAAGCATTGAGTACATTAGCTTTTTCCACATCCTCTGTCACTAGGTTGCCTCCCTCATTCAGTAAGGGGCCCACACTTTCCTTGGCTTTCTTCTTGTTGCCAACATACCTGAAGAAACCCTTCTTGTTACTCTTGACATCTCTGGCTAGCTGCAGCTCCAGGTGCGATTTGGCCCTCCTGATATCATTCCTACATGCCCAAGCAATATTTTTATACTCTTCTCTGGTCATATGTCCAACCTTCCACTTCTTGTAAGCTTCTTTTTTATGTTTAAGATCCGCTAGGATTTCACCATTAAGCCAAGCTGGTCGCCTGCCATATTTACTATTCTTTCGACTCATCAGGATGGTTTGTCCCTGTAACCTCAACAGGGATTCCTTGAAATACAGCCAGCTCTCCTGGACTCCTTTCCCCTTCAAGTTAGTCCCCCAGGGGATCCTGGCCATCCGTTCTCTGAGGGAGTCGAAGTCTGCTTTCCTGAAGTCCAGGGTCCGTATCCTGCTGCTTACCTTTCTTCCCTGCGTCAGGATCCTGAGCTCAACCAACTCATGGTCACTGCCTCCCAGATTCCCATCCCAGCATGAATCCCATCAGAAAAGGATTTAGGGTTTATTTTATATATATATATATAAATAAAAGACACATATATATATACACACACACACGCACTCTATGTGCATGACCCCATACTCTTGGAAGAAGAGGCTAGCCCCCAGTTCTAACCCATCCTGATCGTCACTGGAAGCTGATCGGAGGTGGAACTAAGGTAAAGCACAATCCAGAGTTCTGATTTTCTCAAATTATCAGCCTTCCCCACTCAAAAAAATTTTAATCCTGCTAGAAATCCCAGCAAAAGATCCAGAAAAAACCCTATAAAGGTTTCATGGAACGAAAAGCACAGACAATGTAATTTACTTCTTAAGTATATTTATTTTTCAAACATACAAAGGCATACACTGTGCTTTGAGATTGCATTATGTGTTCTTTCACAACAAAATTTTAAGTAGCATGTAAACAACCATATATAAGTAGTTTAGGATGACTGCACATAAGTTCTCTATTCTTTCTTATTTTATTTTCATTATCAGAGAAATGGCAAAGATACTTTTCTGTGCATTCTTTAACAGCATATTCAAAAATCTGGATTCAATATTCTGTGGTTTTCTTTCCAGTCACAGAATCAACAACATTAAGCAGGAACACATTTTTCCATACGTGGATTCTTACAGCTATTATCAGGCCATTTCAACCAATCATCTTGCATTAAACATCAACGTTGATTCTTCGAGTTTATGTCTATCTGGAAGAGTATATCCAAGGCTAAGCACATCAATCATTGCTATATATTCCTCATTCATACTATACATTCACATCTTTGAATTTCAGTTCTCTTTGAAACTTCTGGGGCATGAAAGAAACCGATTACTTCCAAATGGAGATAATGCTTCAGAGCTGCTGGAAGGACAAGAATAGGGTCTTAAATTATAATTGTGGCTAAATTTCATATATGACAATAGCATCCAGACTGTCTACTGCATGATCAAACTCATCAACATTCTGATGTTCCGATTCAAAAGACTAAGACTAATTCAATTGAACACTTTACCCTGAAAAAATTCAAAGGCATCCATTTTCTGAACTTTTTGAGATGACTACAAATCTTCTTGCTTGATACTTAAGACAGAATGTTTATATTTTACATAAGAAATATTGGTTTTAATTACTTCAGTACTTGTTTCCTATTACCACCTTAAACTACAGACAAATTAAATTGGATACATTTATGTACTGATGTTGGTAACCACCCATAGGGAGGAGTGATCACCAAATTCCACATTTACTACAGTTAGAATGAGAAATCACCACCCAGTGAATTCAACAAACAAAGACTTAAAAACAAGATGAGCTAATCAGCATGATATAGAACCATGTTATCAGATGGCCTGCCTGCATTCCAGAAGTTTCTAGAATCTAGCAAACTAAGTCCTCACTAACATTTAACAACTCTGCCCACTCCTTTTCAACATCTGACAGTTAGCATGCCTCTTTTTCTGATCTCTTTTGACTCCACCCATGTCCCTTCCCTCCTGTTCTTTTCTCTATAATTTTCTTATTGTACAGAAGAGTCAAAATAGGAACAATAAGAACCCTGTTCTTTTCACTTCCTTTTTAATATCACAGACTGAATTTAAAGCCCATTTCTAGTATCAAAAATCTTTACACACACTCTAAAAACAAACCCTATATATATATATATATATATATATATATGGGGGGGGGGGCGCATGCTTCTTCATTCTTTTCACATAGGTATACTATAGAATGACAAATTCAAAATCCAGAAACAAGACTACTGAGATGAAGTATTTGGTTCTGAGTGTTGGCGGGTGGGGATGTTTGGAGGAGTTCTTATTAAACAAACAGAGCAACTACTGTTCACCCCAAGAGTGTGAACATGTTCATCCTAGGGCTTTCAATTAATCGCAGTTAACTCATGCGATTAACTCAAAAAACTTAATCGTGATTAATTGCAGTTTTAATCGCACTGTTGAACAACAGAATACCAATTGAAATCTATTAAGTATTTTGGATGTTTTTCTACATTTTTATATATATTTTATTCTGTGTTGTAACTGAAATCAAAGTATATTATTTTATATTATAAACATTTGGACTGCAAAAATGATAAAAGAAATAGTATTTTTCAATTCACCTCATACAAGTACTGTAGTGTAATCTTTTTGTCCTGAAAGTGCAACTTACAAATGTAGATTTTTGTTACATAACTGCACTCAAAAACAAAACAATGTAAAAACTTCAAAGCCTACAACTCCACTCAGTCCTACTTCCTGTTCAGCCAATGGCTAAGACAAACAAGTTTGTTTACATTTACAGGAAATAATGCTGCCTGCTTTTGTTTACAATGTCACCTGAAAGTGAGAACAGGCATTTGCATGTCCCTTTGGTAGCCGGCTTTGCAAGGTATTTACAAAAAGAAAAGGAGTACTTGTGGCACCTTAGAGACTAACCAATTTATTTGAGCATGAGCTTTCGTGAGCCACAGCTCACTTCATCAGATGTGTACCGTGGAAACTGCAGCAGACTTTATATACACACAGAGAACATGAAACAATACCTCCTCCCACCCCACTGTCCTGCTGGTAATAGCTTATCTAAAGTGATCAACAGGTGGGCCATTTCCAGCACAAATCCAGGTTTTCTCACCCTCCACCCCCCCACACAAATTCACTCTCCTGCTGGTGCTAGCCCATCCAAAGTGACAACTCTTTACATAATCAAGTCGGGCTATTTCCTGCATAGATCCAGGTTTTCTCACTTCCCCCCCACCCCCATACACACACAAACTCACTCTCCTGCTGGTAATAGCTCATCTAAACTGACCACTCTCCAAGTTTAAATCCAAGTTAAACCAGAATATCTGGGGGGGGGGGGTAGGAAAAAACAAGAGGAAACAGGCTACCTTGCATAATGACTTAGCCACTCCCAGTCTCTATTTAAGCCTAAATTAATAGTATCCAATTTGCAAATGAATTCCAATTCAGCAGTTTCTCGCTGGAGTCTGGATTTGAAGTTTTTTTGTTTTAAGATAGCGACCTTCATGTCTGTGATTGCGTGACCAGAGAGATTGAAGTGTTCTCCGACTGGTTTATGAATGTTATAATTCTTGACATCTGATTTGTGTCCATTTATTCTTTTACGTAGAGACTGTCCAGTTTGACCAATGTACATGGCAGAGGGGCATTGCTGGCACATGATGGCATATATCACATTGGTGGATGTGCAGGTGAACGAGCCTCTGATAGTGTGGCTGATGTTATTAGGCCCTGTGATGGTGTCCCCTGAATAGATATGTGGGCACAATTGGCAACGGGCTTTGTTGCAAGGATAAGTTCCTGGGTTAGTGGTTCTGTTGTGTGGTATGTGATTGTTGGTGAGTATTTGCTTCAGGTTGCGGGGCTGTCTGTAGGCAAGGACTGGCCTGTCTCCCAAGACTTGTGAGAGTGTTGGGTCATCCTTTAGGATAGGTTGTAGATCCTTAATAATGCGTTGGAGGGGTTTTAGTTGGGGGCTGAAGGTGACGGCTAGTGGCGTTCTGTTATTTTCTTTGTTAGGCCTGTCCTGTAGTAGGTAACTTCTGGGAACTCTTCTGGCTCTATCAATCTGTTTCTTTACTTCTGCAGGTGGGTATTGTAGTTGTAAGAAAGCTTGACAGAGATCTTGTAGGTGTTTGTCTCTGTCTGAGGGGTTGGAGCAAATGCGGTTGTATCGCAGAGCTTGGCTGTAGACGATGGATCGTGTGGTGTGGTCAGGGTGAAAGCTGGAGGCATGCAGGTAGGAATACTGACCGCTATTCCTACCTGCATGCCTCCAGCTTTCACCCTGACCACACCACACGATCCATCGTCTACAGCCAAGCTCTGCGATACAACCGCATTTGCTCCAACCCCTCAGACAGAGACAAACACCTACAAGATCTCTGTCAAGCTTTCTTACAACTACAATACCCACCTGCAGAAGTAAAGAAACAGATTGATAGAGCCAGAAGAGTTCCCAGAAGTTACCTACTACAGGACAGGCCTAACAAAGAAAATAACAGAACGCCACTAGCCGTCACCTTCAGCCCCCAACTAAAACCCCTCCAACGCATTATTAAGGATCTACAACCTATCCTAAAGGATGACCCAACACTCTCACAAGTCTTGGGAGACAGGCCAGTCCTTGCCTACAGACAGCCCCGCAACCTGAAGCAAATACTCACCAACAACCACATACCACACAACAGAACCACTAACCCAGGAACTTATCCTTGCAACAAAGCCCGTTGCCAATTGTGCCCACATATCTATTCAGGGGACACCATCACAGGGCCTAATAACATCAGCCACACTATCAGAGGCTCGTTCACCTGCACATCCACCAATGTGATATATGCCATCATGTGCCAGCAATGCCCCTCTGCCATGTACATTGGTCAAACTGGACAGTCTCTACGTAAAAGAATAAATGGACACAAATCAGATGTCAAGAATTATAACATTCATAAACCAGTCGGAGAACACTTCAATCTCTCTGGTCACGCAATCACAGACATGAAGGTCGCTATCTTAAAACAAAAAAACTTCAAATCCAGACTCCAGCGAGAAACTGCTGAATTGGAATTCATTTGCAAATTGGATACTATTAATTTAGGCTTAAATAGAGACTGGGAGTGGCTAAGTCATTATGCAAGGTAGCCTGTTTCCTCTTGTTTTTTCCTACCCCCCCCCCCCAGATATTCTGGTTTAACTTGGATTTAAACTTGGAGAGTGGTCAGTTTAGATGAGCTATTACCAGCAGGAGAGTGAGTTTGTGTGTGTATGGGGGTGGGGGGGAAGTGAGAAAACCTGGATCTATGCAGGAAATAGCCCGACTTGATTATGTAAAGAGTTGTCACTTTGGATGGGCTAGCACCAGCAGGAGAGTGAATTTGTGTGGGGGGGTGGAGGGTGAGAAAACCTGGATTTGTGCTGGAAATGGCCCACCTGTTGATCACTTTAGATAAGCTATTACCAGCAGGACAGTGGGGTGGGAGGAGGTATTGTTTCATATTCTCTGTGTGTATATAAAGTCTGCTGCAGTTTCCACGGTACACATCTGATGAAGTGAGCTGTGGCTCACGAAAGCTCATGCTCAAATAAATTGGTTAGTCTCTAAGGTGCCACAAGTACTCCTTTTCTTTTTGCGAATACAGACTAACACGGCTGTTCCTCTGAAACAAGGTATTTACGTGTCAGATATGCCCCTTCATGCTTCAGCCACCATTCCACAGGACATGCTTCCATGCTGATGATGCTTGTTAAAAAAATAATGCATTAATTAAAATTGTGACTGAACTCCTTGAGGGACAATTGTATGTCCTCTGCTCGGTTTTACCCTCATTCTGCCACATATTTCATGTTATAGCAGTCTCGGATGATGACCCAACACATGTTGTTCATTTTAAAACCACTTTTACTGCAGATTTGATAAAACGCAAAGAAGGTACCAATGTGAGATTTCTAAAGATACCTACAGCACTCGACTCAAGGCTTAAGAATCTGAAGTGCCTTCCAAAATGAGAGAGGGAAGGGGTGTGGAGCATGCTTTCAGAAGTCTTCAAAGAGCAACACTCCGATGCGGAAACTACAGAACCCGAACCATCAAAAAAGAAAATCAACCTTCTGCTGGTGGCATCTGACTTACATAATGAAAATGAACATGCGTTGGTCTGCACTGATTTGGACTGTTATGGAGCAGAACCAGTCATCAGCATGACCCCTGGAATGGTGGTTGAAGCATGAAGGGACATATGAATCGCATTTGGCACGTAAATACCTTGCAACGCTGGCTACAACAGTGCCATGAGAAGGCCTGTTCTCACTTTCAGGTGACATTGTAAACAAGAAGCAGGCAGCATTATCTCCTGAAAATGTAAACAAACTTGTTTGTCCGAGTGATTGTCTGAACAAGACGTAGGACTGAGCGGACTTGCAGGCTCTAAAATTTTATATTGTTTTATTTTTGAATGCAGGGTTTTTTGTATCTAATTCTACATTTGTAAGTTCAACTTTCATGATAAAGAGACTGCACTACAGTACTTGTATCGGGTAAATTGAAAAATACTATTTCTTGTTTTTTTACAGTGCAAATATTTTTAATCAAAAATAAATATAAAGTGAGAACTGTAAATTTTGCATTCTGTGTAACTGAAATGAGTATATTTGAAAATTTAGAAACCACCCATATATATTTAAATAAATGGTATTCTATTATTAACAGTGCGATTAATCACGATGAATATTTTTAATTGCTTGACAGCCCTAGTTTATCCACACAGTAAACTATAGGATATTAACAGGCTTCAGATTAAGCAACTTCCTGGAAAGAGTCTCAATACAACATCAATTCATCCCTCTGAGTTACAATAATTCATTATTAATGCCTATTTAAGAGGTATGGCAGCCTTTAATGTGCAGACAAAGACTGCAGTTCCAACCGGCTAAAAAGCAACTTTAGGACAAGCTGCACAGTCAGCTTTATCTTATAAATACACTAACAAACTACACAGAAAAAAAAGAGGAAGTTGTGGCTTAAATATTAACAACATACAGAAGTCAGATGGTTGGTACTGTGAATATTTTTACAATATACGTTTTAAGTTTACACTTTTTCGTGTCTGCAGCTTTAAAAGGGAATAGGAATATTAATCACTTGGATGTTATAAGCATTTTAATATTACCAGAAATTCAGTAGAAGAAGGCAGTTTTAAATCAGTTTTAACTGAATTAATCTTTGCCAGAAAGAATTTTAAACCACTGAGTTGTATTCCTTTCCCCAGCCCAACTCCATACTGTTTAATCTCAACTTGTGCCAAACCATGAGAAGTTTTCTTCAGTATCTTCTTTTGGATTGGACCAAAACATTTTCTTGATAGTGATTTCAAACTAAAAGTTTTGCTCAGAAGAGCTGCCCGATAAACCCACTCCATCAACATGAATACGAGGACAGACAGGTCTTTAGAATACTATCTGTAAATTAATTCTGATAATGTGGTAACAATGAATCTGACAACTCTACTGAAAAGAAAAATGAAAAACTAAAGTAACATCACAACCCCTAGAGTATCTGCATAGTAAATCAACACTACTATATTCAAAATATTTGGTCATGAATATTTCTTCTTAGGATCGCAGAACTTTAGAATGTACTTCATGTCAATCTGCATCTCTAAAATTTGTTCTCTTTTCCTTACTATTAAAACTCTTCTCACTGCCTAGAAAAAGCTCTTTTAAAGTGTTACAATTTCACTGTTTAACCACTTAAAAATTCCATTTCAAACTTCTCCAAAAATATCAATATTTTGTATTTTTGTAAGCTTAGACAGATCATGCAAATACAAGACTGAAATACATACTTAAGTATCTCCTACACATTTTAATGTAAGTTTAAAAGATTATCAATTTTATGTTTAAAATCCCCGACAAAATTCTCTACTTCTAATATCACAAAACACCTGTAAATTGGACAAATATCTGTAAATTACTTAACTGTAACCAGCCAAATGTGAAGGAATTTCTATTTACATCCATTCATAACAGTAAGATTTTTATGATGTGAATAATCTGAATTAATTCCTCAGTGAACAATAAAAAAAAAATCAAGGGTAACTAGCACCTGAGAGTCAATCACAAGAAACCTGATTTGAGAGAGAAAAATATGCAAATTTAGTAGTATATTCCATTACTGTGCCTCAAAAGTTTAGTCTTCTTAAGAAGACAAGTATATAGAACTGGGGAATGGACCTCCTGGGTCATCAAGTCCAGTCCCCTGTTATTGCAGGTAATCCTATCATACAACCCCATTCATAAACTTAAGCTCTATTTTGAAACCAGTTACATTGTTTGCCCCCATTACTCCTATTGGAAGGCTATTCCAGAACGTCACTCCTCCAGTGGTTACAAAGTGTCTTCTAATATCCAGACTTTAAATTTACTCATGGCCAGTTTATACCCATTTGCTCTTGTGTCAACCTTGTCCTTTAGCTTAAATAGCTCTTCTCTCTCCATGGTGTTTATCCCCCAGATGTATTTATGGAGAACAATCATGTCCCTTTCAGCCTTCATTTCACTGGCTAAACAAGCCAATCTCTTCAAGAAGAAAAGGAGTACTTGTGGCACCTTAGAGGCTAACAAATTTATTTGCGCATAAGCTTTCGTGAGCTACTTATGCTCAAATAAATGTTAGTCTCTAAGGTGCCACAAGTACCTTTTCTTTTTGCGAATACAGACTAACACGGCTGCTACTCTGAAACCAATCTCTTCAGTCGCCTCTCATAAAACAGACTCTCTAGCCTTCTGATCTTCCAAGTAGCCCTTCTCTGCACCTGTTCCAGTTTGAATTCTTGCCACCCTTTTGGCTCCTTCTCATAGTTGAGACATTCTACCAGGTATCTAGTTTGATTAGCACACGCAGATGGTCATATAACTTTTTATATATTTGACTACTGAAATCAAGAAGTTCCCTAGGATGCTAAAAAAAAATACTTTGAGATCCCATTGTGTCTTATGTTACTGGGTTATCATACCTTTTCTGTGGTAGGTTTTAAGGTGCTGAAATATATTCTACTTAAAAACATCCCTTCTGTTTTTAAAATTTTAAAAATTGGCCCAAAGATGTCGTAGTAGGACCATTATTGGGTCCCTTCTCCCTTCATACATACATGGCCAGTGATATCTGTGATAAATAGAGGACCTTGTGATAAACTCCATTTACATGCACCTTTGCCCACTTCCCCTCTACCTTATTCTCTAATCCATCTCATCCAAGACTACTGCCACTACTCCGTATCTCTGAACAACTTCCATCAGTCACTGCATTTATTTTTCCCAGTAGGGAAGTATTTCTATCTAAACCTCCATATATAGACGTTCACCAAAATAACACAAGCTCAAGTCCAGAATGGACAATATTCAGTCCTAGACCAGTAACTGATTTAAAATCTAATTTTTCAATCCATCAGCACTATAAAAACAACATGCTGGCTATAGAAAGCCAGGCAGGCTTGCTTTCAGATGGGCGTCACAGAGTTAGGGGGTGCAATGAGGAGTTGTGTCATCACTTGTTCTGCAAGTCTGGATGCCTTTCAATGCTTTCCTGCTCTAGCTCCCAGCCTGGGAGGCTCGCAACCAGTTTACAAGCGTGCAGGTGACACCCTGAAGCGTCTGTATGCTAGAGAGCCCTGTTTCAGCAACTCTGACTCTAGCAGCCTGTCTATAGCCCCACAGCTCTTCTCTGGCTTCCACCAGGCTTGGTTAACAACCGGCAAGATGATCCCAACACATTCCCAGTCCCAAATTTTCCCAAAACTGTGTGCTCTGCAAAGTCCAGCTCTCTCCTGGACAGTACAGAGAAATAATAAGGTTCATTTGTTCCCCTAAAGACACAAAAACATAACACATCTTATTAATTTAACTGGGGTAAATACGCCCTTCCATTTAAACACAGCACTGCATTAGTTTATAGTAAATAAACAAATGTATTAACAATAGGACATAGGTTAAGTGATGCCAAGTAAAATAAATAAAGTCAAAGGGTTACAAGCAAATAAAAGTGAAAACACATTTAAAAGTCTAAAACCTAATCTAGCAAAGTACAGGCTTTATTCAAGATGGTTTCTCACCTATGTTCAGTTTCCAGAAACTTCAAATCCTCCCCGCTCCCCACTTGGTAGAAGGGCCCAGCTTTCTCAGCTTGCAAGAGCTCTGCTCTTTTGTGTCTGTCTAATGATAGATGCCAAAGAGGGCTTCAGTCCGTGCTTATATATTCCAAGATTCAATTACTTGGTTTCAAGAGGCAGGATGACCTCATGCTGCTTTTCCCCGTTTTGTGGGCTTCCCATCCCGTATATAAATGGAGCATCCACTGTTTTGATTCCACCATGCTTAATTTACATAGGAGACAGATAAATAGCTGCCTTCTTCTCCTGTCTGGGAGGGAACCTGTTTCTTATCTGTTTGGCCACAGACTTTAAAGCATAGTATCATCAAGCATTCATATTTCCTGATGTAGTGTTTTTTCACAACATTAAATAACCAGTGTGTTAGCTTCCAGAAAAGACCACACTCTATAACCTTTTATAATACTTAATACACACCATGTACAAACTTCATGCAAGAATATTAATGACCAGTGATTATTACAATAGTGTGTAGGGTGTGACTACAGGGGTGCTTAGTGTCACAATGGGAGAGGGGTTTTGCGCCTACCCCTTGTAAATCATATGGTATAGAATCTTAAAATGACATTATTAGGTTTTAGGCCATATATAGGTTTCAACGTTATAATTTTTTACATACACATCCTAACCAAGCCTATTCAGTTTGACTCCTGGTATTAGGGCTGCCTGGCTTTACAGACAGAGATGAAAAACATTATCCATTATAAATTTAAAGTCTACAACATATTTTCTGTAAAATGTGAGCCATATACAGAATACAAAATTGTGTTATATGATAAAATATTTTAGTAGCTCTCATATGTGGTTTTGCCACTTGTGAGAAATATGGTGATCCTAAACTAGTTCCAATACAATTTGTTACAAATATACAGAATGCACAATGATGTAGTACACTACTTAGCTCGAATACAGCAATTTCCGTCATAGAATCTCAAACTTTCACAAACTAACAAGCCTCCACATGTGCCAAGTAGATATAGTACCTCGTTTTTACCAGTGAGGAAAATGGAAGTTCAAAGCTGTTAAGTAACTTATCCAGGGTCACCCAGACCCATACTCTAATCATAAAACCTTGCTGAATTCCATTACTGCTGCTCTACTTGTAGAGTGCCCAGAAGTATGCACACAAGGGAAGTGCCACAACGAGGATATGTATTTAGAAATTTTTCTAGCATACTCAGAAGAGGAGAGCTCCCTAGCCAGCAAGCCAGAACCTTTAGCCATGTTCTCTGAATAGTAACATGATCCTGAACCAGTAATAAGTAATATATGATGTAGTATATTAATGTTTTATTGTAACTTTGTCTTAGTAAAAAGTTCACAAAAATTAAACACAACTTTATCCTTCTGCATCCATAAGAAAAAACTCTGAAATATATGGCAAAATGGATTTATGTACACATGTGATCTATATGAAAGTTGCTAATGGTAAGAAGGTTGAGATATAAAAAACGAATTCTTTGGCTGCTGAGAACTATAATCAAACAAGTTGCTTAAAAACACACTGCAAAGTCTGCATCTGAATTGAGGGACAGTCAAAGCTTCATTCTTTCAAAAAGCTGTTATGAACAGATCATACAAATGGGAGAAAACATGGGTAACTTCCAGGCAAAAGAAAACTACCACTATTATAATGAGGTATTTGAAGAAGCCTCTCCTAGTGCAAGTAATCCAAGAGGAATCAAAGGTAGCCATGGACTTTGCAGAGACTGAGATGAAATTGGCCTTTTTTTTTTAATTACTTGAACAGAAAAAAATCCTTCACTGAAACCTTTAATGTGAAAATGGGAGGCTCTACATCATAAAGCATGTTGTCTTAACTGAAGCATTTTTAAAAGAGGAAGGACTGGTCAGAATCCATCACTCACTCACTTTGGGAAATGTACCCACGTTGTCCTTTTAAGACCTTCTGTAAGTGGTGACAGACATAACTAAAAGGCTACAATTCTGGAAGTAACCTCTCTCAAATGAAAAAAATCTAAAGGGGATTTCAAGAAAAAGTATCTACATGGCTGAAATCTTAATATTCTAAAGTCCAATGCTAAAAAGTAAAGAGAGAGTAACAAAAGATAATTACTGTCCGCAAAGATAGTCCTCGGACTTGGACTCCATTACAGAAGTTGAGAACAGGAAGCATCCAGTTCCCTAACATAGTGGTTCTCAACCTTTCCAGACTATTGTACCCCTTTCAGGAGTCCGATTTGTCTAGTGTACCTCTAAGTTTCACCTCACTTAAAAACTACTTGCTTATAACATCAGACATAAAAATTCAAAAGTGTCACAGCACTCTATTACTGAACCATTGCTGACTTTCTTATTTTTACCAAATAATTATAAAATAAATCAATTGGAATATAAATATTGTACTTACATCTCAGTGACACTGAGTCAGTGTACAGTATATAGAGTAGTACAAACAAGTCACTGTCTGTATGAAATTTTAATTTTGTACTGACTTCGCAAGGGCTTTTTACGTAGCCTGTTGCAAAACTAGGCAAATACCTAGATGAATTGATGTACCCCCTGGAAGACCTCTGCATACTCCCCGGGGTATGCATACCCCTGGTTGAGAACTATTGCCTTAACACCTGAAGGAGGAATAGATTCTTAGTCTAGTTTTAACCGTATCGCAACAATCTCATGGAAGGGTTAGTGGCTTGAGGACCATTTGTTCCGGCAGATCAGCCCACAGCCAGCAGCACTCACCAACAAAAGACAGGTCACTGGCCAATCCTAACTCCCTGTTCGGAGCTGAGACTGGCTGGGAGTTTCACTAGTGCTGCCTAGAAGGAGAAGTACTAAGCAGTAGGTGGAAGCAGCCTCGCATCCACTCTGTCCAAGGTCTAAAAGATTTGGAGGCTCTTACTCCATCAGCCATCCTTGACATGGCAGTTGCTAATGCTTCCCCCTCCTTCCACCGTTATTGTTACTATATTACCAGCCACTATCCTGGACTGCATGGTTTTTTCTGCTCTTACCTCCCTTTTCTTTCCTATCCACTGATCACTGTGGCCTCACCTTCACCTTTTTTCTTATATCTGCCACAGTAATCATGACCCTGGCCTGTCTACTCACATACCCTGTCCCTCTTCTACTACTCCTTAGGGCACTCTGCGCCAAAAAACGAAAAATTCTGCAAATTTTATTTGTCAAATGAACGTGGAGGTTCCAACATAGCATTAGGGAGCACAGGCCACTGACTGCACAGAGGTGGGAGATCACTCTGCAGCTCATATCTGGGACAGACTCAGCAGTGAGACTGCACCCAACCCTCACACAGTGCAAGGACCAGGCCTGCCCCAGAAACACCCCAGGGCCCTGCCCCTCTGTGCCAGGTGCACCAGGTGTGGGCAGGCAGGCTCAGCAAGGCAGGATCCAATTACAAAGGGACTTAGTGTGGGGGGATCCAGGTGTGGATTGAGAGAGTTCTGTGTGACGCAATCTAGGTATGCCCGGTTCAGTGAGGGATCCAGGTACGGGGGTGGGAATCTAGATGCAATGGTAATAGGACTCTGCAGGGGGGTCCAAGTGAAGGTGGTTGGAGCTCAGCAGGGGCAGGTCTGGGTATGGGGTAGATAAAGCTTGGCAGGGGGGTCTGGGGAGCTCAGTGGTATTAATGAACTGTATATTAAACATACTCAGGCAGGGGAACATCTACCTTTCCCAGATTTCTGCATCACTTTGGGGCTATGGGGTCCAGATGCCTGGTGTGAGGCTGCAGAGGGCATGTTGAAAGGCAGAAACATGGGGACTTATGGCACTTTAAAAGCAAAAATTCATGTGTATGTTCATCTTCCAAATGCTAAGCCTTTTTACAAGTTTTATACACATCCAGCAGCAGATCATTGTGTGTGCTAGGAAGATGATGTAAATACTGAATCAAGTAAAGAGTGAGTGAAAACAAACCAGGTTTGTGTAACTTAAACTGAATCTTACAGCTGCCAAAATTTGATCAGTTTCCTTTTAAACTTCTGCCTATTTAGATTCCATTCTGGCATTAACAAATGTGTGATAAAACCTAAAAAGAGAACATATCGGTTTAAATTACATAACATCAAAGCACAAGTTAAAGAATAATCTTTAGCTTGTCAGGTGAGGAAATGGACCTCATCAGGGATACAACAAGGAGTCCGGTAGCACCTTAAAGACTAACAGACTTATTTGTCTGCATCTGTAACTTTCACTCCATGCATCTGAAGAAGTGAGGTTTTTACCCATGAAAGCTTATGCTCAAATAAATCTGTTAGTCTTTAAGGTGCCACCGGACTCCTTGTTGTTTTTGTGGCTACAGACTAACACAGCTACCCCCTGATACTCATCAGGGATAGTTACAAATACTGTGCTGACATCAGTGTCTTAGCAGATGTTCAGAGGCAGCATAGAGAGGTGACTATACTTTCAAAACATATTCAAATCTCACCTTTTCATTTACATGCAATTATTGAAAACACATCAGAGAGAGCACTTCCAGGCTCTTACGAATGAGCATTTCCCTGGTATGCACTCTGATAATACATACCTGATTTTTAAAAACAAGTTAACTGTACAATTTCACATGTTTGAATTAGCTATAATCACTAAATTAATTTTATACCAAAATATTCTTAGTTTTGGGCAGTACCTTGAACAATCCATTTGTCTACTCACAAGGCAAGAAGGAATTTGGAGTGGACTAGCAAGCTGACTGGAGCCCAGCAGCAGCACAACTGGAGCTGCTAGCTCCTTCTTCTGACGGAGGTGGTCAAAACCTGAGAGTTCAGGCCCCATTCTATACTTTTCAGGAAGGGGAGCAGAGTAGCCCAGATACTACTGCTCTCTCACCAAGATGGGAGGTGGTGCCAGCTCATGCCTATAAGGAAAGAGAAACAAGTCGAAGAGCGGAACAACCCAAGGGCCACTGCTCCACTAAGATGAAGGCGGTACAGAGAAGAGGAAAGTAGTCCAGGCACCAATGCTATTTATTACGGTGTTGCCATAGCTGCACTATAGTTCTGGTTACATTAAGAACTTTCATTTCGACAGGGTCATAATTCAGGGGAATGGGCAAAAGACTCTGTGCCCACTAGTGCAGTGGTTCCCAAATGTTATTGGTTCATGTACCAACTTCATTATAAGCTTAGGTTTTAAGTTTCAAATTTCTCCC
The DNA here is from genome assembly GCF_965140235.1 of Caretta caretta. Lineage (NCBI taxonomy): Eukaryota > Metazoa > Chordata > Testudines > Cheloniidae > Caretta > Caretta caretta. Next base: position 45,199,221 of record NC_134206.1, on the reverse strand, counting down.
TTTTGTGTACATTTTAAGTCTTAATAGGCTTAAGTATTTATGGTCTCATAGTAAAATAATTTTTTTATTTGACTGATGGAAATTAGAAGAGAAGGGAGTTTGGCAGGAGGGTTAGAGGACGCAAGGTTTAGAGCTGGTTGGGGAATTTTTAACAAAACGGTTTTGTTCAGAAAATGCCAATTTGTCAAAACAGAACATTTTTGGAAGGATATTCCAATTTCAACTAATCTTTTGTCGCTAAGTATTTCTCATGTCCAGGATGGAACTTCTGGTCAAAGCCAGGGAGACAGTCGCAGAATACCCTGGTGGCCAGGACACTCCCAGAATACCCTGGTGGCCAGGACACTCCGTGGGATGTGAGAAACCAAGGATTGAACCTGGGGCTCCCACATTCCAGCTGAGTGCCCTAACCACCAGGCAACTGGCTCTTCTGGAATGGGTGAACATCCTTTTTATTCATGAAAAACTTCAAAAGGTCTCAAAACTTTGTCCTCATGCAGAACAGGAAATTTTTGAAATGACAAAAAGATTTGAAAGATGGAAAAACTATTTCCCACTCAGTTCTAATGAGGTTAGACTAGGGATAGGGGTTCTGGCTGGAATGTGGCGGGGCTTTTAGGGAAAGGTAGAGAAGTGAGTGAGTCTTGGTTGGAAGTGGGGCATTTACTTGGGCACCAGGCAGTTTCATCTCAAATTCACCTTGTTCCAAGGTTTGAGACTCCTGGTTCCCCCTCTGACAAGGAGCTTGCAAATTCTATTGCACACCCCAGCCACTTTGGAGAGTCTTTCTGACAGGTGTCCTCCTACCCTGATCCCTGGACCCACAACTCCTTCCTCTTGGTTAAGGGATTCCACAGCCTTCCATCAGTATCTTGCTTCCAACCCCATTCCACAAAGCTTCCCTCGGTCCTTGGACACTTCTGAGGCAGGCAGATTTCCCCAGCCCACCAGTCTCTGTTCTGGTTACCATCACAAGGAGCCTCTCTCGACTTGATGCTCCCCTGGAATTGTCCTCTCCAGGGATGGTGTCCCTAGCCTTTGTTTGCCAGAAGCTGGGAATTGGCAACAGGGGGTGGACTGCTTGATGATTATATTTTCTGTTCATTCCCTCTGGGGCACCTGGCATTGGCCACTGTCAGAAGACAGGATACTGGGCTCACCATTTTTTTGCCATCAGCGAACAGCTTTAAATCACTCTGGCAAAGTGTCCCAACCCTCTCTAGTAATGGTACATAAAAGATGACCACCTATTACTGCTATCAGTTACTCCATCAGGTCAAATGGCAGAGGTCTGGTGAGGTACAGAAAAAGATTCAAACCCCGCTGATGACGGATGATGGTTGCAGTTATAGCGGGGTGGGGTTAGCTGAACCCACAAGTTTTGTTTAATTCCTGTTGTACCAGGCAGCAGTTTCTCTGCTCCTTCACAGCTGGTTGCTCAGCTGGTTGAAAAACTGTACTCGGTAGTTAGCAATGCTTTACTGTCCAGCTGAGAAGATGTGTGAAAGGGATCCCATCGGGTCTGTCCTGGGTCCCGTAGTAGTCAATATTTTCATTAATGACTTGGGTAATGGAGTGGAGAGTATGCTTATGAAATTTGTGGATGACACCGAGCTTGGAGGGTTGCACACATCATGACCTAGATAAAATGGAGAATTTTGCTCTGAAATCAACATTATGAAATTCAGTAAAGACCAGTGCAAAGAGCTGCCTTCAGGAAGGAAAAATAAAATGCACAAATAAAAAATAGGGAATAACTGGCTAGACAGTCATACTGCAGAAAGGGATCTTGGGGGTTACAGCAGATCACAAATTGATTGAGTCACCAGTGTGATGTAGTTGCAAAAAAGGCGAATAACATTCTGGGGTGTATTAATAGGAGTGTTGTATGTAAGACAACTGATGTAATTATCCTTTGCTTCTCAGCACTGGTGAGGTCTCAGCTGGAGTACTGTGCCCAGTTTTGGGAGTCACACTTAAAGATATGGACAAATTGGAGAGAGTCCAGAAGACAGCAACAAAAATTATAAAAAGGTTTAGAAAACCTTACACATCAGGAAAGATTAAAAAAACAACCAACCACCATGATAAAAGAAGACTGAGACAAGACCTTATAAGTCTTCAAATATGTTTAGGGCTGTTATAAAGAGGATGGTGATCAATTTTTCTTCATGTACCCTGAAGGTAGGGCAAGAAGTAGTCGGCTTAATCGGCAGCAAGTGAGATTTAGATAGAAAAGATTTATTATCAAAAACTAACTATAAAGATAGTCAAGTACTGGGGTTTTTAAGAGCAGGTTAGGTGCACACCTGTCAGGGATGATCTAGTATACCTGGCCCTGCCTCTGTGCAGATGTCCTCTCGAGGTCCCTTTCAGCCCTGAATATCTATGGTTCTGTACCCAGTACTTCTGTACTGATGTGTTCTCAGGATAGATTTAACCTAAATCTGCCAGGCTTAGAAACATTGTGACAGGTCAGTACAAATGCTTTCAGGATTAATAAACTTTTATATTCACTGATACCAAACGAGAGATCAGTAAGAAACTGTGTGTGTCTGTGAATGTGTATTGATTGCTGATTTTTTTAAACTGTGTGAAAATCATGCTTCTCCCTCTCAAGGATTAAATGGTCTAATAATTATGTTTTACTATTTGAGAAGTCTGAGTGTGTACTTGGCAATATACCAGATGCCAAAAATGAACATACTTGCCTTGAAAAGCTTAGTCTAAAAGAAAGAAAAGACATGACTCATTGGGAAACCCAGAGGAGGGAGTTAAACCCTTTTTATGTATGTATGTCTATTTCATAATAATTAGCTTCTTGTAGGCATGTGGTGGAACTGAATTTTCTTGTGTTACTCAAAGGAAAGGATAGTAGCTTGGCAGAGCGTGGTAGTTGAGGGCATTTGATACACAAAGAGCAGTGTGGAAAAATGTTTCTAAGTGGAGTGGAAGTAGGGGATAAACAAACAGGACACCACATAGCTAAATAACTTCCTGCTGTCTCAGATCAGATAACACTTGAATCAGACTACTACGCTAGTCTGATTCAATATGGAACAGATAATCATTCAAACTTCCACCGTTTTGTTGTATATTTCAATTTGTCTTACACTTCCTTGTGGCTTTTCTTCTATTTTTATATCTGTACAGCTGAAACTGAAACCCTTTGGAAGATCTGTAACCCTTTGTAAATCTGCCAGTCTCAAAGACAAAATGAGGAAGGATCATGAAGAGTAAATTCAGTTCTTTGCAGAATATAAGAAATGAACAAAAAAATCCCATACTGAAGTCCTCAGTGAGGTCTGAGAAGGTCTACAGTGCTATATTTCTGAATCAGACTAACTCTAGATTAGCATAACATTTATTCTGTGAAGCAGTCTGAGACTTTATTAAAAGATGGGTGTACTGTATTCTACAGTTTTTTGTATCTGAAAACTTGACAAAACTTGCCTATCCAAATACTATGGCTCAAACAATGGTATACTGAGAGTGTAATACAAATAATAAACAATGTTGTGAAAAATCTTAAAAATATTCTCAGGGAGAATATTGGGAAGTCTACTTTTTAATTCTAATATATTATGTAGAATTTCCTGATGAAAATGGACATCTGTGTAACAGTTTGCATATTTGCATGCTAACATTGTACCTGTTCTTATTGGCAGATATTTGGTACAGAAATATAAATCTTAAGGTACTAAAATGGGATTTGAACATTTTAACAAGCCAACTTTTCTGCTAGGAAGGATACCAATAGATTACATTATGGACTGAATCTTTAAGTACATCAGAATGACGCTCCTCCCACCTGAGGAGGTGGCAAATGGGGCGTTCCACAACATTTATACCCTCCTGATCTTGATGGGGAGCCTGGGGTTACTTCACCATCTACAACAGCTTGCAGCAACCTCAGGATTGGTTTAAGGTGTCAACAAGTGAAGGCCTCCTGGGAGCCCAAGTCCCCTACACTGGAAGACAGGGAGCAGCTTAAATTCCCTTTTGTGCTGCTCCTTTAGTGGGAGCAAAGATCTGGTGCCTTTTAAAAAAAGGCCAAAGCCATTATTTCTTTATGCAAATCTGAAAAAGTGAAGCTGTAAATAAGTTGGGAAAACTCCACCTTAACTGTAGCATTAAATGATTGGTCTGACTATTTAGAAAACAAAAATGATCACCAGCTCTGCAGTAGACCTTAGAAAGTGAACATGTTGGCTCTTTTTCATAAGCTAACTTACTTAATAACTTTAGAGTACAAGTTAAATGGGGGGAAATACCCTAACATTCCAAAGTCTTTAATGTAAAAAAATGTTTGAAGTGTGTGTTTACGCGAAAAGTATATTGTGTTTTGGGTTGGAGTCCTTGGCTATCTATTCTGCTTTTTTGTTTCTGTTTAAAACCACTGGTCCTCTTGGGAATAAGGACTCTATTTTTACTTCAGATACTTTAACTTCCTCAAACAGTTGGAATTTATTAACCAGTTATGCTTTAGGCTTAATATAGAAAACATTTGTATTCATCACTAGAGACAAACCCCTCTTCATTGTCCTTTATTTTACTCATGCCAGGCTCTTGAAGGGGACCATTACAGGAGTATGAGCCTATGCCAATGAACATAATTTATACACTTCATAAGCATTTATATATTAAATATAATACTTTAAATATTTATAAACATTTTTGGTGATTTAGCCACATCCAGAGTTGAACAATGTTTGGTTTTTTTGTGATTACTTCTTAGTTCTGTAACATTGTTTTACACAAGTACAGGCTTCGATGAGTTTAATATAATTTTCTCTTTCATAAGTTGGATTTAATTTTGTTTTATAATATGTTGTGTTCTGTGCCTGAATACCTTTCAGTCGGTATTTGAATTTACCAATAGCAGATCTTTGAGGTGAAGAAAGCTAAAACTTATTTATATTGAGTTTTCTCTTTGATCCTTTTCATCTAAAACTAATTTAGTAAACATATTAAATTGCAACTCAGAAAAGTTCAATATTGACCATTCATGTATAACAAATGTCCTAATTTGACACACAGTTTGGAAACACTACATGATCAATTGAGTCTATATTCAAACCCTCATTTACTATGCTAGACAGAAAAGTAATCTAATCTACAACAGTTCCAGTTAGATTTGTAGCATTTTACACAAAACAGTTCATAATATAAAATGAAAATGACTACTTTTGGTCTGTTCCTGTAATGTGGTGAGGTATTTTTGTTTAAATAATTTCTATTGTGGTTTTTGTCATTTCAGTTAACTTTTGTTGGGTCTTATCCACTTCCCTCTCTCTCTTAATTTCTCAATTTTTTGCCACAGGGCATTGTTTAAAAATGCACAGATAATGCCAAGGTTATCTGTAATATGTAAGATATGATGTCCGAGGGCCTTTTAAATATATACATGCGTGAGTAAAGGCTTTTAACATTCAACTAGAAAGCATCTGGCTAGATGTGGGAAAATACTGTTGGTCCCATAACATGCTATCTTATGGAAATCAATGCAAAATTACTTATAAATTGTTCTAACCCAACAAAGTTATGTACTATAAAGACAGGACGGGGGGGGGGGGGGACACATGGGGGGTGGTGGCTGGCTGAGTTAGGGGCTGACTACAAGGAGGCAGGAGCTCTCTACCTGCCTGAACGAACAGACCGGCAACCTGCCAGCCAACACAGCCACTGGAGGCAAGTAAGCCTTCCCCTGTCAAAGGGAACCTGTGGGTATGCCCCAATTGCGGGATAACTGGACCAGCAGGGCCAAACCCCAAACTAAAATAACTTTCGTAGGAAACAGCCCAGGATAACAAGTCCTGAACACACACACACACACAGCCAGGCAAGAGACCTATCTCCCTTGTTTAGAGGGTTAAGCAACACAGGATCTTGGGCCAGGTCCCCCTTCAGCTCCCCTCCCCTCCGGATCAAAGACCCAGCCACTAGGCCACCAAAGGCTTTATCACACCAACCTTATAGTAATTTAATCTAGACATTTCCCCAGTTTGCTTATGAGAATGTCATGTGGGACTGTGTCAAAAGCCTTACTAAAATCAAGACATATCACATCTACTGCTTCCCCCGTCCACTAGGCCAGTAACCCTGTCAAAAAAGGGAATTAGACTGGTTTGGCACGATTTATTCAACAAATCACACTGGCTACTACCCATATCACCCTATAATACTGAGGGGCTTAAAAACTGGTTGTTTAATAATTTGTTCTAGTACCTTTCCAGATATCAAAGTTAGGCTGACTGGTCTATAGTCCCCAGGTCTGTTTTGTTCCCTTTTTTAAAAGGTAGGTACTATGTTTGCCCTTCACCAATCTTCTGGGACACCCCCCCTCCTCCGTCATTCATGAGTTCTCGAATGGTTCCAGGATTGCTTCAGTTAGTTCCTAAAATACTGTACGGTGAATTAAGTCAAGTCCTGTCAACTTCAATATATCTAACATGTAAATATTCTTTAACTTGTTCTTTCCCAATTCTGATTTGTGTTCCTCCCACCTTGCTTTTAATAGTGTGTTAAGTATCTGGTCACAATTAACCTTTTTAGTGAAGACTGAAGCACAACAGGCATTAAACACCTCAGCTTTATGATATTTCCATTATTAGTTTTCCTGCTGCACTAAGTAGTGGACCTACACTATCCATCTTTCTCGTGCTCACAATGTATTTATGGAACCTTTTATTTACCTTTGCATCAGGATAGGTTGCTGTTGTGCTTTAAATATTGTCTGAGAAACTGCCAGCTCTCCTGAACATTTTTTCCCTTCAGTTTTCTTCCCATGGGACACTACCCTATGAGTTCTGAGTTTGTTAAAGTCTGCTTTTTTGAAGTCCATTTTCCTTATTCTGCTACTCTCACTCCTTCCCTTCCTTAGGATCATGAAATCATCGTTTCATGAGCACCTTCACCAAAACTGCCTTCCACCTTCAGATTCACGACCAATTCATCCCTGTTGGTCAGAATCAAGTCTAAAATGGCTGCCCATGCAGTAACTTCCTTCACCTTCTAAAACAAAAAAGTTCTCGCAGACATTTCAAGAACTTACTTTGTGTTTTGCCAAATTATTTTTCCAACAAAATGTTTGGGTAGTTAAATCCGCCCTCATTGCTACCAGGTCTTGTGTTTTGGTATTTGTTATAGAAATGCCTCATCCACCTGATTTGAGGGTCAACAGAAGATCCCTACCTTCATGTCACCCTGCTTTTTCCCCCCTTTAACTTTACCAAGAGGCTCCCCAATTATGTGGGGAGAAATGTGATGGTAATCAGAATGTGCTCTTAACATCTGATATCTCAAATTAAGACCAAAAATGTGCGCTATTTTTATTCCTGATATTTTACAAAACAAGATCCTAAATGGTCAATGATCTCCTGGATTAGCAAGGTTTTTGCCATTGTTACAGACCTTAGTATACCAAGTCTTTGACTTCGGAAGTGTTATTTTCACCACTCAGTTCCTCATAATTACAACTCAAAATGTTTTAAACCTTCATAAATTGTTCTGTAGTTGAAAACACCTTAACATATTGTAATTTAAAAAGCCACTTGTAGTTTATCACACAACCTTTCAATCACAACAGTGAGCTAAATGAAAGCATGCTCAATAAAAGGAACAATAGCTCCCATTAACCTTTTAAAGGAAGCTATAATGAGCAAATATTCTTTCTGGTCTCAAAATGACAAAAAAGCTGTTCTGTAACTGGCTAGCAAGCCTCAGATTTATGTATTTATTTATTTACAGATAAAACAATCAAATCAATCAATCCACAATTTGTATATAGCCTTTCAACTACAAACATGAATCCAAACTAAACGCATTGAAATCAGGTACACAGAGTGATTAAAAACACTTGAAAGGAACACTAACACTGTTTTGAACAAAAACAGACTAAGTGCTTGTCTACACAGCAAATTTAGTCCACAGCTTTTTGCAGCATATCAGGGAATACACATCACACAAGCCACAATATTAGCATGTACAGAGGATGGTGCACTCTGTAACTGTGCCTCATTGTTTTTACACCTGGGGGTGGCTTGCTATGAACTGAGGACGTGGAATTCGCATAGGGTAGTCCATGCTCCTTTACTTCGCTGCTGAACAGTGTGCATTCTGGAATTTCTCTCACTGCGCAATATCCTAGGACTCATCTGCCTCCACCCTATACTTCCTTTGTGGGCAGGTTAGCAACATTTTCAAATTGCTGTCAACCAGCAAGTACACCGGACCCTCACTAGAACGTGGGATTTGGGATCCATACGTGGTACTGCGTTAATGCGGGGACCGTGTTAAAATGAAGTGCAATTAAAGTAATAAAATTTGGGATCCACGGCCACGTTATATGCAAATTCGCACTATATAGACGCGCGTTCTAGCGAGGGTCCGGAGTATCTAACAATGCTTGCACCGCTATGCTGGCAACCTCAACTATACAAAGGCTGCTTGAGCTGTATGAATTCAGCTTGGGACTTCAACTGCCACATGACCAAGCAAATGATGTGGCAGTGACAGCAGCTTCTCCAGCAGCAGGAGGGTCTCCAGCATTGGCAGAACCTGGACACAGATGAGGAAGAGACTGAGCAACTGACAGAGGACTTGTTCCTGGAGCAGCCTCACAGCAGTGCTGTTTCTGGGCTTGGGAAACCAGCATGGACTGGTAGAAAGGGACTGTTGTGCAGACCTACAATAGCCAGCAGTGGGGAGAGAATTTCAGGATAGGGAAGGCAAGCTTTTTGAAGACATGCTGAACTAACCTCAGAGCTACAGCAGCAGCAAAACATGCAGTGCCCAATGCCAAGTGGGTCACAATTGAGGTCTGGAAGCTGGCCAACCCCAAATGTTACTGGTATATAGCACACCAATTCAGTGTGCGAAGATCAACCATAGGGCCATCATCATACAGGTGTGTGATTCCATGCAAAAGGTATGTTGCACCAGTTTAGTCATGCTCAGGATGTTGATGGTTTTGCATGCACAGGGTTCCTAAAACGTAATGGGACAACTGATGCGACCCATGTGCTTATTATCTGTGCTCCTGCCCCCTTCTTCTCCAGGCTCAGAATTCATAAACAGGAATTGTTATTTCTCCATGGTGCTCCAAGGGCTTGTCAATCATCAATCACTGTGGCAGGTTTACAGACATAAGTGCTCAATGGTCTGGAAGGGTACAAGATGCTAAGATCTTTCAGAACTCAGCTCTATTTAAATTAATGAAGAAATGAGTGTTTGTTCCCAGGAACACTATGGACATTAATGGCATGGACACTGCTCCCAGTTATCCTGGGAGACCCAGCTTACCCTCTGCTTCCTTGGTTAATGGAGCCATTCACGGGCTGCTCAGACAGAAGATAGGAACTGTAACTACCACCTCAATAGTTGCAGAATGACCGTGAAGTATGCATTTGGCTGCCTGAAAGGGAGATGCTGCTGTTTGTGCAATAGGTTGGAAGCAGCAGGAAAAAAAATCCCAAAGATTTTAGAAGTACGTTGTATTTTGTGCTGTATTTGGGAAGTAAGGAAGAAAGCCTTAGCAATAGGTGGGAGCTTGAGCTGCAGAGATTCATTCAGTGGTTGGCGCAGTCAGCAAGGTGTCCAATACAAAATGCAAGCAGCTAGGGCAATATTGTCAGATGTCTATTGCTCTTATTTTGAGTCTCTGGCCTGAAATTGTGCAGCTGTACATCCACTTCCCTTCATGGGTTAACAGTTGGGGCAATTTTTTTTTTTTTGCAGTTCACTTTTACCAGGTGGTAGAAATGCAATGTTGTGGCAATCTTTGCCTACATGTGTTTGTAAAAATCTTATGAGTTACTGAAAAAACTATTCTGTGTGAAACAAACCATCAACTCATTATGAAAAATTTTAAAGGCTTTTATTAAAACAGACTATTATCTAACAAATGAACCTTCAACTGAAACAAAAATGGCTTTTAATGATGAAACAGTATGTTAAAAAAACAACAGTGAAACAAAACAGTGCAGGGCGGGGCATAAAGGGCAGGGGGGAGGGGTCAAAGTCACAGGCAAGTATACACCTTTGCTCTGCCTTTTCTGGTACTTTTGGCACGGAATGTCATGGATCAAATTTGGCTGGGGCAACAGAGGGCTTGTCATAAATATAAAGGGAAGGGTAAACCCCTTTGAAATCCCTCCTGGCCAGGGGAAAGCTCCTCTCACCTGTAAAGGGTTAAGAAGCTAAAGGTAACCTCCCTGGCACCTGACCAAAATGACCAATGAGGAGACAAGATACTTTCAAAAGCTGGGAGGAGGGAGAGAAACAAAGGGTCTGTATGCTGGTCTTTGTCGGGGATAGACCAGGAATGGAGTCTTAGAACTTTTAGTAAGTAATCTAGCTAGGTATGTGTTAGATTATGATTTCTTTAAATGGCTGAGAAAAGAATTGTGCTGAATAGAATAACTATTTCTGTCTGTGTATCTTTTTTGTAACTTAAGGTTTTGCCTAGAGGGGTTCTCTATGTTTTTGAATCTAATTACCCTGTAAGCTATCTACCATCCTGATTTTACAGGGGGGATTTCTTTATTTCTATTTACTTCTATTTTTTATTAAAAGTCTTCTTGTAAGAAAACTGAATGCTTTTTCATTGTTCTCAGATCCAAGGGTTTGGGTCTGTGGTCACCTATGCAAATTGGTGAGGCTTTTTATCCAACATTTCCCAGGAAAGGGGGGGTGCAAGTGTTGGGAGGATTGTTCATTGTTCTTAAGATCCAAGGGTCTGGGTCTGTAGTCACCTAGGCAAATTGGTGAGGCTTTTTACCAAACCTTGTCCAGGAAGTGGGGTGCAAGGTTTTGGGAAGTATTTTGGGGGGGAAAGACGCGTCCAAACAGCTCTTCCCCAGTAACCAGTATTAGTTTGGTGGTGGTAGCAGCCAGTCCAAGGACAACGGGTGGAATACTTTGTACCTTGGGGAAGTTTTGACCTAAGCTGGTAAAGATAAGCTTCGGAGGTTTTTCATGCAGGTCCCCACATCTGTACCCTAGAGTTCAGAGTGGGGGAGGAACCTTGACAGGGCTCAAAAGAGCTGGGGCCACAGGTGCTACTGTTCTCAGTGCCCTATGCTGGGGCGTGGGAGGAGAACGTCCTCTGGAGTAATGCTGTGGAGGTTCAGCAGGGAGGAAGCGTTATTGCTCCCAGCAGCCTGTATTGTTCAGTGGCTGTATAACATCGCTAGGTGCTGGTGCACAGTACTGCATTGCCTCCTGCCCTAATAGTAACATGCTGCAACAGTGCATTTTAGCTTTGTATTGCCTCCAAGATTCACTTCTGCACTGCCCTGTCTTTCTCCAGGCTGTCTTTGGCCATAGCAACACTTTCCTGGCAACTGTCACTGGCCTTTGGCACTGCAACAATTTCCCTGGAAAGTCCCTTACTGGATTCCCTCTCTGTCCTCAAATACTGTCTTGACCTCTCTGCATTTTTCTATTTTTTGTTTATTTTGGAGGAAAGGGGAACGTAGTTAATGTGTAGTGTACCAGGGTGTGGGGGCAGGGTGCAAACCAATAGAGTCGACCAATAGAGGGAGGGAGGTGGGGACCTCAGACTCAGAAAGGCTTCTAGCTCACTTTCTACTACAGCTGCAGACATGGGGCACCCAGAAGAGAAGCTAGTATGGCAGTGTAGCATAATTAAAACTTAAATAGTAAATTATTAAACATATAAAAAATATGCCAACATCCACTCCACTGGATCAGCATCTTTGGTCACGGTGTGGGCTGCTGCCTGCGAATGGGAGTTGGCTGCTACAGGGCAGGAATCAGGCTTTCATTCTACCTGGCCAACATCAGGATCCCGAGTCCCAGATCCTGGCTTCCCAGGGAAATCTCTTCCTTGTGGGCTCCTCACGCTTATCTTCTGATGAGGCTTGCTGGTCATCATTGGAGGGGGTAACAGCAGGCTCCTCAAGCTTCTCGGGTTGGGCGGTCATATAGTTATGTAAAATATTGTCCAGCTCATCAAAAAAAAATACACAGGCTACATGTCCGCTACTGGATTTTTTCGTGACGTCCTTCATTTTAATATAGGTGCTTCTGAGCTGTTTATTCTTTATCCAGCACTGTTTGGCATCCTGGTCACGGACCCTCGTAAGAACCTGCGTTGTAATGCCACCAAAAGATCTTTATTGAGGTGGCTGTACTGACGCATCTTCTCCCCAGATGGTGATGAGATCTAGAGTCTCTATACCACTTCAAGCAGCTACTTGAAGTGTGTTCCTGGGTTATTGTCACAGGTATTGTAATAAACTGGAATCCAGGAGCAAATTAACAAAATTAGGCTTATAAACACCCAGCTTATAAACAGGGGTGGGCACAACAGGTAAACTTGGCCTGAGAGCATGGGAGGGCACACAGGTAAAACAGACAAGTCAGTAATGGTCACCAGCAAAGTAGTATGGGATAGCCACTGGGCGACTGCGAAAGCAGTTCACAGAAGCATTGTGCACACACACAGAGACAGGACTAATTCACTTCACAGCAAAAGTTAGTTCCCTTTGAAAGAGGACTCCAGAGTTTGCAATAAATACAGAGTCAGAGCACTACAGTGAACTGTGTCATGTAAACAAGCATTTTCAAAGTGAATGAACTTGAAAAGATGTATATTAAACCCCCTGTGTAGACAATCCCTCAAAATGTTGAAGTATTATAAACAGTGTAATGTCTCATCTCAATTGTAGTTACTGTGGTTAAGGAATCAGTGCATTATTAAAATCTTGGTTTCCACCTCTAGTTGTTTCAGTAAGGGTCAGATGCACTCCCCTTCTTAAAAGGGCTCAATCTTAGTGGGAGAGCCATTGCAAATGCACGTCATGGTTTAAAAAAAAAAAAAAAAAACACACCCCAGTGTGCCAGGTTTATCTTACTTAAAAAGTTATATTGAGATCTTCCCTAAGATAGATCTAAAACTACTCAACACAAAATAAACCCACTAACAAAAAATAATCAGTAGCATTTATCTGTGTATGAATGAAGCATTGCAGTTTTCCCATTAAACCCACCATGAAGGTTTCATTTATAAATAAGGATAAGATTTTGTTGCGGAGGTCACAGAAGTCATGGTTTCTGTGACTTTCAGAGATATCTGTGACATTTTCAGTTTCAGTCTCAAACAGCCTCAGGCAGCAAGTACCTCGATACTCTGAGCTGCTGTGGGTCCTGGAGGCCCTTCCCCACCCTCCTATGGGGCTCTGGCTCTCATCCCCCACTGGGCTCAGACTTCAGTCATTCCCTCAGCCCCCCCCACCACCACCACCATCATCATTATTTTTAGTAAAACTCAGACAGGTCACAGGTTTCCACAAATGTGTGTTTATTTGCTGTGACCTGTCTAACTTTTACTAAAAATAACCATAACAAAAATTTTAACGTTATTTATAATACGGAAAGTGACATAAGTGCAGTAAAAACTTCTAGAACAAGTGATTTCCATGAAGTTAATCTCTCCTGGGAGCTTGTTTGCCCATAAGAGATTGACAGTAGAGGCATATTTTAAAAGGTTCTGCTATTTTCCATATCTTACGGATCCATGATTGAAGTCTACTAGACATTACATTATGAAATTAGATGAGATGCCAGAAAATACTCTGCTCCTTGCAAGAATACCAGTGTTTGAAAAAAAATCCAATGTTTGAAAAAACATAAAAATTTATAAAAGCAAAACCCTCAACACATATACAAGACAGTCAACCATCCTTACTAGGTACCTGATAGGATGATAGTTATTCCGCACACAAATTACTAAATAACCATAGCAATATCCTAGACAGTGACCTGTCTTTAGCCGTCACCACCCTTATTGAATTTCCTCTTTCCTGTTCTCCATAAAAAAATCAGAAGCCTTACATGAGATTCACATTTACAGTATTTTTGTTATGTATATTTATTTCAGATTTCCATTGCCTCCAACCAATTAAAGTGCTTTTACAAGAAGTCAGAAGTGAATATCATCCATTTTATTCAGATAGAAAAATTGATGTAGAGAAATATTAAGTGCCTCGCCCATACAGTCACACAACAATTTGAAAATGGAATCCTGGTATCCTGGCTCCCAATTACTTGCTCTAACCATTATACACTGCTGCCTCCAAATGATATTTTTGCACTAGCTTACCCAAACTCAAAACAATTCATAAGGACTTATTTTGATTGCTGTAAAAATATATTCCCACTAAAAAAAGTGCAAATATAGCAAAAAAATATATATTTACAGCAATTCTTACTAGTTTATTCAATATTTTAACTCTGCATGGTAGATCTAGAAGTTTGAAGTTAAAATAGCTTTCCCAGTCATTTGTCAGTACTCTTTTCAGTCCCTACAAATTACCTTTTTATCATACTCCTATCTGCTAATTATTCACACAGATTCAGTTAGATTGCATGCAAATTCTTCAAGCTAGGCAATCATTTACTACTGAGTTCCATCAATAAGACAGGAGTAGAAACAAAGTTATATAGTGAAGCTCAGAAAGATACAGTATGTTGCATAATGCAAGGAAGAGGAGAAAGATACACTAGATAAAGGACATCTTGAAGACTAAATCAACAGTCTCAGTGAGCTCACCATGTCACAGAAAGGGTTAAAAGAATCCATTCAACTGTATTTCTAGCTGTTTATCTTTATGACAACCTCCACTGCCCACTTGTTACAATTTTCAAATACTTACATGCTTTCTCTCATGGTGCTCCCCATAAACATCCTCAAAGCTCTCATTATTCACCTTCAAATCCCTCCTCAAAACTCTTTTGACAGAACGCCTGCAGAACACGTCATCAGTTAAGCTACTAGTGTCCAAAGACTACTGCCTATTATGCTGAGCAAAATTGTCTAATTTTTTACTCATATTCCCGCTTGTCTATGTCCATCTGTTGGATTATACTTAGACTTTAAGCCCCTGAGGACACAGATTGTACAGCACCTAGCACAACAGGGCCTTGGGCACTACAGTAACACAAATAATATATAACTAGGTTCCTAGCTATTTGAGAACCAGTTTCTCCCTCCACATGCTGGTACAGTGATGAAGTGAAGGCAGTAGGGCTGTCAAGCGATTAAAAAAATTAATCGTGATTAATCGCGCTGTTAAACACTAATAGAATACCATTTATTTAAATATTTTTGGATGTTTTCTATATTTTCAAATATAGATTTCAATTACAACACAGAATACAAAGTGTACAGTGCTCCACTTTATATTTATTTTTGATTACAAAGATTTGCACTGTAAAAAAGAAAAAAGTATTTTTCAATTCACCTAATACAAGTACTGTAGTGCAATCTCTTTATCATGAAAGTTCAACTTACAAATGTAGAATTATGTACAAAAAAACTGCATTCAAAA
The DNA here is from genome assembly GCF_965140235.1 of Caretta caretta. Lineage (NCBI taxonomy): Eukaryota > Metazoa > Chordata > Testudines > Cheloniidae > Caretta > Caretta caretta. The sequence continues at coordinate 45,183,865 of NC_134206.1, read as the reverse complement.
ATAAAACTATGTAAAACTTTAGAGTCTACAAGTCCACTCAGTCCTACTTCAGCAAATCACTCAGACAAACAAGTTTGGTTACAATTTGCAGGAGATAATGCTCCCCCATTTCTTGTTTATGTCACCTGAAAGTGAGAACAGGCATTCGCATGGCACTGTTCTAGCTAGTGTCACAAGATATTTATACACCAGATGCAATAAAGATTCATATGTCCCTTCATGCTTCAAGCACCATTCCAGAGAACATGCATTTATGCTGATGACGGGTTCTGCTTGATAACAATCCAAAGCAGAGCGGACCAACGCATGTTCATTTTCATCATCTGCTGGTGGCATCTGACTCAGACGGTTGATTTTCTTTTTTGGTGGTTCGAGTTCTTTGGTTTCCACACCCGACTGTTGCTCTTTTAAGACTTCTGAAAGCGTGCTCCACACCTCATCCCTCTGAGATTTTGGATGGCACTTCAGATCCTTAAACCTTGGGTCAAGTGCTATAGCTATTTTTAGAAATCTCACATTGATACTTTCTTTGCGTTTTGTCAAATCTGCTGTGAAAGTGTTCTTAAAACAAACATGCACTGGGTCATCATCCGAGACTGCTATAAAATGAAATATATGGCAGAATGTGGGTAAAACAGAACAGGAGACATACAATTCTCCTCCAAGGAGTTCAGTCACAAATTTAGTTAACCTTGCAACAACGGCTACAAAAGTTGCATGCAAATGCCTGTTCTCACTTTCAGGTGACATTGTAAATAAGAACCAGGCAGCAGTATCTCCCATAAATGTTATTAAACTTCTTTGTCTTAGCGATTGGCTGAAGAAGTAGGACTGAGTGGACTTGTAGGCTCTAAAGTTTGACAGTGTTTTATTTTTGAGTGCAATTATATAACAAAAAAATTATATTTGTTACACTTACACGATAAAGGGATTGCACTACAGTACTTGTCTGAAGTGAATTGAAAAATACTATTTCTTTTGTCATTTTTGCAGTGCAAATATTTGTAATCACAAATATTAAGTGAGCACTGTACACTTTGTATTCTGTATTGTAACAGAAATAAACATTTGAAAATGTAGAAAAACTTCCAAAATATTTAATAAATTTCAATTGGTATTCTATTGTTTAACAGTGCGATTAATCATGATTAATTTTTTTAATTGTGATTAATTTTTTTTTTTAATTGCGAGTTAACTGATTAATCGACAGCCCTAGAAGGCAGCAATTAAAAAATGAAAAAGCAATATAACAAATGGAAAATAGATAGCAATTAAGATAAATTAGAAGTTATGAAGTGTAGAAAATTGATAAAAGAAGCTAAAGGCATCAGGAAAAAAATCCATGGTTGGAAGGGCTAAGGACAATGAGTTTGAGTATATTAGAACAATAGAAATCATAGCAGTAGTATAGGCCCATTGAGGTGGTAAAATATTTAATGATACAGAAAAGGCAGAAGTGTACAATAAATATTTCTGTTCTGTATTTGGAAATAAGCAAGATGATGTACTGGTACCACATGAGAATGAAGTACTTTCCCATCCATTAGCAACTGAGGAGGTTAAACAACATCTACTAGGAATGAACAATTTTGAAATCGACAGACTCAAGTAGCATGCACCCAAGAATCCTAAAAGAGCTGGCTGAGGAGATCTCTGGCCTGCTGATGTTAATTTTAATAAATCTTAGAATACCAGGAAAAATCCAGATGAATGGAAGTGTGCTAATGCCAATATCCACAAAGGGCAAGCAACATGACCCAGGTAACTATAGGTCAGTTATCCAGACATCAATTGCACACAAAATAAATGGAAAAGCTGATCCATGATTTAATTGTTAATTGTTAAAGAACTGGATATAATGAACACCAGTCAACATGATTTTTTGAAAAACAGGACTTGTCAAACAAAACTGATTTCATTCTTTGAGATCACAAATTTGGTTGATAAAGGTGAGAAGGTTACTCACCTTGTGCAGTAACTGAAGTTCTTCAAGATGTGTCCCCCTGTGGGTGCTCCACTTCAGGTGCCGGTGCATCCACAGGGGGACACATCTCAAAGAACTTCAGTTACTGCACAAGGTGAGTAACCTTCTCTTCTTCCGAGTGCTGTCCCTGTGGGTGCTCCACTTCAGGTGAATGCGGGGCAGTGCTCTCATGAGGATGGAAGGGGCTTCGGAGTGGAGTTCGTTGTTGCTGAGTCTAGTACAGCGAGGCCTAGTCTTGTGTCTGAGTTTGACCAGAGAGTAATTACGTAGTGGTTCATGAATGTGTGTTCAGAGGCCCAGGTAGCCACCCTACAGATGTCTAGAATGGGCACGTTGTGTAGGAATGCTATGGAGGTAGAAAAAGCTCTCTTGTCGAGTGTGTTCTGATGGCCGGAGGGGCTTCAGTGTTGTGTAGTGAATAGTACATATGGATACAGCTGGATAGCCATTTAAATAATCTTTGGGTAGATATGGCAGAGCCCTTTGATCATTCTGTTGACACAAAAAGTCAAGGTGATTTTTGGAGGGGCTTTGTTCTGTCCAGATAAAATGCTCAGGCGTGGAGCACATCCAATGTGTGCAGGACTGCATCTTGAGCATTAGTGTGTAGTTTTGGATTAAATGTAGGTAACTGAATTGGTTGGTTGAGGTGGAATGAGGACGATATTTTGGGCACAAACTTAGGATGTGTTCTATGTGTCACATTATCCTTGAAGAATAATATGTATTGGGGGGTGAGCCATGGGAGCCCCTAACTTCCTAACTCTTTGTGCGGATGTAATGGCGACCAAGAATGTCACTTTCATAGGAAGCAAAGTAAGGTGCATGTGGCTAAGGGTTCAAATGGGGCTCTAGTTAGACTTCTGAGCACCAGATTTAAGTCCCATGCTGGCATAGGTTCTCAGATGTCTGGGTATATGTTCTGTATGCCTGTGAGAAATCACTTCATAATCAGGTGAGCGAATACCAAAGTCCCGTCTACCTGCTGATGGAAGGTCCTGACGGCAGCGAGATTAACTAACCGTGCTCGTAGCAAGCCCTCAGTTCTTTAGGGATAATAAACATTGCAGGATTAGTGGAAGTGGTGCCTGGCTTGCAGATATTTCTTTGTTCTGGCACTGCAGGAAGAATTTTTTCCATTTTTGGAGGTAAGCAGTATGCGTATTGTGTTTCCTGCTGTTTATTAACACTTGTTTTACTTGTTCTGAGCAGGTTAGTCAGTCACGATGGAGACATGACGGAGCCACACCTCCAGGGGAAGTTTCTCCGGGTCCTGAGAGAGAATATTCCATAGGTGAGGGAGAGTGAACGGTGTACAGATCGCCATGCACATCAGGTTAGGGAACCATTTCTGTCTGGGCCATGTTGGTACTATGAGTATTATTTTGGCCATTGGTTCATATTTTGTGTATTACTCTGAAAATTAGGGGTATTAGTGGGAATGTGTATAGGAGAGGAGTGTTCCATTGGATGAGAAAAGCGTCCCCCAGGGATCATGCTCCTAGTCTTGCTTGTGAGCAAAACCCTGGCCGTTTCTCATTTACTGATGTTGAACAGATCTATGTGTGGGGATCCCCACATGTGAAAAATGTGTTGTGTTATTTTGTCTTTCGGTTCCTGTGTGCGCTCCTGGGAAAGCTGTCTGTTTAAGCACACGTTCAATAGCTTAAGAACTAGCTAACTGACAAAATGTAATTGTCAACTGGGAATCATCATCAAGTGGTAATGTTTTCAGTGGGGTTCCATAGAAACCCAGTGAGGAAGCAGTCACTAGTCATTTTTATCAATGATTTAGAAGTAAATATAAAATCATTAGTGATAAAATTTGTGGATGACAAATATTGGCAGAGTGGTAAATAATGAGGACAGGGCATTCAAACAGAGCATTCTTGATTGGTTAGTAATTTGAGCCCATTAACACAAAATGAGTTTTAGTGCAACCAAATGCAAAGTTACGAATCGAGGAATAAGGAATGCAGAAACTATCCCTATAGAACAGGGACTGTATTGTGGTAAACAGTGATTTTGAAAAGGATTCAGGGATATCAGTGGACAAAACTCAAAATAAGATCCCAAAGCAAAAAGGGCTGCAATCCTTGTAGGTATAAATAGGGGACTAGTGAGCAGGTGTAGGGAGGTGGTATACGGCACTGGTGAGATCGACAGTGGAATACCGCATACTGGTGTCCACATTTTAAAAAGGATATTGAAAATTGGAGGAAATATAGGAAAGAGCCACAAAAAAAGACTGAAGGCTGAAGAAAATGTTTTACAGTGAGATACTTAAACTAAACAGATTGAGTCTATCAAAAAGAAGACTGAAGAAATTTGATTACAGCATATTACAGTATCTTCACAGGGAGAAGAAGCGGGTACTAGAGGGCTCTTAAATCTAGCAGATAAAGATATAACAACCACCAACAGCTGGAAGCTTAAGCCAGACAAATTCAAATTAGAAATAAGGCACACGTTATTAACAGTAAAGGAAGATTAACCATGGGAATAAGCTACCAAGGGAAGTAAGTGGTGGATTCCCTATTTCTTAATGTCATCAGATTGAGACCAGATGTCTTTCTGGAAAGTGTACTTCAGTCTAACACAAGTTACTGGGCTCAATACAGGGACAACTGGATGAAATTTAATGGCCTGTGATATAAAAAGAGGTCAGAGTAGATGATCTAATGGTGCGTTCTGGCATTAAACTCTATAAATCTATGAATATGAATACCATGAAAAGAGACGATATTAGCAGGGATGCTAAAGCTAATTTAAATACATGGTTATAACAGCGTGGTCAGGTTTTCTCTGCAGAAAGCACATCACACGGAAATTCGCTTTCTTAACTGCTATGAGAAAGCCCAAGTTTTCTGATCTTTTAAGACATGGCGCAAAGTCTATTTTAAATGTTCTGGCCATTGCCTGCAGGTGTGTGGGTGCGCAGTTATTTCTCCAGGGGAGATGTGAGAGTTAAGGAAATATTTTCTTTAACTTTCATTTTTAAAAACTATTTTATTAAAACCATACACATGCATCCCTGGACTGTTATTGGGAAAATGTGTAAATTAATTTAAAACTAATTATACATATTAAATAAAAAACACTCAGGATAAAAGAAAGGGGTAAACAAGAGATGTTAAGAATGAAGGTGGGCAATTTGCTGACTTTTAAAAATTATTTTTTAAAAGAAGAGTATGTGGTAATGTTGATCCGAGGTAGGCTCACTTAGTGCCACCAGAGGCCTATATTCTGCTATGAACAAATATAGATCTGCAAGGATTAGTTCCCCGTTAAATTTCCTATTTCCTTTTTTTTTTTTTTTAATAGAAGTCCAATAGGATAGTATTTTAACTTTTCTGCAAGATCATATTATACAGCATTAAATGTTATTTTATCTTGGTGTCAAAACAAAGTCAATGTACTTAGACAGAAACCTCTGATTTTGGAACTCTAGCGCCCAATGGATGAAGACTTTCCTGAGTACAGACTGTGGGTCGGACCATCAGCTGTCAGCCTCAAACATAAAATTAAAAACTGAAAAGTTTACAAAGTTTTACAGGTCCACTGCCTTTGGACTTGTCCAGAATCAATGAACGTTATATAACTTTTGGCCAGGATGGGTATGAAGCATTGGTACAGGTGGAAGAGGAGAACAATCGCAATTAAATTTGGAACAACACAAAAACTATTATGCTTGAAACTACCAAAGCACACAGTACAAAAAGTCAGTGTCAAATTGCACCATGGTTAACTGAGAAGGTGTTTGAGCTGGTGGAAAAGTGACAGAATGAAAGACAAAAAACACAGGAGAGAATACGAGGAATTGAGCAGGACAGACACAAAGGCAGATGAAAAAATATTTAAGGGTAAGATGTATGTAACTTGAGAATTACAAAGAATAATAACACATTCAGTCAGAAGAAGTCAGGCTTCTTACCTAAAGGTTTTTCCTGCCATGATCATAATAAAAGACAATCAAGCCAGAGTCCTCACTGAGGGTGATATTAAATGTAGATGGAGAGGATACTGTGCAAATCTGTATGCTTCACCAGAGTCGCTCATAATACAGGACAATAAAAGAAATTACAGACCCAGGCCATCAATCCTGCAAGAGGAAGTGGTGGATGCTATAATGAACACGAAGCCTTGGAAAGAAGCAGGTGTAGGTAACTGTTAAAAGCAATTGGAGATCATGGCACTGATCTTATGTGAAAAATCTGTAGTGGTAACCAACCTGAGATATGCTGATGGCATGACACTCTTTGCTATGACTGATGCAATGCAATAAATATTGGAGTCAATTAGTGAGGAATATGGACTATTCCTGAACGTGATAAAAACACAATTCACGTACGCTGATACAACGAACAAAAAACAAGATACAAGGAGATAAATTTGTGGATAAATTGGAGAGAGTCCAGCGAAGGGCAACGAAAATGATTAGGGGTCTGGAACACATGAGTTATGAGGAGAGGCTGAGGGAGCTGGGATTGTTTAGCCTGCAGAAGAGAAGAACGAGGGGGGATTTGATAGCTGCTTTCAACTACCTGAAAGGGGGTTCCAAAGAGGATGGCTCTAGACTGTTCTCAATGGTAGCAGATGACAGAACGAGGAGTAATGGTCTCAAGCTGCAGTGGGGGAGGTTTAGATTGGATATTAGGAAAAACTTTTTCACTAAGAGGGTGGTGAAACACTGGAATGCGTTACCTAGGGAGGTGGTAGAATCTCCTTCCTTAGAGGTTTTTAAGGTCAGGCTTGACAAAGCCCTGGCTGGGATGATTTAACTGGGAATTGGTCCTGCTTCGAGCAGGGGGTTGGACTAGATGACCTTCTGGGGTCCCTTCCAACCCTTATATTCTATGATTCTATGAGATGTCACGATTAACAGAGAAGCTGTAGAGGCAGCTGTGACCCTAAAAAAGCCCTTCGATCCCAATTGGCAAAGGGTTTGCTGTCATAAAACAGCAACTCCTATCAAGCCTGACAAACTGACTACAGCAAATCATACTGATATAGTATTTAGAAGAATTTATTTATCAATAAAGAATGCTGAGTAGCATATCAAATAAAAGCATGTATCATACTGATTTTAAGCATTGCAAGATGTATATATGGGTGTTATGCAAGAATCTGGATCTAGATCCTGATTTGACTGAATTCTGTTTCCACTATCCTTACTCAGTACCACTTAAAATAAGTTTAACAACAGAGTTTTATCATAAGCAGATCTCAGTACTGTAATATTAAGTAAGGTGTGAATTCTTAGTTGATTGCACAAACAAGCTTGTGTATACTGGCTCTTTGGAGATTCTGAGCTGGTAATTTCTGAGAGCATCCAGTGACAGAGGATGGATGCTCTGGGAAGGGCTTAGGAACTGGAGTCCACCAAGTATTACCTGCAAGGCAAAAGTAAGGGCTGGCAGACCCCTCAGAAGTTTGTCAGGGGTGACTAACAGACTGGGGTCATAGGGAACTGTCACCCAGGTTAGCATCAGCAAATCTCTTGCTAAGGCATAGGTGTAATAAGGTGACCCATAATTCTGGGCTCGCCAAGAAAGTGTCTCACCAGTATCTGAATATAATTATTTGGCAACATATAAATTCAAGCAGGATGTTCCAAAGAAATTGGAAGATGACTAAGGATTGCTCACTCAGCTATGGCCTCTTTTAAGGAAATGTGGAAAATCAGTGGCATCTCAAAATGTACGAAGATGACGCTGGTTAAAAGCCTTTTTTAACCATGGAGATTTATGGATGTGAATCATGGGAAGTTAATGCTGCTGACAAGAAGAAAACTGAAGCATTTGAAATGTGGTGCTGCAAAGGACTCTTGTGTATCTCCTGGATGGAAAAAAAGAAATGCCTGTGTTAGAAATATTATTGGAGAGTTTCAGACCCTGATGTCAGAAATCAACTTGCATTTTAGTCACATTAGGCACAGAGATGGAAATAACCTTGAGAAAGTTATTATGGAAGGAATAATGGAAGGTTATCGTAGTAGCGGACGACCAGCAAGACTGATGGATTGTGTGTGGCATTTCCCCTGGAAGGTCAGCTGCTGAGTGCCTGAAATTAGTGATGGATCGTGAAGGCTTTCAAAAATTCTAATTGATGTCACTGGTATTCAGACATGAATAAATGGATTTACTTATTTACTATGAATAAACAGAATTGCTGAATATCAAATATCTGACTTTTAGATCTCTTGGCATTTTTTTTAAACATTGCAGAATTAACTTATTAAGAATTAAAGGTTAAATAAAGTCTCCAAACAAGCAAGAAGATATACTTAAGCATTTCTCTTCTCCCTCCCTCTCCTCTGCTCTGTATTTAGGACATATGTTTGTGATTAATAATATTTCACAGATGCAGGCTACAGGACATATCTGAATTCACTATTCACAAGTGAGTGCATTCTGTATACTGGCAGAGTGTGATCTCAGCTTTTCCTTTCTGAATGAATTCCTTATTTCCCCAGCAAATCTGTGACAGGAACCCCACCACACCTCCAAAATTGTAACAATGGAGTCTTGACACAAGCAATTTTTCATTTGTTATCAAGTGCATTGTAACTTCTTTGCCATCCGATTGCCCCCCCCGGGCTCATCTAGACTGAATACACTAAAAAAAGTGCTAAAGACGATCTGAACAAGAAATGAGGTTTTAAAAGATGAGTGCATATAGCACAAAGGGGGGCAAACTACGGCCAGCAGGCCACATCTGGCCTGCAGGACTCTTCCCTCTGGCCCCCGAGCTCCTGCCAGGTAATGGGGTCAGGACATGCTTGCGGAGAAGCCAGCCCAACTCCCAGGCACTGCGGTGAGTGAGGCGGAGCCTAGCCCCTGCCCTTCTGCTTCCCTTCCTCCCTCACAGTCACAGTTCTCCCATCACCTGGGCAGTGTGACTGCAGATCCAGCCGCGCAGCACGGCCATAGTGCCGCCAGACCTGGTGCTCCAGGGCGGTGCAGTCGGGGAGCAGGGGGGTGGTCAATGGGCCTGGGCCCTGCTGCCAGTGATGGGGCAGAGCAAGCTAGGGCCCCCCTCCACCTCCAGCAGCCAAGCCCAGACAGGGAGCGAGCCCTGCCCGACTGCCAGGAAGAGCAGCCAAACGAGCAGGGGAAACACACAGGGAAAGGACTGAGCCCCCCTTTCCCCCACCCCACAGGTAACGTGGGGTGGGGAGAGCAGGGAGGCGGTCAGGGAGTGGGGAGCAGGGGAGATAGGATGGGGTGGGGGGTCCCAGGGGGATAGTCAGGGGCATAGAGCAGGGGTGTTTGAATAGGATGTGGGAGTCCTGGGGGGCAGTCGGGGGGGGGACTGGATGAGGGTGCAGGTTCCAGGGGGCTGGATAGGGGGTGGGGCCCAGGCCACACCTCACTGTTTGGGGAGGTATAGCCTCCCTCAGCCTTCCCTACCCGGCCCTCCATACAATTTCTGTACCCGTTTTGGCCTTAGGACCAAAAAGTTTTCCCACCCTGGTATAGCACATTGTACCATGTGAGCGCTGGGCATAAATAAATGTTTTGAAACAAAAACAAGGCTCAACAGAAATGGGCGCTATGGTATGTATGTGATTCAAAGAACAAGCTGTCTGTCCAAGAGAGGATTCCTTCAGAAAGGAACATAAAGGATTTAAAGCAAGATAACATCTTACACAGATTGAGGATTAAAAGTATCTGAGTTGCTGATCTTCATCACAATAATAGTGAGAAAGAATTTAGATTTCCTTTTTTAAAAAATTATTTCCAGATGCCTATGGAATGCATGACACAGCATCCTGGATTGAAGAAGACACTAGATGTGTTATCATTTAAAGAAAGGAGGACAAACATTTTAGATCTGTAGTGCTAACCTGCATTTTTACCTCCCTGCACCTATACAATTTCAGACTTCTGAGGGTATGTCTACACTAAAAGTTTAAGTCAACCTATATGAGGTCAACTTACAACCACCGCAGTAATTATTGCAGTGGCTCATGTCCACACTACCCTCCATTGGTCAATGTTACGTGTCCTCACGAGCAGCAACTCCACCGACTTAAGAGGAGGAGTATGGGGAGCTGAGAACCCAGGCTCTCCGCTCCATTCGCGGCTCCCCGCCACAGTCCTGGCTGCCCCACGGGCTCCCGGCTCCCCACCAGCTGCCCTTCCAGCCCACCCCAACCCCCCACCCTCTATTCCCTGCCTCTGCTGCTCAAACAATAACTTCAGTCCCAACACCTGTTAGTTTTCTGTTCCCACTCCCATCTGCATGTAATTTTCCCCATTGGCTCCTATGCCCTGAACACCTTCACTATCCCAATTAGTCAAGTCATCAACATCTCATTCTCTCTTAAAAATCCACTTAGTCCATGAGGCCCACAAGAACTGAATCATCATTTAAATGGAAACACAAACTATGTCACATCCTGACCTCTGATTCCCCAGTATGTCCCACCTTCCATGGGTCTGCCTATTAGACCATAAGCTCTTCAGGGCAAGGTCTGTTTGTGTACTGTAAAAGAGCTACACACATTGTCAGAACCAACTGATTTCTAATCGAAAACAGTAAATCCTGTTTCATTAACCAGCAGAATCAAATGCAAAAGTAAATAAGCAGGGCAATTAGAGAAAACTAAATTTTACTTTCAAACTTTGTTATAACAGTGTATGGTGTTAACACAGGTGAGGTTAACTACTCTCTCCAAAAGTAGTTATCTGAACAGTTTTACTTTAACATGTGCAAGTACTAATCAGATATATTAGTTTGTTTTGGGTTTTTTAAGTGTGTATAGAATCACAACCCTTAGGTAAGCTGTTTGTAAGAACCATGAATATCTAATGTGTAAAGATGTAGTTGAAGCACTAAGCCTAAATAGGGATGGTATAAGAACAGTGTTAGAAAATTGTTGCAATTTAATACAGTACACAACTGTTTTATTTCAATAAGTTACACAGACCATCTTGGAGGACAGAAAGCAACTTGCACCACAGGTATTTTTCAACACGGCAAGTAGGCATACTCTTCAGGCTTGCAGATGTCACACTAATATAATTTTCAATATTTTCTTTCATTGGTGATACAAAATATTTCTGTATAAATAATGTGAATTCAGCAAAGGTTTTTCTGCTATCCACGTTACCCACTCATGGGAAAGACTTTGGTGTCAAAGTTAATTTGGAACCCAGTGTGTATAAGTAGCTCAGATCATTCATTGTAACATGCATTATCTTGTACTTCATAGATCAAATTAATTCACTGTAGTCTGCTGCCCAATCGCTTAGTTTTATTACCTGAAACAATGAGGAGTACTTGTGGCACCTTAGAGACTAAAATTTATTTGGACATAAGCTTTTGTGGGCTAAAACCCACTTCATCAGATGTATGGAGTGGAAGATACAATAGGAAGATATATATACATAGTACATGAAAAGATGGGAGTTGCCTTACCAGTTCTAACGAGACAATTCAATTAAAGTGGGCTATCAACAGGAGGAAAAAAAATCACTTTTGTAGTGGTAATCAGGGTGGCCCATTTCAAACAGTTGACAAGAAGGTGTGAGTAACAGTAGGGAGAAAATTAGTTTTTGTTCTTGTAGTGACCCATCCACTCCCAGTCTTTATTCAGGCCTAATTTGATGGTATTCAGTTTGCGAATTAATTCCAGTTTTGCAGTTTCTCGTTGGAGTCTGTTTTTGAAGTTTTTATGTTGAAGAATTGCCACTTTTAAGTCTGTTATTGAGTGTCCAGAGAGGTTGAAGTGTTCTCCAACTGGTTTTTGAATGTTATAATTCTCGACGTCTGATTTGTGTCCATTTATTCTTTTGCGTAGAGACTGTCCGGTTTGGCCAATGTACATGGCAGAGGGGCATTAGTTTCTTAAATTCCTCACAATCCTCTCTAAATTTGATTACCCTAAAAACTGTCATCTGCAAATTTTTCACCCTGTTTGATAACTGCTAATATATTATATAAACACTATAGCTTGCAGCATAAGGGAAAATTTAAGGTCAAACTTTCAACCTTAATTCTGAATTTCCTCACTTCTGATTGATTCCTCAACCCTGACGTTGCATTACTACCAGGTTTTTATTCTTTAGTTTTGGTTATGAGATTTGTTTTGAAAGTGAATAAAATATATTTTGTATTAATATATTTTATTTACATCCATTATTTAAATACTGTATATATTCAGCACTGCGGAAAAGTTCATTTGGGTTGCTTATTCCCTATTTCTAGGACACTGATCATCCTGAGAAGCACACACTCTGTCACATATCAGTTTCCATGCAGTATTTACTAACTCAGGACAAAAATGCTAGTAAATAATATTGTTACTTACCCTGTTCTCACCAGGACAAGCCTGTTTTATTAGCCAGTGTTCTGTGTCCCTTAGAAAGATTCAGCAGTCCTGATTTTAAGTGGAAAACATTTTAAATTAAAACACTAATTGGCAGTATGATCCTACCCCCCAGTTGGGACAAGCTGGCATCTGAAATTTACATTCAACATATGCCCATGGCTGACTGGGGACATGTGAAATTCAGACAAAATATAAAGGGCAAAGCACAAATATCAAACAAGGCTTCATTATGGTGTTACCTCCAGCCCAGCCTGTCCCATTTTGGAAGGAGCACCTCCCCTATAAAGTTTTCATCATTTTGTTTTTGCTACTTCAGCCTGTTTCATTATATTACCAGTATTTTTAAGTGCTCAAAATATATATCCTATGGCAACTAAGTACTTCTAAATGTAGCATTTTACAAATTAATTTCCCAGGCAATTACTACGTAGGAGATCCATTTTTTAAAAAAAGTTTAGTCTGCTGATCAAGTCTATTGTTTCATGAGAGAAGAAAAAAACCCAACTTCCTTAACAAGTATGTTACAATTAAGTTTTTCCAGATCTTGGTTCCCACCACACCTCAACCAGAATCTCCTGGTTCTGCAACTGTACATGTGCTATTATGCCCCTCGCCCAACCTTCTGGCTGCGGTGATAGAGCTATGTCTCCATTATTATGGAGCTATGTCTCCATTATTCTGCCCCTCCCTCAGCTTTCTGACTGCTGCAAAGTTATCTGTTAGCTATCCCACTCAGCCTCCATTTTCAAATCCTTTTCCAAGTGCCTGCCTCTGCTGTTTATAGTTTAGCCAACCAGCCACAAAGTAAAGTAGACCATCTTTTTCAGGTTCAGTACTATCCATATGCTTTTGAAGAGCATGAATAAACACGGACATACACTGGTTAGTTTTCACCCTGCTGTTCTATAGGAAAGCTCCAAGTAACTGCTGAGGCTCTGAAGCTACATACATGCTAACAAAGACAGGAATTCATCGGTTACACTCAGTTCACATTTGGAATGTTTTCTTTGCAAAAAGAGGAAATAGTGGGTTTTTGGTTGGGTTTTTTTGCGTGGGGAGGTTTGCTTTCATTAAATAAAAGCTCTCACCTGTAAAAGCTCGCTATTTGCTCTGGGCAATGGGGTTACACAAGTATTTAGGAATTTGAAATAGAGACACTTTGTTACCAGTGATGAAGCATAGGAAAGAACCTATCTAGCTTGACTCTCAGAGTAGGTCTACTACATGATAATTAAACACCTGCAGTTGACCCAGGTCAGCTGACTCCAGCACGTAGGGTTCGGGCTGTGGGGCTGTAAAACTGTTGTGTAGACATTTGGGCTCAGGCTGGAGCCTGAGCTCTGGGACCCAGCAAGGAAGGAGGGTCCCAAAGCCTGGGCTCCAGCCGAAGCTTCAATGTCTACATAGCAATTTTTAGCTCTGAAGCCCAAGCCAGTTGATCCATCCCTGCTGCAGCCAAGTTGTAGGTCTTTTATTCCAGTGCAGAAATACCCTCAGAGCCCAGGAGGAGACTGCAGGCCTTGCAGTAAAAAAAAAAAAAAAAAAAAATTGTCACATGAGCACATCTGAAACAGAAAAAACTGAGAAAAATATGGAAGCCCAAAATATCAATTTTAAAGGACTTTTAGGGCTAGAACTGTATTAGAATACAATCCATGTAAATGTGAAAAATATTTGTGTACCCTGACAACAGGGACACACGATATTAAATTATGTCATTTTAACTTTACAATGTCCAGATTATTTGGATTTCTACAGCAGGGATTTATGGAGGCATTTTTATAAGAATGTGCTGTTGCAGCTGAAGTACTGCAACATAGATGGACATTCATCACATTTAACCTGTGATTCAGAACAGCCTGGCATCTGGAAAACAAGTTTCAAATCATATTTTGAGATAGTAATTGATGGTTCCTAAAACCCTGCAATAAATGCCATGGCATTTTTCTCATTTGAAAAACCAAAGCTACTCTGTACACCACTCATATAGACTGAGTTGAGCCTTTACGTGTATGTCAGTCACAGCAAATCTGATTTTGTAAAAATGTTAGCATGTGAAGGAAGCCCTGCTAGACTCAAAAATCCATGCTTCAGCAGAACTTTGCTACCTTCTAGCAGACATGACCTTTCCATTTAATATTGCCATGCAGCTCTTGTATGTTAAGCTTTCAATGATAGTTTTCATTGTCTGTTGATCAGAAATTCCCCTCCATAGCACAGAATGGAGAAGTGGTGTACAGAAGATTCATAGATTTAACTTTTTTTAAGGCCTGAAGGGACCATTATGACCATCTAGTCTGACCTTCTGCAAAACACAAGCTTAGAACTACACTAAGTAATTCATGCACTGATCACAGTAACTGTGGTTTAAGAAATTAATCCAACCTAGATTTGAAGACTTGATTTACATTGTCTTTTTACAGGACCAAGTATATATATAAATTACTGTTTCGGACTGTATTCTGTTTGAAAGAAAAATATAATCACATCATGATCGCTAGATTAGTGCTCAGCTCATCTTTATTAGGACATCACCCAAGTTGAAGTCCCACGTGATAAACACAAAAAGAAAAGGAGTACTTGTGGCACCTTAGAGACTAACCAATTTATTTGAGCATAAGCTTTCGTGAGCTACAGCTCACTTCATCGGATGCATACTGTGGAAAGTGTAGAAGATCTTTTTATACACACACAAAGCATGAAAAAATACCTCCTCCCACCCCACTCTCCTGCTGGTAATCACTTTAGATAAGCTATCACTCTCCTTACAATGTGTATGATAATCAAGGTGGGCCATTTCCAGCACAAATCCAGGGTTTAACAAGAACGTCGGGGGGGGGGGGGGGGGGGGTAGGGGGGAGGAAAAAACAAGGGGAAATAGGCTACCTTGCATAATGACTTAGCCACTCCCAGTCTCTATTCAAGCCTAAGTTAATTGTATCAAATTTGCAAATTAATTCCAATTCAACAGTTTCTCGCTGGAGTCTGGATTTGAAGTTGTAAGGAGAGTGGTCACTTTAGATAAGCTATTGCCAGCAGGAGAGTTGGTTTGGGGAGGGGGGGTGGAGGGGGTGAGAAAACCTGGATTTGTGCTGGAAATGGCCCAACTTGATTATCATACACATTGTAAGGAGAGTGATCACTTTAGATAAGCTATTACCAGCAGGAGAGTGGGGTGGGAGGAGGTATTGTTTCATCCTTTGTGTGTATATAAAAAGATCTTCTACACTTTCCACAGTATGCATCTGATGAAGTGAGCTGTAGCTCACGAAAGCTTATGCTCAAATAAATTGGTTAGTCTCTAAGGTGCAACAAGTGCTCCTTTTCTTTTTGCGAATACAGACTAACACGGCTGTTACTCTGAAACCTGTGATAAACACAATTTTTCTTTCTGTGAGTTACAGACTGATACTTAGGGAGCCACTTGCCCTGTTGTCCATTCTGATTTTAGTGGACTACAAGAGATCCCTGCTAGTTCCCCACCTTGGCTTTATCAGTTAGAATACCGAGCCATAAGATCCTGTGCTTCCAAGTTATTGATAACTAACAGATAATGGTAGCTTTCAAACAGACCACCACCACCCCCCACTCTCCTTTTACGAACTATCCTTGCTAAGTAGGTCGGGATGTTAAAAGGACAGGTATTCTCCTGTCAGGTTTCAGTAATGCCAACTTTGTCTCTTCCCCCCCGCCCCACAAGACCATTTCAAATTCCTCCCTTTTATTATTAAGGCTTCTAAATCATGGGAGTGCTATTTAAATACCAGCATGATAGGCATCCTAATTATATTCCTCAGACTTGATACCTTTCAGTTTACAGTAGCTTTCAATTTACAGTTATCCAGGTAATTTTCAATCCATGTGACAATATTCATATTCAATGCAAATTTAGTTCATTTCCTTGGATTTTTGAGTCATTACCCAGTGCTTTACTAACACTCTATTCATCTATTGATTTAGCAATTAGACAAGAAAAATAAATAACTGATTAACATTATAAACCCAAGCTGTTCATTTCTAAGTGTCATTATCCTTCAGGCATACACTTACTGTCAATATTGGTTCCATTAGTGTATTATTTCTAAATATTAATCAATAAAACTCAGTACAGGTCTAAATTTCAGAGGTGTTAAGCAACCACAGCTTCAATTAAAGTAATAGGATTCGTGGATACTCAAAATCTCTGAGGGGGGAGGGAGAGGGAAATCAGACCCCAAGGCTATATTCACACTACCCCACAGTTCAGATTACAGGGTGCGTGAATAGTGGTGCATACCAAAGTGCCGAGCTGTAACTCTACTGGGTGAGCCTCTTCAAACAGGACTATGTAACAAAGTAGGAACCTTTTAGTTTATGCCCTCAGCAGCCACATGGGGGAGTTACAATGAAGCACTTTAGTGCACACTACTATTCATACCACTATAGTCTGAACTGTGGGACAGTGCGGACAAGCCCTAAATTTATAGTGTACTTCAAAAAGAAAAAAACGTTTTCAGTGCAACATCACAATTCCAATAATCACACAGACAAGTAAAGCTTGACTCAAAATTTAAATTTAACTTTAAAAATTACTACAGGCTGATTGTCCTCTGGACAGGCAGACACAAAAACTCCATGGAAGACAACTCTTGCCAGATACAGATGACCCATTTACAACGGTAACAGGTAACCGTGCTCGTCATTTCAACCTTGACAACCGGCTATGACGACATCATTAAGCTTAAACTTCCAAAACATTTAACACTGATTCTGCAGAAAACACAATTATGCTAGATGTTTTGAAAATAGATCACTTTTTTCCCCTTTTACAAATACATGGTGATGCCAGACATATGCTTGTTTTCAAAACAACAACTGTTAAGAAGGAAGAACGCTCTTTATGAGGTTCTTGGCAAAAATAACATTCTATGGTTTTATGAAATATGACAGCAGGCAGCTTACTAAACTCAGAGTAATGTAGAAGAGGGTAGTTGAATTTGGCATATTATCCCATGTTTTACACCCCTTTCCCTCATTTTTAAGATTCACCCTGAGCCTCTTTTGGGATCAGTTGGGGAGGAATGTACCTTGCACTGCTCTCCAGTAAGCGTGTCCAGCAGACCAAAAAACCCCACACAGTGTCAAAAAGTCTAGAGGAAACCACATAAAACAGAAGGGTGTCATGATCGTTTTTTGCACAGCACTGGGGAGAAAGAAGTAGGTTGACAAGTGAAGTAAAGAAGAGTTCAGAAAAACTAAGGAAAGAAGGAGAAAGACTGAGGTATGAGGAACTAAAACAGGGGCGGGGAAAACACCACCCAAGTGAAGAGGAGACAGATAGCAAAAAGAGAAATTAACAGCTTCATTTTAAGTTGTAGGACACAGGGAGAAGGGATTATATCAGTGCTTTTCAGCTGCCAAAAGCAACATAAACATCTTACGGTGGTGGTGGTGGTGTTTTTTAATTCACCATCACCTGTTTTCAGCAAGGTAGGGTAGTAATCCCAATAAAAACAAACAAGCAAGAGCAATATTGGATTCTCTGACAGAACTGTCAATTAGGCTGCTAAATATGATAGTTGGTTTTGTGCTGTTAGTTGGCATACCTCTACTGGATGGACGCTCCTGAACTTAGTTTAGCAGCCTGTTTATGCTGGCCCAAGTTTTACTCCACATATGTGGAATGATGGAGTAGAACAGGATGACTGCTTCCTCATACACCTGTCTACAATGTGTAAGAGGGGAAAATGTATGATCACGGGGGACTTCAATTTGACTGACATATGCTGGATGTCTCATGCTGCCAGTGCTAAAACATCCTTGGAATTTCCAAACATTATAGATGACAATTGCCAAACTCAATAACTGTGGCAGCCAACACAGAGGAATTCTATATTACAGCTTGTCCTAACAGACAAAGGAAGAACCGATTACAGATCTAAAAGTTAATGCTAGTTTAAATACAAGTGACCATGACTTGATCACATTTATAATGTGGAAGAAGAAGAAAGTCAGTAATATATATACTTGGTATTTTAAATAGGGCCAATTTCACTAAGCTGAAAACAATTATAAGCTAAATCAGCTGCAAGGAAGAACTTAATCAGAAAAATTTGAATGATAATTGGCAATGATTTACGAACACCTTACTAGATGCCCGAAAAGCCACAATCAAGGAAGAAGGCTGTGCTGATTACAAAAACCAACTTGGTTTAGAGGGGAAGTGAAGGCAGCTCTAAAAACCATACATATACATACACATAACACTACACTACACACACACCCCACATGAGAGAAAAAGGAATTTGCAAATAATGAACATAAATCAGAAGTTAATAATTGTAGAAAATAAAAAAGGGAAGCCAAAGGACACAAGGAGAGCTCTACAGCCAGCAGACTTAAAGACAATAAGGAGGTTTTTTTCATATATTAGGAACAAAAAGAATCCTGACAATGGTATTGGTCCATTACTAGTGGGAAATGGCAGAATTATCAATAATGATGCAGAAATAGTCAATAAATATTTCTGTTCTGTATTTGGGGGAACAAAAACAGAAGATATAGTCTCATCATATGGTGATCACACTCTTTCCAGTATCTCTGGAAGATCACTCCTGGGGGAATTCTATGCATGTGTGCATATTTCTTTGCTTTGCAGCTACCTGCACCCAGACTGCCCCATACAGAACCCTGCAGATTTCTTTGCTTCCCTGTAGAAAATGACAGGGAAGCCACAAGAGCATTCACGCACCCCTCCCCAGTACCACAGACGTGTCATTTCAGGCGCCTGAGCAGCCGGCGGAGGGGTAAATCAATGCAGGGGGGCTGGGGATGCCCCTGCCAATGATTTCTACCCTGTGCTAGGCTCAGCTGCTAGTCCCGGCTTGGGGAGGATGGGACTGCAAGGAGTTGCTGAGGCCAAATCAGACCCATTCCCACCCCCAGAAACCTCCCGGCTGCAGGAAGCTCCAATCCCTCCCAGCTTCCTGCCCCCATTTTTCCTCAGCCGCAGGGGGAGGTGTCACTGTACGGAGAGCTGCTCCTCCATCTGCCCAACCACTATGCATCCAGACCCCCCCATACCCAGATACTCCCCGACCTGCCTCACCCGCCCTGCACACAGAAACCCCACAGAGCTACCTACACCCAGACTGCCCCATACAGAACCCACTCACCCCACACCTGGATCCCCCCCACCCTAAGCTCCTCCACACTTGGATCCTGCCGGGCTGAGCCTGCTTGCCCCACACCTAGATTGGGAGCCATAGCTGGGCATGCAAGTAAGACTATCCCTCTTGCTTACTATCTTGGTGCGCCTGGTGCGGAGGGGCAGGGCCCCAGGTGTTTCTGGGCAAATCCAACCCTTGTGCTGTGTCAGGGTCCGTGTTCCAGGGGGGAGATGAAGGCTCCAGGGTGATCTCTCCACCTCCATGTGGCCAGTGGCCTGTGCTCCCCACTGCCATGCTGGAGCCTCCACATTTATCAACAAGTAAAATATGTAGAATTTTAAAATATTGTTTGTAGATTTGAGGTGGGGGGGGTTAATTTTTTGGCACAGAATTCCCTCAGGAGTAGAAGTTAAACAGAAGCTACTAAAGTTAGACATTTTTTAAATCAGCAGATCAGATAACTTACATTCAAGAGAGTTTTTAAAAAGCTGGATGAGGAGCTTGCTGAACCATTAATGTTGTTTTTTTCAATAAGTCATGGAGCACTGGGGACATTCCACAAGACTGGAAGAAAGCTAATGTTGTGCCAATTTTTAATAACGAGTAAGCAGGATGACTCAGGTAATTATAGACCTGTCATTGATCTCAGACAAGATAATGAAACAGCTGATATGGGACTCAATAAAAAAATTAAAGAAGGATACTGTTATTAATGCAAATCAACATGGGTTTATGGAAAATAGACCCTGTCAAACTAAACTGATGATTTTTAAGGATATTACAAGTTTGGTTGGCAAAAGTAAGTGTTGCCATAATATACTTAGACTTCTGCAAGGCGTTTCACTTGGTACTTCATGAGATTTTGATTAAAAAACTAGAATACAAAATTAACATGGCACACATTAAATGGTTTAAAAACTAGCTAACTGAAACATCTCAAAATGTTACCATAAATGGGAAATCATTATCAAGCAGAGGTGTTTCTAACTGGGTCCTACAGAGGTCAGTTCTTGGCCCTATGCATCTTACTGAAGACTTGGAAGAAAACATAAATCACTGAAAGTCTGCAAACAACACAAAAATTGGGGGAATGGTGAACAATGAAGAGAACAAGTCACTGATTCAGAGCGAGCTAGACTGGTAAACTGGGTGCAAGCAAAAAATATGTGTTTTAATGCAGCCAAGTGTAAATGTATGCATCTGGGAACAAAGAACATAAGAATGGCCATACTGGATCAGACCAAAGGTCCATCCAGCCCAGTATCCTGTCTATCAACAGTGGCCAATGCCAGGTGCCCCAGAGGGAGTGAACCTAACAGGTAATGATCTAATGATCTCTCTCCTACCATCCATCTCCACCCTCTGACAAACAGGATAGCGACACCATTCCTTACCCATCCTGGCTAATAGCTATTTATGGACTTAACTTTCATAAATTTATCCAATTCTCTTTTAAACCTTGTTATAGTCCTAGCCTTCACAACCTCCTCAGGCAAGGAGTTCCACAGGTTGACTGTGCACTGAGTGAAAAAGAACTTCCTTTTGTTTTAAACCTGCTACCCATTAATTTCATATGGTGGCCCCTAGTTCTTATATTATGGGAACGAGTAAATAACGTTTCCTTATTCACGTTCTCCACACCACTCATGATTTTGTATACCTCTATCATATCCCCCCATAGTCTCCTCTTTTCCAAGCTGAAAAGTCCTAGCCTCTTTAATCTCTCCTCAAATGGGACCCGTTCCAAACCCCTAATCATTGTAGTTGCCCTTTTCTGAACATTTTCTAATGCCAGTATATCTGTTTTGAGTTGACGGGACCACATCTGTATACAGTATTCAAGATGTGGGCGTAGCATGGATTTATATAAGGGCAATAAAATATTCTCCATCTTATTCTCTATCCCTTTTTTAATGATTCCTAACATCCCGTTTGCCTTTTTTGACTGCCGCTGCACACTGCGTGGACGTCTTCAGAGAACTATCCTCGACGACTTCAAGATCTTTCTCCTGATTAGCTGTAGCTAAATTAGCCCCCCAACATATTGTATGTATAGTTGGGGTTATTTTTTCCCCAATGTGCATTACTTTACATTTATTCACATTAATGTTTCATTTGCCATTTTGTTGCCCAATCTCTTAGTTTTGTGAGATCTTTTGAAGTTCTTCACTGTCTGCTTTGCTCTTAACTATCTTGAGCAGTTTAGTATCATCTGCAAACTTTGCCACCTCACTGTTTACCCCTTTCTCCAGATCATTTATGAATAAGTTGAATAGGATTGGTCCTAGGACCGACCCTTGGGGAACACCACTAATTACCCCTCTCCATTCTGAAAATGTACCTTTTGTTCCTATCCTTTGTTCCTTATCTTTTAACCAGTTCTCAGTCCATGAAAGGATCTTCCCTCTTATCCCATGACAACTTAATTTAGCTAAGAGCCTTTGGTGAGGGACCTTGCAAAGGCTTTCTGGAAATCTAAGTACACTATGTCCACCGGATCCTCCTTGTCCACATGTTTGTTGACCCCCTCAAAGAACTCTAATAGATTAGTTAAGACATGATCTCCCTTTACAGAAACCATGTTGACTTTTGCACAACAATGTATGTTCTTCTACATGTCCGACAATTTTATTCTTTACTATTGTTTCAACTAATTTGCCTGGTATTGACATTAGCCTTACTAGTCTAATTGCCAGGATCACCTCTAGAGCCCTTCTTAAATATTGGTGTTACATTAGCTATCTTCCAGACTTTGGGTACAGTAGCTGATTTAAAGGACAGGTTACAAACCATAGTTAATAGTTCCGCAATTTCACATTTGAGTTCTTTCAGAACTCTTGGGTGAATGCTATCTGGTCCCGGTGACTTGTTACTATTAAGTTTCTCAATTAATTCCAAAACCTCCTCTAGTGACACTTCAATCTGTGACAATTCCTCAGATTTGTCACCTACAAAAGACAGCTCAGGTTTGGGAATCTCCCTAACATCCTCATGTGAAGACTAAAGCAAAGAATTCATTTAGTTTCTTCGTGATGACTTTATCATCTTGAAGTGCTCCTTTCATATCTCGATTGTCCAGGGGCCCCAATGGTTGTTTAGCAGGCTTCCTGCTTCTGATATACTTAAAAAACATTTTGTTATTACCTTTTGAGGTTTTAGCTAGCAGTTCTTCAAACTCCTTTTTGGCTTTTCTTATTACATTTTTTCATTTAATTTGGCAGTGTTTATACTCCTTTCTATTTACTTCACTAGGATTTGACTTCCACTTTTTAAAAGATGTCTTTATCTCTCACTGCTTCCTTTACATCGTTATTACGCCAAGTGGCTCTTTTTTAGTTCTTTTACTGTTTTTTTAAATTTGGGGTATACATTTAAGTTGAGCCTCTATTATGGTGTCTTTGACAAGTGTCCATGCAGCTTGCAGGGATTTCACTCTAGTCACTGTACCTTTTAATTTCTGTTTAACTAACCTCTTCATTTTTGCATAGTTCCCCTTTCTGAAATTAAATGCCACAGTGTTGGGCGGTTGAGGCGTTCTTCCCACCACATGAGGCCATACATACATGATGGGGGACTCTATTCTGGCAAGCACTGACACTGGAAAAGATTCGGTGGTTGTGGTGGATAAACAGCTGAACATGAGCTCCTACTATGACCAAAAGGGCTATTGCAATCCCTGGATTCAGAAACAGGGGAACCTTAAGGAGGAGCAGAGAGGTTATTTTACCTTTGTATTTGGCACTGGTGCTGGAATACCACATCCAGTTCTGGCACCTACAATTCAAGCCAGATGTTGATAAGTTGGAGAGGGTTCAGAGAGGAGCCACGAGAACGATTAAAGGATCAGAAAACATGATAATGAGACTCAAGGACCACAATTTGTTTATCTTAACAAAGAGAAGTTTAAGGGGTGACTTGATTACAGTCTATAATTACCTACATGGGGAATAAATATTTGATAATGGCTCTTCAATCTAACAGCGAAAAGGTATAACATGAACCAAAGGCTGACCGTTGAAGCTAAATACATTTACACCTTATTTCCAGACTGAATTTAACAATGAATAATTAGCCATCGGAATAATTCACTGTGGCAGATTCTCCATCATTAACAATTTTAAATCAAGATTCCATATTTTTTCTAAAAGATGTACTCTAGGAATTATTTGGGGGAAGTTCTATGCCCTGTGCTATACAGGTCAGACTGGCTAACAACAATGGTCACTTCTGGGCTTAGAATCTATCAATCTATGAAGAGGGTTTCCAAATTGTCTTTGAAGTTTCTAGGCACAGTAAACTTTCCACATCCTCCCTTGGACCTCACCATTCCCTGCCAGTCATTAATTCGCTCCTCAGTCAAGAGATGACAGAGCAGATCCAGGACACAAATGGATGGTTATTCCAAGCCTCAGGAGGGAAACTTCTCTCTTCCCCTTATTTCCATTGAAGAAACTCAAGCAAATAACATCTTCCAATGCCACCACAGCATGAAATAATGCTAGGAGCATCACTACTATTGTTCTGGTGTCCCAGGCCTCCCGCACTACTCATGCACGCTCTTTAAAGCATTTTTTGGGAGGGGATAGGGTGGGTTAATAAATTTAAAACACTTGTCTTTGTTAGGATGGACAGGAACCTTGGAACAGAGCAACTACAAAGTGAAGAATTTCAGTCCAGAACCTCAGAAGCAGAAGGAAGGAAGAGGACATGTGGAAATCTGCAGGCACTTTGGCAGAAGGTTCAAGCTTCTGAAAGACATGCTGGAGCAGGAATGGCAATCCCAGGTTGAAGCTGAGAGAATGCTGCAGAGGGTGGCCAAGTATATTGCCCATGACTGTGCCATGAGTCAGCAGAACTGTCAGCAGCAGCATGAGGTGCGCCAGCAGCTTGCGTGCATGCTGGGCATCATGGTCAGCAAGTACGAGAACAACATGCCATCTGCATAACCTGCTGTTATGAACTCCCCTTCAGGCTACCATGGCCTGCAGCCGGTTACCTCTGGGTGAGGCAGTTAACCAGTCCCTAGATGGAAGTGACCATCAACAGCTTTACCCAATACACTCCACCTCTTGCAGGCACAATGGAGTGATGATAGGTACCCTAACCATATGCACTTCCCATACATGTGATACTGTGCTGTACACCTTGTGCATCTACCACATTTATGTGCAGAGCACCTTGTTAAGACAGCTGGACTGCTAATATTATTCACTTTGATCACATTCCCTTTATTCAATCCCTTTGAAAGAGTACTTGGACAGCAACAGAGAGGGAGAGGAACTTCATAACAAATACTTTATTGCACAATCATCTTCACAATACATGCACAGGTTGTTTTCCTATAGAGGTACACCGAGCAGATTACAGCTCAATATCAATCTCATTTTCCCATTCCTCCATTTCTCCCTCCAAGCCTACATCTAACATCAGTTAGATCACACTCTGGCCACTTGCAAGAAGTCTGTAAAGAAGCACAATCATCTCCTCAGACTGGGCCAAAGTATCCCCCCCCAAAGCACAACATGCCCTATTGACATGAATGGCATTATAGATGCCACTGAAGTCCAATCAGTTCTGTAGGCAACACCATCTGGCATTCAGTCAGCCACAATCATCCTGCACAGGGTGTGACTGAACCTTCTTCTGCCAGGCGCTCTCATGTCAAGGTACAGTTTAATGAGCCAAGGCAGTAGAGAGTAGGCTGGGTCTCAAAAAACAGCAGCCACGGACACCCCACTGGTATCCATTTTAATCGTAAATTCCAGTTTGTCCCAATTCAAAAAGGTCTGATCTTCAGAATACCCTGGTATACCCAAAATACCATGACACTTTGCCATGAATCCCACAAAATTATACTGAATATCCCTCCACCAAGGCCTGCAAAACAATGGAGTAGTACCCTTTGCAGCTGACAATCATAGGCACCCTTGTGGGCAGGGGAAGGAGAGGAGAGTGGGGGGAGGGAGGGCAAATAATGGGCATGTGTGCCATCAATGGCTCCAGCACAAGTCAGAAAGCCCATGCATTCAAAGCCTGCTACTGTATGTCAAGGATATTAGTAATCTTATCTACCCATCGGTGAACCATAGTTATTTCTATCACCACAACACCGACTGTTTCCTTGCCAATACCAAAGTTATTAGTCATTGACCTGTAACTGTCTGAGGTAGACAACTTCCAGGTGGCAAAAGCTTCTGAACTGAACTGTATGTCCTAGCACCAAATGGCTGGGAAAAGTTCATTGCAGTTCCAAGAAGGTACCTTTCCTCATGTGGAAATTCTGGGGCCACTCCTGTTCTTAGTCCAAAACTACCAGTCTGAATAGGGCAGAGATCCACAAAATGTGGAGCATGGAGGAACGTTCAGAGGGGGCAGCGGGGCCTGGGCCAGCCCCCACAAGGGGCGGAGAGTGCCACCCCACCCCCAGCTGGGACCCCACTCCCGGCCCTGTTCCCACCTAGGGCCCTGCCATGGGCCCCACCTCCAGGGGGCTGCAGCCCCAGCCTCAGCCCCTTTGCCCCTGTCCATGTCCCCCCAACCCCACCCGGAGCCACAGTCCTACGCCCAGCTCCAGGGGGAGGGGCGTGACCCTAAAAAGTTTGGGAAGCACTGGAAGAAGGACATGGCACAGCTCTAA
This sequence comes from Caretta caretta, assembly GCF_965140235.1. NCBI lineage: Eukaryota > Metazoa > Chordata > Testudines > Cheloniidae > Caretta > Caretta caretta. The sequence goes on along the minus strand of NC_134206.1, from coordinate 45,157,757 downwards.
AAGCCTGCAATACTTGCTCCATTGTGTCTGCAAGCCACTTGCATGATCTCCTGAGGAAATTATGTTGCCACCTTCTCAGCATGACAAGCTGCTTCTTAGTGGCCCTCTACCATATCTCATAACCTTTACTCAGTTTCCCAGTCCAAAATGTCAGTGGTATTAATGTCAGCATTTCATAAACATCATTATTTAGAATGGTATCCATGGCTTCCAACCAGAATGCAGACCACAAGCAACTCTAATAAATTGCCAGGCAAATACCGTGTCCACCCATGTGCCCAGAATGAACAAAAAAGTTTCCCCTAAATACAACACAGAAGTCTGGAAGGAGCAGCTTGGAACAGTGCAATGTTTCAAATCCAAGGGATATGGTCCCAGGAGGCAAGCACCTCCACTCAAGTCAGTACTGGGACAGTGTGCATTCAGTAACTCCAAGATGGCTTGAGTTACCCTTTGCAATGTGGCTGCGCTTACTCAAACTAGAGGTACTCCACTCAAGCTAGTCGAGTATACAAACTCAAGCTAACAATGCAATGAAGTCAATCCCTATATCCCATTAATAAAAATCCAATCCATCCAGTCTCCTGTTCTTGCTTTCTTTGTCAACAGAAATCATTAGGGGTGAGGCAGCTTTTTAAATAGCTGAAAATGAAAATGTGGCACAATCACATGAAATGATTTTGAAATGTATATGGCCCAAGAGCTATTTGAGTATTGTATGTGCTCACAGCTGAGCCAGGCAAGAGATACATGACAATGTTGTCAAAGAATAACTCGTAACTTCTAGATACGAGGAAGAGCAGGTCGAAGACGACAGTTGCAAGGTAGAAAAGTAAAAAATTAAATACCGTAAAGAATATAGAAAAATTTTACTTTACACAACTTTAAGTTTAGCAGTCCCTTAAATTATAAGTTATAACTGTCTGAAATATTTTACCCACTAAAGCCACAACAGAAAAATACTAGATAAGATTAGAGAAAAAACTATTTTTCAGTTTCTTTACGTTGTGCATTTAATATTACTTCCACTGTTTTCCATGCACACTCTCAAGGAGTTCCCCATTTATGTGGGTCCTTTCAATAGGCAAGCAGAGGAGAGAAAACATTTTAAAAACAAGAAAATGCAACTGATAGAAGACTCAGCTGAAAACATTGTTTTTACTTTTTTTTAAAAAAAGCATACATCCACAGACAAAACATATTACAAATGATTGTTTGGTTGCCCTAACTATTCACAACTCTGCCCTATAATGATACCATGAAGGGGGGGAAATATGCAGCAATCTAATCTGCAATCTTTAAAAATCAGTTTGAGACCACGAAATTGATATACATAAATCACAATTGCAGATTTAGTTCTGCCAATTTGTGTGTAAACACCACCTGAGCTGGGATCACTGGGGGAAAGCAACCAAAAAAAGTCTGATTCAGGGTGCTATATTTCTTAAAGGATCCATTTTTTAAAAAGTAACTGCAACTTACACAGGTTTACTTCTACATTCTGAGAAAACTCATTCTATATTCAAAGAGTAGGTTGCTGCAATTTTGGGGAGCAAACTATTTTTCACATAAAGTGACTGAACCCCTACTTTGAGTGCAAAATTCAACGGAACCTTTACTACATAGCTGAGAGCACGCCTCCGTAATATTAATTACATTTTCAGTTGATAAACTGAAAGTAAACATTTTTGAAATATTTACACTCATTCTTTATACAAAAAAATAAGCAAAACATAAGGCAGGTGTTGTATGTACTTGCTCTATATATTTCAGTCACTGCCAAATACTGTGGTGTCAAAGTGTCTATCTGGATGTGGACAGAGAGGAAAAATTACTTTACTTTGACAAATCCAGATTTGATACATGGGGTTTTGTGTCATTTATGCATTCCAGGAAAGAACAGGAACTTATAATACCTAAAGGAAAAATAAGTTTCGCAACACTATAAAAAGTAACCAGTAAGGTGGAACAAAAAACAAAACAAAAAAGAAGCAGCCCTCAAGTCAGATACACAACTTGATCTGTAACACAGATTACAAAAAGTTGGCCTTACTACACTGGTTGCTTTTTCATTACTAATGTTGTTACTGTAGTAGTATAACCCAGACTGTTTTTCAGTTTCTACCTGCTAGTTAATGCATCCACGCCAACTAGAAAATATCACCAAGTCACAAAAAGATAGCCACCACTTATTTGCATAATCTACTCCTGGGGGAATTCAGTGCCAAAAAATTTAAAATTCTGAAACAAAAAATTAAAAATTCTGCACACTTAAAATTCTACAAAAAAATTTATTTGTCAAAACAACAGGAGTTTCAATTACTGTTGGTCATTTATTTCAAAATACCTGTCAGCAAGTATGTCTGTAACAATACAGAAAACAAAAAGAGATTCAGGAAATGTTTTTTGACAAATAGATTCCTTACTAGGCATAATACAGAACTCTGAGTAATAATTCATTTAAACTATAACACAGAACCATATTTCCCACGCCCCTCAGAAGCAGTAAAAAGGCTTCGGGAAGTCAGGGGTAACGGACGAGCTGAGGGAGAGGGAAGTAAATTGCTGGGAAGGAGCCTGGGTGTGAACTTGGAAGGTTGTTGGGTATGGGTGGGAAAAGTAAGGAACAGGTTGGGTTGCTGGTTTTGTTTTTTGGTTTTGGGGCGGGGGGGGAAGAGAAGCGACTGTTAGGGAGTTCCTCCCATGCAGACCCTGGCTGACCCCTAGCCTCTCCCATTTAGTCAGGCACATCTGCCCGACCCTATGTGTTCCTTCACCCTCATGTGTCCTTGCACCCCCCTGTCCGCGTGTCCCTCCACTCCCCCCACCTCATATGGCCCTGCACCCCCTCCTCCATCCCCATGTGCCTGTGTACCCCCTCCCCCAACCCGATGTGGCTCTTTGACCCCACCCAGCCACTCCCCAGTCCCTGTACCCCCTGCGCCCATGTGTCTCTATGCCCCCACCCAGCCACCCATCCCTATGCAGCTCTGCATCCCCTCCCCCATCACCATGTGGCCTTGCACTCCCTCCCCCCGTGGCCCTGTGCCTCCACTCTCATTCAGCCCCTGCCCCACCCTGTCCCCCTCCACTAGCTCTTATGAGCCTGTCTGACCACCCAGCACCCTAAGCTATTGGTCTCCCCATAGCCCATCTCCTGACCTGGCTCGCTGTGAAGAAGGCAGGCTCTTTCTCTTCCCTTGCTGGGGGGGGGAGGGGGGAGGGAGCTGCTGCTTTGTTCAATTGCCACAGTGCCCTCTGGTGGGCAAAAGGCAGAACGGCAGCAACATTTTGGCAGAAGCTTTTTTCTGCATAAAAACTAAAAATATGCAGGGCTCATTAATTATGCACACACACAGTGGCACAGAATTCCCCCAGGAGCAATAATCTAAGAAAATGTGTGTTCTAAAAATCTGAGAGAAGGTCTCTTGAAATGTGTGCAAGGAACCTGGACTGATGTAGACAAGCTATAAAAGCCAGTCTGCACTAGCAAAATGACTTGTATCCTGACGAGACAGCAGTGATGGGGGGTGGGGAGGGAGAACCAAGAAAAATGTCCTGTCCATCCAAATGCCCATTCTTCTATTTCTTCTTAGGCACAACCACCCCGGGTAGATCCAAGCAGTATTCAGATCCTCCAGAAAACTCTGCTGCTCTACTCAAAAGAGGTCAAATCTTGTCTCTGTTCCCAAAGGATTAAAGAATGACCACTCTAGATTGAGGACACCCTGAAAAGAGAACTCTGATCTGGTCTCTGAGTCCCTGCCATGGCCTCCTTCATGAATAAACCATTAGCCTGTGGCTCATTTCTCACTGACACTTTGGTGTAAATGCCACAAAGGCATGCACCCTTTTAAAGAACCCCCTTCAGCCAGAAATTTAAGATATGTTTTGCAACGGGCAAAACACCCGTTTGGCAATAGGCACTTTACTGGGGCCAGATATAAAGAAGGAGGAACCTCAAATTCTGTTCTCAGAACTCACCATTACAGAAGTTATAGCCAAGACCAATAGAGGGGGGGTGTCATAAATATAAAGGAAAGGGTAACCACCTTTCTGTATACAGAACTATAAAATCCCTCCTGGCCAGAGGCAAAACCCTTTCACCTGTAAAGGGTTAAGAAGCTAAGGTAACCTCGCTGGCACCTGACCCAAAATAACCAATGAGAGGACAAGAGACTTTCAAATCTGGAGGGGGGGAACAAAGGGTTCTGTCTGTCTGTGTGATGCTTTTGCCAGGAACAGATCAGGAATGCAGCCTTACAACTCCTGTAAACTTAGTAAGTAATCTAGCTAGAAAATGTGTTAGATTTTCTTTTGTTTAATGGCTGGTAAAATAAGCTGTGCTGGAGGGAATGTATATTCCTGTTTTTGTGTCTTTTTGTAACTTAAGGTTTTGCCTAGAGGGATTCTCGATGTTTTGAATCTGATTACCCTGTAAGGTATTTACCATCCTGATTTTACAAAGGTGATTCTTTTACTTTTTCCTTAATTAAAATTCTCTTTTAAGAACCTGATTGCTTTTTCCTTGTTCTTAAGATCCAAGGGTTTGTGTCGGTATTCACCTGTACCAATTGGTGAGGATTATCATCAAGCCTTCCCCCAGGAAAAGGGGAGTAGGGCTTGGGGGGGGATATTTTGGGGGAAGACATCGCAAGTGATCTCTTTCCCTGTTCTTTGTTTATAACGCTTGGTGGTGGCAGCATACTGTTCAAGGACAAGGCAAAGTTTGTACCTTGGGGGAGTTTTTAACCTAAGCTAGTAAGAATAAGCTTAGGGGGTCTTTCATGCAGGTCCCCACATCTGTACCCTAGAGTTCGAGTGGGGAAGGAACCTTGACAGGGGGAAAAGGACACTAACAGTTATTAAGGTTAATGTAGGAAAAAACTGTATACCATAACCTCCAAAGTTGGCAAACAGACAGTAACTGAGGGACAGTCAGAGGTCGGGTTTTTCATACCCTCCCCATTCCAGAACACTGGATCAGAAACCTTATCTATCCTGAGTTCTTTTCCTAGTCTCCCACTGTTGCTATAGCTCCATCAGGGTTAGCAATGGTGGAAGAACTACTGTAGATCAGTTACTGGCATTTTTACTGTTATGAACAGGTCTAGATGACAGTGACCTATTACAATCGTGGGAGGTTATGAAAAAGCACAATGTAGACTCAACCTAAGGGATATTATGCATGAATGTCCACCAACGGTTTTTCTATTCTAAATGATTCTACAGTTCACGTTAGACACAAGACTCCTACAGTGAGGATCTGAAGAAGGTAATGTCATGAAGGAAAACTTTCAGCTACTATCCAGTTAGATGGAAGTTCATTTTATATGGATACATAGAGAAAACAACTATATTAAGTGCAAACGTTATTCTTTGGGCAACCTTTAGGAATTTTGTTGCATACTTGCACTGTGGAGAAATGCACATAAGTCATTCTAAAACTCTGTTCATGATGTATTAATAGAAGTTATGAGAGTTGGCACAGCATAAATTACTTTTTTTAAAAAATCAACAATGATGTCTGCAGAGTATGAATTCAGAACAGATATCAATGATACTTTCTGCATCTGTTCATACGCTCTCTCCCAATTACCAGCATTTGTTTCAGACTTCACATCATATTTAACAAAATCTTAAAAGTTAAAAAAAACTCCAAATATCTGCAGAATCAGTATTAATCTACAAACTATAAAGAAACTATTTGTATGCTGCCCAACTTCAAGACAAAATGTGAAGCTAATGCTTAGCCAATTTCACACAAAGCCCATTTTGAAGCATCAGCACTCTGTTTAAGTTTTTTCAGGTAGTTCTACATACAACTAAGATCCTAGCAAACATAAAAAACTCCACAGGTTTGTAAAGAAAGTTGTTCTCCTACATATGACTGACTATCAGTACTCACAAAAAAGCCACTAAATTTTTAAAACAATTACTTTGGCAATATGTAAACTACATACCTTGCATTTTAGGCTTAATAGTTCACATGTGTCATTGTGCTAAAACTTAAATGAATCTGACCTAAAATAGTTACTTAGTAAGCAATCCTTCATATCTTGCCACCTTAAAATATATAATTTAAAACGTCAAAGATTACTACTTTTCCAAGTTATGCCTAGTCATATAAGTCCAATAAAGATCATCATAAATATGCAGAAAGAAAAGTGTTTTCAATATGTGTGGCCTATAAGTGTTGCTGGAATTAACACAGCTATTCTTAATCTCATATTAACATTCAAATTATTCCAAGACCCTTATTCTGATACTACACACATCTTTTACGAGTGGGAGCTGATATATATATAAGCAGAGGAGAGTCCCCATAGTATTGAGAAAGCTAAACACTTCCACAAAGTGGAAATTAAAGATTTTTGAAAAAGATGAATCTAGACCCTTACCAGTATTTTGTATTTAGTTATACCTAAATTTAAGTAACATTAAGTTTAGGTTAAAGCCAGTCTGATTTGTGAAATGGGTAAAATTAAATATGGTGTCAGTTTAAGGGTTTACTGACAAGCACTGGGATTTATTGTTTGGTAGCATTTCAAAGGAGAACACACTCAGTTAACATTCATCTATTTAAAAATAGTTAGTACTTTAATATAACTTTAATCAATAGTTTGAAGAAATCAAATTTGCAAAATTATTCCGTTTCCTCTGCAAGAATGTCACATATCACAGCTGTTATAACAGCAAATAAATTAAAAGAACCATTCCAGACTTCCATTTTGATCCTTAACTTACTGCCTTTGGCTGAAATTTCTCATCTTTAGTCTCATTCACTGATGTTTTCTGGGTCTTTTTGTTTGTTTTTGTTTTGAGGGTTGGTTTGTTTGGGGAGAATGAAGGAGACAGTTGACACTAGCAACAACAAAAAACAGTTTCTTGTGCTCTGAGAAATCAAATCCATTTTTCTGTTAAAAATAGACTACTGTGCTACCAGTGTCACTAATCACACTATGGGTTAGTTTCCAAATTATAAATATGGCAGTTTCTAATGAAGATGTGAAAAAAAAAATCTGTGCACAAATTAAAAAACAGATAAGCAAGTGGATGTGATGCAGTTGCAGACAATATTTTCATTACTGCTCCCAAGCATCAACTCAGTTTTCTAGGGATAAGAAGTGAAAGAATGGCTACGACACTGAACTGTTTTGTAATGTGTATTACCCCACTGTGTAGACAGAGTGTGATTTCTAAAGCCCACTAACATGTTGTACATTAACTGATCCAAGACCCTGCTGATGTACCCTAAATGTTTCCCAGCATGCTTTGACATACTATGTTAAAAGGAAGTGGGGAACTTTTAGTGTACGTGAGCAGGGTCTACTAGACCAGTGAATATGCAACACGGTGTGATTTCTCAAATGCACTTCCATTGCCACTCTGTGTAGATAAGCCCTAAGACTCACGGTCCTGCTTTGAGCAGGATGTTGGACTAGATGACCCCTCTTCCAACCCTAATCTTCTTTGATACTATATCTGGGTTCAATTCCTAGCACTGACACAGGCTTCCTGTGTGATTATGGGTGCACTCTCTATGCCTCAGTTCCCTGTCTGTAAAATGGGGGTAACAATATTCCACTTCTACCACTTTTTGTTCCCCTAACCAATTTAGATGGTAAATTCTTTGGGGGCAGGGACTGCCTCTTGCTCTGTGCTTGTCCAGTTCCTCACACAATGGGGCCCTCCAACCACCACCACAATACATATAAAGATAAACAAAAGCAATTGTCTGGAAAACGCACATTCATATACTGATCTCTCTAAACAGAGAGAGAATGTATCCAGATCCCTAAACTTAAGACTACCACTAGATGTCAGATATATCAATTAAAACAATGAGCCCCAGATTTCCTACTTCTCGTGAAGGATGTCCTGCTGGCATTGAGAAGATCAGCAGAGCTCACCGTCATTGTAGCAAAGCATGCTGAACACACAAAATATAATATATTACTAGCATAAGTGGTGTAACTCACCACTTACAATAGCTGTGAATTGGCTGCACAAGATAGTGAACTATGTTCACTCTGTCCATACCAGTGGTGCTACCATTTTCAAAAACTTGAAGGCACTATATTGTGAAATACGGATTAATGTAGCCTGTTAAAAAAACAAACAAAAATGAAGTACTAGGCAACCTGTTTTAGCATACAGCATGGTAGTACGTAGACACCACACAGAGACACTACTGCAAGAGCAGAATACTAGCCAGAACTACAAAAACATTTCTTGCCCACCCCTTCCCACAAGCAGGAGAGGGAGATTTGGGAAAGCATACTGTAGGAGGATTCAGAACCAACACAGAGATCTGACTGTATGCACTACACAACTTTTTTTTAAATCCCTACCAATAAGCTCAGGGAATCAGGGCACTCACTATCCTACACCCATTAACTTAAATTAGAGCAAGATCAGGCTCTCAGAGCAGAAGCCCTAAACTTAAAAGGGAAGATTTTCAAAGACACAGGCAACAGTTAGGTACCAACTCTCACTGACTGTCAATGGGAATTAGGTGCCTAACTACCATTAGTTCCTTTTAAAGTCTCCTCAGAAGAGTCTATTCTACTGAGGTACTTATACTGCCCTCCTAAACACAGCATGAGTGTCATCCAGAAGTGTATTAAGCAACATGACTAGCACCTGTCGCATGTAGTTCTTCCTTCTTTCTCCCCGCAATGGAAAATTGTGTGAGGATTATGTATTATTTAATATATTAAACACTATGCTTACATGTATCATGTGTTTATATTAATAAAAGCAAGGTTGAGCAAGAGTGCTTTGCCCTTGGAGCAGAAGGTGGTGAAGTTTGCAGTTGGTCTCAGATGCTGAATGATTTCATTCTACAGTTCTGGAACCACCCTCGAGGAAAGCCACATGTCCTGCACAGAAAAGTCTTTCCTTGGGGTAGACAATCCTATTGTGCCGGAGAAGCAGGGCTGTTGACAGCAGTTGTTATCCATAGTATCTTATGCATGTGCTTCACAGCTTGCAGGATCACAAAATTGTTTAAAAAAAAAAAAATCAGAAGAATCATAATGCAATAATATTTGGAAGCTAACCTTATGCAACATACATGAACAAGAAAAATGTAATCAAAAGGCAATATTATTAAATCAACTAATAATTTTTCAGTGCAGAACTGAAATACTTACACAGCACTTCTACCCAGGAATCTTATGCTATGTCCAACATTGTTGTAGTTAAGCATTAGCCCCATTTCACAGATGGAGAAAGTGATGCACGGAGAGTATGTCTATACTACAGTGGGATCAAGCTGCTCAGAGCAGTAGACAAACTGGCACTAATGGGGCTTGAGATACCATGCTAAAAATAGCAGCGTGGATGTTCCCGCTCCAGTGGTAGCTTGGGCTCTCAAGCCCACCCGACTCCAGGAGTCTGGATACTCAGGTATCTAATCTAAGGGCAAGTCTACACTACAGCACTACATTGACCCAGCTGCACGGATGCAACTGCTTAGCTGCAGCACATCTGGTGAAGACTAGCTATACCAACAGGACAGCGCTCTCCCGTCAGCATAATTACTCCATCTCCGCAGAGGCAGAAGCTATGTCGGCGGGAGAGCATCTCCCACCTACATAGCGATGGTGTGGACAGCGCTTCAGTCGATGTAACTTGCATCACTTGGGGGGCGGGACGTAAGTGACCTAAAGTGAGTGACGTAAATTGACTTACACTGCAGAATAGACCAGCCCCAAGTCTCAGTTGGAACCAGCCCCACATCCACACTGCTATTTTTAGAAATTAATATTCAACTTTTTTTAAAAAAAATCACAACTTCTGTGAAAGTTTTTAAACTACTTTTGTTACAAGTAACACCTACTACCACTACTGTATGTGAAAAATGAGAGGAAAAAGTATTCCTCTATTTTTTCAGTTTATTTTGTGCATTTGATACGCTGGGTATATTGAGCTCACAGCTCTCCTGCATGGTCAATTTGTCTCCCAAATTTTTGAATAGATCTTTCACACAGCAAGGCACAAAGAGAAAAGTATTTTTTAAAGGGGAAATGCAACTGCAAAACCACAAAAGCTGACAGAAGGAATATTCAAACTGGTTTTAAACTGCCTAGAATTCAAGACATCAGTGTGTCTTTAAGGGACCAATTAGATTCCTGTTAAGTATTACCACTAACTTCAAAGGGACCTAAGTAAATAAGCCAAAGACATATAATAAGCTGGTGGCAGAGAGCGAAATCAGAAGCCAAACGAGCCTTTTGTACTCTCACCACTAAACCACACTTCCTCCCACACAAAAAAGAAACAAACAGATTTCTAAAAACCAGCTGCTCCGATAAACCCACAGGTCGCTTTTGAGAAATCCGGAGGGGCAGTTTGCGGACATCTCAAATGCGCATTTTAGGAAATAAAACCTGTTTTTAAAACTCACAAATAACGCGCGTGAAGGGAGCCAGCGGGCAATGGGCAGCACCTCCGGGGGCGCAGATTCACGAGCCCCGGCCGCAGTGAGGGGCACCCGGCACGGCAGCGGCTAGCGGCTGGGGAGGCGTTCAGCGCGAGAGTGGCCGGGATAGGGGTTGACACTATTCTCCACCCCCACCACACACACACACACACACACACACCCTCCAGTCCTTGCGGGGGGGGGGGGGGCGCCGGCTCGGGTCTCCCGGGCGAAGGCGAAGCGTGGGGCCGGGGTCCTCCTTTCCCCCAGCCGGAGCCTGGGATCCAGCTCCGCTCCCCCCACAGCCCTCGCCCCTCAGCGGGCCGGGCACCAGCAGCATCGGGGGAGGGGGAGAAGAGGGGGGGAGCGCCCCTCACAGCCCCACCCGCTCCGGGAGGGAGGGGCGCGGGTCCGGCAGGAGGCCGGGAGCCGGCAGGGGGATGAGGGGGATTATCTCCCCGGGCTGGCGGGGCGGGGCCGGAGCGAACCCACCACCCCTTGCGGAGTCTCCCTCGGCGGCAGCTGGTCGCTCACTGGGGAGGGGAAGGGAGGGGGGGCCGCTCAGGACAAACCCCCAGTACCCGCCGCGAAGGATGCGCGTTCTGGGTCGTCGTCCCCCCGGCCGCGGCGCGCGCCACCCGCACTCACCTCGCGCCGGGCCCCCACCCGCCTCTGTAGGCAACCGCCGTGCGAAGGACTTCTCTTGTCTTGCCCCGTGTCCGAGACCCCCACCACTGGCGGCCCGCCCCAAGACACGCCCACTCACCCCCAAGCCGAGGGGGCGGGGCAAGGTCCACCAATGGGACTCAGGATTCGCACGTACACAAAATGATTGGCGTGCGCCGTGACCAATGGGGAAGCCGGAGACTGCGGTGGGGGAGAGAGAGGCTGCCTGTCACTCAAATGGCCCCAGCGGGGAGCCCTGAGTGACCTGCCTAGGGAGTGGACCCTGCGGGAACGGGGAGGACGACTCCTGGTGCACAGAAGCGGGCGCCCCCCTGCGGGATCCTAGCGCAATCCGTTCTTCTCTCCACCCCCCCACCGGCACAGTTACCAGGACCTCTCACCACCACAAACACAGCACCCCCCCCCGCACAGTTACCAGCCCCCCAGTCGCCAGAGCTGCTCCCCCCACACACATAAAGTTACCAGTCCCCAGCCCCAGGTTACCAGGACCATCCCCCCCCCCCCCCACACACACACACAGAGTTATCAGCCCTTCTCACACACCCCCCACACTCCCCGTTACTGGGGCTGCTTCCACAGTTACCAGTTCCCCCCGCCACACACACAGCTACAAGAGCCACCCCCACTTTCCCCCACACGCAGAGTTTCAAGGGACCCCCCAGTTACCAGGGCCCCTACCTCTTCCACAAACACACAACACACCTCTACCAGGGACACCTGCCCTCCCCTCCATAAGCACAGTTACCAGGGACCCTTTCTGCTGAAACCCCTATTTAAATACAACCACCACAGTCATTTGGAGTTGCCACAGGCCCCGTCAGTATCTCCGCCACAATCCCTTCTACAGATCCCCAATCCCTCCCTTTACCAGGGCCCCCCACAGCCTCCTCCTCTCCATTTCCAGGGTTTCCCCCACAGACCCAGTTAGGGTGACCAGATAGTGTGAAAAATCGGGACGGGGGTAATAGGAGCCTATATAAGAAAAAGCCCCAAATATCTGGACGGTCCCTATAAAATCGGGACATCTGGTCACCCTAGACCCAGTCCTGGAATCTCTCATCCCATCCCAGTTACTAAAACCTCCCAGTTACCAGGGTTCCACATGCAGATACTCCCCCACCTCAATTCCGGGGCCAATGAGACTGGGAGGGCTCCTTGTTGCACAGTTGCAGGGAGCCCATAGGACCTTGTGGCCCTGGCCCGGCCAGCAGGATGCATTGTGAGAGCTGCAACTGCTGACACAGTATGAACAATATTTCCTTCTTTGCTGGGGTTTTGTCCTTTGTAGTTAGTCCTGTAACTGGGTCTTTTGTTTCCCAGTGCAAAGCCCTTTATAAAACATTAAGTCAGACTCTATCATGTGAGTGAGATTTTGGAGAGGGGGAAAAACAACTGCCAAATGAACTTTAATGGCTCAGGGCACTTTATTAAATAATCACCGCTGAAAATAGAGGATTAATGAAAGACATCTTAAATCAAAGGTTTCAGAGTAACAGCCGTGTTAGTCTGTCTTTGCAAAAAGAAAAGGAGTACTTGTGGCACCTTAGAGACTAACCAATTTATTTGAGCGTGAGCTACAGCTCACTTCATCGGATGCATACTGTGGAAACTGCAGAAGACATTATATACACAGAGACCATGAAACAATACCTCCTCCCACCCCACTCTCCTGCTGGTAATAGCTTATCTAAAGTGATCATCAAGTTGGGCCATTTCCAGCACAAATCCAGGTTTTCTCACCCTCTGCCCCCCCCCACACAATTTAGGCTTAAATAGAGACTGGGAGTGGCTAAGTCATTATGCAAGGTAGCCTATTTCCCCTTGTTTTTTTCTAACCCCCCCCTCCCCCCCGACGTTCTGGTTAAACTTGGATTTATGCTGGAAATGGCCCACCTTGATTATCATGCACATTGTAAGGAGAGTGGTCAGTTTGGATGAGCTATTGCCGGCAGGAGAGTGAGTTTGTGTGTGTATGGGGTGGGGGGTGAGAAAACCTGGATTTGTGCTGGAAATGGCCCACCTTGATTATCATGCACATTGTAGGGAGAGTGGGCGCTTTGGATGAGCCATTACCAGCAGGAGAGTGAGTTTGTGTGTGTGGTTTTTGGAGGGAGGTGGGGGGGTGAGAAAACCTGGATTTGTGCTGGAAATGGCCCACCTTGATTATCATACACATTTTAAAGAGAGTGTTCACTTTGGATGGGCTATTACCAGCAGGAGAGTGAGTTTGTGTGGGGGGGGGGGCGGAGGGTGAGAAAACCTGGATTTGTGCTGGAAATGGCCCAACTTGATGATCACTTTAGATAAGCTGTTACCAGCAGGAGAGTGGGGTAGGAGGAGGTATTGTTTCATGGTCTCTGTGTATATATAATGTCTTCTGCAGTTTCCACAGTATGCATCCGATGAAGTGAGCTGTAGCTCACGAAAGCTCATGCTCAAATAAATTGGTTAGTCTCTAAGGTGCCACAAGTACTCCTTTTCTTAAATCAAAGGGTACTCAACCTTTTCACGCAACTGCAAGTTTACTCAGCTGAAACCCCAGCTGTACTATCTAGAGCAGTGGTTCTCAAACTCTTTTCATGGACCACTTGAAAATTGCTGAGGGTCTCGGCGGACCACTGAATGATCTTTCCAAATGTTGTTTGTACTGTTAGCTAACTATTGTAAAGTGCTTTGGATAAAAGAGCTATATTAAAAAAATAATTAACTTTTTTTGTTCTACAAATAAAAGCACACAACTCATATTTTAATATCCGTAGTCTTACCTTTCTAATGCAATAGATGTGCCCTTTTTCCCCAGCCGCTGCAGCCCCTGAGCTGGGGCTGGGAAGGAGGGGAGGTCTCTCACTGGCAGCTGCAACTCTGGAGCTGGGGAAAGTCGCCTCTTTCTCTGGCCGCCGCAGCCCTGCACATCCCAAATTCCCCCACCCCCTCTTCTCACCCCATTGTCCCTCCCACCTATTTCCCCCACCTCACCCCACTGCCCCCTCCCACCTACCCCCTATTCCCCCCAAGGCCACCACCTCACTTTACATGTGCATCTTCTCCAGGGTCCAGGCACCTAATTAGTGGAGCTACACCTGCATGGCTCCACTAATTAGGTGGGTGGCCCTTCATTCCTTCATGTGCAGCCGCCCAGGCGTGCACCTTAGTGGGAACTATCTGCAGCCACCTGAATGGAGCTCGTGGACCACAGTTTGAGAAACTCTGATCTAGAGTCTACCAGCTCACATTTCAGATATACATACTTCTCTCCATAGTGGGAACAGAGTACAAAACTGGGGTTTGGAGCACATCATTCTCCAATACAGGATAAAGCACACACAACTACATGAGAAGCAGGTAGCAGAGGGGCTGGGCCCTATATAAACCACAATGGCCTTGATTCTTCCACATTTATTATTAAATAATATCTTATGCAAGTGTTTCCATTAATTTTGGAAGGATGGCTTGGATATTAAGATTCTACTCAGTGTAAAGACAGCAGAATCAGGCCCTAAGATATAGAAGTTGAACCTGGGGTCAGAAAAGCTGGAAGTACCAATAATATTAGGAACCAGCAGTTGGGAACCATTGATCTAACTCTCCAAGGTTATGGGATAAAAACCAATAAGCAGAATGGCTTTTTACATTTTTCAGTACAGATGATGGCAGCTTTAAAATCACTGATGCAAAACAGACAGAAGGCTAAGTGTCATTAGGCAACATCACTTACGTGGGGGAAAGAGATGGCCTCTTCCTCAATATCAGGGTCCAATGGGGCAAAAATCGTTAGAGAGGATGGTCAGAAGGTTTTGAGAAGAAATCGTTTTGTTAAAAAGGTGATTGCTTCCCCTAACACATACAGCAAAAGAGAAAATTATTCAGAGACAGTATCACAAGACAGCTGGAAAATTACTCAGCATTGTTAAAACACTAGTACATTAGCACTGGTTCAGTAATATTTTATAGTGGCATTGAGATTGTAGGGTTTAAGAAACATTAATTTTAAATGGATCTATTACTACCAGTAATTTTTCTCTGCTACAGCAATAGAAACTGTAAATATTCTGCATGAAGCAAGAAATTAATGCATATTTATTCCATCCAGTTTCCAGTCTCCTGGATTTCTTCTCAGCTCACATTCTTCTTTTCATACTTTAGTGACATTGTTGTACCAACTTGTTTTTTACAATAATTTCTAAATGTTTGTAGAAGTGGAAATCAGAAGCAGTTTTCACATTGCTATTTTGACCTGGTCTTAGAATTTGCTAATAATGCAAACTGCCAAGCCACTTGTATTTAGTCTGTCCTACATTTATAACTTACTTTGTATTAAGTAAGGGATAAAACTTTGTATTAAGGGATAAAAATTGCAGGATAAATTATTTGCAATGACTCATTCAACCAGTTCTAGTTATAGGTATTGTTATTTTGGGGTGAAATCCTTCAGTCCTAGTTTCAGGAAAACCCTCTGGAACTAATGTCTGCAGGTCTGGGCTATTAAGAGATGTCCAGGACCAGGGGCTTGACCCTCCAAAAGTAAAACTCCCAGTGGCCTCAATGGGTGCTGCAATTGGAAGTGATAATGCAGGAATATTAGACATCAAGACTGAGATATATTAACAGAGCTATTTGTGGAAGTGTGCATGATAAGCTGTTTGCAATGCAACTGACTCAGCTCAGCATTATGAGGCCCTCTCTTTCTTAAATTGTATATTTCACACAAAAATATAACATTAAATAACACTTCTGAAGTCTGTTCTCTGCTGTAGCTTATAAAAACAGTTTTTATAGACAACAATATTCAGTATCATGAAAGTATAACATTGCTGAGTAATGTTAAAATAACCAATCTTACCACAAATGATACAATCCCCTGAAAATCATTACAGTGCCTCTTATTATTAATAGAACATCGTTATGTCTCAGAAGTGTTTAGTGTTGAATCAGCATTTGAAATAAATTGCTTTTTCCTCCAGCCACACCCTACTAAAAGGCCTCCATGTCTTCACTGAGGAAATTGATTTAGTACAACTAGAAGATACTTGCAATGCACAATATAAGATGCATTACCACATTGTGGATTACTACGTATGCATTAGAGGAATTTAGTTTTCAGGGCTGGTTTTCCTTAGCTTTTATAAGTATATCCATATTAAAGAAAGCCAAAGGCAAATTTTTATGACTTTTATGACTTTTTATGACTTTTCACTGACTATTCTGTAATTTTATTTGCAATTTTTTCTTCACTACTTCTCCACATTTGTGCACTCAAATTACTGGAATATGGAGAAACTAGTAAATTATATTAAGATGAGATTCAACTAGGTCCTTAGTAGAAAGATATAAATATGAAGTGGCATTATTTAATCTCATTTGTAACTGATCTTGTGAAAAAATGCAGAAAAGCAAGAACAAAAGGTAAGACCAACAATTTTTCAATCCACATGCTTTCATCAACTGCACAAGATCTGTAATTATACAAGTAATGAGTAAGGCCCATGAGGTTAATCTCATACAAAGTATTTACAATTTAAAGCACTGTACATTATTTCTCTAGGCTAGCTCCAGGGTCCATCAGTGTTCTGTGTTAGGATATCATAAGAGGTGGGAACCAGTGGTCTGTAGCAGGAACAAACATAGTGCTACAAAACCATTAAGAACCTATCTGTTGAGCAGACTCCCTTTTTAAAAATAAACATGAAAAACCACCCATCCAAGCTCATGGTCAATCAGGAGATATTCAAGAACAAAAATAAACCCTGTGGAATATAGGAATCACCAAACCATGAAACACCTATGGTCCAATTAGTGCAGTAGCCATCTTGGATAGCAGATAGTACCAGATGCTACAGAGGAAGGTACAAGAAATTCCACAGAGGACAAGTGTGGAATAACTTACTTAAAGAAGTCTCTTCCTAACACCCACCCATTACTGGTTGGCTTATGAAGAATGAGGTTTATATCACATATAAAAAAACGTGTTCGTTTCAGTTGTCTATGGTTTGAATCTTTCTTGGAGAGAAAGAACCCACTTTTGTCTAGTAAGAGATTTGGTGGGAGGGGATTCATTGACATTGTAGCAACCTCCTTTCCCCCAGAATTGGTCATCAAAACAAAGTAAGACCCAGAAGGATCAGGAAAGGATTACTGTGTCTATAATAAATATGCACCAGTTGGGATCTCCAAGATTCATAAAAATGAGAGGAAAAAGAGATAATTTAGTCCATCCGCTGCTAATGCAAGATTACTCTATGTAGTACATTTTCCAGTATTCTGTCCAATCTAGTTCCCAATGTCCCAAGTGACAGGGGTCCCAGTACTTCCCTTGGTAAAACAGTTCCATGGCCTCATAAATCTCACTGACTAGATATTCAACCTATATTTTTCCTTTCTTGGTTTCATCCCATTAGTCCTAGTTATACCTCATGTAACACAGCCAAATGATCTGCCTTCTTAGTGTTTAGAGTGCTGCATAGTCAGCTCTTTTAATCTTTCCTTGTAAATCACTCCCTTTAGTCCAATGATCACTCTTGTACTTCTCAACATGAGTCACTTTGTCAATATCTCTGTAGTAACATGGAGGAGGTTTTCAAAGGCACAAATGGCATATGCCTAGCTCTTATTGACTTGCAATATGCCTTTAAAAACCTCCCCCATGGAGCACGTAGAACAGAATGGAATATCCTCAGTGGGTCAAGAAAGTACCAGTCTAGTCACGGGAAGTATAAGAACCCCAGAAGATCAGGGAAGAGCCAGTCTGCCACAGAAAGTGCACACCAGTTGGGAGCACCTTCTATGGTGTTAATATAAGAATGTGAGCCATCTAAAGGATGAGAAAGAAGATTGAGAACAATACTGGGAGTTCTGAGAGAGAGAGCTTGACCAACTGGAAACTCAAGATTCCCCTCAAGGGCTTGGAACCACACATTGAAATTCATAATCATGAAATGTCATAGTGGGGCCTACATTCTTTGGACTTTTACTGTAGTGTAGAAAATAGGGTTTAGTTGAAAGAAAGGGTAGGAGATGACTATGGTGAAGGAGATGCAATGAGGGCACTGGCGTAAATGATTTTTTTCTTTTATAAAAAACATGTTATAGTGGGTGTACATCAATGAGTGAATGCATAATGGTTTCTGTAACAAAAATACATAAATAAGGTGCCACAAGTACTCCTTTTCTTTTTATAAATAAGAATAACATTGAAAATAAAAATACAAGCAAAGGAAGGAAAAAATAGACAAAATAAGGCTCTTATCTTGCAAACATGTACCCACATGCATAATTTTACTCACCAGAGTAGCACTATAGCTACTTGATTAACATCAGCAAGTATGAGGTTTCATTATTGGCATCAGTGGAACAACTCATGTGAGTAAAGATGTAGGATCAGAGAAATGTAGGAATGGAAGAGATCTCAAGAGGTAATCTTCTAGTCCAGTGATTCTCAACCTATTTACCATTGTGGGCCACATATGCAGCTCTCTCTGTGTTATGTGGACCACATCCACAAAATATATATACTACTTATATGGCTCTGAGGATGTCACATGGGCTGTAGCTGTGTGCTGATTGGGCCACAAGCAGCCCATAGGTTGAGAACCACTATTCTAGTCCAACTCTCCTTGCTGTTGCAAGATATGTAGACCATCCCTGACAGGTGTTTGTCTAAACTGTTCTTAAAAACCTCCATTGATGTGGATTCCACAACTTCCCTTGGAAGCCTATTCCAGCACTTAACTATCCTTATCATTAGAAAGTTTCAAAATAAGAGCCTTATTTTGTTTAATCTTGTTTTTCCTAATATCTAACCTAAAACTTCCTTGCTGCAAATTAAGCCAATTACTTCTTGTCCTATCTTCGGAGTGCATGGAGTCACTTGAACACTGTCCCCATATAACAGATATGTTATCAGGTCTCTCCTCAGTCTTCTTTTTCAAGACTATACATACCCAGTTTGTACAAACCTAAACCTTTCATCATTGTTGTTGCTCCCCTCTGGAGCGTCTACAATTTGTCCACATATTTCTTAAAGTGTGATACCCACAACTGGATACAATACTCCAGCGGAGGCCTCACCAGTACCAGGTAGAGCAGGACAATTACTTCTTGTGTCTTATATACAACACTCTTGTTAATACATCCCAGAATAATATTATCCTTGTTTGCAACTGTATCACATTGCTGGCTCATATTCAATTTGTGATCCACTATAACCCCCAGACACTTTTAAATAGTACTACTGCCTAGCCAGTTATTCCCCATTGTGTAGTTGTGCATTTGATTTTTCCTTCCTAGAGCTGAGTACTTTTCACTTGTCTTTACTGAAGTTCACATTGTTGATTTCAGACCAATACCCCAATTTTTCAAGGTAATTTTGAATTCTAATCCTGTCCTTTAAAGTGCATGCAACCCCTCCTAGCTTCATGCCATCCACAGATTTTATAAGCATATTCTCCACTCCATTATCCAAATCATTAATGAAAACATTGAATAGTACCAGACACAGAAGAGACCCCTAAGGAACTCCACTAGATATGCTCTCCCAGTCTGACAGGAAAGCATTGGTAACTACTCTTTGAGTACTGTTTTTCAACCCACTGAACACTCACCTTATAGTGATTTCATCTAGACCACATTTTCCTAGTTTGCTGGTGATATGCCTAAGCATTTATAGAAGCATGCCATTAGATTGTAACATTTGCAGAACTGGCATCAGGTCTATCTATGTGTTTATACAGGACCTAGCACAACAGAGTCTGATCCTGATTGGGGCCCATATAAACTAATAATAACATAAATCCTACGTGAGGAGAGATTTCTATTAAACTAAAGATGAAAATTATTTGTATGATCAGTACACTACCCTTGTGTTATTTATTTTTATATTAAATTTGTTTAATTTTATGCTGCCCTCAAACATAAACCAGGCCACATGAATTTCTACTGGCAACAGAAAACTACATGGTAGCATTGTCAGAGGGGTGTTGGAGTGTTTGACAAGGAGAAGGCAAAGATGGGATTTGGCTACTGGGGAGGCAGTTTGGATATTTGGCATTCAGAAGGCACTTGAGGTTTTGGGCATTGAGTGGGGGTACATTTACTCTTTCCCTCCATCACGTGACTAGAGCTGAAGGTTACTTTACATTTTAGGGAGATTTGAACCCCTAGTGCCACACCCCTAAACCGCTATTTGCCAGACCCCCACCCTCACCCAGTATCCACCAGTAATACATGGGTACATTCACTGGAAATCTCTGCTAAGATATCAGCAGTGAAATAGTTAAAGTTGATATTTTATAATTTCACAATTGGCTTCAGATACCCAAATAGCCTGCTGCAATCCCCACCTGAGCAGGCTGTGACCACAGGGCTAAACTGGCCGAGTAACCCAGAATTGAATATAGGCCATAATTAATAGTGAAGGTTCATATTTTAGAAACACCAGGGATCAGTTTTTGACCACAGTCAAACACCAGATTTTAATTTTTAAAAATAAGCAGAAAATAATTCACATCTTCATGATAGCATAAAAATATATTAAATGCTCCTGATCTGGGAGGAACATCTTATTGAGAATAATAATAATAATGTAAGCTTGTTTGAAAAACAAGTAAATTTTTGAAAATGCAAAACTTAATGTATAATTAATATGTCAAAGTACACTGGGGGTAATTTTCAGCAAATAAACATAAAGCAAAGCTTTTTAAATATCAAAGCATATGTTAGCAACTTATTATTGCTTCTTCCAAAAAGATATCCCTCACCAGTACTCTTTTATTACTTCTCACTGTGAAATTAGCTAAGAGTGAGATGATGTCCACAATTCATAGATTAAGAATACACGGGGAGAGGGTGGAAATGGGATTTTTCACCAATAAATATACACATACATTTAAGCTTAAAAACCGGAATCCCTTTTTGTAACAGTTTGAGAATATCACATTGCATGGATTTTTGGTTTTAAACATATTCTTTAATTCATCAGTTCTCAAACTGTGGGTCGCGACCCCGTTTTAGTGGGGTTGCCAGGGCTGTCTTAGATTTGATGGGGCCCAGGGCCAAAGCTGAAGCCTGAGCCCCACCACCTGGGGCCAAAGCCTGAGGGCTTCAGCCTTGGGTGGCAGGGCTTAGGTTACAGGCCCCCTGGCTGGGGCTGAAGCCCTTGGGCATCAGTTTTGTCTCTCCTCTCACCCCCAGCATGGGGCCATGGGGCTCAGGCTTTGGCTTTGGCCCCCTAGCCTGGGGTCATGTAGTAATTTTTGTTGTTAGAAGGGGGCCGTAGTGCAATGAAGTTTGAGAATCCCTGCTTTAATTGTTTTATACAAAAGCATTTAAGCACATGCTAAACTTCAAGCACCAGAGTAATCCTATTGATTTCAACATGGATTTTAGAATGCTTAAAGTTAAGAATGTGCTTTGCTAGGTTGAATCAGAGTGCTTGGCACCTTGCAAGATTGAGCCCTGAATTAAGTGAACATTTAAGGCAGTGGTCCCCCAACTGTGGGGTGCACCCCACAGGGGAACATTGTTGGGGGGAGGGCACAGTGGGACCCGGGCCAGCCCCCACTGGGGGTGGGGAGGGAGCACCACTCAGCCTCACTCTGTCCCCAGCTCCACTCCAGCCCCAGCCTCAGCCCCTGGTTCCCAGCTTTGACCATGGCCCCACTCCCAGTTTCAGCCATGGCTCTGCTCTCAGCTCCAGCCCGGCTGTGGTTCCGCTCCTGGCACCAGCTCCCCACTGTGGCTCCCAGAGGTGGGTGTGCAGACAGATTCCACTATGGGCAAGGTGGGGGGCATGACAGAAAAGTTTGGGGACCATTGATTTACGGTAATTGTATGTGCAAGATGTATGAGTACATATTCCTCATTTTCAAATTCCTCATCGCACAAGCAAATCCTACGTATGTGCATGGAAAATGGACTGTGTAAGAAGTGTTGTGCTCAGATATCCACAGTTATATCCATATATGTGTATATAACAAACACAAATGCAGAACTTGCACATGCAATTAAAACTTGCTGAAAATTTGAGCCTACATTGTATACAAAATGCAGTTTCTCCTCTCTCCATTTCTGTTATGGAAAAAAATACAAACTGAATAAAGGAAAGGTTTAAACAAGTCCTAGGTAGGTGCAGATTTTCAGCTGTAGGAAGATCTGTCATTTAGCTAATAAAATAATCTCAAGAGTTGGTAAAGGAGTGCATGAGTTGACATGTGTACCAAGGCAGAGCAAAAACCTGTATCAAAAAAAAGAAACAGAGAAATATTAGAGGACTCACAGAAAGGTAGATTGGAAATTTCTGTGAGAGAGAGAGAGAGCAAGAGAGAAGGAAGCACTGAAGGGGAAATAAAAGACTAATTTGCTTGTTTAGTTTTAACTGGAATCTGAGCTAGATGGTTTTTCTGCCATACATCAAACTGATTTCTGGGATTCAAGAAACAAGACAGTTCAATACAGACTGTCTGCTTTTATGTGTCTTTTTTGTTTCTCCTTTCAACCAATACCTCATGGGAAACATTACAAAAAACATGCTGTTTAGAAACAACTGTCATTACATAGCATTTATTTATTTATTTTAAGACCATGAAAAAAAGGTCATCTTCTGTAACTTGTCTGCTCTTTTCTGGTTAGGTTAATCAAATGTCTGACTTTTTTAATTATAATTCTCAATTAAATCCTTCTCCAAAACCAAATCTAGCTTTGTTTTATTTTATTAATATCTTCTCCTTCAATTGCCTTCCTCTTGGTATTTTATTCCATAAAGTCATTGTATAAAAGAGTTCTGCCTAATTTCCTTGTTTACTCCTCTTTGCCCGTCAATTCTTCTTTGGGGTAGGGACTTGTCTTCCTGTGTGTCTGAATTGTGTCCAGCACTCTGGTGCTGTAAGTATAGTAAAATGATAATATCCCTTGTTCTTTTTTTAATAATTTACTGTGGTGTCTGGAGTTAAGTAACTGTTCTTATTTTGTTTTCTGTGTACTAGACCTCTAAATTTCTAGGAGACTGCATGAAGGAGCAGGAACAACCTACCACAGAAGAGACACTCTGCTTTTTCTAATGGAGACTTTACTTTCGTTCTTTCTAGTTTTGTTCTTTGTCTGCTCTTCTAAAACAAAAGTAATTTAGATTGAAAGACACGGCTGTTTGTATGGAAAACATAACACTAGTATCAACATTTTCTATCAGCTTATTTATCCTTGTATCAATTATTGCACTAACATTTCATTAATGAATAGGCAAAGTTAAAAACAAATAAGTCTAGACTTCCTGAGACATCACATCAGCCACCAAGGAATGTTTTTTATAATATCATCCTTCTAGTGGGCATACTGAGTGCTTTTATAATTTTTCTGGTAGTCCAATAAAGGCATCTTGGAGCAGGTCCAGACTCTCTAATTAATTCACAGTAGGATGCTCACAATGGTCACCATGGATCGGAAAGGTCAAGACTTTGCCTGTGCCTTTAAAACATCAGTAAAAATAAAATTCATGTCTCTCACAAAGGTCACCGCAAGCTAAATGTACAACATGATCCTCTCTCAATCAGTCTCATGCTCCCTGCTGATTATCATTATTTCTGCGGTTACCTTAAGGATTTAAAAATTTAATCCTAAAACTAAAGGGAAGCAGTCTTTCAGTGTTTATCAGCTACGTTGGGAACAAAATATTAGATAGGTAGATAGATAGGATAAGTCAGAAAAAGTGAAATAGGCACTGTAAATGTGTAGAGTCATTCACTGATGAGGACACTAATTTAATTAATCTCATTTGATTCTTAGCAGGACTAAGACAGGAAAATCCAGATTGAAAAACATCTGTTGCACAGTTGTTAGAATAGTAATTCAAGGTAAAAGGCTATAAAGTGAGGCAGAATATTAATTCAGCTCCTTTTTTAAGAGAATTAAAAGTACTCTCTCCATGATCAAAATAAGGGAAAGGCTGTGCAATCATCAATTTACAGGAACATGGTGATCTGTAAAGGATTAAAGAAGACACAGCACTAAGGTCAGTTACTTAAAGGATGTAGAGAATAGCTCCAGGACCTTTTATAGCTGATTCTTTCATTATAGAGCTCTCTGATCCTTTGTTAAACAGCTGATTATTCATTTCTTTGTTAACCTCTAGTCAGCACCCTGGACAGTTCACGCCTCTCTCAGCTATATACTTCAGTACAAATTGAGAGAGATTGGCAGTAGATAACAGCTTTCTGATTTTTTTAATGTTTACAAAGCACACTCACATACATTAGCAGAAAGTATGTACATCATGATATTGTTAAGACAGGAACCCAGATAAGTTTAAAGATAATGCTGCTCTTCTATTGTTTACTCACCTCACTATCATAATACCACTTTGCATTATGGTTGGTGACAGGAAAGCAAATATGGTTTCCCATGTTACACACTGATCTGAGACTCTTTCATAGCTAGTGACATCAGTTAAAGGAGATTTAAACAAATCAAATAGCTTGTGGGCTCAATTCACTCCCTGTGTTGCACTGGCAGAAACTGGGGCAAGACAGGCTGCAGTCCTCCAACTGGGGTAAGTCTTCCAGGAGTGGGGGCACAGTGGTGCTGCGCTGGGAGTCCCAGAGCCAGGCAGAGCTACCCCATTAATGGGTAGGGTGAGCCTGGTGGAAGGTGGTGCCACCTTGGCTGAGAAGCCCTGATTCAACACCACCCTCAGAAAGCCTTACCGTGGAGTTCCTACGAAGCCATGCTTGGGGGCAGGGCCACAGTCCTACCTTATGGGTGAATCCCCCTATAACACAGCTGCTCCCACAGGAACTCAGGCTTGGAAACTGCATGCACAGGGTGTCTCTGACCCTGGGTGCTTACGTTTGGCCAAGGACAGAGATATCTGATGGCACCATGGGGATGCTTTCAGACTGCAGTGGGCAGAGTGAAGTTATTATACTGCTGTCAGGGTTTCCTTGGTGTTAGTTTGCATCATTGCCAATTTTAAATGCAGGGAAGCTTGTTCCTTTCCTTTGGTTCCCCCAATCCCCATAGCATGTAAACAAAAAGAAATCATAATCCTTCATTAACATGTATGCAAATCAATACTAAACGTCTACAGTGGACTCGTGACTTGACTGGCAGTAGTGACTCCCTAGGAGTTCTGTTGATAGATTATTAATGTTCTAGTATATGAATACTTCACCACAAGCCCTGTTTCAACACTTCTTTTATTTTTATGTATTCATTTAGGACCCATCTATTTGCACTAGGGACATGTACAGGGAAAGCAATTACTAATCTTGCCAAATAAACCAGTGAAAAAGGAAAACTTCCTCATCCAATTGACCCATCAGTACTATGAATAACCATCCCCCTTAAGCCCATAAGCACTTTCCTAATCCTCCCTTCTCATGAGCCTGGGGAAACAGATAGGTCTTGCAGTGTGCCATGAAGGTCAGCAGACTTTATGGCTTGTATCTTTATTTACTGCATAAGATTTACAGCCAAGGCTCCATTATATTTGCTGAATTTGTCATGCCCTTTGAAAAGGGCATTGTGAAATGTTTTTATAAACTGGATATTTTGGAGGTTGGCAATTTTAAGGAGGATATGAGGAAGGCACCAAAAAGAAACCAAATAATGCGCACTTAGCCAAGCCCTCTGAAAAGAAAACACAGACCAACCAATGTGATGCACAAATTGAGGCTGACTCGAGTGTCTAGTCATACAGACTCCTCTACTCCTACCACTCAACTAATCAAAACCTCATGATCACTGTACTGAGAGGTACATCTCCTATTCCTATTGCCAGAAACCTAAGAGCCAAATTCTGTTCTAAATTACACTGGTGTAAATCCAGAGTAACTCTATTAACATCAATGGAGCTACTCTAGGTTTACATGAGTGTAACTGAGAGCAGATTATGGGCTGCTGATTTTACTGTTCTGCCATTTACATTTTAAGATAAAAACGCTTGCATCACAGGTAATCCACCCTGATATTTCGGTACATGAAAAAGAAAATTAGTCTCTTTAAAATGGTGAAAATCAATAATAAAATACTGACTCATGTTAAAAGATAATTTGGCATATGGTTGTGACATCCCATTACTTAGACTGGGAGGAGCCAGAAAAACACAAGAGACAGCTTCCAGGGACCACCAGGCACTGAAGATGTCATTAGATTGCTTGCTATAGCTTTCATTCTGACCATTACTGCCCTGTAGCTCCCTCCAACCTCCTCACTCAGTCTCTTCATTTCAGGCTCACTCCACCTGCCCAGCATGCTCTCTTCTGCCATCTCTCCCTTGCTCTCCTTTCTTCTACGTCCTTTTTCTCTTCCTTTGTCTTTCCATTCAGCTAGTTCCCTCCTAATTAAACTCCATCCAAAGAATCTAAAAAAAATTAAACTCACAATCTCCTCCCACACCCCATAAATACCCATGGAACTAAACTAACAAGACATCTGAAAACCATCACATTGTTCACAGTGCTTGTATGGTATAGTCCTTTCTCTGACCCTTTTGTCTCTTGTCTACTCAGACTGTAAAGTCTTTGGAACAGAGACTGTCTACTGCTCTGTTTGTACAGTACAATCTCAGTTGGCCCCAAGGTGTTATAAATAGTATTCTTAATTCCTCTATTTTTAAATTAAGCTGTGATCTTGATTAAAGATCTAGGTAGATGGATTGTGATATAGTACTTACTATATGAATCATCATCCCATTGTTACATTGTACTTCTGCCATTCCATTATATCCATCTGTTGTCTTCCACCATATATTTCAATGATAAACACTTTGAACAGGGACTCTCTTTCAATTCCATGGGTGGACAATGTTTAGCAAATTGGGGCCCTGGTACTAGACTGAGGTCTCTAGGCAATACTACAGTATAGATAATGGAGCTGCATCAGTATGCTCCATACCTCACTAATTCCATCACTAGACTAACTTTTAACCATGTGGGTGTTCTCGCATTGCTGTAATAAGGTGACTTGACAGGGACATACCATTACACTGCTGTGGGGCGCTGCTAGAAGTGCTGTCATGTGGGTAAGACATGGAACTGGTCATTAATAATCTCATGGCACTTTGCTCATTAGTAGAGGTATAAAATCACAGCATCCTAACTATTTGGGTAATTACATTCTGCCATCGTAAATTCCCCCTGATGTTTCAATGAGCCATAGTATTTTTCACTTCCAATCCTATACTTTATGCAACTTTCCTATGCTCAGTTAAACAACTGATATATTTTTTTCAGATGTGACTGAATTTCAGTTATGTACATAAAGTGACATTACATAATGTAGGAACACAGAAGACCATGATTTCAGTTTTGGCATCTTAGAAAAGAGAAGCAGCATTGCTAAGCTGCTGGGTTGTGATGCTTGACAGGAAAGCTTCACATATAATAAGCTATATGTGACCTTCTCCAGACAAATGGAATCCGGGTTGAGTCACAGCAGCACGATGTTAGAATTCCCTCTGAGACCTCTTTCCACTTGGCTTCCCAAGACATTCAGTTGGACTCCAGACTTGGTCACTCGAGTATCTTTATTTGGCATACAGCAATGCTCTGCTGAGGTAATCAGAATCAATTGTAGGCCATGGATGCAGGGTACATCACAGATCCATAGTTACACATCATATTGCATTTACTATATATTGCATTACACATTTTGGGACTGGCTTGGTTACTTTGTAGGAATCAATCCCTGTACAGCATGCTCTGTCCATGCACTATCCATGTTTGACCTACTCTTTACCTCATCTTTACATTCCTGACTTATCTTGTCCATTGTTATCTTGTTTTTGTAAATGGTTTCCTGGGTGTTCCTCCCCTTATCTTAGCTAGCTGTCGTTTAGCTTAATGACCCATTTACCTATCCTTACTTAGCACAAACATCCTATTTTCAGCCTGCTGATCTATTTACCTCCCTAATCCTGTCTTCCAAGAAATGAGGCCTCCCCAAGTTTAATTATTCATGTTCAGCTAAGCCTACAATAGTCAGTAAAGTTTATAAAGCACTTTTGGATCCATTGTATGAAAAGTACTACATATAAATACAAGACTCTTCTTACTCTAAAGAAAATGCATTAATGACATTTAACAACTGCATTCTTCTGGCAACCCCTCTGAGGAACATGGCTGTTAGGGACTGAAATGTAGGCGGTCTGGCCTAGTAGTCAGGTCTAGTGCGCATAGGGTGACCAGATGTCCTGGTGTTATAGCGACAATCCCAATTTTGGGATCTTTTTCTTATATAGGCTCCTATTACCACCCACCCCCATCCCAATTTTTCACACTTGCTGTCTGGTCACCCCAAATGCGCAGAGCAGGCTGCCAGGGGTCAAGCCAGAGTCAGAACCAGGAACTGAGGGTCAGAGTCAAGGGTCAAGCCAGAGTCTGGGTCAGAAGTTGGAGGCCAGAGCCAGGACTGGTCACTGGTGAGGTGTAAGGACAGGCGGAAAGGCAAAGATCAAGCATAGAGCAGGAGGAAAGGTGGGGTAAGGCAGAAACCAGGTTGGGTGCAGGCACAAGCAGGGTCCAATACAGCCAACACAGGAAATCACCTTGTTGCTCAGACAAACTTCCTGTTCCTTCTCCTGTCTTAAATAGCATAGTTGGACCAAACAGTGGAGCCCGGCGATCCTCCAATCAGAGCTCCCATGAGTGGCACTTGGCTGGGTCTAGAGCCCTAGTAGCTTCTCAGCCCACCAGGTTTTAGGAACCATTGGGTGGAGGCCAGGATATGGCAGCTGTGTGGGGATGCCCTAGTCTGAGTGCAAGACCCAGAACATCTCAATATCTACACTGTAATGTACCCCTGGGTCAGTGGGACTTGAGATAGCTGAGCCATGTTAGGGAATTCTGAGTTGAGCATCTCCATGGTATTTAAACCCTAGGTTAAGACTTTTCTAACCCATGCTCAAACCTAGGGCACTGGCATCACACTGCAGTGCACAGACTCAAGTCAAAATAACCATATCCCAGAGTCCCTAGTGCCTCTCAAAATGTGGCCTCTCTAGCCCTAGAGCGGGGGATCTCTAACTTCATTGCACCACGACCCCCTTCTGACAACACAAATTACTACACAACCCCAGGAGAAGGGACTGAAGCCTGGCCCTGTCTGCCATGCTGCCCCCGGGCGGGGGCGGGGTGCCAAAGCCCAAGGGCTTCAGCTCCAGGCAGGGGGACTATAATCTGAGCCCTGCCACCCAGAGATGAAGCCCTTGGGCTTTGGCTTCAGCCCCAGGTGGTGGGGCTTGGGCTTCGGCGTTGGCCTTGGGCCCCGCAAGTCTAACGCTAGCCCTGGTGACCCCATTAAAATAGGGCTGTGACCCACTTTGGGGTCCCAACCCGCATCTAGAGAACTGCTGCCCTAGAGCCACTGTGCACTGTGGGAAAATTTTACTGCCCTCCCTGCATGTTACAGGAAGTTTGAACAGCCCGCCAACACAGCCTGCTGAGCGGCATGGGTGGCACATGAGCTGCCTGTTGGGGGAAGCTAGCCCCAGCCCTGCCCTTCTGCCCAAGGTTCCTCCCCGTCCATGGCCGGAGCCCTGAGCCCCTCCCTCCCCCCACAGCCACCAGCCCCGCTGCCCCAGCCTACCCTGCCCAAGTGGCCCCAGCCCGAGTGCTGAGCACCACAGCTCTAACACCCCCAGCCCCAGATGGCGCATCCCCAGTGCCCAGGGGCTCCCCAGCCAATCCAAGTCCCGGTGGCAGGCTGGCACACCCTATCCCCAGCCCCAGCGTGTTTCCAGGAAGAGGAGCAGCCTGCCTGGGCTGGAGCCAAGGGGGAAGTGGCAAGCAGGAGAGGGCCTCAGGACAGAGTGTGGGCAGGGCCACACAGGGCTGTTTGGGGAGGCTTAGCCTCCCCCAGCCTGCAACACCCACCACCCATGCTGAGCAGTCATTTTGGTCTGTGCACGCCCACCTACCAGAGCCAGCAATGTGGAAGAGGCACCTTTTGACAAACTTCTCTTGCTTGCGCTTTCACTCCTATGTCAGGAAGCTGAAAGAGCATCCGCAAGGCACTGGTGGACATTTTGGCTGCAGTTTTCTGTTTCACAAAAGGTACCTGATGGAACTGCAGGAGGAGGAGGAGTACCCTGGCATCGCAGACTCTCACTGGCAGATGCTTCTTAGTATAATTGGCATAGCCACTGATGCCTCCTCTGTAGACCGCCGCTTCTGGCATGGGGCCACAAGCACAGACTGGAGGGATCACATAGTCATGCAGAGTTAGCTGGGGATTAGGTCCTGCTTTAAGCAGGGGGTTGGACTAGATGATCTCCTGAGGTCCCTTCCAACCCTGATATTCTATGACTCTGAGAGACCTGGGATGGCCGGTAGTAGGTCCAGAACTTTCACATGAAGAAAGCCACATTTCTGGAGCTCTGTGAGCAGCTTGCCCTGACACTCCAACTTAAAGCACCCCATCTGAGGTTACCCCTGCCAGTCCAGAAGCAGGTTGCTATAACTGTGTGCAAGCTGGCTACCCCAGACTGCTACAGGTCCACTGCTAACCAGTTTGGTATTGGCAAATTAACTGTGAGTAAAGTGGTGGCAGAGGTAACTGATGCCATCAGGCATGAGGTTTACCCCAGGGTGGCAGGCATTCAAGATATTTCAGAGGTAATTGTGGGCTTTGCGAGACTGGGGTTTCCTAACTGTGCTGGGGCTATTGATGGGACTTGGGTGCCCCTAGTTTGCCCTCCTCCAGGAGCATGAGTACATACACTGTATAGGGTACTACTCCATTGCTATGTGGGCACTAGTGGACTACAGAGGCAGATTTATGAAAGTCAATGTGGGCTGTACAGGAAAAGTTCATGATGCCAGAGGTTTTAGCCACGCATGAGTCTACATTCATGGACAGGCTGGAAAACTATTCCCACCAAATGACATCGACATAAATGATGTTACTGTCCCCCGTCTTATTGTGGGGGACCCCGGGAACCGCCTTTTGCCTTGTCTTATGAAACCATACCCTGATTTCAGAGGCCCCGGCCAAAAAAAAAAAAAAAGGTTTAATTACACTCTCAGCAGCTGCAGAGTGGTTGTTGAATGGGCTTTTGGCAGATTGAAATCATGTTAGAGGTGTTTACAAACCTATTTTGATGCCAGTGTCATCAATGCCGTCCACATTACTGTGGCTTGCTGTGCTCTTCATAATCTCTGTGAAACCAGAGGTGAGCCATTTCCCCCGAATGGCTCTATGACAGCAAGGGAACGCGGGATCGGCACCCTCAGCCAGAAAGTGCAGCTACCACTGCAGGAGCTGGTTGCACCTGGGCAGCAGAAATCAGAGAAGCTTCGTGTGAGCACATTGTGGATTTGCATGGCCCAATGAAAGAGGGGGAATAGCACTTATACGCATGTGCTTGGGGGTGGGGTGGGAAACTGGTTCATTAATTTTTTGGGGGGAGAAGTGTTTGGAAGGGGTGTGGGCTTGATTGCCATGTAAGTCTGAATGGCATGATGAATAATGCCTTGGTTGGAAGGGAAGGCACAATGGCTGTACAGATGGAATTAATTGAAATGTGAATTGCTGTACCTAGCTAAATAGCAGAGTACAGTTTGCTTACTAACGCTTTTTTGCTCCTGAACCAGTTTTGAGCTTTATTATCTCAAATCATGATTGTATGATGTGATGCAGTGATAGCAATAAACTTTTTTGAAAACAGGACATGCTTTATTTGTAAACAGATCTGAAAACAGTAAACCACTCACACAGTGTTGGGCAGGCCAGCTGCCATTCACACTCCCAAAATCACACACCCCAAAAAAAGGGAAGGAAATAGTTAATACCCAACACAATGCCCCTACCACTGCATGTCCCCTGACCCCACATTCTCCTTTCCCTTCTTTACATGTTTTCTCCTCACTTGGTGGTGGGAGTGGAAGTTTCCACCAAAGAGGGCTGAAAGAAGGAAGGCTACATGGGGTTTAGTTGTCCTGCCCAGCCCAGCTGCTCACCAATCCTGAATGCATGGGCTCCTCCAACATGGAGGTGTGCAAGCTGCTGCTGGGCTGAGGGTATGTTGCTGGGGCATCAGGACGTGCTGTGGGAGAGGCTGCAGGAGCCAGTGATCTTGCTACCATTAAGATAGCAGTTCCTGGAACAGTTGTCTTTGTTGGGCTCCGTCCTCCTCCCTTAGCCACCGTTTCTGTTGCAGGAACTGCTGTGCAAGGGCCTGCTCCCTTGCTGAAACTCTCGCCTCCAGCTGGGCAGCGAGCCTCAACCTTGCCTCCTGCCTGTCAGCCTGCCATTGTTCTGTCTTTCATCCCTCTTCTTCTGGTACTGGAACAGTTGCTCTGCCTTCTCAAGAACATCGACCATGAGTTCTTCACAGAAACGCTTCCTTTTAGAATGGTCCTGAGGGTATGCTGAGCCGGAGATGGAGTTCCTGAAGAACAGCAGGTAGTATAGGATAAGGGTCCTGAAATAGGACAAGAAACAGAGGGTTATTGTTTAAAGTAGCTCTGTGGAGGAGCACAGAATTAATACCCATGGAACAACAAAGGCATAAATTATAACAATTCTAAAGTGAACCCACACATATTGTGAAGGGGATGCTGCAGTCCTCACACTGTCTCTCAACACAGCTTTGGTAGTCACAGTTACAGAAGTGCAGAGACAATGGTAAGTTTAAAATTATAACCTCTTCTCTGTTTCATTAAAATTTCAAAACTAATTGCCATGTGGATGGGGAAGTGTGTATAGTGCCCTCACTGCAACACGCTTTTTCTGTCATTTCTGGGCTTTCATTTTTTGGAAAGACATAACTGTTCTTGTGGTGGCCTATTGGCAGAGGGGATGTTATTCCAAGCTGCTGGAGGGAAACCTGTAGCATATGCAGCTGAAGTATTCAAAAGTATAATTACCGAACAGTACATTTGTGGGTGGAGTGAATAGCCAGCTATACAGAGTGGCCCAGAAAACAGGCCTGTCCCCACAATGTGACTAACTATCTGGGGTTCCTGCTTCAGGAAAAGCTTGCAGCTACCAGCAGCCAGGACTGGGTTGGAATCTATGAGGGAATTAGCATGATCCTGGGTTATCTCACACATGGCTTACTCTGTTCCTGCTGCATGCAAAGACGCTGGGCAAAATCTGAAGTTTCACTCCACCCTGCACCCGTCATAGTTCTGGGAAATAACTGACACCACCCTTGTACTTTGGAGAAATGATTTGGTGACTCACACACTGCATGGCCTAACCCTAGCTGAAATGGACACACACACACTCAGTTCACTATTTACAGATGGCACCATAGACCCAGGAGGAGTGATTTACAGAGTGGCAAATTTCTTAGTACTGGTAGGAAAACATGAATGACCCTGGCAAACCTCTGTGACTTAACAGTTAAAATAACCTTTGAAGCTGTTTATGAATGTTTGAAATCCCAAGTCATTATATTGAACTCCACAAAGTACAAGGGAGGGGGGGATGGACACTTAGACACTGTGATACAGTCCGCCATTAGTATCCGAACACTGGTAGCTGGGGCTTATCATTTTTGCATTTTTTCTTACAGCAGAAGTCCCTCCCAGTACTGTAATTCTGAAGTTTTAATTTGAGTGGTATACTTACCGGGCTCTGGGGCAGTTTCTGTCTCCACTGGGTTCTCTGCAGATTTGGCAGTGGACTGTTCCTTGGCAGGGCAGGGGATCAAACAGCTCTTCTGAGTAGGATCCAAGAATATGCTGTTGATTCTGATCCACTGCCTGCTCTAGGACTGGTTTCATTAAGAGAGTCACTTCATACTCCTCACTGGCAGCCTGCTGCTAGCTCCCATCAGTCCCCAGGCTGGATTTAGGGGCCAACAGGGCACCATCCCAGCTGACCAGGTCATCATGAAGCATGGTTGGCTCAGAGCTAGGCACAGTGCCCAGGACCCAGCCAAAGTCATCATAAAATGGACCTGTCATTAGTGAGTTGCCTGATGTGCAGTTCTTGTCTCTGATCTTCTGGTACTCACTCTTCAGCCTCTTAATGCTCTCCCTGCACTGATCACCTGTCCGGAAAATCTGCAGAGCTTCCAGCTTTCTAGCTATCTACTGGAACATGTGGTCATTCCTGGTGCTTTTGCTGAAGTCCACAGTTTTGCTGGCCTTGCATCAGAGATTCACCGAAATCTGGCTGTGCTCCCATGACCAGAAAGCAGCTCAATTTGCAAAAGGCTTGATTGGCTTGCTTTCCATTGCAAACCTAGGAGACTCACTGGTAGTGTGCTTGCAGACCAGTGATCAGAAGAGAATGGGTTAATACTGACCTGAGCTGCTGCCATTCACCAAGGAGTGCAGGCAGTGGCTTGTTTTCAATAGAGTGAATTGCAGATTGTTGGGATAAAGAGAACTAAAGTAGGTGTCCTATGGAATTGTGGGTATTTCTGGATGACACCTGGGACCAGAGTCAAGTGGGGCTGTGCAAACCAATAGGGATCGGGGCCTGGGTCCTGGCTTGACTCCAACTCATACAGTCCAGGGTTCTGGGACCCTGGATCCAAACCCTGGGTTGGCACAATTGCAGTGTAGATGCAAGGAGGGTTAGGTTTGAGCCCAGGTTCAAGAGTGGACTTATGCTGCAGAGTAGCCATACCTTGAAACACAAAATGGGTAAGCATTGGTTTCTAAATTGTATTTTTCCTATTATGTTATCAAAGGGACCAACCTAGTGTAAAGGGGGTTAAAAACACTCTGCATATATCCTGCCAATCATCTGCTTCAGAATGCTCTGTTCTGAGTAGAAGATTCATCAGTTCCGCAGTATCTGGGTAGTTTTGTATATAAGCAAAATATCAAGGAGATGTCATCTATATTTTCCTTAGTGTACTTAACTGTAAGACGTTTGAGAGTTTTATAAAAAAAATACTAATTTGTTTACAGAAAGTTAGATGATATACATGGCTATATAATCTTGAATTCATCACAACAAACTAAGGGAGTTTTACGTTAGTAACGTAAGTGGCATTTGGCCCTTTGTATGGTCATTCTTTAGTAGAGTGCCAGCATTTCACATTAAAGCTTTCAAAGCTCCACGTTCAATTAAAAGGGTATATTGTAGCATTGCATGTTGTTACTGACTGCAGCATAGGCCACTTCTCTTCTTCTTAAATCACCCCTCAGCAACCCTGCAAATCCACCAAAACACTCTTTAAACCAGTGCTCCCACTATGGGGGGTGCAGAGAAAAATCCGGGGTCGCAGCAGGGCCTGGGCTAGCCCTCACAGGGGGTGTGGAGGGAGCGCCGCCCAGCCCCATTCTGCTCCCACGTCCACTCTGGCCCCGCCCACGGCTCAAGCTGCAGCCCCGGCTCCACTCCTGGCCCCCAGCCACAGCTTGGCCCCCACTGCTGGCCTCAGCTCAATCCTCAGCTGTGCCTCCAGCCCCCGGCCATGGCTCTGCTCCCAGCTGCGGCTCAGCCCCTAGCCCCCGACCCCCACCCCGGCTCAGCCCCCAGCTGTGGCCCCTGAGCCCAGACGCGACTCCACTCCCGGCATGGGGGATAGAAGGGGACACATTCCATTACTGGTACGGGGAGGCATGAGAGGAAAAGTTTGGGCACCATTGCTTTAAACAGAATCCAGAAAGGGGACAAATATTACATCTTTTAAATCAAAGTCATAATTTTGATTTGTGTGTAGGGCCTGCTATTATCAGTTGCATGGCTATTTTTGAAAGCTCTTGTGGTATAGCAGCTAACTAGAGATAAGTAAACATATACTAGAATCTGTAGCGTTGCTTGGAAACAAACAGCTTGGGAATGCAAAATCATATCAACCTAAAGCAGCCCTAAACTTTAACAGCATTTATGGAATTCAGTTGCAAATTCTGATTCTCAAATTAAATTATACTCTACATATATAATATTTGGAGGTGAGGGGGGCGTTTGCCTCCGAGATGTGGATATAAATGCTTAATGGCATCACAACAATGAATAATGATATGCTAAACTATTATATATTTACTTGGCATTTGCACTGTTCCTCCACCCCTGCAAAAATGCATCAAATTATACACAAAAAAGAAAGAGAGGACTGAAGAACTCAAAAGATTGATAATGGGATATAAAACTCAGATTCTCTGATCTGGCCAAGCTGTGTTTGCACAAGACCAGAGGTGACACATAGATTGCTTTAAGGCACATATATTTTCCCACTTTTCCTGTGGCCAGCTCAGCCTCAGCATGTCATGCCTCAGGGCTGCTCTAATTTATACTCAGCTGCCTATGGCCAAGGTATTAATCTGGCACAATAGATTGCTAGGTTTAGATACACCCTAGTCACACTCTCTGTGCCAGGGTGCCTGCAGTACATTTGTGTAAGAATTGCTTCATAGGCTTTAGACACAGCAATCTTCATATGGCTAGTTAAGCCAGCTTTCCAGATGCTTTCCTTTCAGCAGAAGGATTCTGCTTAGAAACTTTTATGTCTAGGACCCCGATTCAGGAAAACACTTAAGTACCCATTTCAATCCATCCTTATTCAGGACAGCCTAAACATAGGCTTAAGTCCCATTTGCGTCAACAGCATGTGCTTAAAGTTAAGCACATACTTTTTTGTGATAAGTTTTTTATTAATTTGGATAAAAAAACAAACACAAAAAGGTAAACGACTTACAGCTTGCATACATAATCAAATATCACACATTTCATAGGATATCCAATAACATCATGCAGTTACACAACTTCACAACATCTCAAAGCTGCAAGACCATACAATACAAAATCAGACAATATTATACAGCCATTTCTTGTTAAGGTGGAGTATCAAAAACAAACTATACACAAATAGGCAAACCAGAGAAGGCACAGGAGGGGCTCAGGGGTGGGTGGGGAAGAGGGAGGGAAAAAGCAGAGAGGTCTGATGGAATGGAAGGCTGGCATTAGTTCATTATTTGAAATATCTCAGCTTTCTTTATGGAAACATAAAAAGACACTGGGTCTACGCCCACACCCCAAGTACATATACTGCTACCCGGCTCTGAAGGCAGAGCGGAGAGCAGTGGCTGCTGGCCAGGCGCCCAGCTCTGAAGGCAGCAT
The DNA here is from genome assembly GCF_965140235.1 of Caretta caretta. Classification (NCBI taxonomy): domain Eukaryota; kingdom Metazoa; phylum Chordata; order Testudines; family Cheloniidae; genus Caretta; species Caretta caretta. Next base: position 45,120,631 of record NC_134206.1, on the reverse strand, counting down.
CACACCAGCAGCAGCACAGAAGTAAGGGTGGCAAGTGAGCTGTAGCTCACGAAAGCTTATGCTCAAATAAATTGGTTAGTCTCTAAGGTGCCACAAGTCCTCCTTTTCTTTTTGCGAATACAGACTAACACGGCTGCTACTCTGAAATGTGAAAAGTGATATTTGTCAATATCAGTGTTCCCAGCAGACTTCGTGCCCTATTGCCACCCTTATTTCTGTGCTACTGCTGCCTCCCTGGGGCTGACAGCTGAGCCCTGCCGCCTCTCGACTGACACCTGGAGCCCTCCCATCCCGAAAAGGGATTGGGGGGAGAAGGAAAGCCCAAGCCTGGGCAGCGGGGCTCCAGCTGTCAGCCCCAGAGAGGCAGCCCCAGGGAGGCCCTTCTGCATGAGCTCCAGTCACCCGTGGCAGAGGGCCAGAACTCTTAATTAAAAAAGAGCACACACTCGCGCCTCCCTTGGGCAGCGTGCCCCATAGTCTGAGAACTGCTGCTGTAGGCTATTTAAAAAAATGTTAAAAACCATTCTGCTTCCTGGGGCTTTTGGTACAGCTGTTCTTCCTGAAACTGAGCTGGAAATTTTATAAAAAATAGTTGAGCCCTTGGTAACATAGGTGCTGGAACTAGGGGTGCTGGGGATGATGCCACACCCTCTGGTTTCCATCATATCCAGGGTTTACAGTTTGGTTCAATGGCTCTCAACACCCCCACTATACAAATTGTTCCAGCATCCCAGCTTGGTAAGTTCCCTTGCTCTTCTAAAGGCTGATCACCAGTCAACCTCATCTTTTGCAAAATTTTGAAAAATCATTATCTTATTTTATGGCATCTCCCAACACAATTCTTTTTTTCCCACAAGCCCGCTGCATAATTTTTTCTTCTTTTACAGTAAATCTGAGAAATTTGACAACCAAAGCACAAGGTTTGGCATTTGAGACCAACTTAGGAGCCAGGGACAAATGAGCTCTCTCTAACTCAAATTTCAAATCATCTATCAGGTCGAGCAATTCTGAGAGGAGCTGGGGACTGCCTTTTTCTGCTCCTTCAGGTACTCCCATAATTCTCAAATTTCAGCCAGACCTTCCCTCAAGGTCTGCCACTTTAGATTTAAGAGAAGACAAGTTTATGCAGCTTCTCTGCACCTGCGCAAAGAGCCCTCGTACCTGATACTCCGCTGATCATATTCTCCCTTCTGCAGAGAATATGTAAGTGCTTGCCAAGAGGAGTTAAAAGTCACTTGTATTGTGGCCTGGATATCAACTGTATCTGCAACAGTTTTCTCCAGAAGGGCCATCATAGACACAGTGCTCTCTGCAGCAGTCATCTTGTTCAGAGGGTTGGGGTGCCTCCATTTTCCTGTGTCTTCAGCTACTTTGGGAGTAAAGTTCCCAGTTGACAAATCTTTGCCTGCTGACATTTCAGAGGTTTGGGAGTACCTCTTCCTTTACTGGAAGGTCTGGTCAGAGGCCCTGGACTCCTGATCGGAATGGGTATTAGCAGATAGCTCTGGATTGCCTCCTCCATCTCATGCAGCACTGCCTGGAGTTAAGCACATACGTAAATGCTGTCCTAAATCGGGGTGCTTCCTGAATTATGCCACAGGGGCCCACTGCTGCCAGATGGCGAAGGGCTCACTACTCTGTGTCAGCAACTAACAGGCCTGACAAACTCACTGCACCAAACACACTGTGTTCATGGTATTTATCCATAAATATTGTCTTGTAAGGTATCGAATGAAAGCTGGTGTCATGCTTGTCATTGAAATAGTTTTGAAATGTATGCACCAATATTTAAAGAATTGTGGGTATCACTAAAAAGATGTTTTAAACAATGTAACAAGGCAGTATTGACAAACAGCTTTTTCTGGCAAACAAAGCATGTCTGCTCATCTATCAGTCTCTGATGTCAAATAAGCATTGTAAACCAAACACAATGGGAGCTACATTTAGAGTCTAAATCAACATGAGGATATGAAGTCAATTTGGAGCTGCCTCACCATGAAGGGAACCAAGGGTGGGGGGCATCCTGACTTTGGGAACAAAACAATTTTGGGGAACTATAAGGAGAAGTAAAAAAAGCCATTTTGGTAGCCACTGATTGAGGAAACCCCTTGATGAGTGTGGGGTATTTATGAATACTTGGATCCTGGATTTGACTGAAAACCAGCTGCTCTGTCAAAGACTGATTCCTTGGGAGAAAATCTCCTTTATTAATAGGAAGGGTCACCATTAATAAGTGTAGAACTAGGATTGTGTTTTATATGTATAACCATTCCTGTTCCCACTTATTATCTTTCCTTGCTGTCTCTGAAAACTTAACCTTAGGTCTCAGCATGGTTCCTTGTGGACAGGTATCAGCATCAGAAAACATCATGACAACTGACACTATTTTAGACCTTGTTGACAGAATCAGCAGAGAGACCAAGGGCTAGGCAAGCCCTGACAAGGAATTGCCCTTTCACCCCTAGCTGTGGTCTCTTCAAGCCAGGGTTGAGCAAACAGGCAGGGCAGTGAGGGGACGCCAATACTGCTGTTGCCTGGGGTGCATCTGTTCCAAAAAGAAAACCTCACTCTCCAGAGCTGTCAAGCCAGCACCTTTCATGAGTTCAAAACTTACATTAGAAAGGTAAATTATATTTATAAAAGCGCAAGTGGGAGACGATTTCCAAAGGGGATTCTCACAGCCAGCAGGATGGTTCATAATAATTGCTTTAAAAGCCTTTGAAAAAGCCTTCCAAGAAAGCTCTATACAGACCCAATTTATTCCTGCCAGTTTAGCTGCCTAATTACCTTTCCCCTTCAACACCTATTTTTGTCCTCAACAGAGAACTCCTCCTTCCCTCAAGGCCTTCTGTTAATTCCATCACCCTTGATCAAGGACTGGATGGGACTCCCCCCGTCAGTCCCATCAGTACAGCTCCGACTCCAGTCACAGAGCTCATTGCAGAGTGACACAAGGTGCTCTCGCCCAACCAAGACTGACAATGCTGCCAGCTTCCCCAGTCCGAGGAGTTAGAGACCAAGCCCAGCTCTCGTGTGTGGCAGAGCTAAATGCTAAGGACTGAGCCTTGCACTAATCCCATCAGATTTTTAATGCCTGCATTACCTTTTGCATTTTCATGAAATTTATCTTGTTCTGTTAGCTGACACTAGATATGACCAGTTTAACTGCCAACGAGAGAAAGAGGGACCAGGCAAGACACCTGAGCCACAAGCAATGGTAGGTTATAAATCAGTACATTTTAATAAATGAGACAGGCTCTTGCAAGCAATTTCCCAAAAAATGTCACACTAGATCCTAGATTTTCCATAAATCCTTTCTTAAATCTGAATGTAACATTCACTGCCTTCTTGTGCTGAGGCTTAATGAGTTGTTAGATGCTGTACTTCAATCCGAATTTCCTCTCCTCCTTTGCAACCATTTTCAGCACTCAGCAGAACAACTGGCCTGACCTGGGTTCTCTGAGGATTTCGTAGGAACCCTTATTTCTTCATCAGCTATTCTGTTGTGATTCTGAGGTCCTTGAGCACTTCTGTTTCCCTTCCTAGAAATCATCGACTTGTCTGTGGTACATCTGCCATCTTCACTTCTAAAATCAGAGCACCCAGATATTATGATTCTGGTAATCAGTAGGCAAAAAAAAAACCAAAAAAAAAAAACCAACACCATTGTGTGCCTTTCCTTCGTGGCCTGTCATTAAATCTGCTCTCTATCCTACTCCTTCTGCCTGTATGACTCCTTCAATGCTTGAAGAACTGAGTAATTTCTCGTTTCTTTCTCAGTTTTTCTTATAAAATTTTAACTCACTGATTCATTTCAGAAGTGTCTCCCTCTTTCTTCCTTGTATTAGTAGTGGTTCTTCATTATTTCTTTGCTGTATTCTTCCTTATTATCTTTGTTATTATTATGCTGCTATATTTAGTTCAATGTGACAAACAGCCAGAGGTGTGCACTAAACAGCCCTGATCTTTAGCTGTTGCCCAGGAGTGCAGAGCACAATTTAGGAGGGCGGAAGTCAAGTAGCTGTGAGCCCCACCCTTGCACACCCCAGATCCTGAGCCAGACACATACGGGTTCATCCCTAGTTAGGGTGACCAGATGTCCCGATTTTAGGGTCTTTTTCTTATATAGGCTCCTATTACTCCCCACCCCCTGTCCCAATTTTTCACATTTGCTGTCTAGTCACTCTATCCCCAGTGTAAATTAAAGAAATCTTCAGCCAAGACTCATGGCATGCAAAGAAGTCCTAGCCACACTTAGATCTGTAGGAGCCATTACACCAAGTCTATGAAATGGTGGATCCCCTTCCACAGCAGTTAATGCCCCGTGGCTAACAGTGCCAGTTTTAGGGTTGCTTTGCACCAGCAAAGTGATATGAAGCAGGTACAGCACAATCAAGGACTGAGGCCAGTGGCTGGGATTTTCAAATGGAGTTAGGTGCCAAACATCCACTGGAGTTCAACAGGATTTGGGCATCTAAGATGAAATCCTGGCCTTATTGAAGTCAAATGGGAGTTTTTTGTATTAATTTCACTAGTACAAAGATTTCACCCCTACACTCTGAAAAATTCTGGCCTTTGTTCCTTGCACAATTTATAATTCCACTTTGTTGCCTCTCCCTTACTCCTCATTGTTCAGGCACTCCCTTAGTGCTTCCAAAATCTGCCCTGCAGAAATGTAAAATCCTTGGCTGAAATTTGCAAACTTGGATGCCAAAAGCTAGGCATACACCTCTCAAGCTACTTTAGTAAGTGTCCGGATTTCTAGAGGTAATTCCTGCAGCTGCCACTTCTTTTCATTGGCTCCCATGGGAGCTGTGAATGTTGAGTACCTCTGCAAATCAAGCCGTGAAAAGATAACGACCAAGGCTGAGCATGAGTGGGGAGGATAATGATATATGAAATGAGGGGATAATTCCCTTTGAGTATGCAGGTTCCCATGGAGAACAGAATGTAAAAGCTGTTTGCTTCATAGATTTCATTTTACTTTTGAAACCTTTTAATTTTTTTATTTTATAATAAAATATCTTTAAATGTTGGATTAGCAATGAAAGCCTTTGTGGAAGATGTGAATTAAAGAGGAATTTCAACGAGGAGAGGATGGTCAGTTGGCAAGCAAGATAAACCCTCCAGATATAGGGCATGCATTCAACTTACATTTCTCATCTTTCTCACTGCCCAATAATTTAGGGTTGCACATTCAAACAGCAAACAACTCACAGCTGCAGTAAGGAAGTTGCAGTCTATAATTTACTGTCAAACATGATTCTGAAGTGGTTTGTAATTTGTGATAATGGTATTGTTACTCTGATTCTTTTCTTGTACATCATCCTTCATTAAACACAATGCTCGACAAAACTTTCCATGTTTAGCAGCATTAGCCCCTCAAGCAAGAGATTACAATAAGAATATTCAAAATGTTATTACTGTAGCTATTTTAAGTCCCCAGCTGCAGTGAATTCAAGGTGTAAGTGGGTAATGCTAAAAAAAGATCTTCACCTATATGAGGCTAAAAATAAAATACACGGCTTCTAATGCAAACTATTAATAATAAACATCACACAGCTAGTCCCTTAGTTTAGTCATTTTCTAGTTCAGTTGACTAGCAGCGATTGACATTTGCTGTATGCTATCTTTCAAATAACCATGGAGAAAGGTTTGGGGGGGTACTGTTTAGACCAAAGGAGAGTCCAGTAATTTCCTGTCTCAGAATGAACCTTTCCTTTCCAGGTTTCAGGGCATTGTGCAAAGAAAACCATCTGAAGATCATTTGGATTAAATGGGTGGTCTTGGCACAAAGCAATTTACAGCTCAGATACCAGGGTATAATCCACGTCACCACTGAATGAACCTGGAGAATGTAATCTCTCACAACATCAGACATTGATCACATGTGATCAAGTTTGAGATAGGCATTAGCTCAGTCTCAGCTAAAGAATTCACTCTTTCCTGCTCTGTCAAGAAATTTACCTTTGCTTATCCGCAGGGGAGAGGGGGTTTGATAAAGGGAATTGTTCTACAAGGCTCTAGTGGAAAAGAGTTTAATGCAGAGTGCTTTGCTGTTTGTGTAGGGCTAGAGGCTGAGGGGTGCACCTGTTTAATTACAGAGCTGGACAAATCCAGGGAGGATTTGGAATTGCTAGATCCAAGGCTCCTTTGGACTGTGGCTTGTGGAAAGGATCCTGCTGAGTTTCCCATCAGAGAGTCCTGTTACAAGTATCATTTTGAATTGTCAAGAGCCCCTTGGGAAAGAAGGAGCATGCAGCTATAGTAGAGAGCTATGAAATACACAGATCCCAGATAATTGCTCGGTGTCTGTGAGATTCTACTTGACTCCTTGATTGTTCCTGGTATTTCAGGATTGTACCAACCAGTACATAGCACGTGGTCTAGAGTGTTACATAAATTGATTAAGACCTTATTCCTATTCCTCCTCCCTTGCGCTGCTTCCACTCCAGCTCATTTCTTCACTGCCCCTGCTTTCTTCTTTTAGAAATAATAACCCTTCAGAAACTCATTATTGTACCATGGAAATACCCTAACATTTTCCAGAGCCAGGCCTTACAGTTTATAAACACTATTCACCATGGCCCTGATTCCCAGCTGCATTGCACCTCATGTCAACATTTTTACCTGTGAAAACTGTGTTCCTCTCCATGTACTGAAGGGAGCTTCTCTATAAACTGTGACACCTTTTCCCATGGAGGGAATCATATTCTGACAGAAACACCCAGTAATTTGAGATATGAATCTGCTGACATGATGGTGAATAAATCTCTCTGCCAAACAAATCGAGTTGTTTAGACATGGGTGCTACAGATGCTGGGGCTGTCACCAATTTTTTACTGGTTCTGGTAGCCCCTCGGTAATGGGCAATGCAAGTCTTTCAGGCATGGAGGAGCGCAGAATGCTCAGAAACTTATGGGATTTTTCTTGCACTCCCTCCACAAGGATTGCTAAGGTGTGTGCCATGGGGCACAAAAGTTATTGAAATATTTGTAAATAATCTAGCTGACTAGAAGTGGAGAGCACTTCTCTCTCTCTCTCTCTCGTCTGCTGGGATCCAGTGCTCTTCCATTTCCTGCAGGTGTTCAGCCACCCTCTCCTGTTCCTCCGGGCACAGTCTGTGGGACTGTACAAGCTGCCTCTCTTGAGCAGACCTACAATGTTTTCAAGGGGAAGGAGATTAACTAGGGGGGCAATGTAGTAGAGGCAGGCTTCCTGGCCAGTTGCATACCCCAAATGGCCCAGTAAGGCTAAGACTGCATAGGGGTAATAGGTAAAAGGCCATGGGGGTGGGTGCCAAGGTGAGTGTTCCCCATGAGCTCCGGTGGGTTTATATTTATAGGGGAGGACTCCTGGATTCCCTATCAGATCAGTAGAGCTTATATGAATAGGAATGAGGTGAATGGGTTCATAGATGTAGTGTTCCCTGATGAGCAGACTGGTGTCAAGATAAGCCCTTTAATTATGAACAGGAACTATGCAAAGCAATGAAGTAACAAAACATCCTACTATTCTGTGTAGCTGCAGCCTGAAACTGTCCTGGGCTTCTTTTTTCCTGCCCCCAGCAGGAAGTGTGCCACAGGAGACCAAAGATTTCATCATAGAATATCAGGATTAGAAGGGACCTCAGGAGGTCATCTCATCCAACCCCTACCCCAACTAAATCATCCCAGCCAGGGCTTTGTCAAGCCTGACCTTAAAAACCGCAAAGGAAGGAGATTCTACCACCTCCCTAGGTAACGCATTCCAGTGCTTCAGCACCCTCCCAGTCAAAAAGTTTTTCCTAATATCCAACCTAAACCTCCCCCACTGCAACTTGAGACCATTACTCCTTGTTCTGTCATCTGGTACCACTGAGAACAGTCTAGAACCATCCTCTTTGGAACCCCCTGCAGGCAGTTGAAGGCTGCTATCAAATCCCCCCTCATTCTTCTCTTCTCCAGACTAAATAAGCCCAGTTCCCTCAACCGCTCCTCATAAGTCATGTGCTCCAGTCCCCTAATGATTTTTGTTGCCCTCTGCTAGACACTTTCCAATTTTTCCACGTCCTTCTTGTAGTATGGGGCCCAAAACTGGACACAGTACTCCAGATGAGGCCTCACCAATGTCAAATAGAGGGGAACGATCACGTCCCTCGATCTGCTGGCAATGCTCCTACTTATACACTTAGGACGGAAGAATCCCATGCACCGCTACAGACTAGGGACCGAATGGCTCGGCAGCAGTTCTGCAGAAAAGGACCTAGGGGTTACAGTGGACGAGAAGCTGGATATGAGTAAACAGTGTGCCCTTGTTGCCAAGAATGCCAATGGCATTTTGTGATGTATATGTAGGGGCATTGCCAGCAGATCGAGGGACGTGATCGTTCCCCTCTATTTGACATTGGTGAGGCCTCATCTGGAGTACTGTGTCCAGTTTTGGGCACCACACTGCAAGAAGGATGTGGATAAATTGGAAAGAGTCCAGAGGAGGGCAACAAAAATTATTAGGGAAATGGAACACATGACTTATGAGGAGAGGCTGAGGGAACTGGAATTGTTTAGCCTGCGGAAGAGAAGAATGAGGGGGGATTTTATAGCTGCTTTCAACTACCTGAAAGGGGGGGTCCAAAGAGGATGGATCTAGACTGTTCTCAGTGGTAGCTGATGACAGAACAAGGAGTAATGGTCTCATGTTGCAGTGGGGGAGGTTTAGGTTGGATTTAGGAAAAACTTTTTCACTAGGAGGGTGTGAAACACTGGAATGCGTTACCTAGGGAGGTGGTGGAATCTCCTTCCTTAGATATTTTTAAGGTCAGGCTTGGCAAAGCCTTGGCTGGGATGATTTAGTTGTGGATTGGTCCTGCTTTGAGCAGGGGGTTGGACTAGATGACTTCCTGAGGTCCCTTCCAACCCTGTTATTCTATAATTCTATGATATACAGCCCAAAATGCCATTAGCCTTCTTAGCAACAAGGGCACACTGTTGACTCATATTCAACTTCTCGTCCTAGGTCCTTTTCTGCAAAACTGCTGCCTAACCATTCGGTCCCTAGTCTGTAGCGGTGCACGGGACTCTTCTGTCCTAAGTGCAGGACTCTGCACTTGTCTTTGTTGAACCTGATCAGATTTCTTTTGGCCCAATCCTCCAATTTGTCTAGGTCCCTCTGTATCCTATCCCTACCCTCCAGCGTATCTACCACTCCTCCCAGTTTAGTGTCATCTGCAAACTTGCTGAGGGTGCAATCCACGCCATCCTCCAGATCATTAAGGAAGAGATTGAACAAAACTGGCCCCAGGACCGACCCTTCAGGCACTCTGCTTGATACCATCTGCCAACTAGACATGGAGCCATTGATCACTACCCATTGAGCCCGACGATCTACCCAGCTTTCTATCTACCTTATAGTCCATTCATCCAGCCCATACTTCTTTCACTTACTGGCAAGAATACTATGGGAGACCGTGTCAAAAGCTTTGCTAAAGTCAAGGAATAACATGTCCACTGCTTTCCCCTCATCCACAGAGCCAGTTATCTCATCATAGAAGGCAATTAGATTAGTCAGGCATGACTTGCCCTTGGTGAATCCATGCTGACTGTTCCTGATCACTTTCCTCTCCTCCAAGTGCTTCAGAATTGATTCCTTGAGGACCTGCTCCATGATTTTTCCAGGGACTGAGGTGAGGCTGACTGGCCTGTAGTTCCCTGGATCTTCCTCCTTCCCTTTTTTAAAGATGGACACTACATTAGCCTTTTTTCAGTCATCCGGGACTTCCCCCGATCGCCATGAGTTTTCAAAGATAATGGCCAATGGCTGTGCAATCACATCCGCCAACTCCTTTAGCACTCTCGGATGCAGCGCATCCGGCCCCATTGACTTGTGCTCATCCAGCTTTTCTAAATAGTCCCAAACCACTTCTTTCTCCACAGAGGACTGGTCACCTCCTCGCCATGCTGTGCTGCCCAGTTCAGTAGTCTGGGAGCTGACCTTGTTTGTGAAGACAGAGGCAAAAAAAGCATTGAGTACATTAGCTTTTTCCACATCCTCTGTCAGTAGGTTGCCTCCTTCATTCAGTAAGGGGCCCACACTTTCCTTGACTTTCTTCTTGTTGCTAGCATATCTGAAGAAACTCTTCTTGTTACTCTTAACATCTCTTGCTAGCTGCAACTGCAAGTGTGATTTTGACCTTCCTGATTTCACTCCTGCATGCCTGAGCAATATTTTTAGACTCCTCCCTGGTTATTTGTCCAATCTTCCACTTCTTGTAAGCTTCTTTTTTGTGTTTAAGATCCAAAAGGATTTCACTGTTAAGCCAAGCTGGTCGCCTGCCATATTTACTATTCTTTCTACACATCAGGCTGGTTTGTTCTTATAACCTCAATAAGGATTCTTTAAAATACAGCCAGCTCTCCTGGACTCCTTTTCCCCCTCATGTTATTCTCCCAGGGGATCCTGCCCCTCAGTTCCCTGAGGGAGTCAAAGTTTGCTTTTCTGAAGTCCAGGGTCCGTATTCTGCTGCTTTCCTTTCTTCCTTGTGTCAGGTTCCTGAACTCGACCATCTCATGGTCACTGCCTCCCAGGTTCCCATCCACTTTTGCTTCCCCTACTAATCCTTCCCGGTTTGTGAGCAGCAGGTCAAGAACAGCTTTGCCCCTATGCGGCATTTCCTCTGATTCTCAGGGCAGGTGTGGGAGTTATGTGCAGTTGCACAAGCTCTGTAGCAGCCATTGCAATGTTACCTCTCTCACTGGGTCTTCCAGCATGCTGTGCCTCTGCTGGAAAACTGTGTAATCAATTGTGTTAGTCAAATTATATATCCTAAACAATGTTAGAGAAATGAACGTTATATATTACAGGCAAACAATTGTATGTGTCCCTGCTAATGTGGCATTCCAGAATTTATCTTACAAAGCTTAAGGGTAGGCTGGATTACCCAATAGGCAGACTAAGCATGTGCTTAGGGCACCAGCAAAGCAGGGAGCACCAAAAAAAAAAATGAGGGTTTTTTTGGAAAAAATTTTATATTTGATATTTCAGAAAAAGCACTGAAGTAGTCATCATGGGAAAAATCAGAACTTTGTTAGACTTCCTTACACTCCACTACGCACTCTTCACCCGTTTTTCTGTTCTCTTTTTATTACTTATTCCCACCTAAACCAGGGGGGCGTCCTAATAACGTAGATCAAAATAATGCGAGGAAATCAGATCCTGTCATGTATTGCAATAAATGTATGTTTTATTATTGATATAGTCTTCTGAGTTATACGTACTTGATTTGTTTTTTTTTCATATATATATATATATAAATAGTGTACGTTGTGTAATTTTTTTTTTAAGTTCAGATAACTGAGATAAGGGGCAGGATGAAACGTAACCATCTGAGTGTAGCACAGAAACATAAACTGGTGGAAAAAAAGAAACAAACTAGTGAAATTTTCCAAAATCTTCAAAGCTGACATTTTTCAAAGCGAATCCATCAGAAGCAACATCTTCTCTCAGTAGCACAGACATCATTCCAAAACCTGTAGGTGTTTCAGAGACTGACCCTTCTTCCATTGGTGAAACAAACACCATTTCAGAACATGTGGATGTGTCAGAGACTGCAAATGATCATCCTGCTCCTGGTGGTAAAACAGACATTGTTCTAGAAGGTGTGGATGTGTCAGAGACTGAACATGCTCATGCTGTAAATAATAGGAGAAAAGATCCTGGTATGTGGGTTGATTTCAGTACTGATGATGTAGCTTACTGGATAGATCGTGGACCAAATGACTCAACACCACACTGGGCCATTTGAGAAATCACGTCAGACTTTTACCAATGGCAAACAAACAAGATATTGTCCACAAAAAAATATGTTTCAGCATGAAAGCAAATAGTGAGAAATACACTCGAGAAATGCTACTGTATTCACCATCAACAGGGTCTGTGTACTGTTTTATTTGCAAAAACTTTTTGCATATAAACCTTCAACATCCCAGTTTGCTGCAGATGGATTTAGTGACTGGCAGAATACTGTTTTAATTGAGTATTGTACAGAGATATGTGTCTCCCAGAGATGGAAAACCAGTTGAACAATTTATAACATTCCTCAAATTGAAAAGCCACACTGGTGAAGAAATGGCAAATCAAGTTCTGCATTATCTGTGCCAAGTTTGCAAAATAGATTTCTCAAAGTGCAGAGGTCAGTCTTATGACAACGCTGCCAACGTGTCAGGGCGTTATCAAGGAATGCAGAAGAAGCTTTTAGAACAGAACAAATATGCCATATTCATACCACGTGCTGCACCCTCTCTCAATCTTGTTGGCCGCAGTGCTGTTGATTGTTGTCTAGTGGCAGTAAGTTTTTTTCCCAACAGTCCAGTTACTTTATACTTTTTTCTCTGCCTCAACACACCGATGGGCAGTTCTTAAAACATATTTGGGCAATGATCGTGTATTGAAATCTCTAATATTCACTGGGAGGCACGTGCAGTGGCAATATGTGCAATTCTGGAGTCCTACTCAAAGATTGTGGATGCATTAGAAAGTATAGCTGAAGATCAGTCACAAAAGGGAGAAACTATACGAGAGGCAGAAAACATTGCAAACAAGATGCAAGAACTAGAGTTTCTATTCACGTTGACCATGTGGAATGAAATTTTACAACACTTTTACCACACAAGTCAAGCTCTCCAAGAAAAAGAATTGGATTTGAAAACATGTGCAAACCTCTGTCAATCATTAGCAGACCACTTACACATTTTGAAGAATGATTTTGAAAGATTTGAAGACATATCAAAAGATATCTTGCCTGATACTAACTACAAAGAAGCCCAGTCCCGCAAGCGAATCAGGAAAAAACAAGCAAATGATAGCAGGGCAACAGAAACAGCATTGAATCCTAGAGACAAATTTCGCGTATCTACTTACTACGCTATAATTGATAAACTTGAAGCTCATATGAAGAAGAGAGGTGAAGTGTACAAAGAAGTATCAAGTAGATTTTCTTTTCTGAACAATATGGACTTATCTGATGAACAATATTCACAAGGTTCCCAAAAGCTAGTTGACTCATACCCTGTTGACTTGAACATGAATCTCTGTGGAGAAGTACAGCAGTTCCACTGTTATATGTGCACAAAGTTTAATGAAACAGGAAAAATGAAATTCAGTCACATTGATCTTCATGACACAATATTGAAAGATGGACTACAATGTGTATTTCCAAATGTAGAGATCGCGCTATGTATTTTTCTAACGTTGATGATTACTAACTGCTCCGCAGAACACTCTTTTTCTCAGCTGAAAAGAATAAAAAATCCTCAGAGAACAACAATGTGTCAGGACAGACTTGATTCACTTTCCCTATTGTGTATGGAAGTGGACATGCTTTGTTGAGTCAGCTTCGATGAACTTATCCAGAATTTTGCAATCAGAAAATCGAGAAAGAAGCTATTTTAATTTCAGCATACATGTACGTTTTGTGTCATTTCAAAAAATAAAATTTTATTTTACGGTATAGTATTGTTTTTATTTTGAATTACATATGGGGGAGCACCATAATCTTTTCAGTGCTTAGGACCTCTAAAGGTCTTAATCCGGCCCTGCTTAAGGGGTGTATTTGGGATCTGCGGGAAGTGGCACATCCCTTGGCTCGCGCCACTTCCCACAGCTCCCATTGGCCTGGAACAGTGAACCACAGCCAGTGGGAACTGCGATCGGCTGAACCTGTGGACGCTGCAGGTAAACAAACCATCCCATCCCTCCAGCGGATTTCTCAGACGGGTCAGGCGCCAAAGGTTGTCGATCCCTGGTCTAGGCAGTAGTACTGCTGAAAAGAGTTGGGGGGTTATAATGGATCACAAATTGAAATATGAGTCATGAATGTGATGCAGTTGCAAAAAAAGGCTAATGTCATTCTGGGGAGTACTGAGAGGAGTTTTGTATGTAAGAGATGGTAGGTGACTGTCCCGTTCTACTCAGTACTGGTAGATACTGGTAGATATCAGCCGCAGCTGATATATTGTCTCCAATTCTGTGTGCCACACTTGAGCAAAGATGTGGGCAAATTGGAGAGAGTCCAGGGGAGCACAACAAAAATGATAAAAGGTTTTGAAAACCTGATTTATGAGGAAAGGTTAAAAAAACTGGACATGTTTAGTCTTGAGAAAAGTCAGAGGGGGAAACCTGATAATAGTCTTCAAATATGTTAAGGGCACTTATAAGATACATCTTGTCATTCTGCAAAGGTGCCATCCATACATCTTCCTTATAGCTAAAAGAATGGCCTTCCATAAAGTGAATCATTACTGCTGCTTCCCAGTAGTCTGACAGGAATATCTTAATGATTCATAAAACCAAATTTTAGCAAATGGTTGTGCAATACTTTGGAAAGCAATTTAGGAACTAGCTAGCATACAGTTTCTGCTGGAACACATTTTAGATTTCTTTATAGTCTGTGATCCTGGCCCCATCTTACAATTGATTCAGTACAAAATCTTGGATATGTTTTTAAGCATAAGAAAGTCTTAAAGAGAATTTCAGATGCAATCAGATGTCCCTCGCCTAAGCCCAGGTGTGCTATGTATGACAGTGCACACTGTCCTCTGAATGCCAAACCCCCAAACCTCCTTGCACATCTTCCTAAAGCCAAATGTTCCTACTTTGCCAAAACCTCCATCTCCGCCGTGGACAGCTTTCACAATGCAGATACACAGTGTCGTCATAAAAAGCATTGAAAATTTGTGAGCTGCATAAAATATAGTGAATAGCAAAATTAGCATACAAGGAATACTATATTATTGTGTCATGCCTTTTAACATTTCATTCAATAAAAATCTCCATTTGGGTTTTATATGAATCTACCACTGAATTTCTGTTTATCTCGCTAGGTGTGTATGTGGTCCCCATCACTGTAATATCTGGCTCCTTTAGAATAATTCCCAGTTTTCTGCAGAAGTCAGCACCTAGGTGCTACAGAAATCAGGGAACCTTGCTGCAGAATATAGGTCCAGCCTGCCACAGAATACACAGTGCCTTACCTGTGCAGCAGAATATTCTAGGGGTGATTGCCAATACCGCTGCCTTTGATGCCAACCCAGTTTTCAGGTGCAGTCTTGGTTAGACAAATCTATGGCAGCAT
This sequence comes from Caretta caretta, assembly GCF_965140235.1. Lineage (NCBI taxonomy): Eukaryota > Metazoa > Chordata > Testudines > Cheloniidae > Caretta > Caretta caretta. The sequence continues at coordinate 45,105,525 of NC_134206.1, read as the reverse complement.
GTTCATTTCTTTCAGGGTTTTTGTGAACACCCTGACCACAAACAGAATGAAGTGGTGCATGCCAGGTTCCTGGGTAAACTGAAAAAATATAGGCCCATATCATACACATGAGCCACACATGCAGCTGCTGTTGATTTCATTGGAAGATGTATGGGTAGAATAAGTTCATGACATGGCCCTATATGACCATGACTCTCATAAACACCACTTCATCCATCTGTTCATGAAACATAGTAAAATCAGCTGGAGCTGGAAACAGATCTAGAACAGGATATGAGCCACAGGGTTCATAAACTGAACAGTGGATCATGAAATCCAGACTCGAAAGCAAGAGATTGGATGTGCAGTCTTCTACACTAGCTGAATGCCAGACCAGCCAGAGGAAAGCCATGGAGAGATAAGGTGGGAGGTGGCCTCTTGACACAAAAGCTAGCTACTTGATGTCAATTTATTATTAGTGTTTATTTAGGGATTTGATCCAAGAACTACTGCAGTCAATGAGAGTCTTTCTATTGACTACAATGAGAGTTGGTTCAGGTCCTTATTAAGCACAAACAGTCTGGCACTGTACAGTGCAATAATAAGGTTGTGTCAGCCCAGTTAACCTGGGAAAGCAGTGCACATGAACACACATACAATCTGTTCTTCTCTACACATAGGTACCTCTTGTTTCAAGTGGATGATAATTTAAAATACTTACTATTTAAAAATTTGATTTTCCTGTGAAGTTTTTCAATATTTTAGGGTCATGATATTTTCTTTAAAGGTTTATGCCTCAAGGAAAGATGTTGTTGCATTTGTTATATTGTGAAGCTTATTAGGAAGTAAACATAATTGGCTAAGAATTTTTTCTCCCTGATCTTTCTCACTGTTGAACAGTGGTCATTTGTGAGTTATAATATAGTTATTGTGAGACGTATCCAGTGAGTTTGTGGACTGGCACTCTCAGAAATCCAGAAAATCCTAAAATTCAGGACACTGAGCCCCAGTCTACACTACATACTTACAACAGAATAACTACGTCACTCAGGGTGTGAAAAATCCACACCGCTGAGTGACATAGTTATACTGACCCTAACCCCTTGTGTAGACAGCACTAAGTCGGTGGGAGGGCTTCTCCCCTTGACTGCCTCTCATGCAGGTGGAGTTATTAAGCCAACAGGAGGGCTCACTCCCATGGGCTTAGCATAGTGTAGACCTGCCCCAATCCTCAAAACCATTCACAGAACTTAAACATTTCAGAGAACTAATTGTGGTCAGAGTCATCATATTGGGAACAGCTACCTAAAACTTACTTCCCTACAGGATGAGCTGTATTATTATTATTTGCCATCATTTGCTTTTTTTTTTTTTTTTTTTAAAAAGGCTCCCGCAACAGATCTTACTAGTTGCAACCAATTTGCAACCAGTTTCTGCTCTGTTTGAAATTTAGCAGCTTGTAGCACCCACCTATTCTTTGTTAATTAAATACACATGTCCAGACAAGGAATGAATCACCTTAAAATGAACTTGAATGACTGAAAAAAAGTGTAAACATTAATCAGTGGCACCTACAGAGATCTAGAATACATTGTGTTTAATCTTTTTATCTTGGAATAAACCCGTTTTTGTTCAGACATACACACAGTACAAATGAGTGTAAATTCCCCTGGTTAATTCAAGTACAGTACAGTTCCAAAAATTCCAGTCTCCTTCAGAGTGTCAGGAAAGAGATCAGCTCTTAATTCTCTAAAGCCATAGCAGTACACAATGCCATGCCTGTAATTTCATTTTCTAGCTTCCTAAGTGTTTCCTTCTATATCCTCAGATTTCTCACTACTTCAGTCTCACTCTAGTGAGACTCCTGCAATTCTAGAAACATGGACATGAAAGAATGTTCAGCTGCCAATTCTGAATGGGGCCTATTCTGTTCCTTTAAGTTCTCTCACCAGTCCTCTTGCTGAGATACTTCTGCCTTTCTTACACCTTCATATTGCACCGGAAAGCCTCTAATTGCCTTAGACTTCAGTCACACAAACTTTCAGACAGACCAGGGAATGAAGAACTAAAACCCACAGCACTGTCGGTGAACACAAAAACCAGTTATTTACCTGCACTGAACTGTTGTTCTTCGAGATCTGGGTGCAGATGTGTATTCCACTCAGGTGCATGTGCACACAGCATGCCATAGTCAGAGAACTTTGCTTAGCAGTATCTGTCGGGGCGACATTCATGCCCTCCAGTCCTCATAGCCCCTCCCGTGACTTTTTAAGGGCTGTGCTGCCCCAACCCCCTCAGTTCCTTCACACCAGAAGTCAAAACTGGAGGGGACAGAGAATGGGTCATGGTTCCCACATCTCGAACCTCAACAGTTTTAGTACAGGTAAGTAACTGTTTTTAATTCTTTGAGTGGTGGCAGACATGAATTCTACTCAGGTGACTCACAAGCAATACTCGTACAAGGTGGGACTCACAGTCTATTTAAACAGGGCTGCAGAACTGCCTTTCCAAAGTCTGCATCTGACCTTGATGAAGTCATAAACGCATCGTGTCTGGTAAACATATGTTCAGAAGACCAGGTAATGGCCCTGCAAATATCCAGCGTAGAAACATCACTGAGAAACACAACAGAAACGGCTGGCCATTGTCAAATGAGCTACCAATCTCTGTGGAGGTGCAATCTGAGCTATCCTGTACACCACCATAATGCAGGACGCAATCCATCTGGAAGTTGTCTGTGTGGAAACAACCCTGACCCCTCATCCAATCTGTGTAGGAGACAAAAAGTTGAGGCAATGAAAAAAATGATTTAGTCCTTTCCAGACAACACCAAGCGTCGTCTCATACCCAACGTGTGAAGGCACTGTTCATTTGCATTTGAGGAGGGAGCGTGTGGGGGGGGGGGAGATAATATAGGTAAGGACGTTGTTTGGTTAAGGTGAAACTGTGAAACCACTTTAGACAAATATTTTGGATGTGGACTTAGGGCCACTCTGGCTTTGAAAGACTGCATCTACGGAGGCCCTGCCATTTGAGCCTGCAGTTTTCCCAGCAGCGGTGGGCAGGATGGAGAACGCTGCCACTGAGCTTTTATATGCGCCATGCAGGTTCTGGGGCAGCTGAGGAGGCAGTATGTGCTATTCAGCTTCTCAGGTTCATCAGTAATCTCCCTGGACTCCAGAGAGATTACTGATGAACCCAGGAAGCTGAGCAGCAGATACCACCTCCTCAGCCGCCCTGGATCCTCCATGGGGCATAATAAATAAGCAAAAATGTCCCGGGCTGAAGCTGTGTCATCTTCTTAAAGGAGCGGCAAATGGAGCACGTCTTTAATATGCCCCTCTTTTATCCACAACAAGCGCCAAGTGTGGGGGTCGTTATTCAGAATAGCTGCTCCACCTGAAGGACAGTGTTTAAAATGGTGAGGGCATTACACCAGGTAAGTACTAAAAAATAGTAACTAACTACTAAATTAACTAACTACCGTACATAATTACAAGGGTACTACTAACTAAATGAACTATTTACAAAAGCTCAGCCATGTGGTAAAGCCCACACTGGAAGGTCTGACTCAGGCTGTGGCCAGTGACAGAAGGAAATGAGGATGGGTGGGGCACTGCTGCCCCAAAATATGAGGGCCAGAGGGTGCAAGCTCTGCCTTGACGAGAACTGCTCTAATGTGCCCAGAGCACCAAAGCCAGAGGGGAATACACGTCTGCAACCACTCAAAGAAGGACTTCTATTAACAAACAGAACTACCTTAAACTGTTATCAAAGGTAAGACCTTCTCTAAACCGAAGCACAACTGCCCTGCTGTGCAAGACTCTTTGTGATACCAAGACTTGCTTGTTTAGCAGACCGCTTCCAGAGCCCTCACAGTAAATCTAGACAGACTTATTGATGACAATGTTGTTACTTCATGGAGCCCAGAGAGAGGGGGATAACTTAACAGCTCATTTCAATTTGTTGTTGTTTCTACAGTTTTAAATAAGTATTTGCAGCCTTTATCTAAATAAGGTCTGGGGGCGGGGGCAAAGTCACCATGGCCCTGCACTTCAGGTGGTCATTTACACCAGTGCAAAGCAGGCATCTCACACTCCTGAATCAGAAGCATGCTATTTCACACCCACTGTGCAGTGGGGTGAATGACTCTACAAGGTGCAGGCAAATGGTGAATGGAGCCCAGGCTTCCTAACTTTAGGCTCCTATGTTTTAAAAATTTAGCCACAAGGCTTAAAATTTCCTGGCACCAGAATGGAGTACGTTTCTACTATATTTCTTGAGGAAATTCATGGTGGTGTGGAGGGCTGATACAAAGCACTTCATGCATTTCAGCAGGTCTGTGCATGGGGGAGGTCACAGTGGAACAGCCACTAGAATCCAGCATACTAGAAACACATGGAAGGAAGAATAAAACAGGGCGGAGTCACCCAGCAGGGTTCAGTACTACACAATTCTTTCTTATTTATATTGTTACCTATTTCTGTCAAGTTCTGCTGTATCTTCTGCTAGCATAGGTCTATTTATTGTTATTTTAAAGCAAAGGATGGGACAAGGAAGGTACTGTTTTAAAACTGAGTTTTTAACAGCTGAAAGGAAGAACTTTGCACTGTTCTAGATGAAGGGGATTTGACTCTCAATGATTTGCAGTCCCTTTCCCTTAGAACACACAAAGTTTTTTTTCAGGTATAACAGCTTTCCTGGGACTATGCATAATAAATATCTTCACCTTCCTCCTGACACCCATGCAGCTCCAGCTCCGGCCTCTGAGATTGAGGAAAGGATATGCTCTTAATTCCCTGAAGCCAAAGGAAGACATACATAGGTCCCTCTTGTTCCAATTCCCAGCTTTTTAGCAGTCTCCTCAGCTCCCACTTCTCTTCAGAATTCCTTTTACAGTTCTCACACTCAGTCAGTCTGTGTCTTTGTAGCGTTCTTAAACAGAGGGAGGGAAAGAAACATGTAGGCACAAAAACAATTCCTTGCAGAACTGAACTGGACTATAATACTAGAAGAATTAAACAGGATACAATCCCTTGTCTTTATACCATAGTTTGTGACTTCCTATCCCCACCCCTATAACTTCTCAAAGGGGCAACTGGATGCCCCTTCATGTGTCTTTCAGGGCCACTGATTTCCCACAGCTATTTAGGAACCCCAGCTCACTCTGAATCCCTTCAACATAATATGAAAGGTAGGGTCTCACGAGAACTGATGTGAAAGTGGACCTGCCCATATACATTTCTTACAGATATAAAAAATGAAATTGATGGCATCTTATGAAACACATCTGTCTTTTCACATAGTGAAAGCTTTTCCCAGTGGAGGGACCCTGTCATTCTGAAGTTCAAATAGGACATGCTACCATACTGCTAGGTCTGCTCCCTGCCTTTAAGGTTCTCTGTTGACACTGTTACCCGCACACGCCAGGGCACCCCACCCTTACCCAATTCCTATAGCTTGAAGCGAAAGGCACCTACCCTTACCCAGTTCCTAGGGCTCAGGACATAATCCTCTGTGGGTTTGCGGGGCCTTTTACCAGTGAAAGAGCCTTACACAGTAATATCCATAACCTCTATTTATTAACAGTTACCAAAACAGAATGTACACGCTAAGTATACAATGCTCACCACTCCCAATAAGGCAGATGAACTTTTCTTGGTGGCCAGTCAAGATTAGATCGTCCGGGGCTCCAGTTTCTGCACAGTATAATTGGCAGGATGTTGAGGTCTGGCAGCTTGATTTTGGGCTGTGTCCCAGAGTTAGATTCCAAAGAACTTCCTTTTGGACCCCAGTTTATACAGTTAAAACTTGGATCCTATTTAGTTTTACGATGGGTTAAGGTAGAGCTAAAGTACTACAAAACAGTATTTTTCACCAACACTAGCCCATTACATAACAATTCTTTAACTAATCATATCCACCTTAGTTGATTTAAATCTTGCAAAATTAGTTATGCAAACAAATGGAAACAAAGGATCAGAGACCATAAAGGCAAAACAATAGAGAAGTAGGGACCATAAAGGCAAAACAATAGAGAAGTATAGATTTCACAGTCACTCTGAAAACTGATAAGTGATTCCTTGCCAGACAGTATGCTATCAGACAAAGTTTTCTTTAACCATCTTAAGCTCTGTGTCTTTATCTGGTGATGCTGGCTACTATTAGGACAGAAGTGCCTTCTTAATAGCCCGATATTACATTGTTTTGATGCAATTTAGATGGAATGTGAGGACGTGGCCCTCTCTGCTTCTTAGCTCACGGCTGCTCCTGTCCTGCTGTGGCGGCTGCTGCTTACTGCAGAAAAAAGCCTCAGACCTTCCAAGACAGGCATTCAGATTTCTACCTTCTTATCACTAAAAAGAAAAGGAGTACTCCTTTTCTCTTTGCGAATACAGACTAACATGGCTGCTACTCTGAAACTTCTTATCACTGACACCCACTGGCAAGGCTAGAGCTGCAACCATGTCAGAGAAGCCACAATAGAACAGCTAATGATGCAATTTGGTACTACACCTACTGTGTAATCTTTATTTTCTTTATTCTAACATTTATCATAAAGCATATTAAACTTATAATGTCACTAGTAATAATTCTCCAGCTCCAGAAACACCAGTACCAAGAACACAAACTTAAGGCATTCCATGCAGAAGCCTCAAAAATCTACCTTTCTGCCCCAAGCCATGGACGTTGTATAGTATCTAAATGCAAATAAGAGAACCCTCAGCTGGTGATTCTTATTGGCTTTTATAAAAGCTCCCTTCATATTCTCTCCCTACTCTTCTCACTGAGCTCCCACTGTTTTCTTCCACTTTCAATCTCCACAGAAAATGTTCCTGAATTCACTAATGCTTAAGTTAAACAATCCTTTAAATAACTATAGTGCCATTCTGATTCTAACCTAGGCGGATTATAATTTAAATCCAAGAAGGTGATCGTGCTCGCTATCTCATTAATTCTAGGATGCCTCTCATAGAAAATTTAATAAATACCCATTACATGGTCACTAAACAATAACACCCGCGATGCAGCACCTAATAGGGAGGATAGGACAAACCATCCCCCAACCTCTGCAAAAAACGGTTGGAGGAGGGAAAGGGCTACTTTTGCAGCATTGTCTTTCCTCTGTCCTTGATCCCACAGAAGCCCCTGGGGTTGTCAATGGGACTCAGGGTGAGAAAATAAGAACAGCCATACTGGGTCAGACCAATGGTCCCTCCTGCCCACTATTCTGTCTCTGACAGTGTCCAGTGCCAGAGCTTCAGGGGAGTGTACAGAACAGGGCAATTTTGGAGTGATCCATGCCTGTCTTGCCCTCCCGGCTTCTGGCAGTCAATGCTTTAGGGTCTCTGCAAGCCTGGGGTTACATCCCTGACCATGATGGACCAGTTCTCTATGAACTTATCTAGTTAATTTTTTAACCCAGTGCACAGATGGAGAGTGGGGCTGGCCAGGCATGGAAGGACTTGGCTGAAAAAGGGTAGCCACAGTCTTTGCTGGCTTGTTTCCACAGACACGCTTTTCCCCCAAGTTCATGCTGACTGTGGCAATGTTAGTGCACATGGTTCCTCTTCTCGGATGTGCTTCCACACCCTGGAGGTGGATTCTGGGGGAAGTGAGCAGCAAAGCAGCCTGGCAGCTGGGTTTCTCTGCACTGTGTGGAATATAATCATGTGCATGGATGCAAGATGGGCATTAGCGCTACAGTTGGATGCATCTCCTACAGCAGCAAGTTTTTCTAAGTTCTGCCAAGTCGTTTTACGTTAAAGAGGTTTGGCATCCCATGGAGCTTGTTAGCACAAGATTCTCTCGGTCTTCTAGTCACAGCTCTCACAGCCAGAAAGATTTCACTTTGTGGACAAGAGGGGTAACAGCTGCCCATGTCCAGGCCGAGCATCACTCTGCTAAACTCTGTCCCCAGATCATTCACAGTTAATCCCTGCTATTGAGCTCCAGGCACAGCGTGCATGTCTCAGCCCTGGTCTACACTAGGAGTTGAGGTTGAATTTAGCAGCATTAAATTGATTTAACCCTGCACCCGTCCACACAACAAAGCCCTTTTTTTTTACTTAAAGGGCTCTTAAAATCAATTTCCTTACTCCACCCCCGACAAGGGGATTAGCGCTGAAATCGGCCTTGCCAGGTAGAATTTGGGGTACTCTGGATGCAATTAGACGGTATTGGCCTCCGGGAGCTATCCCAGAGTGTTCCTTTGTGACCGCTCTGGATAGCACTGTCAACTCAGATGCACTGGCCAGGTAGACAGGAAAAGGCCCGCGAACTTTTGAATTTAATTTCCTGTTTGGGCAGCGTGGCAAGAGGCAGGTGACCATGCAGAGCTCATCAGCAGAGGTGACCATAATGGAGTCCCAGAATCGCAAAAGGGCTCCAGCATGGACTGAACGGGAGGTACGGGATCTGATCGCTGTATGGGGAGAGCAATCCGTGCTATCAGAACTCCGTTCCAGTTTTCAAAATGTCAAAACATTTGTCAAAATCTCCCAGGGCATGAAGGACAGAGGCCATAACAGGGACCTGAAGCAGTGCCGCATGAAACTTAAGGAGCTGAGGCAAACCTACCAGAAAACCAGAGAGGCGAACGGCTGCTCCAGGTCACAGCCCCAAACATGCCGCTTCTATGATGAGCTGCATGCCATTTTAGGGGGTTCAGCCACCACTACCCCAGCCGTGTTGTTTGACTCCTTCAATGGAGATGGAGGCAACACGGAAGAAGGTTTTGGGGACAAGGAAGATGATGATGATTAGGTTGTAGATAGCTCACAGCAAGCAAGCCGAGAAACTGATTTTCCCGACAGCCAGGAACTGTTTCTCACCCTGGACCTGGAGCCAGTACCCCCCGAACTCACCCAAGGCTGCCTCCCGGACCCGCCAGGTGGAGAAGGGACCTCTGGTGAGTGTACCTTTTAAAATAGTGTACATGGTTTAAAAGCAAGTGTGTTTAATGATTAATTTGCCCCGGCATTCGCGGCTCTCCTGGATGTACTCCGAAAGCCTTTGCAAAAGGTTTCTGGGGAGGGCAGCCTTATTCCGTCCACCATGGTAGGACACTTTACCACTCCAGGCCAGTAGCACGTACTCGGGAATCATTGTAGAATGAGACTAAATCAGGGGGCCCAAATAATCTTCATCCAAGAATATTAAAGAAATTGGCACATAAAATTGCAAGCCCATTAGCAAGAATTTTTAATGAATCTGTAAACTCAGGGGTTGTACCGTATGATTGGAGAATTGCTAACATAGTTCCTATTTTTAAGAAAGGGAAAAAAAGTGATCCGGGTAATTATAGGCCTGTTAGTTTGACATCTGTAGTATGCAAGGTCTTGGAAAAAATTTTGAAGGAGAAGGTAGTTAAGGACATTGAAGTCAATGGCAAATGGGACAAAATACAACATGGTTTTACAAAAGGTAGATTGTGCCAAACCAACCTGATCTCCTTCTTTGAGAAAGTAACAGATTTTTTAGACAAAGGAAAAGCAGTGGATCTAATTTACCTAGATTTTAGTAAGGCGTTTGATCCTGTGCCACATGGGGAATTATTAGTTAAATTGGATAAGATGGGGATCAATAGGAAAATTGAAAGGTGGATAAGGAATTGGTTAAAGGGGAGACTACAACGGGTCCTACTGAAAGGTGAACTGTCAGGCTGGAGGGAGGTTACCAATGGAGTTCCTCAAGGATCGGTTTTGGGACCAATCTTATTTAATCTTTTTATTACTGACCTTGGCACAAAAAGTGGGAGTGTGCTAATAAAGTTTGCGGATGATACAAAGCTGGGAGGTATTGCCAATTTAGAGAAGGACAGGGATATCCTACAGGAGGATCTGGATGACCTTGTAAACTGGAGTAATAGTAACAGGATGAAATTTAATAGAGAGAAGTGTAAGGTCATGCATTTAGGGATTAATAACAAGAATTTTAGTTATAAGCTAGGGACACATCAATTAGAAGTAACGGAGGAGGAGAAGGACCTTGGAGTATTGGTTGATCATAGGATGACTATGAGCTGCCAATGTGATATGGCCGTGAAAAAAGCTAACGCGGTCTTGGGATGCATCAGGAGAGGTATTTCCAGTAGGGATAAGGAGGTTTTAGTACCATTATACAAGGCATTGGTGAGACCTCACCTGGAATACTGTGTGCAGTTCTGGTCTCCCATGTTTAAGAAGGATGAATTCAAACTGGAACAGGTACAGAGAAGGGCTACTAGGATGATCCAAGGAATGGAAAACTTGTCTTATGAAAGGAGACTCAAGGAGCTTGGCTTGTTTAGCCTAACTAAAAGAAGGTTGAGGGGAGATATGATTGCTCTCTATAAATATATCAGAGGGATAAATACTGGAGAGGGAGAGGAATTATTTAAGCTCAGTACCAATGTGGACACAAGAACAAATGGATATAAACTGGCCACCAGGAAATTTAGACTAGAAATTAGATTAAGGTTTCTAACCATCAGAGGAGTGAAGTTTTGGAATAGCCTTCCAAAGGAAGAAGTGGGGGCAAAAGATCTATCTGGCTTTAAGATTAAACTCGATAAGTTTATGGAGGAGATGGTATGATGGGATAACATGGTTTTGGTAATTAAATATTCATGGTAAATAGGCCCAATGGCCTGTGATGGGATATTAGATGGGATGGGATCCGAGTTACCCAGGAAAGAATTTTCTGTAGTATCTGGCTGATGAATCTTGCCCATATGCTCAGGGTTTAGCTGATCGCCATATTTGGGATCGGGAAGGAATTTTCCTCCAGGGCAGATTGGAAGAGGCCCTGGAGGTTTCTCGCCTTCCTCTGTAGCATGGGGCATGGGTCACTTGCTGGATGATTCTCTGCTCCTTGAAGTCTTTAAACTATGATTTGAGGACTTCAATAGCACAGATATAGGTGTGAGGTTTTTTGCAAGAGTGGTGGGTGAAATTCTGTGGCCTGCGTTGTGCAGGAGGTCAGACTAGATGATCATAATGGTCCCTTCTGACCTAAATATCTATGAATCTAGAACAAAGCATTGCAGTGTATGTTTGCTGGCGTTCAAACAACATCCGTTATTTATCTCTCTGTGTTAGCCTCAGGAGAGTGATATCATTCATGGTCACCTGGTTGAAATAGGGTGCTTTTCTTAAGGGGACATTCAGAGGTGCCTGTTCCTGCTGGGCTGTTTGCCTGTGGCTGAACAGAAATGTTCCCCACTGTTAGCCACGGGGAGAGGGGAGCGTTGAGGGGGTAGCCACGTGGTGGGGGGAGGCAAAATGCGACCTTGGAACGAAAGCACATGTGCTATGTATGTAATGTTAACAGCAAGGTTTACCCTGAAAGAGTGTACCCACTGTTCTAGAAAATGTGTCTTTTTAAATACCACTGTCCCTTTTTTTTCCCTCCACCAGCTGCATGTGTTTCAAGGATCACAGGACCTTCTCCTTCCCAGAGGCTAGTGAAGATTAGAAGGCGAAAAAACCGCACTCGCGATGAAATGTTCTCTGAGCTCATGCTGTCCTCCTACACTGACAGAGCACAGACAACTGCGTGGAGGCAGACAATGTCAGAGTGCAGGAAAGCACAAAATGACTGGGAGGAGAGGTGGCGGGCTGAAGAGAGTAAGTGGCGGGCTGAAGAGAGGGCTGAAGCTGAAAGGTGGCAGCAGCGTGATGAGAGGAGGCAGGATTCAATGCTGAGGCTGCTGGAGGATCAAACTAATACGCTCCAGCGTATGGTTGAGCTGCAGGAAAGGCAGCAGGAGCACAGACCGCTGCTACAGCCCCTGTGTAACCAACCGCCCTCCTCCCCAAATTCCATAGCCTCCTCACCCAGACGCCCAAGAACGCGGTGGGGGGGCCTCCGGCCACCCGGTCACTCCACCCCAGAGGATTGCCCAAGCAACAGAAGGCTGGCATACAATAAGTTTTAAAGTTTTAAACTTTTAAAGTGCTGTGTGGCCTTGTCCTTCCCTCCTCCACCACCCCACCTGGGCTACCTTGGCACTTATCCCCCTATTTGTGTGATGAATTAATAAAGAATGCATGAACGTAAAGCAACAATGACTTTATTGCCCCTGCAAGCAGATATTTATTTTCTCTATATCGCCATCTGGTGTCTACTGATGGAACAACAGGTTAGCAAAATGAATCATACAAATGTAAGCCTGGAAGAGACCTCTTGAGGTCTTCTAGTCCAGTCCCCTGCACCCAAGGCAGGGCTAAGTATTATCTAGGCCAGTGATACTTGGACTGAGGCTTGTGAGCCACATGTGCCTCTTTCATGTGTCTCCTGAGGCTCTCTGCAGAATGATATTAAAACACTGTGATTTAATTATTAACCAATCCGGATGTTTTAATATGTTGTATTTCCCTAGTTTGTTTATGTAGCAAAATAATCTTAGCCCTGCATAAAGGGACCCAGACTCAGCGCCTGAAAAAAAGCTCCCCAGGACCAGACTTCTCTGGCTCCTGGCACTTACTACTAAGGGGACTGACTAGGCTTTAGAACCCAATGACCCCACTCACGTTATTGCTGGATTTGGAAGCTAGTAAAGCCTCGGTTGCTGGCTGCACATACCACTGCATATTATCAGGACTCTGTACTGTGGGTGACTCTTTGGAGATAAGACGTGCCTGAAATTGTGCTGCTTGAACACTGGCCAACATTTGTCTCCTTCTTTTATGTTATGTCTTCATCGATTTCCAGAGATTGACAAACTCATAAAACAAACACTGTGGAAAGGGAAAGAAAAAAGTACAACACATACAGAAGACCGAGCAGCTGCACCACTTTTCCTGGTGCATGACAGATGTACACATGCACACAGCATCCCAACGCTCCCAAGCTGCTCTCATTTACAAAGCTTTCACGTGGCGTAAATCCCTAGCATAGTATACATCATTCTTCGTTCCTCTTATAAATTAGATGATTCTAAGGAGCAGTTTCTGCCATGTTCATATACCAAACTGATAAAACTAGAACGTGAGAGATTTTCCACCTTCTAAAGATCAGTATCTGTGCAGGACCAAGTGCAATTGCAAGTGGCCAGGATTCCCAATAAACAGAATCAGAGCCATAGAAACATAAGACTGGAAGGGACCTGGAGAGGGTGTCAAGTCTAGAGCCCTGCACGGGGACAGAGCCAAGTAAACCAGACCATCCCTGACAGGCATTAGTCCCATCTGTTCTTTAAAACCTCCAGTGATGGCAATTGCACCACCTCCCTTGGAAGCCTAGTCGAGAGTTTAACTACCCTTATAGTTAGAAAGTTTTTTTCTAATATCTGTCCTAAATCTCCCTTGCTGCTGATTAAGTCCATTCTTATTCTACCTTCAGTGGACGGGAAGAACAGTTGATCACAGTCCTCTTTACAACAGCCCTTTACGTATTTAAGATTGTAATCAGGTCCATCCTCCCTGCCCCATCCTACCCAACCCCCCTCTTCTTTTCTCAAGACTAAACATGCCCAGTTTTCTTAACCATTCCTCATAGGTCAGGTTTTCTAAACTTTTTTTCACGTTTGTTGCTCTCCCCGGACATTCTCCAATTTGTTCACATCTTTCCTATAGTATGGTGCACAGAATTGGACACCGTACTCCAGCTGAGACAGCACTAGTGCCAAGTAGAGCAGGACAATTATCTTCCTTGTCCTGTCTTATATACAACACTCCTGTTAATACACCCTAGAATGATATTAGCCTTTTTTGAAACTGCATCATATTGTTGACTCACATCCAATTTGTGATCCACTATTACCCTCGCCCCCATGATCCTTTTCAGCAGCACTCCCACCTAGCCAGTTATTATCCATGTTGTGATTCTGCATTTGACTTTTTCCTTCCTAAAAATTCAGACTATGAAGCATTTAACTGCAAAAAGGGGAACTACACACAAATGAGAAAACTAGTTAAATGGAAAGTAAAAGGCACACCCACAGGGGTAGAACTCCTGCAAACTGCATGGAGACTATTTAAAACCACCATAATAGAGGCTCAAACTATAGCTATACCCCAAATCAAAAAACACTAAGAGGCCCCCAAAAATGCCAACATCGCGAAACAGCCAACTAAAAGAGGCAGTTAGAGGCAAAAAGGCATCCTTTAAAAAGTGGAAGTCAAAACTTAGTAAGGAAAATAAAAAGGTGCGTAAGCTGTGACAAGTCAAGCGTAACAAAGTACAATAAAGCAGGCGAAGAAAGAATTTGAAGAGCAACTAGATAAAGACACAAAACTAACAGGAAAAAAATTTTAGTACATCAACAGCAGGAAGCCTGCAAAACAGTCAGTGGGGCCACTGGACAATTTACGTGCTTAAAGGAGCACTCAAGGACAACAAGGCCATTGCAGAGAAGCTAAATGAATTCTTTGCATCAGTCTTCAATGCAAAGGATATGGGGGACATCCCCACACCCGAGCCATTCTTCTTAGGTGACAAATCTGAGGAACTGTCCCAGATTGAGGTCAGTAGAGGAGATTTTGGAAGAAATTGACAAATAAAATAGTAATAATTGACCGGAATCAGATGGTATTCACCCAAAAGTTCTAAGGAACTCAAATATGAAATTGCAGAACTATTAACTGTAGAATGTATCTTATCGCTTAAACCAGCCTCGATCTGTTTGAGTAATGTGTTTATATTAGCACATTTGAGATAGACTATCTGTGCTGAATACTTAGTCAATTGTACTGTGGCATTAGGGGTATCAAAAAAAAAAAAAAAAAGAGGCGAGACCAAAGTGTTGGAAAAAATCCAACCAACTTTAATGCAGTCAGAGCCCTTGAACCCACAGCAGTACCTGCCTCCTCCAGCACAGGTGACAGCTCCAACCTCTAAAAAGAATTCCCCCAGCCTCTCTCAGACTACACACCCCTGCAACCCAGCTTCTGGGAGAGGGGAAGCCTATTAAAATACATTATTGGCAGTTGAGTTCTCTTCCTTTGTTCCTGGTCCTGTATGTCTCCTGAGTGTTGTTTCTGTTCCCTAACTGGACAAAATTAACTGAATTTTGCCCCTTGATTAAATGCATCTGTTCCTGCCCTGATGTCGGCTTTCCGACAACATCCATGCCAACACAACTGCCGTTGTGCAATATCTGTGAACAGTAATAAGGAAGGGGAAGAGACTGTTCATCAAATTCTAAATCAAACTGCAAGACTCAGTGTCTGTGAACAGGTTCCTACACTATTTGACCAGCTCCAGTAATGATGGTGAATGGCTAGTTATTATGTTGGTTCTAATGTTCCTGGGTCAGATCCTGCTGTATTCCCAGTCCCCCTGGGCTATCCCAGAAGCACAGAGGGGAGTTATTAGCTGTTCCTGGGTTGGCCAGCATAGGTGATGTGCTGGGGGCATTTAAGAAGGGCCATGGCCGCAGGGGGGTGTTACTGCAAGGGCAAGATAGAGCAGCCCTTAAGGTTGTTCTAACTTGTACTGGAAGCCTTTGCACGTACCTGATGTTGGGCCTTTTGAGAGCATCCTGGAGAATCCTCATATTCCTCACCCAACAAAGCCCTGTACATTAAGGATTGCAAATTCTATATGTTACCATAATTGCTGGTTTGATGCCCAAAATGCTAACTGGACAGCAGAAGACCATTGTATTGCTAAACATTCAAAAATCATCAGCCAGGCCCTCAAAAAAATTGTGAGATTTAAAAAAATATAAGAAGCGTTGGGCCTCTGCTTTTAAGCCTTTAGAGTTAGCACATCTTCAGGCTTTTCTCTGCAGCATGAGAGCTCCAAACCTCTATTTAAAAAAAATGAAAGCTGAGATTCTCACATAACCACCTGACTCAAGGAGCTGGAGCTTCAAGAAAAAAAACGGGTTGTTAGGGGGCTTATTCCTTCACCCACTTACTTCCCTGGTCCTTCTCGCATGAACAGAGAGCAACAATACCCGAAGTCCAAAGGTGCAAACAATTCGATGTTTATTGGGGTGAACTTCCAGCAAGCATGATTCCAGTTTCCTTCCTTAGTGTCCACCTTCCCAGCTCTGACACCACATAGCCTTACACCTGTGTCCCTGTTCCCATTCCTGCCCTTAGCCAAACATGATTCCAATTTCCCCACCCCATTCCCTGTTCCCATTTCCCCTCCCCACACCCACCCACCCACTTCCTGATTGACTGCAGACTATATAGTAAAACTTGAGTTCTGCTTAGCTATACTTAACCTATTTCATTTTCCTGAAATTTAACTAACCAATCCTAACATATTGTAACATGATTGTGTAACCAATTATATCCCACAACCTTAATTAGTTTACACCCAGCAAAATTAATTATACAGCAGACAGAAACAATCACAGAACCAGACAGAGATTATACAGACAAACAATAGCAAAGTGGGAACTATAATGACAAAACAATACAGAAGTGAGGATTTCACATCCCAGCTATTGACAAGTGAGTTCTTGCCAGACAGGATGCTATCAAACTAAGTTTCCTTTTACATCTTCTAGGCACTACCCTTTCTCTGGAGGCGATGGACATTATCAGGACAGGAGTGTATTCCTAACAGCCCAATAGCACCTTCTTTCAATGTGACTAGTTTGGAATGTGAGGATGTGACCGGTCGTGTCCCAGCTTATGGCTGCCTCTGTTGCTTAGCCAAAGGCCTTAGCCTAAGAACAGGGCCTCAGACTGTCACAGTAAGAGAAGGACCTTACACCGGCAGACAGTGATTTTGATTCTTTCTTTTATACCTCTAACTAGCCAAGCGATAAGAATACACCTAACTTCTTAAAGTACAGGCCTTTGCAGACAGGCCTGAATATCTATATCCTAACACGGGTTACCCACCTTTTGTAACTGTTGTTCTTCGAGCTGTGTTGCTCATGTCCATTCCACTGTAAGTGTGAGCATGCCCACTTGTGCAGCCATCGGAGACTTTTGCCTTCGCGGTACCTGTAGGGCCGGCTGTGCCACCCCCTGGAGCACTGCACTCACGGCACAGTATATCAGGAGCTGCTGGCCCTGCGCCCTCTCGGTTCCTTCTTGCCGACAACTCTGACAGAGGGGAGACGGGTGGGTAATAGAATGGGCATGAGTAACATATCTCGAAGAACAGTTACAAAAGGTGGGTAACCAGCTTTTCTTCTTTGAGTGCTTGCTCATGTCAATTCCATTGTAGGTGACTCACAAGCAGAATCTGTGGCGGTGGGCTCAGAATTCACAGTCTTGCAGATTAGTGTACTGCTCTGCTGAAACCAGCATCACCCTGAGCCTGCTGGGTCAGCGCACAGTGCAGAGCAAACGTGTGGACGGACTACCAGGTCGCAGCTCAGCAAATTTCCTGGATCAGCACCTGAACGAGGAAGGCAGCTGATGATGCCTGCGCCCTAGTTCAGTGGGCCATCACAATCACTGGAGGGGGCACCTTCACCAGCTCATAGTAGTAGTGGGTGCAGGCTGTGATCCAGGACGAGATTCTCTGGATGGACACTGGGCAACCTTTCGTTCTGTCCAAGACTTGTGGAATGGCTTCATTCCTTCGATGAAGAAGGCTAATGCCCACCTGATGTCCGGGGAATGCAGCCTGCATTCCTCATCCGTCGCATGAGACTTCAGGCAGAAGACCGGAAGATATATTTCCTAACCAGTACGGAACTGGGAAATGACCTTGGGCATAAAGGCTGGGTGCGGGCGCAGCTGGACCTTGTCCCCACCGTATAAGGGGGTTCAGACAAGAGCACCCTGTTCTCGGACACCCTATGGGCTGAGGTTATAGCGACCAAAAAGGAGACCTTCCAGGAGAGAAGCAGAAGGGAGCAGGATGCCAGGGGCTCAGAGTGGGGGGATTCCATTGTTAGGATATAGATATTCAGGCCTGTCTGTAAAGGCCTATACTCTAAGAATGTAGGTATATGTTTTATCATTTAGCTAGTAATAGAGGTATACAAGAAAGAATGTGTGTAAGGGCCTTCTCTCACTGTGACAGTCTGAGGCCCTGCTGCTTAGCCAGAGGCATTGGCCTAAGAACAGGGCCTCTGTCAAGGTTCCTCCCCCACTCTGAACTCTAGGGTACAGATGTGGGGACCTGCATGAAAAACCTCCTAAGCTTATCTTTACCAGCTTAGGTCAAAACTTCCCCAAGGTACAAAATATTCCACCCGTTGTCCTTGGACTGGCCGCTACCACCACCAAACTAATACTGGTTACTGGGGAAGAGCTGTTTGGACGCGTCTTTCCCCCCAAAATACTTCCCAAAACCTTGCACCCCACTTCCTGGACAAGGTTTGGTAAAAAGCCTCACCAATTTGCCTAGGTGACTACAGACCCAGACCCTTGGATCTTAAGAACAATGAACAATCCTCCCAACGCTTGCACTCCCCCTTTCCTGGGAAATGTTGGATAAAAAGCCTCACCAATTTGCATAGGTGACCACCGACCCAAACCCTTGGATCTGAGAACAATGAAAAAGCATTCAGTTTTCGTACAAGAAGACTTTTAATAAAAATAGAAGTAAATAGAAATAAAGAAATCCCCCCTGTAAAATCAGGATGGTAGATATCTTACAGGGTAATTAGATTCAAAAACATAGAGAACCCCTCTAGGCAAAACTTTAAGTTACAAAAAAGATACACAGACAGAAATAGTTATTCTATTCAGCACAATTCTTTTCTCAGCCATTTAAAGAAATCATAATCTAACACATACCTAGCTAGATTACTTACTAAAAGTTCTAAGACTCCATTCCTGGTCTATCCCCGACAAAGACAGACACACAGACCGACACAGACCCTTTGTTTCTCTCCCTCCTCCCAGCTTTTGAAAGTATCTTGTCTCCTCATTGGTCATTTTGGTAAGGTGCTAGCGAGGTTACCTTTAGCTTCTTAACCCTTTACAGGTGAGAGGAGCTTTCCCCTGGCCAGGAGGGATTTCAAAGGGGTTTACCCTTCCCTTTATATTTATGACAGCCTCAGACTGTTACAGTGAGAGAAGGCCCTTACACACATTCTTTCTTGTATACCTCTATTACTAGCTAAATGATAAAACATATACCTACATTCTTAGAGTATAGGCCTTTACAGACAGGCCTGAATATCTATATCCTAACATCCATGAGCTTGGACTGCACAAGGTTCAAGTCCCAAGGAGGGACTGGGTCCTGGACCTGAGGGTAAAGGTGCTCCAGACCTTTCAGGAACCGCACTGTCATGAGATGGGCAAAGAACAACCTACCGTGAAACGGAGGATGGAAGGTCAAGAGGGACACCAGGTGCACCTTAACAGAGGACAGCAACAGGCCCTGGAACTTCAGAGATAGTAGATAGTCCAGGATGACCTTCAGGGAGACCTGCTCCACCCGGACATGGCAATCCGAGGCCCAACACATAACCACTTCCACTTTGCTACATAGGTAGCCCTGGTGGAGGGTTTCCTGCTGCTAAACAGGACATGCTGGACACTGGCAGAACACTGCTGCTCCTCCCCACTCAGCCATGCAGAAACCAGGCCATGAGGAGCAGCGCCTCCAGGTTCAGATGCAGCAGGTTCCCATGGTCCTGGGACAAAAGACCCAGCCAAAGTGGCAGCTGTAATGGGGTGGCTGCCGACAGACTCAGGAGCACGGCAAACCAGTGCTGACAAAGCCAGGCCTGGGCTATGAGGATGACTGAAGCTTTGTCTTGCTTCACTTTGAGCAGGACTCTGTGGATTAGTGGCACCAGTGGGAAGGCATACATAAGCGCTCCAGACCATGGGATCAGGAAGGCCTCAGATGAAGGCCTTTGCAGGGGCCTCAGATGAAGCCCCACATGGCTTACCACATAGGTGCATGCTGCCATGTGGCCCATCAGTTCCAGACACATGTAGGCTGTGGTGAGCGGTTGGCTCCATATGCGGGTGATCAGGTCCAACATGGGTTAAAACTGTGCCTCAGGCAGGAATGTCCTGGCCCGCCTGGAGTCCAGAACAGCACGATTAACTCTATGTGTTGAACCGGTGCTAATGTGGATTTTTCTGTGTTTACTAGGAGGCCCAGGTCTCTTCAAGTGGAGCGCACCAGATCGAGGCTCCTCTGGACCTCCTTCAGAGACCTGCCCTTGATGAGCCAAACATCGAGATATGGGAAGATCTGGACCCCTCGATGCTTCAGGTAGGCCGCCACTGGAGCTACGCACTTTGTGAACATCCTGGGGACCTAAGACAGGTCAAAAGGCAGTGCTATAAACTGAAAGTGGCGCTCTGCCACCAAAAAAAGCAGGAAATGTCTGGGCCCCGGGAATATGGACACATGGAAGTAAATGTCCTTCAAGTCAAGAATGGCATACCAATCCTCCGGATCCAGGGAGGGGATGATGGAGGCCAGGGAAACCATGAGGAACTTCAACTTCTTGAGAGATTTGTTCAGGCCCTGCAGGTCTAGGATAGGCCTGAGCCCCCCTTTTGCCATTGGGATTAGGAAGTAGCAGGAGTAGAACCCTCTTCCTTGCATACCTACTTCCTGAAAGAGTTGCTGCTCATGAGATGGGTCTCTAAAGAGGGACTGGGAAGGGAGGGGGGCGGGAAGGAGGGGCGGCCAAAAATTGCAGGGTATAACCTGAGCCACTATGTCCAGGACCCAGTGGTCTGAAGTGACCCGTGACCAGGCTGAACGGAAAGGGAAAAGGTGGTAGAGGAACGGGCGGGCAGGATCCAGGTTATTGGCTGGTGCGTCACTCCCGGACGCACCCTCAAAACGAGTACTTCTGGCCCCCTTGGTATTTCGCCGCGCCAGGCTGCACCGGAGACCAGGACGACGAAGGGCGGCGACAGCTAAACCCTGTGTCTCTTCTCCTCACAGGCCCCTGCCAACATTGCCACTGCCTAGGAGGTGGGGGAGGCCAGAACAGCTGCCTCGATGACTAAGGCATGTGCATCCCCAGGGAGCGGAGGGATGCCTTTGTGTCCTTCAGCCCGTGCAGACACACATCCATCTGATCAGAAAACAGGCCAACACCATGAAATGGAAGGTCCTGGACCGAGGCCTGCACCTCCTGGGACAGGCCAGTGGTCTGGAGCCAGGAGTTGTGCTGCAAGACCACCATTGAGGCAACCACTCAGATAGCTGAATTGGCGGCTTCCCAGGCCAACTGGAGAGAGGACCAGGTGGTAAACTCTTGGGCCACTTCCTGGAACATGGAGTCCTTGAATGTGAGGAGAGAGTCCCACAAGTTGAATTTGTAGCATCCCAAGAGGACCTGGTGATTCGCCGCCCGAAACTGTAGGCTTGCCGTAGAATAAATCTTTCAGCCGACTAGATTGAGTCTTTTCACCTCTTTATTCTTAGGGGTGGAACTAGTGGGCCCATTTGTCCTGTTTGTTGGTTGATGACATGATCAACGAACCTAGTGGCAGATGAGTATATAGGTACTTGAATCCCTTCGCGGGGATGAAGTACTTCTTTTCCGCCCTTTTCAAGGTGGACGGGATGGAGGACAGGGTCTGCCAGATGGCCTTGGTGATATTCAGGACCCCTTTGTGGATCAGGAGCACAACCTGGGTCGGGCCAGACTGGATGCAGACAGCACATTAAAAAGGATGTCTATCTGCTCCTCCATCTCCTCTACTTTGAGGTCCAAGTTATCTGCCACCCTTCAGAGGAGAGCCTGATGCTTGCAGAAATTGTCCAGTGGGCTAGCTCTGGACAGTCCCGCTACCACTTTGTCTGGGAAGGAGGAGAATGACTGAGCAGCCAGGTGAGCTTCTGTAGTGTCCCCACCCACCAGGGAGGGTGGCCTAGGGGTGGGTACCAACTCCTCACCCAAAGCAGTTACTGGGGCATCCTACACTGGGCCCAGTGCCGCAGGTGCAGTGGGCACTGCCTATTGTCTGTCTGAGGCAGTGACTGAGGGCTGGCGGGAGTGGGGCACCAGCATGACTGGGACACCTCAAGTGTTCCAGTAAGGCCATTGTATCGGCCACTGAGTCTGGTGCCAGGTCGGCACCAATGTCACCGATGCGCCCTCTGGAGCCCACTTATGGTGTCCGGGCGAGGGACTGAATTGTGCCTCTGAGCCCGAGAAGTTGTCTCCCTCTGTCTTGGTTCTGGCAACTAGTGGCTCTCACCTGACTTGTGCGAGGCCTTTCCGGCGGGCTTACCCTTGCAGGGAGCCATAGTCGGGTCCCTTGCCACACGTGGCAGAGGTGCTGTGGACTCTCCTGGCGCCAGGCCCTTGAAGGGTGCCTGTTGTGCCAAATTTTTTAGGCCCTTTACTGCTCCCTGGAGTCTGTGGCAGGTCCTTTCTGTGGGAGGAACCCCTCGTGGCTGAGCCCTTAGATGGGTCCAGAGTGGGCATAAGGCCCAAACAGGGTCCCTTGCCCGGAGCCCCTTGGTCGGGCTTGGCTGGTGCGGTCTTCTTAGGCTGCTTCTTTGGCACAGGTGACGGGGATCAGTGCCAGGAAGACTCTGGCTCTGGAGGTACGCTACTTACTGAGGGTGAAGCTCTGGGTGCCGGTTTGGGCCACGCTGGCTCCAAAGCTGGATGTAGGGCCGCCTGCATCAGGAAAGCCCTGAGGAGGATGTCACACTCCCTCTGAGTCCAAGGACAAAAGTTCTGACAAATATGGCAGTGCTTCTTTATATGGGTTTCCCCAAGGCACTGTAAACAGCTCCTGTGCAGGTCCCTAACAGGCATAGGCCTGTTACACAACATGCAGGGCATGAAACCTGGAGATCGGGGCATGCCCCGCTGGGGGCGAAGTCCCTGCTGGGACACTCTCTAACTAACACTTAACGGGTACTTACTACTAACTAACAACACAAACTATTTACAGAAAAGCACAAGGCTAAACAGCCGAGGAAGACGCTGACCACTTGCGAAGCAAGGGACAGAGGTACTCCGACTGACCACCACGGGTGGTAAGAAGGAACCGAGAGGGCGCAGGGCTGGTGGCACCTGATATATCGCGCCGTAAGCGTGGCACTCCAGGGGCTGCCACAGCCAACCCTACAGGTACTGCTATGGTAAAAGTCTCCAACAGCCGCACACGTGGGTGCACGCACACCTACAATGGAATCAACATGAGCAAGCACCTGAAGAAAAACAAAGTATCCCAAGACTTGTGATAAAATCACACGAGTTGGCAGCATGAAAGTCTGTAGCATCCACAACATCCTCTGACAGACCCTCCCCTTTGAAGGTTATATAGGCTCAAGAGCTGGAATAGCAGCAAGCTTTCTTCCCTTGAGCAAATACAATATAGAGAAGACTCAACTGAATTTCCACTATAGTCCTGAGGATAGTGTTGCTGGTGGTTGTCTTTATTCAGCACTTTGACACAATAGGAGTCTTTGTTTTACAAATTCCGTTAGTATATGTAGATTCATTGGTTACTCATATTCACTGAACACCGTGCTGTCAATTCCTTTAATTGCCATAAGTTTTCCCTTAACAGATCGGAAGTAGGATGTCACTTCTAATTCATGCTGCAGCCTATCAGTGCTGACACTGGGTGCTGGATAGTAGGAAGCCGTCATGGTTAAGTGGATCAAATCTAGAGCTGAATAGAGGATTTGTTTTTTGTGAATCATCATGTGTACAAACAAAATAAGCCTATGTGGTGAAATCATAACTCACATTTGAACTGCTCCACTTTTCCTCAGATGCACTATGTTAAATTCATAATGTTTTGGGGGATAGCTGACTTAGTTTGGTTACTGTGTAACTATTTTTAATATGTAGCTAATTACAACAGCTCTATATCAACATTTATATATGTTGAATGAGCAAAGTCAGATATGTTGTATATAGTTCATATGCCCTGTACATAAAATTCTTCATGGTCATCTGATCTTTAAGTGAGATCTTAGGAAACAGAAACTTTAGACAATCTGAATGGAAAATATCAGTTGGTGCATATATCTGTATTCTCTACAGATACGGGGTCTGTCGGTGCCCCTGCAACACAAATAATAAATAACTGTAATGTAAACCAGTATTTGTTTTACTGACACTGAAGTCAATTCTGTTCAGAGTTTGCAAAGGAGCTACTGTAACCACTTCACTTCCACAGTGGAATGCCACCACCACAAAAATAGTGAGCTCCTATAAATATTAATGAGTCTCAACGATCTACTCTTCTGTATTAAAGTCAGGGGTCAACTTTCTAAAGCTTCCATTAAAAAAAAGATAAAGAGGTTGACAGATACATTTTAAAAATTGTCCTACCATTCGCCCTCTAGCGTTTTCAGAAGAAATTGCAGATGACTTGCTGCATTTGTGCTTGTAAAAATGTTAACGGGATGGCAGCATCCTTCTTATCTGGTATGTGAAATATCTGATCTCACAGGCACATTTTTCACTAGAAAAACAAGGTAGAAAAATCATATAATCATAAAATCATAGGACTGGAAGGACCTTGAGAGGGCATCTACTCAAGGCAGGACTAAGTATTATCTCAACCATCCCTGACAGGTGTTTGTCTAACCTGCTCTTAAAAGTCCCCAATGATGGAGATTCCACAACCTCCCTAGGCAATTTATTCCAGTGCTTAACCGCTCTGACAGTTAGGAAGTTTTTCCTAATGTCCAAGCTAAATTGTCCTTGCTGCAATTTAAGCCCATTGCTTCTTGTCCTATCCTCAGAGATTAAAAAGAACAATTTTTATCCCTCCTCCTTGTAACAACCTTTTATGTATTTGAAAACTGTTATGTCCCCTCTCAGTCTTCTCTTCTCCAGACTAAACAAACCCAGTTTTTTTCAATCTTCCCTCATAGTTCATGTTTTCTAGACCTTTAATCATTTTTGTTGCTCTTCTCTGGACTTTCTCCAATTTGTCCACATCTTTTCTGAAATGTGGCACCAGAACTGGACACAATACTCCAGTTGAGGCCTAATCAGCATGGAACAGAGCGGAAGAATTATTTCTCCTGTCGTGCTTACAATACTCCTGCTAATACATCCCAGAATGATGTTTGCTTTTTTTGCAACAGCGTTACACTATTGACTTTTATTTATCTTGTGGTCCACTATGACCCCCAGATTCCCTTCCACAATACTCTCTCCTAGGCAGTCATTTCCCATTTTGTATGTTGCAACTGATTGTTCCTTCCTACATGGAGTACTTTGCATTTATCCTTATTGAATTTCATCCTGCTTACCTCAGACCATTTTTCCAGTATGTCCAGATCATTTTGAATTTTAATCCTATCCTCCAAAGTACTTGCAACCCCTTTCCAGTTTGGTATCGTCCACAAACTTTGTTAAGTGTACTCTCTATACCATTGTCTAAATCACTGATGAAGATGTTGAAGAGAACCGGACCCAGAACTGATCCCTGCAGGCACCCACTCCTTATGCCCTTCCAGCATGACTGTGAACCATTGATGATTACTCTCTGGGAATGATTTTCCAACCAGTTATGCACCCGCCTTATAGTAGCTCCATCTAGGCTGCATTTCCCTAGTTTGTTTACGAGAAGATCATGCGAGACAGTATCAAAAGCTTTACTAAAGTCAAGATATACCACATCTACTGCTTCCCCCCATCCACAAGGCTTGTCACCCTGTTAAAGAAAGCTTTCAGGTTGGTTTGACATGATTTGATCTTGACAAATCCATGCTGACTGTTAGTTATCACCTTATTATCTTCTAGGTGTTTGCAAATTGATTGCTTCATTATTTGCTCCATTATCTTTCCAGGTACAGAAGTTAAACTGACTGGTCTGTAATTTCCCGGGTTACCCTTATTTCTCTTTTTACAAATGTAAGCTATTTGTCAAACCCTGAGTTCCTCATCTGTAAATAAATCTCAAGACTTCATATTAAGATCGACAGCATTTCACCATTCATAGCAGCACGTTTTCCTCAGCCTTTGTGATGAAATTTAAACAGACCCAATTAATTTGTTTTCTGCTATCGTAAAACACCAATACATCTCAGGTCACATTTAAGATACAGGACAAAAAGAGAGTAATTCTAAGAGTAACGCTGGAAGGAATTCGGTGGGCAAAAACTGAGTGAAGTAAGACTTCCTGGCAAATGGTTAACTAGATAAGTAAAGATTTTAAAAATGAGGTATTTTACCAAAGAAATATTTCAAAATCTTGGTTCCAAATCTGAGCATTTAAATAGGCAAGAGGGACTGTTGAAAACTTTCTTAAAATGAGCCTGTGTTGAAAAATTCAGATCCAAATTCTCCCAAAGTTGGGGGTTGTTTGAATGCTGGGTTTTGCTTCTGTAGTTCCTAATGTTTTTGCAAGTGTTTTTATGCAACACATTTGTTATTGTAACTGTATTAATAATTGCTCTTATTGCATCATAGGTTGCACTTTGCAAATGGAATTGTCTATATTCCCTGCTTTACGGAGTTTATAATCTCATTTGGAAAGATACAAAACAAAATTAAAGAGAGAGGCATGACAGATGGACAGAGCCAAAAGAGATCAGCAATGGAAAGGGAAATGACAAGCTGTTTTTTAAGGAGCGCTAAGGGGAAAAAAAGTCCACAAATATTCATTCAAATTTGAAAGTGAATTTCAGGTTAACTGTGGCAGAGACCATTGTGTGTTCCTTGTCAAAGACCATTGGAACCTTCAAGCTTTGCTTGTGTGAATTAATCATTAAATGTGGATTTTTAAATGTAATGATGAAACAGTAACTAGATGAAGTTTTCGAACCATCAGAGGAGTGGAGTTGTGGAACACCCTTCTGAGGGGAGCAGAGGGGGCCAAAAAGCCTGACTGGTTTCAAGACTGAGCTTGATAAATTTATGGAGGGGATGGTAAAATGAGATTGCCTACAATAGCATGTGGCCCATCTGTGACTGCTAGCAGCAAATATCTCCAACTGCCAGTGATGGGACACTAGATGGGGAGGGCTCTGAGTTACTACAGAGAATTCTTTCCTAGGTATCTGGCTGGTGGGTCTTGCCAACATGCTCAAGGTCCAACTGATCACCATATTTGGGGTCAGAAAGGTATTTCCCCCCAGGTCAGATTGGCAGAGAGCCTGGGGGCTTTTCACCTTCCTCTGCAGCCTGGGGCATGGGTCACTTGCAGGTTTAAACTGGAATAAAGGGTGGATTTTCTGTAACTTGAAATCATTAAATCATGATTTGAGGACTTCAGTAATTCAGACAGAGGTTGTGGGTCTAGAAGTGGGTGGGCGAGGTTCTATGACCTGCAATGTGCAGGAGGTCAGACTAGATGATCAAATGGTCCCTTCTGGCCTTAAGGTCTATGAGTCTCTGCGGTGCTTAAAGAAAATTATGGGTTATATATTTGATGGCAAAATTCAAAGTTTACAAGTCCTGTTTTGTTGATTAGTTATACAAGTCACAGGCCATCATGTC